>NW_027269291.1:2794475-3394475 GCF_023055355.1 Agelaius tricolor
CGACCACAGCAGCAGGAGTGCTGCTGCTCCCCTGGAAACCCTTCCCACCCAGATGGCCCCAGGGCCTGTGCCTTCACACCAGGCTGGCCTTGTGGAGCTGGGGAGGGCCTGGAGCAGGCACTGGGGGGATCCTCTGGTTCCTGAGAGCCCCCAGCTTGCAGAGCCCCCTCAAACCACCCAGCTGAGGCTCTGCTGGCAGAGGTGGCTCCAGTGGTGACTCTGCAAGGGGATGGTGTCCTTGGCACAGGCTGAAATGTGGCTGTGGTGGGGAGCCAGGAGGATTCATGATTCACTGAACATGACATCAATGTGGAATGGCTCATGGCTGGATCTAGGGTGGATCCTGGAAGCCCGGGGTGGATTCTTTCTAAGGAAAGTTTTGGACAATGACATCCCAGCCTCTGACAATGGGTGATGCCACGTGGGACAACTCGTGCTGCCTTTTCCTGCCTTCCCACAGCAATGGGGAGGCAGGTACTCCCCTTGTGAGGCTTCCTCACTGGAAATGATCCATCAAAAGCTGCTGCAGGGAAAAGGGCTTGTGGCTAAGGAAAGAAGAGCTCAGTCTCTAACTCTTTGAGGTTCTGAGAGCAAAATGCACCTGCAGGTGCAGGCTGTGGAGAGCTGTGCTGCGCTCCTTTGCTTGCTGTAAACCTCTGGGAAACACCCCAGAGAAGCCCACGGTGTTTATCCCGGAGGACACTTCCTCAGGACAGTTTGTGCTGATCACCAACATCCTTGGAGCCTCGGGGTGCCAGGATGAGCTCTTTGGCACATGCTCAACACCCAGTGTCACCCAGCCCTCCCCAAACCTGGGGTTTTCTCCGTGTCCCACCTCCACAGCCAGGTGATTCCTGGTGGGAGGAACCAGCAGGTGCTGCCCCCTCGGCCGTGCCCGTGCAGGGCAGCAGAGGGGCCCCATCCTCCCCTCCTGTGCCCTTGACGTCAGTGGTTTTCCCCTGGCAGCGCCCAGCGTGTGCAGGCACAGACCCGGAGCTGCGCTCAGCCCTGCCCACGCCTCTGGCACCTTCCTGCTCTTCCATTCCCCCTGCACAGCCCCAGCCCCTCCGCAGGGCGCGGAGACACCGCGGAGCTCTCCCCACCCTTTGTCCTTCCCCTGCTCCCCGCCGGCTCCGATGCTCCCGAGCACGATGTGACTTCCCCGGGGCCTCGCACTTTCAGACGGTGAAAATCGTAACTGTGAGGGCTAGAAAACAAAAGGGCCTTTCTCGCTGAGAGGAGGCTGATTAACACCCCCTCGGGGCAACCAGAGGGCCTCGTCACCCTTCTGAGTAAATATGTTTTGTTATTCCATGAAAAGGGTGACTCACCTGGCGAGGAAGCCTGAGCTCCCTGCAGCCACACGTGGCTGTTCCAGGAGCCCCGGGGGTAGCAGGGTCTGGGGGAGGTGTGAGGGGCTGTCCCTGCCCCAGCGCAGCCTCTCCAGGGCTCCCCTAACACCGAGGAGCTCAATCCCCCCCAGTGCTGAGTGCTTCAGGCTCCACACAGCCCAGCAGGGCTGGACACGGTGCCCAGCAGCTCCCACACCAGAGGAAGGGGCATTTTGGGGTGTTTGGACCCAGTTAGAGACCCTTGGGGGTGTTTGGGATCCTCTCTGTGCCACTGGTGGAGTCCAAGGCAGGGCAGGAACCCCTCAGAGGGTTCTTTGGGAGCTGCTCTGTACCAGCTGTGCCGCCAATGCCCAGAATGCCACAGCCCTTTGTGGCTTTTTCAGCCAGGTATTGCAGCATTTAACATGTTTTCTTCTTTTCTGAAGGCCCCAGAGGAAGGAGGAAGGCTGGAGGAGGGAGAAGAGGAGAAGGAAGGAGGAAGACAGGAGCAGTCTGCTTTCTGCACAGATTTACTGCTCCATCAACTTCCCATGACACTCCTGGGGTGCTGGACATGGTGTCACTTCATTTCACTTCATTTCAACCTTCTGGAAGGTTTTCCAGAGCCTGTAGCAGGAGAGAGTTGGTGTCAGTGGCAACTCAGGACACGGGGCAGAGCAGCTGCTTGGGCCAATTCACGCCTTTTATTTGTTCTTTTTTTAGCTGTCAGGTTCATACTTTGTCCTTTATGAGCACGTCCTGGGTAGGGCCATGCCTGCAGAAATCTGCTCTGCACAGACAGGTCGGGTTTAGCCGAGGAAAGAAGAGGAGGCTCCTTCAGAGGGGTCACAGAGAATTCTGCCACAGCCACTGCTGAGAGGGGGTCCCAGAATGAGGGACAATCGCTGGTTCCAGCCCTCCTGTGTGGCCCCAACATTTCAGATGCAAGGCTTCCCTTGGATCACCCCATCCTGCAGCCCCTGGAGCTCCATGGATCCCCTCCCCTTACACAGGAGAAATCCTGGAGGAGAACACAGGAACCTCACACAGCCCACCCCATCCTGCAGCCCCTGGAGCTCCATGGATCCCCTCCCCTCCCTCAGGAGCCAACCCCTCAGTCCCAAGGAGAGGTGACAAAGAGAGGGATGTTTCATCCTTTTCTCCTCCTCGTTTGCACAGGTGCATTCCAGGGAAGCACTCCCAAGTCTTATTCATCACCAATATTTGTTCCTCTGAAAATGTTCTTTCATGCTGGCTCCCTCCTCGGTGTCTGGGGGTTTATTTTGCTCAAATCCCAGAAACAAGGAACCACACATTTGCAGCCCTGCAGGAGGGGCTCTGTGGCTCTCTGCCTCTCTTGTTCTTCCCCCAGTGGCCACTCCAGTTTTCCTTGGCCATCTCCAGCTGTGAGCAGAGTGCTGTCCCCCAGTCAGTCTCTCCCTCCTCCCCATTTCCCTCTGCTTCCTCCTGGGAACAGAAAAGTGGCATTAACTTGCTGCTGACCACCCCATCCCATCCATGCTACCACGGTCTTGCCCATTTTCACACCTATATCAGCATTTATAAAGTTTAGGGATGTGTTAATAACGTTTAGGGCCTTCAGGGTGGGAAAACCCAGGATGAGGCAGAGGCTTGTTCCTGGGGGGAGTTTCACTGCAGGATTTTCACTGAGTGGCATTGCTGCTTCAACTCAGAACCTCTGCAGTAAATTCAGTGTAACCTGGGTTCTAATTGGGGTAACAGAGCCCTGATGTAACGTTTTTACACCTGTGTGACACAGATTCAGGGGTAAGGCAGAACACCCTGCTGTGTGGACAACCCTCCCTGCACCCCATTAATTTTTCTCTCTGTGGATACAGAGAGCACAAAGAAAATGTAACAGCTTGGCCAAAGAGCCACTGAACTCCTTGGCCTCACTGCAGAACCAGCAATGTCAAAGCCAAGAGGTAAATGATGTTTTTTTCTGAGGGGTCTTGTGATATCTCTGCATTTGCTTCAGCACTGGGGAGGAGTTTGACAGCCCTGCTACAAACAAACCATTTCCTACAGCAGCCGCTCCCCCAGGCCATCTCCTCATGCCTTGCACAACACAGACAGAAAAGCAGAGAGAAAAGACAGAACAAGAATTGCAATTTGGCTTCCTAAGTGCCAATGGCAGCAACCTCGCACTGCCTGACAGAGAATTGCATCACTCCAGGACACAGAGGCCTCTTCAGCCTGGGGCCAGCACTGGCTGTGAGCACACAGCAGCCTTGCACTCATTTCTGGGCTGCTGAGCTTGTTGATGTCAGCAGGAGATGTCAGAGGAAGGTGACAGAGGAGGTGACACTGGAGGGAGGTGACAGTGCCCTCCTTGGGGAGGCCCCTCTGGCTCACAGGTGAGTCCCATCCAATCCCCGCCTCAGGGAGGGAGCCAGGTGCTGGCTGCAGCTGGGCACTGGCATGGGGTGGCACAGCTCAGGGTCACTTTGGGGGGGTTTTTCCAGAGAAGGTGCCTAACCCTGAACATTTTCTCCTTCTGAGCTTCCCAGGGCTGTGAACAGAGTGAAAGCCTGTGTGTGCTCAGAGCTGGCTGCAAATGGGACCAGAGCATGGAGTGACCTTGTTCTACTGCCAAAACCTTCCTCTTTCCCCAGCCTTGGTGCTTCCCTGTCCTTTATAACCACCCAAGCATCCCAGGACAGAGAAAATGCTCAGCTTGAGGGACCCAACCCAACATTAGTCCCCTTTGGCTCCTCCAGCTGGAGTCAGGCTGGTGTGTGTGATACTGAACATCCTCAGGTTATAAATTCCATTTGCCAAGGATGTCATCCAGGTGAATTTTACCAGCCAGGAAAAGGAAAGCTGCCAGGAAATCACTCCCACTGCAATCACAGATGGGAAGGGGCTGTGTTCTCCATGTCAAACTGTTTGCCTAGGGATGTAGGACAGGAAAAAACAATGGCTGGTAATAAATGAAAGGTTGGAAAGATTGTAAAGTGAGATGAAGGAATTTAAGGCAGGGAGTTTATATGGCCTATTTCCTGATAAAATCAGACGTTTCAAAGTGTCCCTTCACAGTGTGGCAACACCGCAGCGAGCCCAAGGCATTTATGGGCAGCAGAATAGGCAGTTTCCTTGAAAAATGATATTTCAGAGGCATGGTTTTAAAGGTTGCTCCACGGCTCTGTGCCCACTGACACTGGAAGAAACCCTTGAGCCAAAATGTCCAGCAATCCAGAAGGATGCTGGGGGTTGTTTATCACCCCCTGCTCCCAGGGTGGGAATGCTGAGTGCAGCACTCGGGCCTGCCTGCTCTGGGCTGGACACTGCAAACACATATTTGAGACATGGTTACCTTTCAACACATTGAAAGGTAACTGAAAGGTTTTTCAGTCTTCTGCCTGTAATTTAGCAACGATGACGGCGTGGCAGACCCTTGGATGGCGACAGACGCCCTTTAACCAGACTGATAATGGCTTTCCCTTTGAACCAATCTCCCTCCTCAAGGCAGCACCTTTGCCACGAGGCAGTCACCCAGGACAGGCTGTCTCCAGGTCTGCTGCTCCTCCCAGAAATGCGTCTGTGCTGCCTTGGTACCCCTGGAAAGAAGCAGGAGGAACTCAACTCCAATGCTCCAGCTGGAAAGGAACACAAATTTCTTGTTCTCTCTTCATTTCTTGTCACAGCTGGCAGCTGAAATTCGGACAGGCTGAAGCACAGTGCCCACCATGGCTGAGGGCTGGGCTGTGCTGGGGCTGCAGCCCGGGGGATGCAGGGCAGGCACAGCCCTTGGCAGCTGTGGCACCGATTCCTCACCTGCCCCGGGGTTACCTTGCTGTGCTCCAGCTGCCGGCAGCTCCCTGCCCGTGCCGGGTGCCCCGGGGGCAGCCTGGCCCCTCTCCAGCCCCGGCTCCCACCCCAAACCCCGCGTCTGGGGCTTCCCTCTCGCACCACACCTGCGGGGCACGGAGGGGAGGCGAAGCTCGGCCCAGGTGGGAGGGACCGGGCTCCCGTTAAATCGCAGCTCCCGGAGGAGCCGCTCCTTGCACGGACCCACCCTTGTGGTTTATGAGCTCCAGGTGCTGGAGGTGCTGCAGAGGAGCTGCGCAGGAGTGGGGATAACGAGCCCAGGTACCTCCGAGTGCTGATTGCCAGGGCCAGCTCTGCCTTTGCCATGCCTCTTCCAAGTCCTTTTATTTCCCTTTCAGTTCTCATGCTAATGCTGCGTGCAACTCGTATCAATTCTTCCCTTCCATCGCTCCTCTTGCTGCTGCTTTGCATTTAGCTGGGGGTTATTCTCCTGCCTCGGGAGGAATCTGCTCCTCAGGCATCTCAAATAAGACAAGATGTGGTTGTTCCTGCCCCAGCAGTGCTGCCAGGGGGCAGAAACTGAGCTGTGGAGATCCAGGGTGGGGAAGGATGCTGGATAGTGCTGGGAGCAGTGGTGTGGAATTATGCATATTGCTCTAGCTGAGGTTCTGAGGTTTTCTCAGTAGTCCATGGGGTTTATGACATGAGCAATTACCTTTCTGACCCTTTGGAAGCCTATTTAAGATTTCCAGTGGTGTTTGTTGTCTGTGCATGTGTCCAAGTGCATGTTTCCTTCACTGCCTCAAGTGAGCTCAGCTGAGGTGAAGTGCCAGGAGTTGTGTGCTCCAGTGTCTCCTTCCTCCCCGTGGGAGGCTGTGGTGTGGGAATTGTGGAGAGTTCAAGGCAATAAAAGTGCCCTGTGGGGGCAGAGGTTTGTGTGGGGCTCTGAGTTGCTCAGGGCACTGTGGTGCCACTGAACCACAGCCAGGCAGGAAGGTCAAAGCACAGGGAATGGGGTCAGTAACCCCGTGCTGTGAAACCAAAAATGCTGTGAAACCAAAACCAGGTTCTGGGCCTCCATGCCTGTGTCAGAGGAGAGGGGATTATCAGGAGGATGGAATAGAAACTGTGCAGCCAGGGCTGCAGGTGGGAGTGCTTGGATCTGCTGCTGGTGTAGGTTGGGTGTATTGGGAGGAAAATGGAGTCTGAGGAGGGGAGGAAATTAATCTAGTCCCACCTCTACTGCTTGGACCCAAGGGGAGAGCCTGAAGCATGTTCTTCATGAGGTTTCCAGGCCTGGCTGCAGCCCCGTGCACTGCAGGGGATGTGCCCAGGCCAGCACAGATGTTCAGGGCCCTTCTGAAACACCTGCAGTGTGCAGAGCCCCCTGTGCAGCAGCTGCCACCCTCTCCCTCCCCCTGGCACCCCTGAAATGCAGGGAAAGAGCCTCTTACACTGCAGATTCCTCTGATGCTGCCCACTGAGTCCCACAAGGGCTGGAAGGAGATGTTCCCATGGTCTCAGAGAAGAAACATCCTGGCTTGTGCTCCGAGGAGCTCGTTAGTGTCTGTTCCTGTAACTCATCTCAAACATTCTTAGGATTTGCTAATTTAGCCTATTTTTAGACAGACACCCTGCTCTAAAGACTCTGTTGTCCCTGAGCCCCCCCATGTCAACTGCTCACCCACAAAGAGGGGAGGGGAAACTTCTCCTGCTGTGCTGGGACCTCTCTTGGAAAGGAAGACCAGGCTCTGTGCTGCTCTTGTACCCGGAGAAGCTCTTGCCAGAGGGGAAAGAGCTGTCCCAGGAGAGGAAAAGGCTGTAAGGCAGTGGGAGGGGGAGCTGCTGGAGCAGCGATTTCAACATTCCTGACAGCCCGCCTCCTCCAAAAGCCTGGAGACCCTTCCAGAAGTCTGAAGTGTTGCTAAACAAGAAGCATCTTGGGAGGGGGGAGGCAGGGGGGTCACTGGAGGTAGGTGGCTCCTGCTGGGGATGCTCTCGGCTTGCACTGGAAGGTTTCTCACTGCCCCACCAAATTCCTGCTCTGGCACTGCTCATGTGGATGCTGCCCCACGGTGCAGCTCCAGGGGCTGGGGAAGATACCGAGATGGTGGCTGGGATTTCACAGACGCTCCTTTTCCTTGCTGCTGAGGCTCCTAATCGCTCGTGTCTGAGAGAGGGAGGAGGCTTTGACAAACTCCCCCTCGGGCAGCCCCTCCTCGGGGCACCAGGTGCTGGAACCCCCCGGAGCTGGGCTATATTAATATCTGCCATGTGATACCGTGGCTCTCCCTGCTCTGCAGGGAAAACACAGCATAACCATGGGAACTTTCTTCCTCAGCCCCCTCAGCACGCCCCTCTAATCCAGGCAAGTCGCCCGCAGCCCTCGCAGCGATTAAACCGCGTGTAATGAGCTCTGGAAATCCTGGGTGTCCCAGCAGTTCCCTCTGCCCTTCCTGGCCAGGGGATGTGTTACAGCCTTGTCATCGGGAGGCTCCCAGGGCTCACGTTGCAAGGAAAAACAACCAGCCTTGGCAGCTGGCTGAGCTGTTTTGGGGTCTGCACAGACAGGGAGCGAGGCCGTGTCCCGGCTCGGATGTCTGAGCTCCAAATAACCGCGCTGGGACACCCAGCCCGCAGCTGCCGGCGATGCTGCGGGGCAGCGCTGCCAGCTCTGCCCTTTCCCTGGTGCCCAGAGCGGGGCTGGGGGGTTCCTGCAGAGGAAACAGGAGGGACTTTGCTCTGTGAGCATCCCCGCGCTCGGCCCGTGGCGGGGCTGAGCCGTGCCCGGCGGCTTTGGGAAGGGCGGGCGGTGATCGGGGTGTGCCCGCACAGCCCTGGCCCCGGGGCACCCGATCCTGGCAGCCGCGCCCAGCAGCGCCCTGCAGCCCCCCAGAGAGAGCCCCCCACCTCCTGCAGCCCCCCAAACAGAGCAGCGCCCCAAACAGAGCACCCTGTGCCCTGCAGCCCCCCAAACACAGCAGCCCCCCAAACACAGCCCCCCACCTCCTGCAGCCCCCCAAACAGAGCAGCCCCCCAAACCCAGCACCCTGTGCCCTGCAGCCCCCCAAAGACAGCACCCCACTGCCTGCAGCCCCCCAAACACAGCACCGCACCCCCTGCCCCACCTGGGTGCTCCAGTCCCAGTCTGACACCCCCAGCCCAGCTCATTTTCCTACCTCAGGGGTGCCTGCCAAGAACTGGGGTTACTGGGCTGAGCTGCAGCTCCAGGTCCCTCACTGAGGACATTTCTAAGAGTGTCCATCTGCCTGTGAAATCTGTGACTTGTCACCTTCAGCTTAGACAGAGTTCTGTTCCACAGTCTGCTTCCAGTAGCAGAAGTTCTGCCATTTCCAGTCTGGTTGTGTTTGTGCCATATTTCCATCTCTTTCTGTGCTAGCCTTGAGACAACAGAGCTCCTTCCCTGGAATTTCCATGCAGCCAGTGGATCTCCCAGGCCTGGCTGAACCAGCCAGTCTGGGTATGGCTGCACTGCTGGGGTTCCCTCTGATTCTGCCCCAGAATCAGGGCATGGCTCATGGCATGGTGTGGTACAGGCTCCTACCTGTGCCCATGCCTGGCTTCTCTTCCCTGCCCAGCCCTTGCCATTCCCTGTGGCTCTGGGGAGGTCCTGATCTCTGTGGGCAGTATTTGCCCACAGCTGGTGGCCAGCAGCCACCCTGTGATTCCTCCTTCACCTCAGCCCTTCCCCTTTGCTGCTCCAAGCACAAAACCCCACAGCCAAGGCTCAAAATTCCTCTGAGGAGCTTGGGAGACCTCTCACTTCAACTGAGAGAAGGGAAGGGAGGAGAAATGAGGTTTGGAGGCTAATTCTGGCAGCATCACACTTGAGAAAGATCAAAAACTCAGGGCAGGAGTACAAGAAAGGAGGGAAGCTGTTGCGTGCATGCTCCTGGAGGCCCCGACAGCCCTGGTTCATGCATCCTGCACGTTATTTCTGTACCTACTTAAATTAAAACCAGCCTTGTCTTGTGGATGCTGACTGGAGCCAGGCAGTTCTGCTCCCCAGGGGAGAATCCAATTTTCACTCCATCTCGCTTGTGTTTTTGACCTGGAATGACTCTGCTTTTTATATTTAACAAACGCTCCCTCCGAGCCTGGTACCACGCTGCGCTTCTCACGCAGAGCTGGCACTGCTGTGGCACACGGTGCCCCATGCCAGGAGACCTTGGGTGGTTACCCAAGGTGGGCATCTGCTTACCTGGGCTCTGACCTGCACCCCCTGGCAGAGCTGTGCTGTCACTCCTGAGGTGGCAAAAACTTTGTGGGCAGAGCCCTGGCATGGCCAGCTGGGAAAGGGGGAAAGGGGGCTGGGTGCCAGCCTGCTCCTGCACCCACTGTGCCCTGGGGCTGGGCTCTGGGAATGCCAAGGAAGAGCCAGGGGCTGGTGCTGGGCTCTGGGAATGCCAAGGAAGAGCCAGGGGCTGGTGCTGGGCTCTGGGAATGCCAAGGAAGAGCCAGGGGCTGGTGCTGGCCATGGCACAGCCAGCAGGGAGAGCACCGTGGGCTGTCCCCAGAGGAGGGACCCCGCTACCTGCAGCCCCCCACCCACCTGCCCCCCAGGTTCTGGCAGATCCCTTCCCAGCTGGTTCTCCACAGGGATAACCAGCTCCAGACTCAGTCCATCCCCTCGGGGAACTGTGGCAGACCTGGCTGCAACAGCACAGCCCCAAATTCCCAGAGGTTCCCACCTCTAGGAATAATTAGCAACAATTCAGAGCTGTCTAATTCAGGCTCCAGAGGTGCTTCCCTTCCTGCAGCACGGCCCTGCTCCCACTCCTGGGACTGGAAGCTCTCAGAGGCTCAGGAGACACGGCGGGGGCCGGGCTGACAGCGAGGTGAATGGGGTTGAGGTATTTATTCACTCCTGCAGCTCTCGGAAGCCCTGGAGAGGCTTTACCTGCCCCGACTCGCCCGGGGCCGGGTGCTGACAGCAGCAGCAGCGATGTTTTGCTTCGAATTCCCTACATTTGATGAGCGCGGGTGTCTCTCTAGCAAGATATGGGGCTTCTCCGGGGTTATATAACTCAGCCGGGGCAGAGCTGCCCTGTTTGGAGCCGTCCCCCGTTCCGGCTCTCGACACCTGGCAGGGTAATTAGTCACTGATTACGGGCGGTGACGCAGGGCACCAGCCCAGCTCCTGCCCGCGCCCACGGGGCTGAGGGATTGCCTGGGAGCAATGTGTCTGCTTCCTAATCCTGTGACTCCATCGTTAATCAGCCCGGGATAAGAGAGTAAATAAGTCTGTCATTGGAGGCTGGTGCAGGGCAGGACAAATATTTTACTAAGTGTAAAATGACCGTGCTCACAGGGGTCTGAGGATGAGGGAAGAGATGAGGATCTGACTCCACGTTCCAGAAGGCTTGTTTTATTATTTTATGATATAGATTATATTAAAACTATACTAAAAGAATAGAAGGAAGGATTTCATCAGAAGGCTGGCTAAGAATAGAATAGGAAGGAATGATAACAAAGGCAGCTCACTTTGATTGGCCATTAATTAGAAACAACTAACATGGGCTAATCAAAGACCCACCTGTTGCATTCCACAGCAGCAGATAACCATTGGTTACATTTTGTTCTTGAGACCTTTCAGCTTTTCAGTAAGAAAAATCCTAAGGAAAGGATTTTTCATAAAAGATGTCTGTGACAGTGTACCCCTCTGTTTGTGAGTGTCACACACCAGATCTGCACAGGTTGTGGAGAGCGAGCCCTGAGCTGGGGCATCAACTCCTGCCAGCAAAGCTTTGGCTCTGCAACTCTGCATCCCCCGTGGTCCCCGGCAGGGCTGCCCTCCCCAGGGCCAGAGAGGATGGTGTGGTGCTGACACAGGGACTGTGCTGGGCCTGGATGTCCCCAGCACAGAGATCTGGGCTGGCACAGTGGGCACAGAGGGGTGCAGGGTTATTGTCCTCATCCCAAGGCAAAGGAGTGAAGGTGGCAGAGGGACAGCTCCTGCCCAGCAGCAGGGGAGCAGCAGATGGGGGAACCCCTTTTGATTGCTGATGCAGCAAGACAACTTCCCCACCTCTAAACAGCATCCTAAGACCCTTTTTCCCAGACCTCTGAGGGAAGCCAACCTCATTCCATAAGGGTTTATAATGGGGAATAAAAAACCACTTTCTGCTTAAAGCAAAGTATTCAAAGCCTATCTGCAGTCAGAGTCCTCAAGCAGCACCACCACTGAGGCAGCAGCCACGTCCACAGGCCTCCAGACTTGTGTTGTACCAGGAAAATAAAATCCTGGATTAGCTGTACACCCTCTTGCAGGACACTGCCCTGGCAGGCAGCTCCAGCTCTCTGCCCCACAGGGCTCCAGCCTTGCTGGCTCCTGGGGGTCAGGCTCCCATGAGAAGGCTGCTAGAGCCTTCATTTCATTCTTAATCCAGAAAAATAAGCAAATAAAAGCAGGATTCCATTTTAGGCCTCTGTATCCTGAAAAGTTGCTGCCAACGAGCCTCTCATGTGCTTGCCCGGCTGCGCTGTGGCGCTGGGAGCAGAGGCTGGAGGGGCTGGAAAAGCAGCACAGGGGGACTTGATTTCATATGAGCTGAATTCCAGCTTTCACTTCAGTGGAAAAGTCCATAAAAACGGGGATTTGGAGTCTGCTCCTGCCCGGGGCATGCCTGTGTAACCACTCCTCTCTGCATTCCTCAGATTCCTATTCCGCTGGAGACTGGATTGGAGACGGGGTCTGAGGTCCCTGCTGGAGGGAGGAGAAGGAGAAGGAGGAGGTTTCCCTTGGCCTCTGAGCTGTGAAAGCGGAAAACCAAAGCATGTCACAGGTCATAGAATCCCACGTGCTGCGTGTTGGGCAGACTGTGTGCATTTCCTCGCCGGAGGAAAGCAAGAGCCTGCACCCAGCTGGGTACCCCAGGCTGCCGGGCAAGTACGTCTACTACTCCACGGAGAGCTGGACTAAGCCCCCCTCCATGGTGCACCCCAAGGCTCACCTGCTCCCCAGGTGTGGAGCCCAGCCCCTGCCAGAGCATGTGGCTGCTCACATGCAGGGGAAGGACGAGCAGAATTCCTCCTTGGAGAGACCCCCTGCACCGAGCCAGCCTAAGGAGGAAGAGAACAACAGCACGGACCCTGAGGACCAGCCAATGTCTCCCTCTCTGGATATAACCATAGAGACTCTCAACAAGATGATCCTAGAGATTGATCCCACCTTCCAGCCACTGCCATGCAGGCCAGTGAGGGCTGCAGGCCAGCCTGCTGCTCAGGGTGACGCTGCAGCCACCAAGAAGCAGGAGCAGGAGGCAATAGGTGAGGCAAAGGCAGCACTCGGGTCACCAAAGCTCCCATCTGGTGAAAATCAGAGCCTGGTTGGGCACACATCTGTCCCCTGGACCCACACAAGGTCCTGTGCTCCTGGGGAGGCTGGAAATGGGCACCAGGGACATTCCCTGCTGTCCCCCAGAGGATCAGTGTCCTGACATCAGGGCTCCATATTAAGGAGTAGCAGTTGTGTATCCAAGCTCTGCCTGACCCCAGTGCTTCCACAGCCCTTCTCTGATCACTGTTGATGTATCTCATGTCCAGGCAGCTCAAAGGGGTCCAGAAAGGAACAGGGAAAACAGCTTTTGGTTCTACCTGATGTTCATTTCCCTGTGTTTGAAGAAAACAATTCTCATTACAAATGGGACTTGCAGCTGTTGGAAAACTTCTAATCCCAGCTGTCACCACCAGTGACGGGCTCTGGGTGCCCAGTGAGGACCCTGCTCCCCTCAAGGGCAGAAGAACCTTTCCCAGGGTCACACTTGACCTGTGGGAGCACATGGGTTTGCAGCCAGATTTCCAGAGCCCTGGGCTAAGGTATCGGGTGTTGCACAACCATCCCATTTAAGTGTTCCCAACCCTTGTGCCAGGGCTTGTGCACTCCCTGGGCAGCATACCTGGCATAGGCAAGGCACCAGCAGCACATACCAGCCCTGTCTCTGCTCACAGTGCCTTATGTGACCCCTTGTGCAACTCTTCCCTGTCATCCCTGCAGCCCAAACTCTCATTTTTTATTCCTGCCTGGGCTCTCCTGCTCATTTTGGGTGTTCAACACCCTGTGCATGGGGCAGCCCCAGCACATGGGGAGCTGACACTGCTGACAGGACAGGTTCAGGGTGGTTCAGGTGCCTCAAGCCTCACTGCTTCCCAAAACCCTTACTGCCCATCCTTGTCTTTACACATGGAAATACCTCGACAATCAGTCCCCAGGCTTCTTTCCACAGCAAAGTCAAATGTGAGGATGTTAAAGACAGAAAAAAAATAATAAATTAAATTCTCTCTGAGCCCTCATGCAAACATAAGGAGAAGGATGAGGTGGGTGTGAGGGTGCTGGCGCTGCAGCAAGGCAGCAGCACTGCAGGAGCCAGGCAGTTCCAGAGCAGACAGTGTCTGCTTCCTGCTGGGATGGACAGGGTGGCCTTGCAGATAAAATACTGTGCCAAAGTGCAGATCCAGCTCTGGCTGCTCACTGCCTGACCCATTCCACTGCTCAGGGGCTGGAGCCCCAAGCAGCTCCAGAGGTAACGTGCGAATGGTCTGGAGAATCTAGAACTGAACATCTGGAAAGCTGGCCACGAGTTCAGTGGGGAAAGCCTCGCTCCAGCTTTCATTTTCTCTTAACAGCTCTTGGTTTTTTTACACAAACTTCCTCCCATAGTGCAGTGTTCACTCACCTGCTCCTGCTCCAGCCCTGCAACCTGTGCCCTGGTGTGAGGGTGGCAGGGACTGAGGGTGCCCAAGAGACGTGAGAGGGGCCTGTTCTTGTCTTTTTTAGTGGAGAACATGAGGAAGCTTTAGACATGGCACTCAGTCTTGATGGGCCCCTTCCAGCTCAGCACAATCTATGAAATGCTGCAGCAACAGGAGGCACTTTCATGAGAGGCTCTGTTCCCTCTGGATCCTCCTAGATCCTAGAGGAGAAAGGAGATCTCAGACCTCGGCTTGCGTGACATCTGGGCTCCGTGTTTGTGGCACTTTTGCCACTCCTTGATGCTGGAAAACTTGCCAAGGTCTTGAGCAAATATTTGAGGTTTAACCACAGGTGATAAGAGGAGCAAAGGCAGAGAAGTAGGAGGTAAAAGGCCTCCTGAGCCTGGTGTGCAGACTCTTGTCAGTTCTTTAAACAATTAAAATCCCCATTTCTTTCTCATTTTGGGGAGGTATTGACAAAAAGAATGTGGCCAGCTCACTGCAAGGGTTTGAGCACTGGTGCCAGGGCACATGGACACAGAGCTGCCCCCAGGCTGGGCACTGGAGGAGCTGCTGCTGGCAACAGGGCTGTGGAGGGGCAAGGCTCTGGCTCTGGCTCTGTTCTGCCCTGATCCAGCTGTGTCCCCACTGGGGACCAGCCCTCCTGACACACCCAGTGCCTCCTTGGCTGTGTTTATCCAATTTTCTGCTTGGATTGGCACAAAGGAGCTCAGGGAATCACTTCTGTACAGCCCTGTGCTTTTCCTGCTCATCCAGCTCCCTGCCCCAGAGTTCAGGTTGATGCTGTGAGCTGCTAACACAGCAGGTCCATCAGGACCTGTCACACCACAGGCAGGGAGCTCAGGGCTGTCAGAGCACTTTGTCTTTGCTGCAGCAAAAAGGATTTTCCCTCTCTGAGAAACACCTTTGAGAAGGGGAACTTTGCTGAACTCCATGGCAGGGCAAGAAGCAGGAGCTGAAAGCAAAGCTGGGCACGTCCAGGCTGGAAGGGAGGTGCACACCTCTGGCTCTGGAGTGATTAAGAGATTAACCACAGGAGCAGCTCCTCTGGGATGGGATGAATCTGCCATCGCTGCAAGCACTCAAATCAAGTCTGAGTTGCTAAAAGGGCTCTTCCAGCTCAGCCAGAAATGCTGGCTTTATCCAAGGAAGCCTGGATTTGATGTGCACCAGGCGCTCCTGGTGCTGGCTGTGAGGTTCCACTGATGCTGTTGGACAGGAGATGCTGTCAGGTGCGTTCCTGTGTCACTAATGGCAAGTGGAGGGGCTGGCTCTGAGCAGAAAGAATCCCAGAGCAGGACACAGGCACAGAGACTGCTCCAGAGACATCTGTGCAGGGTGGGAGAAAGGAGGAGGGAGCAGCCAGCCCCTGCCAGGTCTGTGCTTGCTGCCAGCAGGGCTGGTGCTGTACACCAGGATGTTGTATCTGCCCCTGTGCCACGTGGATTTGTCACTGCCTCACTGGCCCAGCTGTACCTGGGCCCAGGTGACATCCCCTCTGCCCAGGGTGTGCAGGGCCACCCTCCGAACCTGACGTCACCCCGGGGGGAGCAGCCAGGTGTTTTTCTCTTGAGTCAGGTACAAACAGAGCAGCTGCTGGAGGGAACACCCTCCTCTGGCTGCAGGTCTCAGCAGGCCCTGGCTGGGTAATGCTGGCGAGGGGGGTCTGAGCAGCCAGACGTGACCGCTCCCCTTCCCTGGGAGCCTGCCAGCACTGAGGGCATCGCTTCACCTTGGGCTCTGTGAGGAATCAGCCCCCACAGGGTCCCAACACGCTGCTGGACCCCCAGCCCTGCAGAGGGGGAGCCAAAATTCCCAGCAGGAAGAGCAGACACATGTTCCTCACAGAGCTTTGCACACACCAGACCCTTCATGAGCTCCTCTCACTCTCTCTCTCTGCAGACATCAAGTACATAGAGCTGACACCAGGCAGAGCCACGGGGCCTGACCTGCCACAGGGCTCCCCCAGCCCTTCAGGCACCCCCTTCTCCAGGTCCCCTCAGACCAACAGCTTCCTGCCCCAAAAAGGGCCACTGGGAGGCAAATACAGCTCCGGTGACAGCGTGGTTTTCTCCAGCCCACCCGGACCCCCGAGTCCCCAGCCAGCCACGCTGAGCTGCAGCAAAGCATCCGAGAGCAGCAGCGCTCCCTGGCAGTGCCTGGCAGGACACACGGACACAGCCTCCTGCAGCCCCGGGGCCCTCAGCAGCTCCCCAGGTGTTGAGAACCTGCTGAAGCCCGTGCAGGTGCTGAGGGCCCGGCAGAGGGGCAGCTGGGTGTCCCAGCTCTCCACCAGCCCTGGCTCTGACACCAGCTACATCCTGGGCAGGTAAGTGCCACCTGTGCCCGCTGGAAGGGCCACAGGGCAGTCCCTCATTCCTTGGGCTGGCAGATGATGCCCTGCAGGGTTGGTGCAGTGGCTGGCAGGGTTTCTGTGTGTGAACAACCCCCTGATCTGTGCTCTGTCTCCCTCCTGCAGCAGCACCCACTCGCTCCACAACGACGACTCTGATGCTTCGGCCGCTGCCTCCCTGTCCCCCTCCAGCTCCCTGGGCAGCCCCTGCTCCCCTTCCTCAGGCATCGTGGCTCACCCCAGGGAGGCTTTTGGCCAGAGCTCCCCCCAGCCCCGGGCAGGGAGCTCCCCCAGCACCTCCTTGGCCCAGAAGGGCCAGGCCAGCAGCTGCCCCCCCTCCATCCTCACCTCGGCCGCCGACATCCCAGTGCTGCTGGTGAACGGGTGCCTGGAACAAGGAGATGGACCCCCCCAGCTGGCCAGAGCCCCCCCAAGTTCTGCCAAACAGCCCCCCCTGGCTGGCTGCAGCCCGGCCTCGAGGCTCGGGGGCCTGAACAACGCGCAGTCAGCACCCACCCTCAGCTGCCTCTCAGACAGTGAGTCACGGGCAGGGTGGGGAGCAGTGCACAGCCCAAAACTGCTGGGAAACGGGGGGCAAACCCCGTTTTCCCTCTGCTTTAGCTGCTTATATTCCCTCTGCTTATAGACACAAAGGATGAGAGGTGCTTGCTGTGTTTCCCCATGGTCCGGGTGGTCTCCAGGCTGAGGGTGGTGACCCAGGATTAGGCACAGCTTTCTGCCCACCGGTGTCCTGGGACGTGGGCTCAGCAGTCAGGAATGCTCTGCTCCCTCCAGGAGATGCAGATGCACCTATTTATAGCACCTGAGAATGAGAAACATCATTCTGTGCTGTGCTGTCCTGTTTGCAGACCCAGAGCGGGTTGGGAGGAGGGGCTGGGGTTCCCGTTGGCTCTGAGGACACCAAAAGGTACCAGGGTTCACAAGGTCCCTCATTCAAGGGCAGACACTGGGGCTATTGTTCTCAGGAGGAGATGAGCAGAGGCAGCTCTCAGGGCAGAGGGTTTTAATTGGAATCTTTATGGGAATAGCAAGAGGGTCAGATCCTGGTGTAAATCCCATGGTCCAGGGGATTGTGCAGGGCTGGGCAGGCTGGCACTGCCAGGGGATTCCATGTGACCCTCTCAGCACTACATCACAGCCTGCCAAGAGAGATAATTACATGGAGAACGAGCTATTCTGAGGAGTGGGGAGGAAAGGATTCAAAAGGATTGAAAAGCCTTCAGCCCTGGCCACCCTGAGAGAGAAATGGCTTTACTGGGCTCTGCCACCTGGGGAAGTCCTTCAGGTTCCTGCTGGCCTTGACACCCTGTGGTCTCTTGCAGGTCCCCTGAAGGCTGGGCAGCCCACCATGAAGTTTGTGATGGACACGTCCAAATTCTGGTTCAAGCCAAGCATCAGCAGGGACCGAGGTGAGGCAGGAAAGGCTCTGTGGGTGTGACCCCACCTTGGGCTCTGGCCTGTTCCCAGAGCTCCCCAGTGTCCCTGTGGGGACTCAGTGGGGGCAAATCGAATCCTGCTGGGGGCTGATGGGTGTGGAGGGACCCTCTCAAGGGCTGTGTCACGGCCCCTCTGTGTCCTCCAAGCCCAGCAAAGCTTCTCCTGCCTGTCACACAGCATGGCCTGGGCAGGGTCTGAGTGTCCTGGGGACTGCAGGGACCCGTGGGACCCAGCCAGGGCCCTGCAGGGACGCTGCAGTTGGTGGCACACCAGGGATGTGTGTGTCCTTGGCACATGCTCCAGAGCTTTTCCTGCTGCTGCCAAGGAGGGACTCCCTGCAGAGCAGCAGGGCACAGGGCAGGGAGTTCCCACCTGTTGTGTTTGGCTGAGCCCCTGCCTGTGCTCTGACAGCAATCCAGCTGCTGAGGAACAAGGAGCCGGGCACGTTCCTGGTGAGGGACAGCACCTCCTTCCGGGGCTCCTTCGGGCTGGCCATGAAGGTTCCTGGCTCTCCCTCGGGCAGCCAGACAGGTAAGGGGGTCCATGGGGGGGGCTGCTTCAAGGGTTTAAACTGAAATTACTCAGAATAAACCCACAGAGAAGCCAACCACTCTGGTTTGTGGCAGAGAGCCTCTGTGTGTCCACTTCTCACAGGGGCTGGCACCATGATGGTGGCACAAAGCAGCTCCAGTGACGCCCTGGGACAGGACTCTGGGGTGGCCAGGGGTGACACAGTGGCACTGGGGCCGCTGCTGATGCTGATTGTGGTTCCTCTTGCAGGTGAGGAGAGCAGTGACCTCGTCCGGCACTTCCTCATCGAGTCCTCCACCAAAGGGGTTCACCTGAAGGGCGCCAGCGAGGAGCTGTACTTTGGTAAGGATGGTGCTGTGCCCACAGCAGCCCTGGCAGCCCCAGGAGCTGTTCCCAAAGCCCCTGGAAGCACCAGCCAGGACCAGGTGAATGTGCTGCACACCTGCCAGCACAGGAACCCCCCAGCCCCAGGTCCTGCCTGCCCTTTCCGTGCCTCCAAAGCAGGAACGTGATCTCGCTATGGGGACGCTGTTGCAGGGCTGTGGGTGGGGGGCTCCAGGCAGCAGCCCCCCCAAACTCACAATTCTGATTGCAGGGAGCCTCTCTGCCTTTGTGTACCAGCACTCCATCACCCCTCTGGCCCTGCCCTGCAAGCTCAGCATCCCCACCCGAGGTAGGAGATGCAGCAGGAGGGAGGCTCTGGGCGGCCCCTCCCGCTGCTCCGGGGAGGTGGGCGAGGTCCTGGCGTGGGGAGGGGTCTGAGCCCCGCTCCGGGTGCCTGCGAGGGGCCGCTCCCCTGGCTGCAGGTGGAGCAGGGACCTGCAGAGCTGGCCTGGGGACGGGAGGGCGGTGGCTCCTTCCCGCTGGGGGCAAGGGAAGTGGGAGTGGGAGATCAGAGGTGAATGGAGAGGGAAATGAAGCACAATTAAGTTAATTACTGCTCTAAACCCTTGCAATTAGAGTGGTCCTGTGCCTTTGAGCCTCTTGTGAGATAAGGAAAGGCCAAAGAGGTGAGGAGCTCAGCCTGGCCTGTGGCATCACTCCTCCTGCTTGTCCTTTGTGCAGATCTCGCTGATGGAGAGGACAGCCCTGACTGCGCTCCTGAACCTGCCCTGTCCCTGGCCAGGAAAACTGCAGGTGAGGACAGGAGCCAGCTGCTGGCCCTGGGGACAGCCTTGGGCACGCTGTGACAGCAGCAGGTCACCCCTGTGCAGGGGTGGGCACTGGTGGGACATCCCCCTCCAGCTTCCCATGGGGCTGGAGATAGCTGCAGTAAAATGAATTTTACTGAATTTTTACTGCAGGATTTCTGCAGATTTTTCCCTGGGTTGCAAGGAAACCTGATATTTTTAAGGAAGGGAAACCTTGAGTTCTCAAGTTGCTTGAAAACACAGCTCTTGAGGTCATGAGGCTGATAAAAGACCCCCGGGTTCCACGGTTTTAAAGAGTTCCTGATTTTTAAGCCTCTCTCCTGATGGGCTTCAATGGGGGTGGAACAGCTGGAGCTTTAGGAGAGGGATGGGCAGCCAGGGGCTGGTGAAATTCCCTTACAGGGCACGTGTGGGAAAGACAGAGCAGGATGGGGAAGGGTCTGTGCACCTCAGCCTGGGTGAGCTCCAGGTGAAAGCAAAGAATGAAGGGCAGGAGACCACACGGACGGGTCACAACGCAGGCTGGGGAGCTGGAGACTGCTTTGTTTTGCTGGAAATTCTGAAAAATCAGTTGGCAGGCTGGAAAGTTTAGTTTGACCCAGAACAGCCCTTTAAACAACTCAATCAGCCTGAAATGTCATGTTTTAGGTTGGCTGTCAGCCCTTCGTTAGCTTGGGGTATTTCTGCTTTTCATTAAAGGAAATATGTAATAAACAGAAAAAAAAAACCCAGCAAATGTGACATTTAGAAACGGGAAATTAAATACTTTGACTTTTACAACAATTAGTGCAAAGAATTAAAGCAAACCAAACTAAATTAGTGAAGAATTTCTGAGTCACCAAATCTTTTAATTTTCATCAAAACAAACCTGACCCGGGTCCATGTGAGGGATCTGCAGGATGACCCCTGGGACCCAGCCCTGCCTCTGGCCCGGGTCACATCCGTGCTGAGCTGTGCTGTCCTTGCAGTGTGCAACGTCCTGTACCTCAACTCAGTGAACGTGGAGACGCTGACAGGAGCCCCAGCCATCCTGAAGGGCATCTCCTGCACCTTGGAGCTGGAGACACTGCCCACCCCAACCCTGGTGCACTTCAGGGTGGCGGAGCAGGGCGTCACGCTGACCGACGTCCAGAGGAAGTAAGAGCTTGGATGGGCCAAAGGAGGGGGTTCACGGAGAGGCAGCTCCCTCCTCACTGCCCAGCCTCAGGAAAACCTGTCCTGGTTGGACAAATCCATGTCACCACCCAGGGATGGGTGTGGCCCTTTAGCAAGGGATGCTGTGTTTGGTGGCATGGCAGGGAACCAGCTGCACTCAGGGTTGGGGTTTTGGGATGCCTTGAGAGCCTCAGTCTTCCACAAGCACAACAGGATTTGAAAATTCGTGTCCTTTCCCAGGCCCTTCCCTTTCCTAACGATCCCCTCTCCTCTTCCAGGGTGTTTTTCAGACGACACTACCCCTTGGCTGCCATCAGGTTCTGTGGGATGGACCCTGAGAACAGAAAGTGAGTTTTGGGCAGCCGTGCCTGTCAGAACCACCCACCACTGCTGTGCTCCCTTCCCTGTGGTTCCCAGTGCCTCTGCACCACTTCAGATCCCAAATCCCATAAAACTGCCCTGGGCACACCGTGCTGGGGTGGATCTAAACACAACCCTTGGCTTTGCAGCTGATGGAATGAGTTAAACATCAGCCTCTGAGCAACTCCCATTCTGTTCTTCCCCCAGGTGGCAGAAGTACTGCAAGTCCTCCAGGTAAGAGCAGGGACCTCCTGCATGGAGTGGGGGGCTGGAATCCAGGGGAATGCTGCTGCTCTGGGAAGTGGCTGCATTGCAGAGCAGCAAAGAATGAGCTCAAAAATGAGGAGGGGATGTGATAGAAGTTACCATGGTGGCAGGATGAGGCGTGGGACTGATGGGTGAAGCTTTTAGGGGGGGGTTGCTCTGTAGGTTTGGATGAGAGGTTTGGCTGAGCCCAGTTTTCCACATCCCCTCATGCAGAACCCCTCATCCAAATCCCACAGCCTTCCCAGGGACTTGTGCTGGGTTCAGGAAGTGAGTTTATATCTGGCTCTACCTTGTGCTCAAGAATCTTTTCACAGCTGGGGAAGCCTTGCCAAAAATGCTCCTCCCGGCTGCTTGGCTTCCAAGGAAACGTGATTGGGGAGCGGGCCAAGGTGGAATTGCTGGAACTGGGATTTGGCTTTGTGGCTGGGCTGGTTTCAGCCTATTCCTTCAGATTCCTGGATGCAAACTGAATAAGCCTCTTTTCTTTCACAAAGAATCTTTGGGTTCGTGGCCAAAAGCCAGACAGACTCGGAGAACCTCTGTCACCTGTTTGCAGAGTACGACACCGTGCAGCCAGTGTCCCCTGTCATCGACCTGCTCCGCCAGCTCCTGCCCAGCCCGTAGGGACACAGCCCTGGGACACTCAGGGCCAGCAGCTGCCCACACACTGCTGAGCTTCTCCTGCTCCCCTTCTCCTGCTTCTGGGTTGCATTTTGGCAACAGCACGTATTTTGAAATTTTTTGTTATGCACCACCGCATCAGGAGCCTCAGCTAAAGACTTTCAGCTCTGGTGGGATGAGATGCCCCTCCAAGCCTCTCCATGGGGCACTGGCTGCCCTGGGAAAGGGATGGGAGCTGTGCTCTCAATGGAACCACTGTCCCTCAACTGGACTATCTGCTTTGAAGGACCACAATGCTCTGGCTGGGGTTTCCACCAGCCATGATATTCCCTGTTCTTGAGGTGTCTGGGCTGGGGGAGGTCTTGGAGCTGAACTGAGTTGGGGACTCAGCCCTGACACCCCAGTGTTGCAGGGAGGGAAAATCTGGGGGAGGAATCACCCCCTGAGCAGCACAAAGAGGCAGCTTTGCAAATCAAAGTGTATAAAATGACTAAGTCCTGCTGGAAACCTGCTTCCCTCGAGGAGCAAGCAGCATCCACAGGCAGGAATTGACAGAGCAGCGCATTTTTCCTGGTGCTGGGAAATTCTCCTGCCCTTTTACGCAGTGCAGGGTTGCGGGCGGGGCTCGACCTCCCAGCATTGGAGAGAGCTGGGAAATAAATGGTGACATTTCCATGACAGTGAAACATCATCGGGTTTTTGGAAATGACTTGCCTGAATTTGGGCCGGATTCTCAGATGACGTAAATTGGCAGGGCCTCGAGGAAGACGGTGCTGCCATGATCTGCAGCAGCTGAAGGGTCAGCTCGTGCTGTAGCTCAGAGCAGAAAGCAGCTCTGAGGCCACCACTCTCTTCTCTACCTTATTTCTCATTTGGTGCCTCTGCTTTGGTTTAATTTTGGCCCCCATGTTAACAAACCCTCGCAGGGGTGTTTTCAACAAAGCCATAGAATATTTTTCAACAACACCATGAGGATGGCAGCAATGGAGACACTTGCTCTGCTCCAGAGCAGCTGAACAGATGCACACAGGGCAGAGTCCCTGTGCTCCAGTCAGGCTGTAGAAGGGGTCCAGCTATGGCCTCTCTTGGCAATGACCAGAACAGATATTGGGGTCACTGCAGGGGGAGCACATGGGGCACCAGAAGGAGACAGCAGCAGCTTTGTCCCCCCAGTCCCTCTGCCCTGAGCTCTGCTCAGCCTCAACCCAGCACTGCAGGGTGGGCCTGGGAGCTGGTGCCCAAGGGATCCAGATGCCTCTGCTCTCCCCATCATGCTGCAGGGACCAAGGGGCTGCAGCTCCCCAAGGTCACAGGCAGTTTGGGCTGTGGGTCCTGAGCCCTGAGACCCTGGGGCAGTCCCAGGACCCCCAGAGCTGGACTCTGTTGTTATCATTTTGCTGGTCAGGACCAGCAACTGGGAATGGGGACGGGCAAAGGCTTTGGCTCCTCACGGTGCTTTGGGGGGTTGTGGTGCCCCACCGAGCCCAGCCAGCCCTGGTAGCCACCAGCACAGGGCCAGGGCATGGGACTGGGCTCCAGGAGGCCCATCTGCCGTGCCAGCAGATTTCTGGGCTGTCTGTATTGGCTGCAGCCCATCCCGGTGCTGTTTGCACAATGCCAGCACCACCCTCAGCCCAGCTCCGGTAACCGGAGCACCCAGCTGGCCACCCCAGCCACCCCAGGAGCCACCAAACACGGACTCAGCGACCTCCTGAGCCATGACCCTGGGCAGAACTGGCGGCAGACACTGGGGCAGAGCCGAGCCGTGACCGGGAAGTGCGCGGCTGTCGCAATTCCTGTGCCTGGGCATCTCCCGCCTGCATCCTGACACCTTCCCCAAACACCGAGCGGGGCTGGAGGTGCCCGGTGCGCCCTGGCACCAGCAGGAACCTGCTCATGGTGCCTCGGGCTGCAGCACTGCCTGGCCACGAGCCCATGTCCCCGGAGCAGCCGGTGCCTGTCCCTGTGTGCCCCTGAACTTTGAAGCCGGTCCAGGGTCCCCTCCCCAGGCTGGCGCCGTTGCCGCTGCTCGGTGGCGCTGCGTGGGGCGACAGTGACAATCCTCGCGGTGGCACCGGTGGAGACACTGAGCCGGGAGTCATGAGGAAGCAAGAAATTATTTGTTTCCCACCCCATCCCTGCTCAGGGAAGTTCTTCCTGCGGCTCGTGGGCTCCTGGGTTTGCAGGGCTGCTGAACCCCAAACCCAGAGCAGGTCCCTGGGCAGAGGTGGTGACCAGAGCCTGTCCCCACACCAGTGGGACCCCACAGCCCCCTCGTTCCTGCTCTGCCTCCCTCCCCTCCCATAATTTAAAACCATAAAAGATAAAACACACTGGACAGAAACACATCAAATAACGGGAAATTAAATACAGTAATTACCTTTTTTGAGGATACAAAGGTTCAAGTGTACTGTAAAAGGTCGGTGCTACACGGGAATCTGATGGGACGGGCTTGGCCTGGGAGGGACGGACAGGGACCCCTTGGGCTCCAGGGGACACGCTGGGGGTGAGGGACACTGGTACATGGTGGTGTGTAAATACAGCCCTAAACTACAGGAGAGACGCTACGAGACGCTGGAGCCCTCCGAGCGGGACACAGAATGTGCCCTGGGGCATTGCCAGGAGCCCCCAGACCAGGAAAGGCCCTGCTGGACCCGCCCTGGTGCAGATGGGGAGCGGCCAAGGCCACCAGGCTGGCGCTGTCACTGCACTGTGTCCTGCTGTGGTGCTGCCACAGGGGACTGGCACTGGGACTGGCACTGGGACTGGCACTGGGACTGGCCCCAGGAGTCCCTTCCTTGGTGCGGGGGCTCTGAGGGGTGGCAGGGACAGGGATCCCTCTCCCCACCAAGGACCATCCTGGTAAATGGACTCAGTTTAGAAGCTGTGTGTGAGCAGGGCCACGGGCAGCCAGGGCAGGCAGGGATCTGGCAGGCACAGGGCAGGCAGGGATCAGGAGGGCAGAGGGTGTTTCACTAAAACTGAAACGCTTCGTTCCCATCGGGGGGCCTCGGACAGGACAAATCCACATGGAAAACCAAAACCGACCACTGAGGCCATGATGGAGCCAGAGGGTGGGTCAGGAGGGGATTGGGGAAGTCCCCTCTGTCTTTAGCACACTTTCCATGGCATTTTTATGTGAAAAATTTCCATCCCAGAAGAAAAACCAGGTACAAAACCAGTGACAATTTCTCAGCTGAGAACATTGTGCTGGTGAAATCAGATCACATCACGGAGACATTCCAGAATCCATCCCAGTTTTGTCACATTGGCCAAGAAGAGAAGACAGGAGCCATCACTGCAGTGCCCCAGTCCCTGGGGATGGAGAATTCCAGCCTTGGGGCCACACAGTCACTTATCAAATCCCACCAACAACATTTTTTAAATACTAAAAAATTTGGGGAAGAAAGAAAAAACTCAAACCAAAAGAAGCTCTTCCCCCTGGGATGTGTTTCCTGGGCATCCCTCACCCCTCCACCTTCCCTTCAATGCTGCTTGCCTGGGG
Organism: Agelaius tricolor; assembly: GCF_023055355.1. NCBI lineage: Eukaryota > Metazoa > Chordata > Aves > Passeriformes > Icteridae > Agelaius > Agelaius tricolor. The sequence continues at coordinate 2,819,733 of NW_027269291.1, forward strand.
ATCCCGACCCCCTCACCCCAGGAGGGAGGAGGGGGAGACAGGATGGATGAGAGGCTTTGTCCCTGCACAGGGAGTGGGATGGGGCTGGGCCATGGGGAGGAGGACCTGGGCTGGGGGGCTGGGGGGCTGCAGCAGGGTGGGGGAAGGTCTCTTATTGCTCTGAGTGGCCACACTGCCCTTCACACACACACACTCGGGGTGGGATGCAGGCAGGGGGGTCTCTCCAGGCCCCCCAGTCCTTGCCTGGGCAGCCTCTCGCCACCAGGGAGGGCAGGATGAGGCACTTCTGCTGCTGCCCCTGCAGAGGTGTGGCATGGAGGGCACTGAGCCGCAAATGCGCTGCTGCCACCGCGCCCCCCGAGCTGCCAGGTGTCCGAGGTTACCTGCGGGGCCAGGCTGAACGCCGGGGGCACCACGGGGCAGCAGCAGCAGCAGCATCAGGGGTGCCCCCCACCCACTCCACCCAGGCAGCCCGGGCAGCATCATCCAAGCCGTGTCCGTGCGGGATGGAGGCGCGGCCGGCGCTCGCCGGGGTGGATCCCTGGCGGTGGCTGTAGTGGTCATGGCGGTGCCGCGGGCGCGGAGCGCGGCGCCATCCCAGGCGCATCCCGGGCTCCCCCGGCACTGCTCAGCAGTCACGTCCCCTCTCCTTCTCTCTCCTGGGCAGCCCCGGCGGGGGTCCTGGCCCTGCACGGCGCGGGGCCACCGCGGTCACGCTCACATGCTGTCGGCCAGCTGGTGACAGTCCAAGTCCCCCTTCAGCTCCAGGAAGCCCGGCAGCTTCACCCCCGTCTTGCGGTCCACGCACCAGCACTTGCCCCGCTGCCCGTCCAGCGCCGGGTGACACTGTGGGGATGGCTTTGGTCATAAACTGTGGGGATGGCTTCGGTCAAGGACACCCAGCCTGGACCCCACGGGCTGCCTGGCAACCCAACCAGGAGCTCTCTTTGGGGCTTTACCACCCCCATCCCACCTGGGGTTTTTAAGAAGGGCCCCCAGCACCCAAAGGGTGATTCCCACCAAAGCCAGGAGCCAGGCAGGCTCTGCCGTGCCTTGTCACTGTCCCCTCCATCCACGCCCCCCTCCCAGTCTCACCTTGGCTCTACAAAATGCCCCTCCCAGCCCCCTGTGACAGGTCAGAGCCCATCCTACCTGCTTGGGGTGGAAGTTGCCGTTGCGGTCGCAGTTGGGGATGGGGATGACGTAGAGATCCTCGTGCGTGCGGGTCTGCGAGGCCGCCAGCCGCTCCAGCGCCCGGTGCAGCTCACTCTGGCACGAGCCCTGTGCCTGGGGAAAGGGAAGGCTGAGCTGGTCGCAGGGCTGGCACATGCTCCAGGCCCTGAGCCACAGGACCCTGACCCTGCAGCACCCTCCCTGCCCTCCCCAGCCCTCCTGGGGCTCACCATGACCCGCGTGTCCTCGCGGTGGTGAGGGCTCCCGCTGCTGCGCATCTTGTTGCCGTTGTTGACCCTCTTGGCCTGCTGCTTCTGCAGGCACTTGCGGTCGTGGATGCTGCAGGGGCTGAAGCTGTTGTTGGGGTGGTCGATCTCCTCCTTCTCTGCAAAGACACAGACCAAGGGGGCTCAGTGCCACAGAGCCCCCACGGTGTCCCAGTGTCCACAGTGCCACTTGCACCCTGAGGAACAACATGCAGTGGCTTCTGGCAGGTGCCACGTCACTGCCTCTGGTCCCTACAAGTGTCACTCACAGCCCTGGGTCCATCCTGCCCCTTCCACTGCACTGGGCTGGGCTCCTTGCAGCACTGGGAAAGACTCCTGGGAGTTTTTCCTACTGATTAGCCACAGCTAACAACTTCTTGCCGTGTGTGTGTTATTGTAGGGTCACAAATGCCCGCTGCAAGTGCTGGGCAGTGGCTCCAGTGTGCTGGGTCTGGCTGTGCCCTTGCCAGCCACACGTCACCAGGTGCTCACCCACAGCGCTGGAGCGACAGGCTTGGAAGCTGAGACACGAACAGTGAGCTCCAGGACACCTCAGCGCCTCCCAAAATCTGCCTGTAGGAGCTGCAGTGGCAGTGGAGGCACCGGGGCGGAGCTGAGCCCCCGCCAGGCCCGGGGCGGCACCGGGCGCCACGGCCGGGAGTGGAGCCGTGCTCTGCTGCGGGGAACGGCCCTCGCCAAGACATGAAAGAAGAAATTCCTGGAATAAGAAAGTTAATCTCCCGCGGGGCCGATCCCAAAAGGCGGCACTTGGCATCCCCGCCTGCGCCAGGAGCGCAGCCAAGCTGCCGGCCCAGATGTTGGCAGCTGGACAGAGCGTCATGAGACGAGTGCTCGGCGTGACTTTAGCTTTTTAAAAAGCTGCCGGTTCCTCTGGTTTGGGGCCCGTGAAGACTCTGTGGAGGGGGGACACCCCAAGAACCAGGGTTCTTCCTGTGCTCAGAGCTGCGTCAGGCACAGCCCAGGCAGTGTTTTGCCCCCCAGTCCACCTGGGCTGTACAGGGAAGTGGCTGAGGTTATCATGGGGTTGGGCTTAAACAAATCAATATTGCAGCTGGCAGCAGGGAACACCTTCCAAACAGGCAGGGGGTGGTCACTGTCCAGGGTCACACCCAGGGGCTCACAGTGCCAGCACAGGGGCTGTTGGGTGACACCCGGCGCTGGCCCTTCCCACAGGCAGGCAGAGGGCTTAGAGCCACAGCTTCCTGCCCACTGTATCCCCACGGCATCCCGGTCCTGATCTCCCACCAGCACCTCTTGCCTCGGTCCCTGCAGTGCAGGGCTCCTGGCCCAGTTCCTGGGGGCCCGGTTAAAGTCCAGAGCGAAGCCCCAATCAAAGCCCCCTCCCTCGTGGGTGTTATTTGCTTTTTGCTTAATCTGTCCATTTTTTTTTTCCAGGAAATAGCTCATGCCCTTGAAATTTGAAACACGAACCCAAAGCCTCCAGGACCCTGCACAGAGCAGTGCCAGCGCCAGCCCCCGGCGGCACCAACCACGAGGCTGTGGCGCAATGGGGGCGCTGGTGGCAGAGCCCCGCCGGGAGCTCGGTGACTCTGGCAAGGATGCTCCTCCCCTGTATCCCTGTGGGGAGACACACAGCAAGAGCTGGGCAGATTTGGCACCCGTGGGGGACCACCGTGCCGAAGTTCCTGCACCTCCATGCGCTGCTCCCACGCCGTGGAAAGGCAGCACCGGGAGGCAGCGGCGCTGCCCCCGCAGGGGAAGCCCTCACCGGTGGCCGGCACAGCCAAACCCCCTTCTTCCCCCCGCCAGCCGCCTCCAGAGCATCAAATCTCCCGGCTTAAATAAAACCAGATGCCAATAACATTTTCATAAGGTCACATGAAACGCCGGTGCCTCCGGGCAGCGAGGCGGCTCCTGACAGCGCTCGCTCGGGACCCGCGGTCCCCGGCTCTCACGGCAGCTCCAGCATCCCTCCCTCCCTGCCCTTGGGGTTACTGTCCCCCTGCTAAGTGACACACAGCAGCTCAGGGGACCTCTCGCCTCCCTGGAAATCCGAAAACTCACCCTCAGCACAAAGACTCGGGAAAAGCAACGCGTGTGGAGCCCAGAGCTGCCACACCCCACACTGCCCTGATGCCACCCAGTCTGCCGCTTCTGCATGGGCACCACCACCCTGGAGGCATGGAGGGTAGGGGGGTCCCGATTTGGCCAAGGAAAGCCTCTCTGGTCACTGCGGTGCCAAGAGGATGGGAGCGGGGGCTGACCTCGCTGGACACATAAACCAACCGCCTGTCCCGGGAGGAGGAGGAGGAGGATTCCTGCCGGCCTGTGGACAGGGCACACAAACGAGTCATTCAGCATCGCCTTCAATTAACGGGAGCTGCAAATGAGGTTGGTCACGTGCCGAGTCTGTGATTCACAGCGCTGAGCCCGAGGGAGCGGGAAGGGCTCCGGCTCCACCGCGCGGATCCCGTGGGAGCAGAGCCTGGGGCAGCCAGCAAAGCCCTGCGACCTCGCGTGTGTGTCCTTGGGGACAGACAAGTGTCACTGACCCCCACAGCTCCAGCCCCGCTCCCCCCTGTGCCACCAGCCCCAGCACCAAGGACCTCATATGCCTCAAAGGGCACAAGGGACATCCACATGTGTGTGGCCAGCGTGGCACAAGCCACAGTGAGCCCCAGCACCCTCCATGTCCCTTTCCAGCGCCCCCAGTGTCACCTGTGGGTGGTCCTGGCCGGACTGTGGCAGTGCTGGCTCTTGGCTTCCTGGGCTCTGGACTTGGCAGGCGCCAGCACTGGGAGGGCCGTGCTCTTTGTGCCAAGTGCTGGTTGTGGCAGAACGTGGGGAGCCAGGGATGGGGGTGGCAGAGGTGCAGACCCAGGCACCTACTGCCCATTGGCCTGGGATGCCAGCTGGGAGCTTGGCCCGTCCCCATGCCGTGCTCAAACACGGCTGAGCACCTCCCACCTCAGTGCCCAATGTGGGACCGAGGGAGGGGAGGTCAGGATGCAGCAGAGGGAGTGAGGAATGCAGGTGCAGGTGATTCCCCAGAGGGACCAGAACCTTGCCAGGAGCAGCACCCAGCCTGGAGAAACCCAAGTGTTGGTGAGCCCCCAGCCCAGGGGACAGCTGGGACATGGCTGAGCCTTGCCTGGCAGAACCCAGCCTGTCCTCCCTGCCTGTGCACTGTCCAGCCATGGCTCAGCCACCACCATTCCTCCCTGTGAGTGCACACAGAAAGGAAACAGGATCTGTCCCAGCTTACAGAGACCACACGGGATGAACGCAGCTCCCATGGGTCAGGTTTTCCCAGACATAATCATTTACCCAACACTAAATCACTCATCGTGTGTGCTGGGGAATATGTCCTCACCTCCTCCTGGCTGCCACACATGGGCTCAGCCACCACCACCCGCCAGCTGTGACAGAAACACGGGGCTGGCACCTTCTGGAGCCGGCCCTGCACAGGGTTCTGGCTGAGGAGTGGGATCCCAAAGCCAGCCATGAGCTGGCAGGGCCAGGGTCCAGCACGAGGTGCCCAGACCCGCTCGAGTAAGGTGAGCAGCCACTGCTCCCTCACCTCCTTGGAGTCACATCCCGTGGGTGCCGCAGGTCCCAGCTGAGTAGAGAGGCTCTTCCTGGCTGTGGAGCCGGGAGCCATGTCCGACTGCTCACAAAGCCCAGCCCCCTGATCCCAGCCTCTTCCCTGGAATGCGGAGCCCCCCGGCCAGAGCCCCCAGACAAAATGTTTACTGTACGAGTTAACCGCTTCCCAGCCGCCGGCACCGCTCAGCCCCGCGGGCACAGCCGGGGGCACCTGCTCCGTACAGCCCTGCCCCTCAACGGGCACTTAATTCCCTTCTGCTGGTCCCCAGGGGCATCAGAGACACCAGCCATGCCAGGGTGCCCTCGCTGTGCCAGGCAGGGCTGTGTGGGAGCCTGCAGCCCTCAGCCCCACGCTCCCACCATGCCTGGGATGTACCACTGGGACAGCATCGATTTCTGTGGGTGTCCTGCCCACATCCTGTCCGGGACACAGGGGCTCCTGCTGCCCTCTGGCCCATCCTGCTGCCTGTGAGGCTGCTGGCTAGCACGGTGCCCGGCGGGCGACCCGGCTGCCATAGCCACCCACCCATCCCCAGCCAAGCCAAAACACCGCGGGAAGGAAGGGAAAAAATGCAAGGCTGTTTCCTAAAGGCTCTGGGAAAAAATGTTGCATTACACGGGGCACGGCCAAAACCAACAGGGCTTGGCAGCACGGCGCAGCCCCGGGCCAGGGAGCCCAGACAGCTCCTGCAGGATGTGGGATGAGGACAGACAGGCAGGACAGGGGGGTTCTGAGCACTCCCAGCCAGCTCCTGTCCCAGCAGGGGTGGCCAGAGGGGCCTATCCATGAATGGCACTCATCACAACGGGGACACCAGAGGAGCTGCCATGGATCAGACATGCAAGGAGGGAGTGGAAGTGGGATCCAGCCCCCCGGATGGGCAGGGACAAACATTGCTCCAGTCCCTTCTGCCCCTCAAGGAGCTCTAAGTGACCCCACGTGGGGACCCAGGGTCAGGCCAGATGTGGATTGTTCTGGGCTGATACTCCCCAGCTTCAGGGGACATGGTCCTGGTCACAGCCTGCAGGATGGGAAAGGGGAACCACCAATGGACCAGGTCCCCACACTGATTCCCTGGAAGCAGCTTCATTGCCATGGTGTGACCTGCACAGCTCTGGGGTGGCTTCCCACTGCTGGCTTCCCTCTCAGATCCCAAATCCTGCCCAAGCACCAGGGGTCACCACCACCACCTGCAAGGCAGACAGAGCACACGGGCAGCAGCTCCTCCAGCCTGGCAGGGCAGACACAGCTCACACACAGCTCCCAGCTGGCCCTGCCTGGAGGGAAGCAGGTGCCCCATGCCCTCTTTCCTGTTTCCCCCCAGGAAAACAGGGGGAAACAGATCTGGTGCAGCCAGACCTGCCAGCAGCATCCCAGAGGTCACAGAGCAACAGGAGCTTCCCTGGCAGCTGGGATGTGTCCCCAAGGGCTGCAGGTGCTTGCAGGACACTGTCCCACTGTCCCATGGTCCAGGGCCACATTGCAGCCAGGGCACAGCAGGTGAAGGTTCACCTCTCCAGCACATGTGGTGCCAGTGGCTGTGACACTGCTGTGCCCTCGGTGGGTAAGGATGGCACAAATGTGAGCCACTTGTGCCAGGTCTCCTGCAGCCTGCCTCTGCTCCCTCCCTGGAACATGCTCCCTGCATTCCCATCCTGTGCTGTCCCATCCCATCCTGCCTCTCAGAGTCATGGAATTGTTTGGGCTGGAAGGGACCTTAAAGACCACCCAGTTCTACCCTCCTGCCGTGGGCAGGGACACTTTCAACCAGATGAGGTTGATCCAAACCTCATCCCACCTGGCCTTGAACACTTCCAGGAATGGGGCACCCAGAAATATTCTGGGCAACCTGTGCCAGAGCCTCACCACCCTCACAGGGAGGAATCTAAATCTTCCCTTTTTAGTTTAAAATCCTTCCCCTTGCCCTGTCACAATCTATCCGTGTAAAAGTCACTCCTCATCATTTTTCTCAGCTCCCTCTAAGTATGGGAAGGTCCCTGATGAGTCCACAGCTCTTGCCGAGTGAGCAGGGAGTGGGTTGGTGCCAACAGGGGTCATGCCACTGCCCCTGCGAGGGACAAGGACCCCCAGGCACCCACCCAGGGTACCCACCCTGGGCACCCACCCTCTGCCGCCCCTCCGCCGCCTCACCTGGGGGCTGGAGGCTCTCCTGGATGGCCTCGACGTCGGCCAGGTCTGTGCAGATGCCCTGGCCGTGCATGAGGGTGCGGAGGGGCCGGGGCTCGCCGCGGGGGGGGTAGCAGCGCAGCCCCGCTCCGCAGCGCGCGGTGTAGACGCCGCAGGCGGTGCCGCGGGGCAGCGCGCAGGTCGCGCAGCACCCGCAGCCCGGCTCCCGCACCAGCTCCGCGCAGCCCTGCGGAGCCTTGCACCGCGCCAGCCGCTCCTCCGAGCACGGCGGGCACTGGATCGCCTCCTCGCCGCTGCCCGGCCGCGCCGCCGCCGCCAGCAGCGCCAGCACCACCGGCAGCACCGGCAGCCCCAGCGGCAGCCCCGGCCCCGGGCGCATGGCGGCCCCGCTCCGGCCCCGCTCCGCGGCGCTCGGCTGGCGGCGGGCGCGGGGCGGCGGCGGCGGCTTTATGCGGCTTTATGCGGCCCCTGGCCACACCTCCCGCCGCCGCCACCGGGGCCACCGGCGGGGCCGCCCCCGTCGCCACCGGGAACCCACCGGGCAGCGACGCTCCCCCCGGCGGCGGCCACACCGGCACCGGCACCGCCGGTGGCTTCAGCGGCCAGGCCACCGGCGGGGCGGCCCCGGCGGCGGGCAGCACCGAGAGCCGGCCCGGAGCCCCCGGCCCCGCGGCGCCCACCCGAACCACCCGCCTCCTCCACCCCGCTCAGTCCCGAGAGCAACCGGGATGAACGGGGGTCACACCGTGCGGGACTGCAGCGCGGGGAACGCGGCCAAGACCCCCGGGGTGGGCTCCGGGCTCCGGGTGTGGGGGGTCCCGGAGGGAGGAGAAGTGCTGCTGATAACGGAGCATCTCGCACGGCTCGGCCTCGGTGTGTCCGGGACGGCCCAGGGCGGCCCCGCCGGGCCCCCGAGCCCACCTGGCCCCGGTCCCGCAGCCCCCCGCGCCCCCCGCCCCGCACAGCCCGGGATAGGTTGAAGGCTGCCGGCACCTAGTGGCTACTCGGGAAAAGCGGGAGCGGGCGGAAGCCCCGGCTGCCTCCTGGGACCCCGGCCCCGCCAGTCCCCGCTGCACCGGGCGAGGGCGGGAGCCCAGAGACGCGGGGAGCAGCCCCTGTGCCCGCGGGACAGTGCCCGAGCATCACCCGGGGCTGGTGACCCCCGAGCTGCGCCCTGGGGCATCGCAGTCAAAATCGGGTTTGGGACAACTGGGGGGACCTGTCCGGATGTGGGGAGGGGGGCGTGGGCACAGCACGGGGGTCTTGGATGTGGCAGGGGGGCCCTGGTGTGGGGGTCAGTGCAGTGGGTGGGACCAGAGGAGCAGAGCTGCCTGTCATACAGGCTGAGAAGCCCAAACTCACCTCATGGGTGAGTACATCCAGTGCTCAAAGTGGCATTTTGAGGCTTGAATGACAGCACTGGTGGCATTGCCACCAGGGCTCTCAAGACCAGCTTCTCTCTCCCGTGCAGGTGAGTTGGGCATCAGCAAGTGCAGGCAAGGACAGGGGCAAGCAGGGTCTGTGTCCCCCACACCCTCCAGCCCCAGGCCCCACAAAGTATCCTCACAAAGCACCACTCTGAGCCCCTGCCCTGCCTGGCACTGCTGCACAGTGGCCCTGACTCGGGGCAGAGGCACCAGCCTTGACTCAGTGTCCCAGCAGAGACCAAACCCAAACAGGTGCCCAGTCCTGCTCGGGCTGTGGCACCTTATCAGGCCCTGGCAGCACTGAGTGCCTGCCAGGGAGACTGTTGTGTCTGCAGGCAGTGGGGGCACGCAGGGGAGGACAGCGTTCCCTCACCTCTGCCCAGACACTGCTCCTCCAGGTCCCTGTCCCAGCACCATCCCAGCACCATCCTGTAAAACTGAGTGGGGCTGGGCTGGTGCCCCCCACAGTTGTGCTGCCCCCACCCAACACAGCTCTGAGTCCATGCAGGGGCTCAGTGCTGGTGTTTGGTGCTCAGGTCCTTGCTGGGACAGCCCCATGCCCCCAGTCCTTGATGGGGGCTCTTTGGGACTCCTGAGGCTGTGGGGGCCCAAACTGGCTGCAGCTCCTCAGCCACACACCCAGCAGGGTCTGGAGCTGCCACAGCCCTGGGGAGAGGTTGCAGACCAGCAAAAGGCAGGAGCAGGAGGGGCTGAGGGTCAGAAAGGGCTGTAGGTCCCACCTGAGGGTGGCTCTGATGAAACCAGTGAGACCCCAGGCCCTTTGAATGTATTTTGGGACATGGTGCCTGCACAGCTGCTGCAGGACTCCAATACCAGCAGCAGGACAGACCTCAGGGAGGACCCGCAGCCAATGCCCCCTGCTCTCAGCCCGCCCCCTCCTCCACTGCATTTACTCCCCATTTCCAGGCAGCTTCTCCTCCCCAGCCCTCCCTCGCATCCATTCTGGCATCTCCTCCCTTCCTGCGGCTCCCACTGCCCCCTCTCCCCGGGCTGGCAGCACAGACGGTGTCCCGGCTCCGTGGGTGCTCAGCACCCGCCGGATGCGGTCCGTGGGTGCGGGTGCGGGTGCGGGGCGGGCCGGGGGCGTGGCGGGGCCGCCGATAACAGCGGGCGCCGAGCCGGGGCCGCGGGACCAGACGGCGCAGGGAGTGGGACGAGCCCAGGACCCCCCGATCCTGGGCACCCGGGGCAGCGCAATGGGGTCCAGCCGCCTCCTGAGACTCCTCTGCATGGTCTCGGTGCTGGCCAGGTGCCTGCACCCTGCCACGGCCCAGTGGTTTTCCCTGGGCTCAGAGGACACCACCCCGGATCCAGGCACCAGCCCCGTGCCCCGCAGCCTGGATGGGGAGGAAGGTAGGCATGGTGGGATGGGGACGTGGCTCTCCCAGCACCCCAAATTCCTGCTTCTCAGCATGGAGGGGGCATGTGGAGGGTGGCGTGTGGGTCTAGGGCTGCTGGTGGCACCTCTGTGGCCATGGGAGTGTTATGGCACCCTGGTCCCCCTCCAGCCCTGCCACCTCCATCCCAGCGCTCCTTTGCTCCTGCAGACACAGACGCCAGCGTGGAGCCCGTGGGGAAGGTGCTGCTGAGCAAACCTCCCCTGGTAACAGCCCCTAAACGCCGGGACCATCTCTCCAGGGGGGCAGCAAAGGGGTCAGGCCGTGCCCAGCCACGCACACGAGGCCAGGTGGGTGCTTTTTCCTGGGCAGCAGCGCCCCTCCGGCTCCTCCAGCCCTCCCAAAATTCCCCAGCTGCTGCCACACTCCTTGCTATGTCTTTCCCCTTACCCATGCCCTGCTTGCACCACGTCCTGCCCCAACCCCAGCTCAGCTCTCTGTGCCCCCTTGGAAAGCAGTCGGGGCAGCTCCCAGTGTCCCCTCACTGCAGCTCTGGGTTGGGCTCCCACGCCGGGCTGAGGGCAGCCCCGGCTGGGGGAGGGTCCCACCGGCCCCCCAGAACCCCCCCAAGCCCTGCCCTGAGTCGTCCCTGTCTGTCCCAAGCAGCACCGACCCACGGCCGCCCCGGAGATCTTGGAGGGCAGCGCAGTGGAGGAGGAGTTCCTGCAGATCCAGGTGATGGAGGGGTCCCGGTCCCCGGGGAGGTCCCCTGGGATGGACAGCGGGACAAGGGGCTCTGGAAAACACGGGCGGGACGGGATGGGGACGGTGGGAGCGGGGAATGGGGACGGTGGGAGTGGGGAATGGGGACGGTGCTCAGGGATCTTGCTCTCAGCCCCTCTCCCCCGCACAGACCACGGCCAAGGGGCTGCCCCGGCGGCTCCCGGACACGGACCCTGCCCTCCAGGTGAGAAGTGGGCGCGGGGCACCTGTGTCGGACCCGTCCATCGGGGCTCCCGCCCCGCTGCTCACGGCTGCTCTCTCCCTCTGCAGGTGCACAACACCTCCGGCTGTGTCTGCCCCGTGCGCCCCGGCCCTCCCGGCCCTCCCGGCCCAAAGGTGCGCTGCTCCTCCCGCAGGGACCCAGAGGGACTCACCGTGATGGTCTTTGTCTGAGCTAAACCCTTTTTGCTCGTGATTTGGACTCTAACTTTGGGGTCTGGGTGGAGAAGCGACTCAGGTGGCCCCAGGGGGGGAAGTCAGCGGGTGCCCATGGTGGGCTCCAGTGGAGAAAAGTGCCAGAAGGTGGAGCCAGGCTCTGAATTTCCCCGACAGGGGGAGAGAGGTGACCGAGGGTTCCCCGGAGAGAGAGGCCAGCCCGGATTCTTAGGGGAGAGGGGGAAGTCCGGCAGCCCAGGACAGCCAGGTCACCAGGGTCCCCGGGGCCCTCCGGGTCCTCCGGGACCACCGGGGCCCCCGGGACCCCCGGGCGCCTGGGGAGCCCGGGGCTCACCCGCGCCTGCTGCACTTCCTGAGAGATCAGAGAACGAGGTGAGCACAGGAACAAGGGCCGGTGATGCCGGTGCTGGCCGCAGGGTCCGCCCCCGGCGGGACTGGCGGGGTGGGGAGGGCAAGGACATGCGGCTGGGCAGGGGGACCAGGGGATGCCACACGGCAGCTCATTGACTCTGCTCCCTCTCCCTCCAACCTGACAAGCAGCTGGCAGTCTCCAGCCCTGCAGGAAACCCAGGACCCCCAGGTCCCCCCGGGCTGCCCGGCATGCCCGGACCCCCCGGGTACCCAGGCCACGACGGCCCCCAGGGGGCCCCTGGGCGGGAGGGAAAGCCAGGACCCCCAGGGCCTCCAGGAGCCGTGGGGCCGCCCGGTTTCCCTGGGGCTGAAGGACTTCCAGGGTCTCCAGGCTCAGCTGGGCCAGATGGACCCCCAGGGGCACCCGGACTCCCAGGGCCCCAGGGTCCCCCCGGGGTGCCTGGGCACGAAGGACCCCCTGGTCCTCCGGGATCTGCATCACACCCTGGCAAACCAGGGCTGCGAGGGGAGCCAGGATTCCCAGGACCAAAGGTAAGGGGGTCCCAGCACTGTCCATGGCCCTGGGGTGGGATGGGGTACCCAGGCTCACCAGCTCCTCTCACTGCCCTGGGGGAGCAAGGGCATTACCAAGCCCTCAGAGCACTCCAGGGCTGCCCCAGTCCTGCCACAGTGGGGCCTGGGGGAGCCCAGGGGCTGAACTCCACACTCACCACCCTGTGCCATCTGCCCTCAGGGTGAGAAGGGCGAGTATGGGCTGCCAGGCATGCCAGGGAGCCCTGGCCGGACAGGAGAACCAGGGTCCCCGGGCATGCCCGGTCCCGTGGGGCCACCAGGACCACCAGGGGACTACAGGGTGAGTAGGGGGTCCCAAGCTGTGGGTCCTGGGTGGGAGGAACCCCAGTGTCACCCCACACACCCTCTCTTTGCAGTGTGACTCACGCCACGCTGGACACCGTGGGTTGGCCGGGCTGCAGGGCCCCAAGGTGAGCTGGGCACCATGGGCAGGGGTCCTGGCACCATGACCAACCATCACCATGGCGGGTGGTACCCTGGTTGTGAGGCACAGCACTGCCTGGGGGGGGCCTGGGGACCCCCAGAGCTGGGAACTGACAGCATCTCTCACTTCCCTTCCAGGGAGAAAAGGGCGACCCTGGAGAGCCGGTTTGTAGCCACCATCAGCAGTGTGGGGGGAGAGCAGCAGGCTGGGGGGTCCCATCCCCACCCCTGAGCCCTCCATGCTGCCTTTGCTCCCCCAAACCCTTCACCTCCCCTCGGGGCACAGGGTGGGGGTCAGGGACACCACGGCACACGCATGCACACACGTGTGCTCACCTGTGCCACCCCTAAACATGCCCAGCACACCCCAGAGGCACCCCCCAGCCTCAGCACAGCCTCTAACCCTGCCTCTCTCTGTGGCTCACCCAGGGGTGCTGCTATGGGGAGCACGGGTGCAAACCAGGGCACCTCCCCTTCGCCAGCACTGGCAGCCAGCCTGGCTCGTGGGGGTCCATCAACAGGTACCAGACGGTGAGTGGCCAGGGGAAGGGGTGCCCAGGGACCCCAGCCCAGCCTTGGGGACGTGGTTCATCCCACTGGCAACCCCACAGGACCCAGATGGGGTGGAGGAAGGAGAGGGGGAGAAGGGAAAATGGAGAATGGGAAGATGGAGATCAGTCTCAGTCTTCTCCCTCTCCTTTTGCAGGATGGCAAAGAGGAAGCAGAGATTTATGGAGCGATCATCCCCCATGTGAGAGTCCCTTCCTGGCCTGTGTCTGTGCTGCCCCAGCCAGGGACACTCAGCCCTGGGAGGGGACAGGAATGGGAACGTGGGGGGCATCAATTGGGTGTCACAGCACCAAACCAGCCCAGTCCCACCTCCACACTGCTCCACTGCAGGGTCTTCGAGGTCCCCCCGGGAACCCCGGCCCCCCTGGGCCCCCCGGCCCCCCTGGCCCACCAGGTCTCCTCTACCTCAACGTAAGGCCCAGCACTGGTGTGCACACGCCTGTGCCAGAGCACACACACACGTGTGAGCGTGCACAGCACCAGGGCCCCCCCAAACCTGCCTGTCTTTGGTTGCAGAGGGTGCACCCCGTGCATGCCCAGTCGCCCTGCAAGCAGCCGGTAAGCCACAGCCTCGCTGTCCCCAAGAGTGTCCCCGTCCCCTCCCTGTGCCCAGCAGCAGACACAGGCTCTGTTTGCCCTCACAGGCATCCACAGACCGCAGCTGGCCATCAGGTGAGGGCGTTTCCCAGGTGTTTGGGGGGTCCAGCCTCCTTGGAGACACCTTTCCTGAAGTCTTCCCCCCTTCCTTGGGTGCTGGGACCGTGCCAGCACGGCTCCCTGGCACCACTGCTGGCTCTCCCACCCACTCCCACCACATCCCTGTGGGGCCAGCTCCCATAGGAGCATCCAGGCCCTATTCTGGGACACCTTGTGACCCCCCACCATCTCTGGGCTCTCCAGATGCTGGTGTCCCTCAGGCAGAGCCATCGGACTCCCACACTGATCTCCGGGTGCGTCCAGGCTGCACCCCCAGGCAAACCCCCCCAGCTGCCCCAGGCAGACCCCCCCCAGCAGGACCCTCACCCTCTGCCTCCCCCCAGCGCCAGACGTGGGTTTTCAAGTCCAAGGAGCTGATGGTGAAGGCGAGCAGTGCTGTGCCTGAGGGGAGCCTGGTCTATGTGAGGGAAGGGAGCAACGCCTTCCTCCGGACCCCCGCTGGCTGGAGCCGCCTCCTGGTACCGTGTGGGGTTCCTGGCAGGGCTGGGGGAGCAGGATCCAGGGCTGGGTTTGGCACTAGGGCAGCAGATCCCCAGGAAGGTGAGGATTCCTCCTAACCTGTCCCTCTGTTTGTGTCATTGAGCAGCTGGAGGACACCAAGTCGTTCCTGGCTGGTGATGACCCCTCTGCCTCTACCCCACAGTACCAGGTGAGGAGTGCAGCAGCTGTAGGGCCCACTCAAGTCCCTGTAAGGGGACAGAGCCCTCCTCTGCATGATGGAGTGGACAGACCTCACAGGACTGTTCTCTCCTTCTTCTTCCACCTCTCCATCCAGGAGGTGAAGAGGATGCAGCCAAGAGGTCCCCACACGCTGTCACCCATGCAGTCTCCAACAGACTCACAGGTGAGCCCTGCTGAGGGTCTGGCCATGCTGGGAGGGCACACAGATGGGTGTCCCCAGAGTGACCTGAGCTGTGTTTTTGCAGATCCAGAAGGAGGAGGAACAAGGGTTGCCCCAGATTCTGCCCACCACCACGGCCCCACGGATCCCATCTGTAAGGAATGCCTGGCCCCAGGGTGGGGATGAGCAGCCAGACATGGGGAGAGGTGCCCAGGGGACCCCCAGTCCTGGCCAGCACTGCCAGGGGCTCACACCCCCTGGAATGGGGGGAGCAGAGACCTCAATTCCTCCCTGCCACCCCCAGCTCCGCCTGGCTGCCCTCAACGTGCCCCTGTGGGGCGACATGAGCGGGATCCGGGGCGCTGACCTGCAGTGCTACCGGCAGTCCCAGGAGGCCGGGCTCTACGGAACCTTCCGGGCCTTCCTGTCAGCCCCCAGCCAGCAGCTGCTGTCCATCGTCAAGAGGACAGACAGGACCCTCCCCATCACCAATCTGAAGGCAGGTACCCCCTCCCCAGGCAAAGCCGCACAGCCCTCATGAGCTGCAGTGGGTGGGGGACCCCCACCCAGCCCTGAGGCTGTGCTCAGGGATTTGGGGAGCTGCCAGAACCCAGAGGATGGGGATTAGGGCTGGGGATTAGGGCATCCCCTGGCTCAGCAGAGTGGCTCGTGCCCACAGGGGCAGCTGCTGGCCAAGTCCTGGAGCTCCCTCTTTGGGGGTGCTGCCCTGCGGGGTCCCATCTACTCCTTCAACGGGCGCAACGTCCTGGCAGATCCCCTCTGGTGAGTGTGGACAGGGTCCTGGAAGGATGGCCCTGTGTGGCTCCCTCCTTGCAGAAATGCAGGAGCAAAGAGCAGGGATGCCCCTCTCACGCCATCCCCACCCACAGGCCCCGCCGGCTAGCCTGGCACGGCTCCACGCCACGGGGTGGCCATGCCCGCCAGTGGGACTGCCAGGGCTGGCGCAGCTCTGGCACAGCCCAGGGCATGGCCAGTGCCCTGGGGGAGGGCAGGCTGCTGGCTGGGCAGAGGCACAACTGCTCCACACCGCTGGCCGTGCTCTGCATCGAGGTGGCTTTTCCTTACCGGCACATGTGGTGACAAGGGTGACACCCAAGCAGGAGCTCCAGGCATTCCTGTGTGGCTGGGGAATGTCCTTGGGAGCACCACGAGCTGTGCCAGAGCTCAGCTGAGGGGACACCAGGTCCACAGCCAGGCTGTGCCATGCCCAGCCCCAGCTGTGCCATCCCACAGATTCCTGTGCCATGGGGCAATGCTGGGCTGTGCCTGCAGCCTCCTACCTCCACTGGAGCCATCACCACCCAGAAATAAAGATACAAAAATGTTGTTTTTTATGACACTATGCTTTGTTTTTGGGGGGACGTGGCCAGCTGCAGCAAGGAGCTGAGGGAACACACCCAGGAATGGGAGCAGGGACAGGGAACGGGCTCCAGTCCCCTTGGGGTTGGCAGTAACTGGGAGGGGACACCCTGGCACAGATCTCCATGTCAGTGAGGTCTGTGTTTTGGTCCCAGAACACAGTGTGGCCAGTATATCCCAGTGCCAGGTCTTGCTCAGTGTATTCCTGTGGGTTCCTGAGTGTATCCCAGTGGGTGTCCAATGTCTGTCCAGTGTACCCCAGTGCGTGTCCAAGCTCCGTCCAGTGTCCCAGTCCAACGGGTCCCAGTGAATCCCTGGGGCTTGCACAGTGTATAGCAGTACTTCAGTGGGTTCACAGGGTCTGTCCAGTGTATCCCAGTATGTCCCAGTGTGTCCCAGTGTTTCCCACTATGTCCCATCGCCAACGGCAAACGGGCAGCCTCGGCGCCCTCCCTTTCGCTCCTCTATTGGTCAATTCCGCTGCCAATCTCACCGCTCGCCCTCCCGACTGGCCGGTTTGAACGCGCGGTGCGGCCTCTGATTGGTTGGAGGGCGGGCAGAGCGCTAGCCGTGTGCCCGCCCTCGCGCTGCGATTGGCAGAGCGCAGGGAGCCGCGGGCGCGGATTGGCTGCGCGTTTCGGCGGGACGAGCGGAGGTTTGAAGGGAACGTTGGCACCGCCATCACCGCCTCAGCCGCTATCGCCGCTGCCACCGCCGCTGCCACCGCCACTACCACCGCCATGGAGCTCTCGCAGCCCCAGTCGCCCCTCCGCGTACGTCCTGCGACCGCTGCCCGCGACCCTGCGGGACTTCGTGGTCCCCCGCCACGCCGTCCCCTCAGGGTCTCGGGCACCCGCAAGTTCTCCCGGGTCCCCCTCAGCATCTCCCCGGGTCCTTCACAGCCCCCCTTGGGTCTCCTCAGGGTCTCACCGGGCTCCTCTCTCTGCCCTTTCCCCAGCCCTCACTCTCCTCAGATTCTCCGCCCCTCTGCGATTGCTGTTCTCTTCCATTCCCCGGCCTGGCCCCCTCTTGTTCCCCCGGTGCTCCCCCTCACCGCCGCTGCCTTTCCCCCCACAGCCCGCCAACGAGAACATCGTGGTGGGCAAGCCCGATGGCCCCAAGAAGCTCTCGGTGGAGCACATCTACCAGAAGAAGACGCAGCTGGAGCACATCCTGCTCCGGCCAGACACCTACATCGGCTCCGTGGAGCTCGTCACCCAGGTAGGAGCAGGGGGCAGCGGGGCTGAGCCCCCCGAGCACCTCGGGGCAGGCGGGGAGTCTTTAGCAGCTGTTTACAAAGCACAAAACATCTGCTTATCAATCACAAATGGCACAGAGGAGGGGCTGTACTTGGGCACTTACAAATTCCTTTTTTTTTCAGCAAATGTGGGTTTATGATGAAGGCATTGGCCTCAACTGCAGAGATGTGACCTTTGTGCCTGGCTTGTACAAAATCTTTGATGAGATTCTGGGTAAGCTGACAGATCCATTGAGTCCGTGAGTGACGGGTTATTAACGGGGGTTGAATGGAAGAAACTGGAGCTAAACATAAATTATCAAGAACTTATTGGCAGTGCTTAATAGCAAGCCATTCATGGGAAACAAATGAAAAGAAAAAATTCTAAAATCTAATTACAAACCTGATTTCGTTCTGCCCAAAATTCTCCCTTTTATGTCAATGGTTGCACTGGAGAAATTCAGAGGTCATTTCCAACCTTCCTAATTCCATGATAACTTGTACTCCTCTTTGTAATTTGCAAAATGTTTTCATGCTGAGGTGATTATTAGTAACACTGTAGTGAGTTTTCGTGTTCATTCTACTGGAACACTTCAGAGTTCATAGTTTTCCCTTGATTGAGACTGTAATAAAAAACCAATATTCCCTTTCCTTTACAGTCAATGCCGCAGACAACAAGCAGAGGGATAAAAACATGTCGTGCATTAAAGTCACAATTGATGTGTAAGTTTGGTTTCCTTGTTTTTGGTTGCCTCCAGCTGTTCTGCAAAGCTGAGGTGGCACTGCAGGGCTGTGGGGCTGATCCAAGATAGACCAAATTTCATTCACCAGTTGTGAAAGCCTTTCTCTCTGCTTAGTGCCCTGGTCTCTTACAGAGGGCTGACTGGGGAAACAGCTCTTTTGTTGCTGTGGTTTTCCACCTCTTCCTCTCCCTGTTTATCTTGATTGAGCACAGACAGGGGTTTGGTGTGTGGGTCCATTTCAGAGCCAGCATGTGCAGATCTGGGCATTTCTGTGTTGCCTGTCCCCCCTCTGCTGGCAGCTGCTGCACTTGCTGAGCACAGATTTGTTCCTGGTGAAATGGTGCCTTTCCCCAGAGCCTTTTGGTGACTTCTTTCTTATCTCAGCCATTTGCAGCCTTAAAAACAATCTTTTCTTTCCCTCCCCAGAGAGAATAACACAATCAGTGTGTGGAACAATGGGAAAGGCATCCCAGTTGTTGAACACAAAGTGGAGAAGGTCTATGTGCCTGCTCTGATCTTTGGACAGCTGCTGACATCCAGCAACTACGATGACAATGAGAAGAAAGTCACAGGTGAGGAAGGCTCAGATATGCACTAATTTCTCTTGAGCAGCTCCAAGTGTGTGACCTGAACTAGAAAGGACAGGAAGGGGATCCTTGATACAGCATGAAAACTGAAAGAGGGGAAATTTAGGTGAGATATATGGAAAAAATTCCTCTCTGTGAGTGTGGTGAGGCCCCCCTGGCAGAGGTTACCCAGAGAAGCTGTGGCTGCCTCATCCCTGCAATTGTCTAAAGCCAGGTTGGACAGGGCTTGAAGCAATCTGGGCTTTAAGGTCCCTTCCAACACTAACCATTCTGTGATTCTATGAAAATGACATTCTGAATTTATCAGAGAAGTCTCTGTGCTCTGTTTAATCATAACAACAGTGCAAACATGGGAACAGGGAAAATTGTCTTTGAATATTCTCTTAAACCCTAATTAAATCAAAGTTTGTAGTTGCATACTGAGCTTGTTGAATATTGTTGCTTGTTGACAGTTGTCTTTGGATTGGGTGGACATTGACAAACTCCAGTCAGTCTTGGATCCTTTTAGATGGTTTTGGACAAAGAGAATAACACAAGTCTGTGTTCCTTCTAATTCCAGGGGGGAGAAATGGTTATGGAGCCAAACTGTGCAACATATTCAGCACAAAATTTACTGTGGAAACTGGATGTCGTGAATACAAAAAGTTATTCAAGCAGGTAGGAGCACTTTTCTTTCCAGGGAGTTTATACCTGAGGTTTTCAAATGAGACCCTCAGGTTTTGCTTCAAAATTCTAGTTCAGTGTGATTAGAGTAAATTTGACCCACAAAATGTAATTCAAAGGAATAATGAAATTAGCAGACAGCATGAGAATCTGGTTTTTAACCAGAGTTTTTGTTTAATTAAAGATATCTAAAACACATAAACCATCTTACTGTTTTTAAAAACTAAGGTAGTTATGTGTGTGTGTTTGACTTGCAACTCACCAAAGCTCCTTTCCTCAGACCTGGACAGACAACATGGGAAAGGCTGGAGAAATGAAGCTGAAATACTTTGATGGAGATGATTACACCTGTGTCACTTTCCAACCTGATCTGTCCAAATTCAAAATGACTGTTCTGGATAAGGACATTGTAGCACTGATGTCTAGAAGAGCTTATGATATTGCTGGATCCACAAAGGATGTCAAAGTTTTCCTGAATGGACAGAGGCTTCCTGTAAGTGAGCATTGAAAAGAAACACAAATATCTGCTTTTTTTTTTTCCATGCCATTTAACCAGTGAGATTCTTTTGAGGCCATTCCTCTCATCACACAGAGCAAAGGAACACATGCAGGAGGGATTTTTTTTGCAGGAGGATGTGAATTAAGGATTTATAGGAGCTATTATCAACCAGTTGTCTGCTGTCATCTGCGTGCAGGTGAAAGGATTCCGCAGCTATGTGGATCTCTATCTGAAGGACAAGGTCGATGAAACTGGGAATGCACTTAAAGTTATCCATGAGGAAGTCAATTCCCGATGGGAAGTGTGCTTGACTTTGAGTGAAAAAGGCTTCCAGCAAGTCAGCTTTGTTAACAGCATTGCCACCACAAAGGTAACCCCTTAGTATGTTTGATCAAACTTGAATATTCTTGGTTATTTGTAAGTGTACACATGTTAGTGAAAAATAACGTTGCAAAGGATGTGCTTAAAGTTTTAAATAGATATTTCTATTTTTGTGGGTTTAGTGGCCTCAGTCTCAGATCCTTGTCCCATTCTCCTCAGGGTGGCAGGCACGTTGATTATGTGGCTGACCAGCTCGTGACAAAAATCATTGATGTTGTGAAAAAGAAGAACAAAAACGGAGTTGGAGTGAAGCCTTTCCAGGTACAATGTCAGAATTTTCCAAGTGGGAAGCACAACTTGAGCATTACTGCAAATTGTAACTTCAGCTTAATGCATAGCTGCATTAATTAATAACACATTTTCATTGTGCAGACATTTCATTGTGCAAATTGTAACTTCAGCTTAATGCATAGGTGCATTAATTAATAACACATTTTCATTGTGCAGACAATATGTAGAAGATTGCTAATTATAGAAGTCTCATATTGTCCAATTTAAGCCAATTAACTTCCCTTTGCAAGTCAGTGTAGATGCACTAAACCTCACTATCTGTTAGATTACACCTATTGAGGTGCAGAGATGCCAATTCTTGACATTCCAAATCGTCTAACGTTTCATGAATGTTCATTAGCTGTTCAAAATTAACAAAATATCTGTGAAAATTCCAAACTTTACAGTGCTGAGTGTTCCCTCACTGTACAGTGTGTGATCCTTGTTGTATTTAACTACAGGTGAAGAACCACATGTGGATTTTTGTGAATGCCTTAATTGAAAATCCAACCTTTGACTCTCAGACTAAGGAGAACATGACTCTGCAGGCAAAGAACTTCGGCTCTACCTGTAAACTGAGTGAAAAATTCATTAAGGGTGTAAGTCCTGATGTGCATGGGCAGTCAAGATGGCTGTAAAAAACACGTAACAAAAGTTTCTGTCACTGCTGAGGCTTTTCCCACAACTTTGGATTGGGTTTTGTGTTGCAGGCAGTTGGCTGTGGCATTGTTGAAAGTATCCTAAATTGGGTAAAATTTAAAGCTCAGAACCAGCTGAATAAGAAATGTTCAGCTGTGAAACACTCCAAGATTAAGGGTGTTCCAAAACTGGATGATGCCAACGATGCTGGTAAGTGTTTGACATCCTTTGTAACCAGTTCATTGAAAAACAGTTAAAACTTGTTCCTTGAACAAAAGCTTTGTCTCCTAAGGAGAAGTGAGAAGAGAAAACCTGTCATTATAGTTTTACTCCCATTTTGCAGTCCCATTTACTATGATTATCCCCACTTACTGTGTGCAGTGCCAAAAAAACTGCCTTAAAAGATTATTTATACTTGTTCAGTCGTGAATGTGCAGCCTTGGATTTCATTTTATAAGTAGAGAACTGACTCAATTTTCTTCTTTTTTAGGCAGCAAGAATTCTTTAGATTGTACACTGATCCTGACTGAGGGAGACTCAGCCAAAACTCTGGCTGTCTCTGGTCTGGGAGTGGTTGGTAGAGACAAATATGGAGTATTTCCTCTCCGTGGGAAAATCCTCAATGTCAGGGAAGCTTCTCACAAGCAGGTTGGTTGGAAAATGGTTACAGTTAGGTGGTGGAAGGTGTGGTGTGATTTGTGCAATGGGTCGGTGCAGCTGCACCTGAAGCACTGGAACTCCAAGGAGCAGTGTCTGAAACACTTCCCTCAGCTTGAGCCTGCCTCACTGGTTAAGTGGGAATATTGATTAAGTCCTGTTCAGTGATTTGCCTGAGGGGATAATATTCATGTTGTGCATTGGGAAATGTTTTGAATTATCTAGAGTAATTTAATCATTAGAAATTATACATTTCTAAACAGCAAAAAAACCCCAGCAGGACAGAACTCAGCCAATGATTCACTTATGGATAACTTTATACTTTCTTGAGCTACATTTTGAGTCTGAAAGACAAGTTTTTATTCTGTGTGATCTCTTTCAGATTATGGAAAATGCTGAAATCAACAACATCATCAAGATTGTGGGTTTGCAGTATAAAAAGAACTATGAAGATCAAGAATCTTTAAAAAGTCTTCGCTATGGAAAGATTATGATCATGACAGATCAGGTTAGGTTCATTAAAATTGAAAGTTGGGAGAGGATAACAATTAGTACTTAAATAAAGAGATAGGAAGAAAACATTTCTCTAACTGCTGCTATTGTTGTACCTAATTCTCTGGGTTTCTTATTCCTATTTTACATTTTTGTGGGTGAAAATGTCTTTTCAGCCATAAAAAAAGTAAAATGCTGAGTTACATCAATCAGCCAAACACTGTCTCTCCATTCTGCTGATTCAAAGTCTTTGACCAGTCCTTGACACCTTTTTTCACCTTTTCTGTTTCTCTTCATTTTCAGCAATTAACACATGGCCACCTTTTTAGAGGTGAAAGTTAATAGGGTCAGCTGGAATTACAGAGTCACTTACTATTAAGCCAACAATTGTCATTTCCATCATTCTATTATAAAATATGGTTTGTTTTTTTTTTATTTTAAAATTCAGGATCAGGATGGATCACACATCAAAGGTTTGCTGATTAACTTCATCCATCACAATTGGCCATCTCTTCTAAGACACAATTTTTTGGAGGAATTCATTACTCCCATCATAAAGGTGAGGGCTGGGGGAGGATGAGGTGAATGACTGAGGATCTGTTGCCCCAAAATGCCTTTCATTTCACAGTTAAAATGTTTGTCCACTGTAGGCCTTTAAAAATAAAGAAGAAATTGCATTCTACAGCATTCCTGAGTTTGAAGAATGGAAAGCCAATACACAGAACTACAACTCATGGAAAATCAAGTACTACAAAGGTTTGTAAAACTTAATATGGGGAAACTGATCCAAGTGAGAGCATTTATGATTTGCTGCAGTCAATCCTGCTTTGCAGAAAGGATTTGGACTGGGTGTCCTCCAAGTCTCTTCCCTCCTATGATATTCCAATTAGATTTCAGATATCTACAGGAATTACAGACAAAATCCAAAACTACTACATGCCACTGCTCACTTAGTTGTAATTCTTATGGCTTTTGTGATACATCTCGTTTTGAAATAACTTAAGTTTTCAGCAAGTCATCTTCACACTGCATGTTCATATGATGCATCACAAAAACTGGGCATAGCAAAATATTTCTTTGAATTGGAACTTAATTTAAGCAGAAAAGTCATTAGGATTACTTCTCCTGTCCCTGCAGGTTTGGGTACCAGCACGTCAAAGGAGGCCAAAGAATACTTTGCAGATATGGCAAAACACCGAATTGGCTTCAAATATTCTGGGCCTGAAGATGATGCTGCGATCACCCTGGTAACAAACACTTGATTTAATTGCTGACTTACTACCTTTGGTATTTCACCTTGTAGAGTGCTCTGTATTTTCTCTTAAAATGCTCTTGGAAGCCTTTGGGCTGGAGACAATGTCTGTGTTACCAAGGCTACAGCTTTAGTTGAACCAGGAGCGGCGAATCTGCCCCTCAACCTCAGGGCAAAAGTACCCTTTTAGTGATGGGCTTTAAATATAGCTTGGAACAAACTGATCACTACAAACCAATTGACATTTTCAGACACAATAGTAAATATTCCTTCAACATTTTTCTGTGTATTCTGCTGCAGTTTTTTTCCAAGTTAGATCTCCCCTTCTTCCCCCAGTGCAAAGCAGTGGGTTAAATTAGTCCTTGTTTCTGTGAACTTCACCTTAGCTGGTCTTTGATTCTTAAATATTCAGAGTTGTTAGGCAATGTCAAAAAATCAAGTTTTTCCCCAAAATATTAATTTCCCCTCAAATCTGCTTTAGTCTTTTGTTATTGTATTAAAAATCTGTAAATTTAAACCTAACTACTCTGTCTTCTACAGAGTGGTGGAAATTATACTCTTAATATGTTTAGCTCCAGAAAGCTTTTATTGCATTTCTTGGGCTCTTAAATCAGCCTGTTTAGCATGTTGTTCTCCTGGGTAAGCTCTTCCTTTTTCTCAAGTGATCCAATAGTGCACAACCACAGAATGTTCTGGAATTGAGTTACTTTTCATTTTGTAACATGCAGGCCTTTAGCAAGAAGAAGATAGAAGAGCGAAAGGAGTGGCTGACTAATTTCATGGAGGATAGAAGACAACGGAAGCTGCACGGTCTACCAGAGGTAAAAGGTTTATGTTTATAAGGCAACTGGTTTCCAGTCTCTGCCTGGGGCTGTTCTCAGCTTCATCCCAGCACACCAGAGCTGCACACAGCTCAGTCAGTGAGTCAGGTCCGGATTAAAGGACGTTGAAAATGTGTCAGGATTTTGCAGAGCAGCTTCTTCTCTCGTCTTATCAGTGTAGCCTCATTGTCAATTATCCAACTGTCAGCTTCATTTTTAACTCTCATCTTTCAAGTTGCTGTATCAATAGGAAAATGATAACTCAAGCAGAGGAAAATAAAGTCTTTATTTCCACCAAAATGGTGGAAATAATGCATCCTGGGAAGTGTTTCCCTTTGCCATGCAAAGAGTGTCATCACTTGAACTGTATTTAGCTGGTCTTACAAGGGGTTCCCATTTCAGTGAAACCAGCCAAGAAACTGATTAGGCCCTGTTAAAATTAAGGCAATCTTCTCTCTGCTTTTTTTTTTGTCAGGAATACCTGTATGGGAAAAACACTGATTACCTGACATACAATGACTTCATCAACAAGGAATTAGTGCTGTTCTCAAACTCAGATAATGAAAGATCAATCCCATCACTGGTTGATGGTAAGTGATTGATAAGTTGTGATTCTGCATGGTGTATCCCCAGAACTGAGGAAATGGGTGTTTGATGTCCCATCAGAGCCAGGAGACCTGCTGAGGTGTCAGGGTCAGCATCCTGAAGTCTGTTTTCTGCTTAAGAGTTCTTTCATCATTGGATGAGATGTCTTGTCCATTTTGTAGTATATTAATGCCAGTACCTTACTCAGCTGGTACAGAATCTTTAAGTAGTTCTTGCATCTCTAGAGAGCCAAATGCATCACATCACATGTTCTAACCACGAGGTCTTCTCTATTTTCACACAGGTTTGAAGCCAGGCCAGAGGAAGGTTTTGTTCACCTGTTTCAAACGGAACGATAAGCGGGAGGTGAAGGTTGCTCAGCTGGCTGGTTCTGTAGCTGAGATGTCCTCATACCATCATGGTGAGGTAAGAACCTGCCTGGGTGTGCAAAACACTCTAAAGGAAAGGCAAAAAGCCCTTCTGTTGATGTGAGTTACAATGCCTCTAAAGCAGAATTAGGTGTTTGAGTGTGCACACCAAAGGGAAGTTGCTGTTCAGCTGTTTCCACAATTAATTCTTCAGTATTAATTTAATCTGATGTTTGTCACTCTGCCTGTCCTGTCTGGACATCATGGGAGCATAGTTCATTCAAAAAGTGGAACAAGAAAACTCTACTTAATTTGTGATGGACTTAGGCAAATGTTAATAACCTTTCTGCTTGGGTCAGGAAAAGTTAAGCACTACCACAAGGTTCTCTGTGGAGACTGACAGAATCTTTCACTGGAGGTTTCAGAGCAGGTAGACAGCAATAGATAGAGACATGGATCACTAGAACATTTCAGATGGTCTTGGGATGCATTTTCCTTGAATTTCCTCCAGTATTTCATCAATGGAGTTTATCCTCTGTATCAGTTAAGTTCTTGGTGTGAATGTTGCCTTACTCTGTCCGTCCCCTGAACCATTCTGCATTGCACAGCTTTGCACCTCCTTTATTGCAGGCTGCACTGATGATGACCATCATTAACTTGGCTCAAAACTTTGTGGGCAGTAACAACCTCAACTTGCTCCAGCCCATTGGTCAGTTTGGCACAAGGCTGCATGGGGGCAAAGACTCTGCCAGCCCTCGATACATCTTCACCATGCTCAGGTCAGCATTCTAAAGTTCTTACTGTACTAAAGGACTCCATTTTACAGCAATTAAAATGGAAAAGAAATTGGATTTTTCCCTTTAAAACTTTGGGCTATACTTGCATGCTCAGAGTAGCAACAATTGAAATGATTCAGGTGCTAGGTTTCATTATGGAAACGTGGCTATCAGCACAGAGAATATGGAAATGGAAGCAGAACTAAAGGGAGACATTTGGGTGGGATAATAAAAATTAAGGAGGTTTCTTTTTGCATGGCAGTCATGTTCTGTAGCAAGAATTTGGGCTTAAATTCCCTTCTCTGTTCCAGTCCCCTGGCACGCCTGGTGTTCCCACCAATGGATGACAACATCCTGAGGTTCCTCTATGATGACAACCAGCGTGTGGAGCCAGAGTGGTACATGCCCATCATTCCAATGGTGCTGGTCAATGGAGCTGAAGGGATTGGCACTGGCTGGGCCTGTAAAATCCCCAACTTTGATATCAGGGAAGTTGTTAACAATATCCGTCGGCTGATGGATGGAGAAGAGCCACTGCCAATGGTAAATAATATAATTAAAAAAACAAATGTCTTGCTTGTTAGTTTATTGAACTCATATTGAGTATTTTATGGGCATTCTTAAAAAAAGAGGCATCCACACAAAGCTGAATCCGGTGTTTTTGCTCCTCAGCTTCCCAGTTACAAGAATTTCAAGGGCACCATAGATGAGCTGGGGCCTAATCAGTATGTGATAAGTGGTGAAGTGTCCATCCTTGATTCTACAACCATCGAGATCACTGAGCTGCCAGTCAGAACATGGACACAGGTAATAAACAGGGAATCTGCTCTGGAATATACACTTTGCTCTTTAAAGCAAAAAGTGAGTAGTGGGTTTAGATCTGACTTTGTTTCTTTCCTCAGACATATAAAGAGCAGGTTCTGGAGCCGATGTTGAATGGCACTGAGAAGACCCCCCCTCTAATCACAGACTACAAAGAATATCACACAGACACCACGGTGAGGTTTGTGGTGAAGATGACTGAAGATAAACTAGCAGAAGCCGAAGCTGTGGGGCTGCATAAGGTCTTCAAACTCCAAACAAGTTTAACGTGCAACTCCATGGTACGTGACAGATTTTGCTGAAGGAATTTCTTGGTTTAACTCAGACACTGTGGACAGCTGCAGTCGTTGCGTGAAACAAAAATCCTCTTTGGCAGTAACCTATTCACTTCGATTTTTCTGCTGTTACTGGTTTTAAATCAGCTTTCAAAGGTCAAGAGCCTGGCTTAGGAGTGAGTCCAGAGTGGATGGTTTGCCTGAAGGAGGCAAAATGATCTGAAGTCACAGTTTGCAGAGCTCTGTGAGCCAGCAGCAGGGGCACTGAACGTCTGGTTCCTGACAATGTGCGAAGCTTTGATGCGAGATGTTTGTCCTGCACAGAGCTCTAAGATTGAAGTAACCTTAACTCTACTGCTTGTATTCAAGAACACTGAAATTCTAAAATTGTCTCTGCTGCTGTGCTCACAAACTGAAGTAGTTTCTAGAACAACACTGAGATTTGATAATTTGTTGGTTACTAATTCGGTGGTACCATCACACCTGTGTTACAGGTGACTTTCAGTGGGTTTGGAATCAGTTTTATCATCATAACACCCGTGTTCTTTCATTTTCCTCCAGGTTCTTTTTGACCATGTTGGCTTTCTCAAGAAATACGACTCTCCCCAGGATATTCTTAAGGAGTTCTTTGAACTCCGGCTCCGATATTACAACCTGAGGAAGGAATGGCTCATTGGGATGCTGGGTGCTGAGTCTGCAAAGCTGAGCAACCAGGCTCGCTTCATCCTGGAGAAAATAGATGGCAAAATTGTGATTGGTATGTTGTTCTTGGTGACTGGGATTGGAACTGGGAGAACTGGGTGATCTCTTGAGCTCTGTCAGCACCCCCTCAGCCCCAGGCTGGTTTTTACAAACCACACCAGGGCTTATCTCTGTTCTTGTGACATCTAAGAGGAAAATGCTTCACAGAGTATCCTTGGTCTGTGTATTATATACATAATAATGACAATGGGATACTTATGTAGCTTTCCTGCTCTGTGTTTGAGAATTTTTGAGAGAATTTTTAAATAGTTTAGCAATCATTCCCATTTATTTCTGACTTGGGAGGAGTAAGAGTTAATTATTTGTGGGTTTAGAAAGGGGCAGTGTTTGCTGTTAAATGCATTCTTAAGAATCTGTATCTCTCTCCATTATCTTTGTGAACCTCTGCAAAAATACTCCAAATCACGTTCTCAGTGGACTGGGGGTTTCAAACTTAGATGATACTCAAGCAGCAGCATCTGAGAATCATGAGCTGGAAAAAGAAGCAGATCTTTGTTCCCAACATTCACATTTTTCAATCAACTTTTCCCCCTCGGTGTAAAAGCCGGGCTGTGTTCCGCTGCCTTCACGGCCAGACAACGTGTCATAAGATGCTTTGTGGTTTGTGTCTGAAGGCAGCCCAGTAATCCCAGCAGCTCTAGTCTGTCTGACTGAACTCAGGAAGAGAAATAATTCCCTTGAAATGCATTTTCTTGGGTTTTTTTGTAATAAGTAGTTCCAAGGCTGCCAGAGCTGGTTTCATTTGTATTTGTGTCTCATGGTTGATGGTTTCTGATACCTTAAAAAGGAGCAAATTCCAGCTGAAGCATTTCCAGTGGTTGAGCACTTAGAGCATAAATTTCCTGGGTGATGTCTAATGAGGTGCAAGCTATACCAAGCTATCAAGGATTTCTTTCTCCACCTGATGTCTGTACCATCATACCTTTTTTCCCCAAGTTCAAAAACTACTTAAAACAGGGGAAATGCATGTATGGAAACAAAGACAAATATTAAAACTGTTTTGGCTGGTACAGGAGCAATGCTTCCCTGACAAATCTCCTGCTAAACAGGAGTTTTTCAGGTGTTGTTCAGGCTCTTCCACATGTCCCAGCTGTGATGTGGAAAGGCTGGTTTGGAGCTCTGTAGGATGCTGAGCAGCTTCAGCCACAGCATCCAAACTGTAAAGCTCATCTGTCACTCCTAACAGCCACTGGTAGTGGGCATTGAGTGACAATCCTGAAACGTCTGTTTGCAGAAAACAAACCCAAGAAAGAGCTGATTCAAGTTCTCATCCAAAGAGGGTACGAGTCTGATCCAGTGAAGGCTTGGAAGGAGGCTCAGAACAAGGTAATGCCTCAGTCATCCTCTGAATATGCCCAAACTGGCCCTGAGCTCTGAGGCTCTGTAATCCTCAGAGAGGCCCAAGTTGCTTTTCAGTTAGCAGGATTCCAAGAGCTTCCATGTTTGATCAGTAGCCCTACCCATGTGTGTCAGGGTTTTTGTTGACTGTGTTTGTTTCAAATCCACTTTTAGGATGAAGAGGAGGAAGAGGAGGAAGAGAGTGACAAAGAATCAGCTGCAGCCTCTGGCCCTGACTTCAACTACCTGCTGAACATGCCCCTGTGGTATCTGACCAAGGAGAAGAAAGATGAGCTCTGCAAGCAGAGGGATAACAAAGTATGTGCCTTCCTTTCCTTATAAAAGCATTATATTTACAATATATTATGTGTTATACGGGTTATTTTTGGCTGGTGGATTGCAATGTGTTATTGATGATTATCTGGGATTCCCTTTAGGAAAAGGAGCTGGAAAACCTGAAGAGGAAGAGTCCCTCTGACCTGTGGAAGGAAGACCTTGCTGCCTTCATTGAAGAACTCGATGTATGTCAATGCTCAGTGCAGAAAATCAACTCCCTCATCTTATCCAGCAGCCCTTTATTGACTTTTGTATTTCTTTGTGTTATTTTATGCTCCCCTCTGCAGGTAGTGGAGGCCAAGCAAGCACAGGATGAGAGTGCAGGGATTGTTGGCAAACCTCTGAAGGTGAAAGGAGGGAAAGCAAAGGTGAAGAAGGCCCAGCTGGCAGAAGTGATGCCATCCCCTCATGGCATCAGGGTTGTTCCTCGGATCACTGCTGAGATGAAGGCAGAGGCAGAGAAGAAAACTAAGAAGAAAG
Organism: Agelaius tricolor; assembly: GCF_023055355.1. NCBI lineage: Eukaryota > Metazoa > Chordata > Aves > Passeriformes > Icteridae > Agelaius > Agelaius tricolor. The sequence goes on from NW_027269291.1 coordinate 2,849,732, forward strand.
TAAAGGTAAAAAGGAATATTCCAAATGCTCCATCTTCTTTTACACCCTCTTCAATACAGTCCTAAAAATGTGAGTCCTTGTTAGCTGGACTTGTCCTGTTGAAGCTGTTATTCAAGGAGAGGGACAGGACCCAGTCCTGAGGATTTGGGAACCACTGGGAATAGGGGTATCTCAGTCTGAAGGAGAACAGACTCACATATCAGGAGGTGGCTTAGAGGGAAATTTTTGGCACATTGCACTGCCAGGGATGGGCTGGTAGCTCAGAAAGGGGGGTGGATGTAAGTAAGGTTGTTCCAGGTGTCTTGGGAATTTGATAAACCCTCTAGCAGGCGGGAAGCACAGCCAGCACATTCCCTTCTCCAGAACAGCCTTTACATATCCTGCAATGCTTTCACCCACTTAATGCCATCATTGTTCTCTCTATCAAGGAGATAAAAAAGATTGAACTCTTTTTATAGGACTAGTTGAAATTGTGTCATTCAGCCATTTCCAACAGAGAGATATAACCCATCCCTTCACCTGTTTGACCCTGGAAGCCACACAGGTCTCTCTTTTCCTCCACATGATTCCACCCAACAGTTTTTCCAAATAATTTTTGCTTTTGTTTTGATCCCACCCTGTCCTGTCCTGTGTCCCCATCCCCCCCAGAGCCAGCACACAGCAGCAGGACCAGAGTGCTCAGGAGTGGGGCCAGAGTTCCTGTTTTTGTTCATGTTGGATTTTGCCTTTTAAGTCACCTGATTTGGGGGCAGACCCTGTCCAATTTACAGATCTGTCTGTAATCAATTCTACACATAGTTTATTTTACAGACTTAGATTTCTTGTACCACTACTTTAAATTGCTAAAATAAGCAGCTCCTTCCTCCATTACCCCATGTGCCTCTTCTCTGTGAGCTGACTCACTGTTTGGTATCTGCTTGCATCTGCAGAGTGAAAAAACTGAATTTGATGAGAATCAGGATGAAAACACATCCGGAGAGAAGGAGACTGCAGGCCTGAAGAAGAGATTAGCACAGAAGCTGAAGACTGAGCAAGGTAAATGCTTTGATTTTATTCCCTCCAAGGAAAAGAGGGAAAGGGTTGTCAGTTTGGTTATCTGACCTCTTCCTGAAGGTGGTGAGTAACACCTAGGATCAGTAATTTTGGAAAAACTGGCTGAGAAAGTGATCCTGGATGACAGTCAAGCAGGATAGATTCCTATTTCTCTTTGTTTAAGCCAGAATCCTCTGAATTCAGTGTATTTCTAAGCTGAGCTTGAACTGCTGAGCCTGAACTAGATCTACATGGAAGTTTGCTGGTTCATCCTGCACTGCCTCCCAATCTTTTTCAGGAGCTAAGAGACAGGCCACTCTGCCTTTCAAGCCATTAAAGAAAACCAAGAAACGAAACCCTTGGTCTGACTCAGGGTCTGATTCAGAGTCTGACTTTGAAGCACCTCCTCAAAGAGAGCGAGTGGTTCGCCAGGCAGCAGGTGAGTGAGGACATGGATGCAGGAGAAGGATGGTCCTCCTTGTGGAGACTAGATAGGGACCTCCCAGAGCCTCAGATCACATTGAGAAATCATCTTTAAAAGGCTTCTTTATTTTACTGTCTGAAACTATTAAATATTTCTACCGTTTGTGCACATTTTCAAGGAAAAGCAGAAATGGGCAACTAGAGAAATATGGCTATTTGGTTTAATTACACAACTGTCTTGGCACATAAAATGTGTTGTGGGTGAGGTTGGAAGACTCCAAATGACAGAACACATTTGTCATTTGGAGTCTTCTCCCTGGCAGACTCAGCATCTGCTTGTTTTTATTCAGATCTTTATTTTTTAATAACTGTAGCTAAAATATTGAAAAATAAACAGAGCTGCATATTGCCAAATGTGTAAAATAACACATCTGTGTTCTTCCATCAGCCAAAGTCAAGCCCATGGTCATTTCGGACTCGAATCACTCCAGCTCAGATGAGGGCTCTGAATTCCACGGTGACAGTGAAGGCAACTCTGAATCGGACACAAACTCTAAGAAAAAGGCTCCTCCCAAGCCTAAACCTGCTCCCAAGTGAGTATTTTTCCATAATCACTGGAAATTGTGCTTAATGCTACACAGAAGTTAAAAGCTTTTTTTTTTTTATTCCCCTATTTAGTGCCTCATAAACTGAATTAAAATCTTGGGGTTTTGTTTTCCAGGGAAACCACTGAAAAAGCAGCAAAAGCTCCCAAGCAAAAGGCAGTGCCAAGTGCTGTTCCTGGTGAGTGTGAGACCTCTTAAACCACGTGGATTGCTCTATAATCCCTCAGCAGTGCACAGGGAAGAGCAGAGGGGATAATTTGGCTGTTTCAGGCTGACTTTCTGCTTTCCTTATCCCCTTCCAGTCCAAGATGTCCCTGAGGACAAGGTGAGCCAGGCTCCTGCAGCTCCATCCGTCCCAGTGCCGAGCACCAAGGCTGTGCCCAAAAAAACTGTAGCAGCCAAGAAGGCTGGAGCCACCAAGGGTAAGGGCAGCTCAGCAACATCAGGTTTTGAGAACAATTATAATTCCTGTGGGAAACAGTCCCGGTGATTTCGCTTGGCATTCCAGGGCCTGGGCAACCGGAGTTTGCATTTCAGCAAAGATCTGAGGTTTGTGGCAGAGGTTCTCTGGTTGTCATGTTTGAGGTCTGTTTCCAAACATATCGTGTTCTAGTTCATGTTGGACATGCTAGGAGGGAGGGAATTTTAGTTTGGGAACAGGAAAAGTGAATGCTTCCTACAGTGCTATGTAATACTTGGCAGGGATAATCCGAGTGGAATTTGTGTCTTGCAGTCAATGTCCTACTTCGTGTCTTTTTGGGAAGAAAGCAGGCAAGCTTTTGGGGGTAGTTTGATCTATTCAATGCTGGATCCATCTCATCCATCTCCAGCATTTGACTCAGAGATTTTTAAACCCCAGGCTTTGACACGATTTTGTATATTCCAAATGGAATCAACTCGGTGTTGATCCCAGCAGGAAAATAGTGTTACTTCCATTCCTAAACTGAGAAAGCATGTTATCACTCAGAAATGGCCTGAAATGAGCTGAACTGGAAGCTGTGCTTCAAGTTGCTCTTTTAAAAAGTGAAAATATAGGTAAGAAGGAATGAGTTGAGTGTTTGGGAAATTCCTTCCTTGCTGTGCAGGATTTTGAAGGTCTGAGATGGGTTATGGAGCCTTGAGAGATCAGGACTTTTCAATCTGAAATAGTCTGTGAATTGCTTTGGGCACTCTTTAATTTGATCCTCTAAATGTAGCGGAACTGAGCAGATAAACAACCTCATTCCTCACCATCTGTGGAAGAAAGATCTTTCTAGAAAACCCAGCTTCAAACGGAGCCGACCTGCGCGCTGACCCCGCGGCAGCACGGAGCCTGTTGCTGTTGGAAGTAATTCCCAAAGTGGGAATGAGAGAGCAGTGAAACAGGGGTTTAACAGCGTGTTCTGTTCCAGACAACCAGCCCTCCATCATGGATATCCTGGCCAAGAAAAAGGCGGCACCCAAAGCCAAGCCAGCAGCCAAGGAGGGAGCCCTGCACGCCGGGGGTGACAACGCCAAGGGGAGGAAGGCTGTGAAGAGGCAGCCAAGCTCTTTGGATTCGGATTCCGATTCAGATTTTGGCTCAAAGCCTGCCAAATCTGTTGTATCAAAGGTTTGTGCAATGAGGGAACCTCAGAGTGTGGGGTGGGTTCTCCTGTCAGGAAAAGCTGGTGGAGGTTGAGCCTCTACCTGGGAGTGGGGAATGGGGAAGAGGAGGGTCGTAGAATCATGGACTATTCTGAGCTGGAAGTGACCCACAAGGATCATTGAGTACAAGTCCCAGCCCTGCACAGGAGACCCCAGCAATCCCACCCTGTGCCTGAGAGCATTTTCCAAACACTCCTGGAGCTGTGTCAGCCTTGGGGCTGTGACCATTCCCTGGGGAGCCTGGGCAGTGCCTGAGCACCCTCTGGGATAAGAACCTTTCCCCCATAAGGGTCAGACACCCCAGATCCTTGGCCTGCTCCCACTGTCCCCATGGCACAGCAGGCGTGTGGTACTCATCATGTTCCCTGTGGGTGCTCAGATCCATGATTCCTTTCCTGCTTTCCCTCCAGAAATCCAAGGTACAGGAAGACACCTTCACCATTGACTCTGGTGATGAAAGCCCTGCACCTCAGCCCCGTGCCAGGCCTGGCCGTGCCAAAAAACCCGTCCAGTACCTGGAGGAGTCCTCTGAGGACGACCTGTTTTGAGTTCTTAGGAAAATTTTAAACTCCAGATCCACAACAAGCCTTCAGCAGCGCTCCAGAGCTCCCACCAAAGACCATCTCAGCCTAGGAAATCTTCTCCAAATGTGAGCCACTCCAAAACTGTTCATTACTGGTGAACACAGCTGGTTTTTTCTTTGGTTTTAGATAAGTTAGATTTGTTTAAACAGGAACATCCCCTTTTTGGTGAACACTGGAGCCACGTGCCCAGCAAGTGCTGCCACACTTCCCTCTTCCCCATTATTTGACACTTTGTGGTCATTTTAGTGTTAAAGTTGACTTTAGAACATGCAAAATCCTTTAAAATTTATACATCCCTCTTGAAATATCTTATAGTACTAAAATACATTAATTTTTAATTCTACTACCCAACTCAGGTGAGCTGGAGTCATGTTTCCAGCACTATTCCTTCACTATGTAAATATTTCTGTGTTTGTTCTTGTGCCGAGTTTGTTTGTTTAAGTATTTGTCTAATAAAAGTGTTTGTACTTATTTTCTTCACTTCACCGTGGGTTTTTTGGGAAATAACAACTTCAGAGCTTGTGCTAAGCCCTCCCTCTGTCAGAGCAAAGGGCTTGGCACGAGCTCTGGGGGGTGCTGGGCTGGTTGGCCACTTCCCCACTGGCTGTGGCCACTGTGGCTCCACAGCTGAATTCTTGTGAACACCCCTGTGGTCCCCAGCACGGAGGGAGCTGCTTGCCCAGAGCAGCTGTGGTTGCCCCATCCCTGGAAGTGTCCAATGCCAGGTTGGAACAGCCTGGTCCAGTGGAAGGTGTCCCTGCCTATGGAAGGGGATGGGACTGGATGAGCTCTAAGCTCCCTTCCCATCCAAACCATTCCATGAAAGCCCAGGGCCCCCCGTGCTATCGGTGCTTTGCTGGAACCCAGTCAAGTGTGGAAAGCTCTGTCAGATTTTCCACTGGCTCTGGAGAGCGTCTCCAGCACGTCCCCTCCACAGGCCGGGCTATTTACAGCTCCTCTTGCTGCACAACACCCATGACAGAGCCATGGGTGGGCTGTGGGGCTGCTCTCTGAGCTCTGGCATCACCCTCATGTGCATGGAGAGCTCTGGGAACACAGAGTGGAGCAGAGAGTCCATACCAGGAGTTTCCCATCCCAAATCTTTGGATGGGATGCTGGGGATGTTGTTGGATGGGAGCTGGGCTCTGGGGCATCAGGCACTTGCCCACCCTGGCATTGCATGAGGGGGGTCTGAGGGTGACCTGTGCTGTCCTGAGCTCTGCTCCCTTTACTGGAAAGGGGATTTGAGGGCTCACCAAATGCTGCCAGCACTGGGCAAGGGCTGGCAGGAGCCCTGGCTGTGCCACACAGGATTTTGTAGGAATTACTCTACACGTGCCAGAGCTGGGGACAACCTGGGAAGATCCATGGGACCCCCCAACAACCCTGGCACAGCGTCCTGGGGCAGAGAGGGCTGGTGCCAGCTGTGAGCATCCCCCAGGCACAGCAGGGCACGGGTGTACCCAGGCTCTGATGCATCAGGGGGTCATGGGGGGTTTTTTGGGGGCCGAGTGCTGTAGCCTGGGGACCCTGAGGCCCTGTGGGTTTGGGAAGGACAAAGTTTGGGGGCATTTCTGCACTGGGGGAAGCCACCGCCCCTCTCAACCTGGGCAGGGCAGCTTTTGTCCTTGAGCCCCACCGGCAGCGCTGAGCCCTTCCCTCCCTCCAGGCGCCCCTGCGGGCGCTCTGTCCCTTTAAAAGGACTCCAGGCGTGGCTGTGGGACCATTATCCCATCCCAGCTGGACAAAGAGACCGGACAGTCCTGGACGGCCCTGGACAGCCGCTGCCAGCAGCGCTGGCACACCGTGGACCGCAGCCCACGCAGGTACGGGGCTCTTGTGGGGGGCCACAGCTCAGCCAGGCCGAGCTGGGCAGGGGGCCGGGGATGGGGAACCTGCTGGTCCTGCCCTGCTGGACCCATCCCTGGGGCAGCGAGTCCCGGGCACAGCGAGTGCTGGGGACACTCCTGGCAGTGCCTGGGCACCCTCCCGGGAGCGGGCACGCCGTGGTGCCTTTGGGAATGGTGGGATGATGTAGAGCTGGAGGGGCCGCGCTGCCACCAGGGTCCGACCCGGCGGTCACTGCGTCCCCCCAGCGCTGACCCCGCTCCCGCAGCGCGGCCATGGGCGAGTGGGGCTTCCTGAGCTCGCTGCTGGACGCCGTGCAGGAGCACTCGCCCATGGTGGGCCGCTTCTGGCTGGTGGTGATGCTCCTGTTCCGCATCCTGGTCCTCGCCACCGTGGGCAGCGACGTCTTCGAGGACGAGCAGGAGGAGTTCGTGTGTAACACGCAGCAGCCGGGCTGCAAACCCGTGTGCTACGACGCCGCCTTCCCCATCTCCCACTATCGCTTCCTCGTCTTCCACGTCGTCGTGCTCTCGGCGCCCGCCGCTCTCTTCGTCATCTTCGCCGTGCACCAGGCGGCCAAGCCGGGGCGCGGGGGGGCTCCGGGTCAGCGCGCCCGCCGCCTCCAGCCCTTCTACGTGGGCAGCGTGGTGGCTCGGATCGCCGCCGAGCTGGGCTTCCTGCTGGGCCAGGCGCTGCTCTACGGCTTCAGGGTGCAGCCGCTCTTCGTGTGCCGCCGCCGGCCCTGCCCGCACCGCGTCGACTGCTTCGTCTCCCGCCCCACCGAGAAAACCGTCTTCATCCACTTCTACTTCGTGGTGGGACTGGTCTCGGCGCTGCTCAGCCTGGCCGAGCTCGCCCATCTCCTGCGCAAGGGGCCCCCGGCCCGGCCCGGCTGCTGCCACCGCCCGCAGGAGCGGGGCCCGGCTCCCGGGGGGGCTGCGGAGGGACCCCACCCGCGCGGGGACCTCACTGTGTGAGCTGGGATGAGCCGGGGCCGGGGTCAGCCCGGCGGTGCCAGCGCATCTCTCGGCCCCAGAGGGGTCTCGGCCCTCGCCGGGCCGGGCTGGGCCGTGCCCCGGTGCCCCCGGTGCCCCCCGGTTCCTGTTGTGGGCGGCGGACACAGGGCTCCCCCGGCAGCTGCTGGAAAAAAAAAAAAAAAACGGACAAAAAGAAAATAAACAGGTCCCATCCCTGCGCAGTGGCAGGAACACCCCTGACCCCCCAGCCCGGCATGGGAGGGCCAGGGCTGCCCCCAAACCCTGTGCTGGGAGTGTCACAAATGCATCAGGGCTGGCCCCTGGCATAGAGGGACATGACTGCGGCCTCAGGGGTGGGAAGATCAGAGCTTTAGGGTACTGGGGGGGGACCCCAAAGGGTTCTGTCCCAGTCTTTGGGGATGAGGAGACAGGGAGAGCAATATGGGGGGCCCTGGGCTGCCCTCCTGCAGCACAGAACACCCCCCCTCAAACAGGGCTTGGGGTGCCACAGCCTGATCATCTCCTCGCCACCCCGGCTCCCCCTCCTCCCCTGGTACCCCCACAAGAATAACGAGCCAGGCACTAGAATAAATAAACTTTATTCTGGAGCCAGCCCCCCACCCCGTCCCCCCTCCCCGTCCTCCCCGTGCCGGCAGGGCCGGGCCCCCCATCCCCGCGAGGCCGGGACTGGCACCACCCTGTGCCCCCCACAGTCCCCTCCCCGCCTGGGGGGCCGGGGCAGGGCCCGCCCGGTGCCCCCCGACTCTAAATCCACTAAAATCTCAACAACAACAACAAAAAAAAAAGGAATTTAATAATAATAAACCGTGTGCCCCCCCCCTCCCCACCCTCCCCCGGCAGCGCCCGCCGTGCCCCCTCCACCTGCACAGGCCTAAAAACCCCTCCAAACTTTTACAAAGGTTTTAAAACGTATTTATAGATATTTATAGATATTTATATATATATACTTTGCTTTCTTTTCTCTTTTAAATGACTCTGCTTCCTCGGCGTGCGGGGCTGGCCGGGCCCCCCCCCCCCGCAGACGGCCGGGGCGGGGCGGGGGGGGGGGGGGGTGGCTCGGTGGTCGCGATCCCGTGGGTGCTGGTGCTGGTGGGGCCGGGGCATCCCCGAGGTCCCCGCGCCCCTGAAATGTGACACAACCAACGCGCTGGGCCCGGGGCTGCTGCGGGGGGGATCCGCTCCGGCGGGGGCTGCCGAGGAGTCCGCCCCGGGGGGGGGGGGGGGGGGGGGCTGCAGCCGGGCCGGGCCGGGCCGGGCGCGGGGGCTCCCCCCGGTGCCGGCGGCTCTGTCCTGGTGCGCGCCGGGCGCGGGTCACGGCGAGTGCGTGGCCGGGCTGCTGCGGTTGGAGCTGGGGGAAAGGCTGGGGCTGCAGCTGCCCGGGGGAGGGCCCAGGCTGCCCCCGCGAGGGCCGCCCGCCTGCCCCCCCAGCGTGTCCATGCCCTCCGAGTTCTCCAGCATCTCCTGGATGAGCGGCGGCATCGAGCCCGGGATCTCCATCTTCAGCGTGATCACCCGCTCGGCGCCTGCGGGAGGGTCAGGGTCAGCAGGGGGCTGCCACAAAGTGGCACTCACAGAATTGGCAAGCTGAAAGTGGCACCCCCAAATGGAAGCCAAAAAAACCCCAAAATGGCACACAAAAACTGGCACTCCCCTCAAATGAGCACCCAAAAGCTGGCACCCAAAAAATGGCATGCCCAAAACAGCCCCCTGAAAGTGGCACCCTCAAATGGTACCCAATAAAACCCCAAAATGGCACCACCAAAATGGCACACTAAAAAATGGCACACTAAAACTGGCATCCCTCCAAATGGGTGCCCAAAAGCTGGCACCCAAAAATGGCACACCCAAAACAGCACCCTGAATGTGGCACCCTCAAATGGTACCCAATAAAACCCCAAAACGACACCACCAAAATGGCACACTAAAAAATGGCACACTAAAACTGGCATCCCTCCAAATGGGTGCCCAAAAACTGGCAGCCAAAAAATGGCATGCCCAAAACAGCACCCTGAAAGTGGCACCCCCAAATGGTACCCAAAAAAGTCTCAAAATGGCACCACCAAAATGGCATCCTGAAACTGGCACCCCCCAAATGGTACCCAAAAAAGTCTCAAAATGGCACCACCAAAATGGCACACTAAAACTGGCACCCCTCCAAATGGGCACCCAAAAACTGGCACCCTGAAAATGGCATGCCCAAAACCGCACCCTGAAAGTCGCCCCAAAAAACCCAAAATTGCACCACAAAAAGGCACCCAAAAAAACCCCAAATTGCACCATCAAAATGGCATCCAAAAAGTGACACTGCCAAAACAGCAGCCTGAAAGCACCACCCTCAAACTGACACCCTCAGCTTTGCTTCTCCCTGGGCACTGAGGACAAGGGACATGGTCACATCTCCAGCATCCCTGGAAGATGCAGTGCTGGGTGTGTCCTTCATCCCCTCTGGAGGATGCTGAGTGACCCGGACCCCCCATTGTCCCCTGGATGCTCCCTCAGGACCCAAAGCCACAGGAGCCTCACCCTTGGCGCTGATGCTGCGCAGGTCTGTGATCTTCATGAGCATCTTGGGGAACATGTGGGGCTTGTTGGGCCTCCTCTTCCGCACATAGATCTTCAGTGCCTCCAGCAGTGGCTCCTGCAGCTTGTCCACCTTGTCAGGCTGCTCCAGGTCCTGGCGGTCTGGGGAGGGGGCACACAGTGGTTGAGGGGAACAGCACATCCTGTGGATTCCCAGCTCCCACCGCTTGGGCTTCATTTGGGCTCTCCTCGCTCAGCCATTGCGGGGAGCACAACCAGGCTGAACCAGGGGCCCGTGGGCACTGGGCAGGCGCCCACCCCTGCACGCACCTCCGCAGATGAGGCAGATGGCACTGAGCAGCCCCGTCTCGGCGTCGTCCATCTCCAGCGGCAGCAGTTGGTTGGCGAAGGCGAACACCAGGTCGGTGAGGGGCCCGAACCCCGCGTTGTGCATCTGCGTGCGGTTCAGCGTCAGCCCGTCCGAGAAGGTCATGGTGTCCTGCTCCGGCGTGTAGCGCGTGCAGATCCGCAGGATCTGGTGTGCACAGAGGGTGGGGAGCTCAGCCTGGTGTCCCCTCCTCATCCCTGTCCCCATCCCTGTCCCCGTGTGTGTCAGAACTCAGTGCATCCCTCTGGGTGTCCAGAATTGCCAAGGACCCCGCCAGGGGGCTCGGAGACCCTGGTATGCAGCCCAGAACACCTGGGGATTTGATTTTGACCCCTGGAGCAAGTTGCCAGCTTTGTATGAAGACCTGAAAGTCACAGAGGTTTGAATGGTGTAATAATAAAATTATCACAGGGTGGAAATGTAGATTTTAGGATTTTTGGTATGGGGGTTATGGGGACAAGATGGAGACACTTGGGCGTGTCCAGCCTTTCTTCTTCTTGCTCTCCATTTTCTGCAGTGATGTTGGCACTCTGGGACTGGTTTAGAGTAGAAGTGCACTGTCTGGCATGGGTGATAGGTATTGGGAATTAAGTGTAGATATGTTGTACATGGTTTGTGGTGCAGAGGGACGGCACCGCCTCGGGGGCGGTCAGAGTGCCTGTGGCTGCCCTGCTGAGCAGATCTCAGCTGGGCAGAAAGAAAATTTTATAGATAAGAATTGATAAACAACCTCAAGACTGAAAACTGAAGAGTCCAGACTCGTTCTTCAGCTGAAGCAGAGACATCCTGCACATCCCAGGGCAGCAATTCACAACCAACAACCCGAGACCCGTGCTCACCAGGATGTCGAGGCAGGCGGCTTTGAGGAGGGTGATCTGGTCAGCGATGGTGAGCGTGGTGAAGCCGGGGAGCTGCTTGGCAAACTCCACCGTCTTGATGATGCACTTGGTGGACAACTCGCTGAACTTGTCCCACAGGTCGATGTCCAGGGACACGCGCTGCTCCGAGCTGTTGTTCTGTGGCGGGAGGTGGGGGATGAGGGCACGAGGGGGGTGCCACCCTCCCCAGCCCCCCAGGACCCCCCAGACCCCGTGCCACTCACCGTAGTGTATTTGCCGAGCTGGCAGAGCGCGGGGAAGGTCTCCTGGTGGGCTTTGCGCACCTTCTCGATGAGCTCCTCCACCTCAGGTGTGATGATGTAGCTCTCCGAGCACTCCGGCTTGGGCACGTCCTTCTTCTTCTTGTTGCGGTCATTGCGGACGGCTGCAAGAATGGCAGGGTCAGTGTCACCTGGCCCCGGTGCCACCCAGCCCCTGCCCCACCCCGCTCTGCCCCTCAGGGCAGGATGGGGACCTGCCACCAGCAATGGGCTCAGCTGTAGTGACAACTCCATCAGCCCCACAGACTCCTTTAAACAACCCCCCAAGTCCTTAGGGGTACAGTTAGACCCTGCACCCTTAGGGGGCCCACACTCCTTGCCAAGAGGACGGTGCTCTGCAAAGCAACACATCAGAGAGGGACCCTGGGGACAGAGAATGGCAGCTGAGCCACCACGCTGGGTGAAGGGCATGGGAGGGACCCTGGGGGTGGCAGCTGGGAAGGGGGGAACAGCTGGGAGGAGCCCCAGCCCTGCAGGGATCAGCCTCTGTAGGCTGAGAGAACCAGGACCCCTCTCAGGTGCAGGGTGAGCCCTTGGGATGCTGAACCCCTCTGGCAGCTCCTGGCCCCCCAGGCTCTGCCAGCTCCTCCCAGGGGTCCCGGTCCCCCAGGGGTTGGCAGATGGGGCAGGACTCAGCTGTGCCTCAGCAGCCCTATCCCCCCAAGCACCACCGTGGGGGCACAGCCGGGCACCATGACAACTGCCAGCAGAGCCGGGAGGCCTCCTCAGCGTCATTTATCTCTGACATTATCAATCACGTGTTGCCCAGGCAACTGCCAGGCTGTGACACAATCCCAGGGGGTCCCCATCCCCCTTGAGCCTTGCTGGGCACACAGTGAGGGCTGCTGGGATGGCCCAGCACACCCAGAACCCTCTGATGAGGACACCAAGCACGGTGTCCCTTCATCCCTGCTCTTCATCCCTTCCCCATCCCCATCCCCATCCCCACTCACACTCCTTGGACATTCCGACTTCAAAGCACTTCTGGAGCCGGCAGTACTGGCACCGGTTGCGTGTCACCTTGTTGATGATGCAGTTCTTGTCCCGGTGGCACGTGTACACCATGTTCTTCTGGATGCTGCGGCGGAAGAAGCCCTGGGGACCCCGCACGGCCCCGTCAGCGCCCGCCACGGGGACCCCGAGCACCCCGAGGAGCCCGGGGAGCCCTGGTGGCATTCAGGGCTGGTGGCAGCGCTCACCTTGCAGCCCTCACAGGCGCTGACCCCATAGTGGTACCCCGAGGACTTGTCCTGGCACACGAAGCAGGGCTTGTAGATGCGGGGTAGGGGTGGGGGCGAGGGGGGGCTGGGCACGATCTCCTCCGAGCTGGTGCTCTGCGTCTCCACGGCTGTGGGGAAGGGGAAACACTCAAAACACGGAGCCCCCCGGGCAGGGAGCCCCCCCATCCTGCACCCCAGCTCCAGGGGTCCTGGCAGCCCCAGCCCAGCACTGCCCAGCCCGGCCCTAGCGCCAGGTCGAGCGGGGCCAGCGGGGAGAGGACGCGTGCTGGGAAGATGCAACGTGACATTTCCAGGTCACAGAGACGATGTGGAATTCAGGCAGACAAAAAAAAAAAAAAAAAAAAGGGAAAAAAAAAAAAAAACTCCAAAGAAAAGAAAAGAAAAGGGCCAGGATCCCAGGAGCCCCCAGCCCAAGCAGCACTGCCAGTGGATGAGGGGATGGAGGGTGCAGCGCCAGCCTGGCGCTGGTGCCACATACTCAGTCACACGTGTGGGCACACGTACAGTGTGACACTGCACATACAGGGTGACCCCCACAGCCCCAGGGTCACCCACCACCCCCAGACAAAGCATGGCCCCCCAGGAGAGGACAGGCATGGTGGCACCCAGCTGGCACCCCGAGGTCCCCCACTGGAGGACATCCCCAAGGGCAGTGCCACCTTTGTCCCTGTAACAAGCACAGGGGACAGGCCCTGACAGCACAGGGGACACAGCCAGTACACCCCTGCACCCCAAAACCTCATGGAATATCCCACTCATGGAATATGCCTGTTCCCCTCCTGCACCCCAAAACCTGGAGGGATGTGCCTCTTGCACCCCAGAAGCACCCCCATCCCCTGCAGGATTGTGCCCAAGTCCCCCAGGTCAAGCCTCGGCCCTGTTTGGGCAGGGAGGGGTTCGGTGCACTTGGAGTTCACCCCTGGAGCTGGGGGGACTCAGAACAGTTGGGGTGCACCCCTGGCACGGAGGGGGGGCTCAGCACGGTCAGGGTGCACCCCTGGAGCTGGGGAGGGGCTCAGCACAGTTGGGGTGCAGCCCCAGCGCGGGGCACAGCCAGGCAGGGGTTAAACGCTCCCCGGCTGCTCCGGGATGTTTGCGAATGTTTTTCTGCAGCAGAGCCAAGCGAACCAGTCAAACAGGATATTAAAGGCCAGGCCCGGCGGGGGAGCCTGGGCCCCCCCCTGCCCCGCCGGCCCCTGCACCCCAAAAAGGGCCCCAGGGCCGCCGGAGCCCCCCCCGGGGCCGGGGAGCTGCGGGGAGCCCCGGCCGGGGACACCTGGACCCGAGAAGGGGCCCCAAAGGAGTGGGGGGGTTTGGGGGTGAGGGGTGGGGGTCCCCAGGCCGGCAGTGCCACGGGACCCTCGCCAAAGGGCACGGGATGGGGCCAGGGAGGGGACAACAGGACAAAGCCAGCCCTGACGCTTGTCCCCAGGCACCAACGGGGACAGGGAAAGTGCGGGGTGTGACAGGAGCGTGTGGGGCAGGGTGGGGAGCACCTGGGGTGGGATAGGAGCGTGTAGGGTGGGATGTGGGTGTGTGGGGTGGGATATGGGTGTGTGGGGTGGGATGTGAATGTAGAGGGTGGGATATGAGTGTGTGGGGCACCGGGGGAATGTGTGAGGTGGGATCTGAGGGCACGGAGGTGATGGCGCAGGGTGGGATATGAGTGTTTGGGGTGGGATATGAGTGTGTGGGGTGGGATATGAGTGTGGGGTGGATATGAGTGTGTGGGGTGGATATGAGTGTGTGTGGGGCACCGGGGGAATGTGTGAGGTGGGATCTGAGGGCACGGAGGTGATGGTGTAGGGTGGGATATGAGAGTGTAGAGCAGTGGGGGAGTGTGCAAGGAAGGAAACGAGCGTGCAAGGCGGGACACAAGCGTGTGTGGGGGGCTGGGAGGGTGCAGGGTGGGACTCAGGGCTGCGAGGTGGGATGTGGGTGTGCGGGGTGGGACACCAGGGTGCGGGTGGGACACGGGCGCGGGGGCGAGCGCCGGGCAGAGCTCCCGGGCTGAATAAATCACCGCTGCCACTCGAGGGAGCGGAGCCATTAAAGTGACTGAGAGAACGTCGTCTATAATTTATCGCCTCTTTTATATAATTTAAGAACTTCCTCGTGGAGAGCTGCACTCACAAAACGCGGATTTGACAAGATTTTGATGTGCTGGATGCGGAGGGGGGGAGGGGACCCGGCTCCCTCCGCGTCCCTGCGCTGGCAGAGCTGCACCAGCACCCCGGGAATCCCCTGCCACCGCCGTCACCAGCGCGGTGCCACCGCGGAGGGGACACGGACACAGCCGCCAGCCCGGCCAGCTCCCCAGGAGCCCCCCCATGGCAGCATCGGGCCTGGGTGGGCACAGAGCAGCACCCAAAGGCGCTGAGCGGGGCAGGATGGGTGCCAGCCTGGGTGCCGGGGTGCAGCCGGGGACACGGCGGACCCCAATGCCCAGGCTCAGCCCGCAGCAGGGAGGACCCCGCTGTCCCCCCCGGCCGAGGCAGCGCAGCCCGGCTCCAGCTGCAGACCAGATGCTGCGGCTCCGCCAGATCCCGGGTGAACGCCGAACGCGCCGCCCCCGCCCGCGGCCCCGCCGGCTGCTTCCTGCCCGCGCCGGGGGACCCCGGGGCACCCCGACACCCGCACCCCCGCCCTGGCGTGGGAAAGCGCCTGCGGGGACACCCCGTGTGCCAGGGCCCGAGGGGACACCGGCCCCCGCGCCGCCGCCACCCCGCCGTGGCTCCGGGACACAGCCCGGCCGGCGGAGCGGAGCGGGGAGGATGAGGATGGGGGGATCAGAGGGGGAAACCCAGGCGGGGGTCACCGGGGGTCCCCGCAGGGCGGGGCGGTGGCAGGGCCGTGCCAGGGGTCACAGCCCCCCACACAGGAGGGTGGAGGCCCACCCAGGGCTTCCCTGCGGATGAGAATCCCACGTGCCCCGAATTCCTGCGCCTCTGCAGGAGAAGGGGGAGGGAGAGGGGGAGGGAAGAGGGCGCCGGGAACCCAGAGCCGTGGGGTGCCCGGAGCGGCCAGGGAAACCGCCTGGTCCCCACGGGCATCCTGCCCAGGACCCCGTGTCTGCCCCCTGCCAGAACCAAGGGTCCGGCGTCCCCAAAACCCCGACACACCCACAGCTTTCACAAGGCCATGTGAGGCCACCCTGTGCCCGGCAGGGGGGGTGCCATGCACAATCCAGCCCCACGTACCCCTCTCACACGCCCAGAGCACTCCAAAAACCCCCAACGGCTCACGGCTCCACAGGGCAGGGGGCTCCCACTGTCTCGGTGGGCTCCTACAACATTTCCCACCACCCTCAGGAGCTGCCTCGTGCCTCTGCTTCCCCATGGTGGCAGCCCCACTCCTCTCTGGGGGCGTGGGTGGGCTCCCCGTGCCCCCCGAGCAGCTCTGGCTCCTTTGCCAACACAACACACCCCGCCGGGCAGGGCAGTGCCACGCTGGGCCAGCTGCCAGCACCACGGGGCCAGCGGGCACAGCCGCAGCTGGCTCTGAGGAAACTGAGGCACGGCACGGCACGGCTGAGCCCTGCCCGGGCTGGCACCCCCGGCCTGGGGAGACACGGGCACCTCGAGTGACGTCGGGAGCGGGGCACGGAGCCAGGGAATGCCGCCAGCGCCCGCCGCCCACACGCTCGCCAGGTCATGGTCACCGTGACCAGAGCCCCGAGGTGCCCCAGCCAGGGCAGGGGACGCACGGCCAGCAGCGCTGCGACCCACAGGGAGCCCCCGCAGGACTGGGGGGCACAGAGAAGGGACAATATCCCCCAGCGACCCTGCTCAGAGACAGAGCCGGGGGGGCAGCGCTGAGGGTGGCACTGGAGCTGGGGACCCCCGTGCCCACCCTGCCCCAGTGAGGCCTCGGGGGGCAGCCCCCACCCGTCGCAGAGGCAGCGGGAGCCCCCGCATGTCCCCAGCGCAGACAAAGGCCCCGCGGCCGCGCTCGGTGCCAGCGCAAAGGTCGAGCGGCCCCGAGACAATGAGGGGAGCGACACCGGGGGTCCGCGGCCGCGCAGCCTTTGCACAGCGGGCACCCCGCATGGGCCTCCACCAGGGACCCCCGCCCTTTGCGGGGTGAACGTCCCGCGGAACCCGGCAGGACCTTCCCCGGGCCGTGGTGGTGCCCCTGGGTGCCAGGACAGCACAGCTGGGACAGGAGACTCCTCCAGCCCCCCCCCCCCCCAAACCTCCCTCGCCCCCACACCGTGGGCACAAACCGCAGCACGGCTCCACATCCCCGAGGGGAAACAGCTCCCAGGCCGGCCGGCACTCGGACCGCGCTGCCCGTGCCCCCCGCTGCCCATCCCGGTGTCCTCATGCCCTCCGTGCCCCCCCTGCACAGGGCACCGGGCCGTGACCCCTCCAGGGACACGGGGCAGGGTCCCGCCAGCGGGAACAGGAGTGGCCCGGCCCCACATCCACCCCCTGCCCAGGGGGACCCCCCGATCTGCGGCAGGGTGGGGGCCCAGGCTGGGGCTCCCCCGCGCCTGGGCAGCAGCGGCGGCTCCGTCTGTAGTTAATTGGATTTTCCCGGAGCCTTTATCAGGAGAGAGCGAAATTCCCGGCGGAGCCGGCGCTGCCCGGACCCCGCTGCGGGAAGCGGGGGGCGAGAGGCGACCCCCCCCTGCCCCCCTTCACCGAGCTCGGCCCCGACTGCCCCCGAAATAGGGCAGGGGGTGTTTAAAGAGCCGGTGCCTTCTGCGCATGGAGCGGGTGGGGAGGAGGCTGAGGGGGCTGAGCCCCGCACTCTTCCAGGACCTGCACTCAGCTCAGCCCCCCGCCCACGGCCCCCGCACCCCGCACCATCCCCGCAGCCCCCCCCACCCCCGCCCGTGTTTCGGGGCCGCTCTGCCCGGCCCGATGCGACGGACGGGCGGCCCCGTCCGCCCCCGGTGCGCAGGTACCTACAGCGGCCGGAGCTGCTCCACGGCGGGGGGCGGCGGGGGGGGCAGCCCCGGGGGCCCGGCCCGTAGAAATCCATGCGGAGGAAGGGGCCGGGGGGCAGCCCCGCCACCGCCGCGCCCTCGTACATGGCCCCGGGGCGGCGGGGGCGGCTCCCCCGGCCGGGGCGGCCCCGGGCGGTCAGTGCCCCCCCCCGCGCCCCCGGGGCGCCCCGCGCCGCGCTGCCATCGCCCCGCGGAGCGGCCCCGCCGCTCGCTCCGCGCCCGAGCGGCGGGAGGAGGAGGAGAAGGAGGAGGAGGAAGAGGAGGAGGAGGAGGAGGAGGCGGGGGGAGGGGAGGAAGGCGCAGCCCCGCCGGCTCTGCGGCTTCGCCAGCCCCGGTCCCTCCCGGCACCCGCCGCCTCCCCGCGCTTAACCCGCTCCGCGCCGCGGGGCCGCACCGGCACCCGCAGGAGAGGGGGCACGGACACCGGGCACGGACACCGGGAACGGACACCGGGCACGGACACCGGGAACGGACACCGGGCACGGACACCGGGAACGGACACCGGGCACGGACACGCGGGGGCCGCACGGACATGCCGGGGACGGGCACGGACACGCAGGAGAGAAATGGACACGCTGGGGGGGGGGGGGGGGGGGGGGGGGGGCACGGACACAGGACACGAACATGCGGGAGGGGGGGCACAGACACCGAGAGGGACACAGACATGCAGGGGGGTAACAGACATGGTGGTGACACGGACACGCAGGAGGACACGGCGGAGAGAAATGGGCACACGGGGACACGCAGGGGAACACGGACATGCAGAGGGACGCGGACACGCGGGGGCAGTGCCAGGCAGGAGCGAAATGGGGAGGGGCTCAAGGCGGGGCTGGGGGGCCCGGGGGTTGCCCGGCGGAGATGACGGGGCCCTGGGGGTCCCGGGGGGGTCCCGGGGGCTGCCCGGCGGCCGCAGCTCATTTGCCTAATGGGATGCGGGTGAACTGCGGGTGAACCCGCGGGAAGGGCTCACCTCGGCCTGACCCTCCGGCCCCCCCCGGGGGGGTGGGTGGGTCTGTGTACATGCATGTTCACGTGTGTTCATGCATGTTCCCAGTGTGTCACGCGTGTCTGCATCCCTGCTGCAGCGGGGCCATGTGTGCTCCTGCTGCACAGACACCCGGGGAGGTGTGTGTGCCTGACAGGGCAGCCTGTGTGTGCACACGTGTGTGCATTTGTCCTGCACACGCGCGCACACACACACACACACACACATGTGTGACACTGTGTCCCACCAAGCACGGGAGCAGCTGAGAACATGAACACACGAGTGTGTGTGCACAGCTCACTGTATTCATCTGTGTGTGCTGGCGTGTCACCCCTGCAGGGCACAGAACCCTGTGCCACCACTCCCCTTCACACAAGGCCCTGCTGAAGCTGACACCACAAACCCGGGGAGCCTGAGCGGTGACAGCGGGGACGGTCACACGCCAAGGACAGGCCCTGGGGGTGCCACTTCCCTCTGCAGCGGTGATCTCTGCTGCACAGCGGGCACACCCACGCTGCCCCGGCCCCAGCTGCCCAGCCCAGGCTGCCCTGGAGGGAGAGGAGCCCCACTGAGCCCCCAGCTGGGCCCTGCCATGGGCAGGAGGAGCACAGGCGTGTGCATGGCTGGGAGGGTGCGGGCACTGCCGCACACATCTGTGTGTCTGTGTGTGTCTGTGGCTCTGTGACTCTGTGTGTGTGTGCATGTGACTGTCCTGTGTGCATGTGTGGCTGTGCATATGTGTGGCTGTGTATGTGTGGCTTTCTCTGTGTGTGTGGCTGTGCACGTGTATGGCTGTACATGTGTGGCTATCTCTGCGTGTGTGGCTGCACATGTGTGGCTGAACATGTGTGGCTGTACATGAGTGTGTGGTTGTGCACATTGTGGCTGTACATGTGTGCCTGTACATGTCTGGCTGTGCACACGTGTGGCTGTCCCCATGTGTGTGGCTGTACACGTGTATGGCTGTACATGTGTGGCTGTCCCCATGTGTGTGACTGTCCCTGTGTGTGTGACTGTCCCTCTGTGTGTGGCTGTCCATGTGTGTGTGGCTCTACATGTGTGGCTGTTCCATGTGTGTGGCTGTGCACACATGTGACTGTCCCTGTGTATGTGGCTGTACATGTGTGACTGTCCCCATGTGTGTGACTGTCCCCGTGTGGCTGTACATGTATGGCTGTTCCATGTGTGTGGCTGTGCACACATGTGACTGTCCCTGTGTGTGTGGCTGTACATGTGTGGCTGTTCCATGTGTGTGTGGCTGTACATGTGTGGCTGTTCCATGTGTGTGTGGCTGTGCACGCATGTCCGTGTGTCCGTGTGTTCGTGCGGGGCTGCGCAGCGCGGCAGCAGCGCCTGTTTAAATAATAATGGCAAGTCGGGGCTTTGCTTAGCCAGCAGGTTTCGAACAAAAGCCCAGCGCTGCTCCAACTTCCTGCAGCGAACATGACAAATGTCTGCTCTGACTCATTTACCAGCGCTGGAAAGAATGTGGCTGCGATGGAGGGGACGGAGGGGACGGCGCAGGGGACGCGGGCGGTGGCACCGCGCGGCCGGGCCGGGCCGGAGGCCGCCCCGACGGGCAGCGCTTCCCATCCCGCATCGCTTCCTGCACCGCTTCCCGCATCCCTTCCCGTCCCGCATCCCCTCCCGTCCCGCGTCGGCGGCAACAGGAAGAAACAGAGATTATTTAAAAAAAAAAAAAAAAAAAAAAAACCAAACCAAAAACACAAAGCCTTAATTCCAGAGCCAAGAGGAACTGGGCGAGGGGACACCCCGCACGTAAATCCCGCAGTGTGAGGGGGACAGGCACACCCCGCCCTGAGCCACATCCCACCAGCAGCCTGGGGACACGAAAACGGGGCCCTTCCCTCAACATCCCCAGCCCCGCATCCTCCTGGCCGATGCTCGGGGGGACAGAGCCTCCTCCCAAAGGCTGATGCAAACCCAACCCACCCTAGAGCCGCCCATGGGGACCCCACGGAGGACCCCCCTGTGCCGGAGGGGACGGCTTTGGGATGGCTTTGGGATGGCAGGGTCACAGTCCCCACGGACAGGGATGCCCGGGGCCCCCACACGAACCCCCCATCCCCTCCTCCACCGCCGACGCCGGCACCTCGGGGCCCCGCAGCCCCCCCCGGGCCCCGCAGCCCCCCTCTCGCCCGCCCACTTCAAAAGACCCCATTTATCCCCTTCAGCCGCTTTTGAGCCCGGCGAATTCCCGGCTGGAGCAGGCGGCTCCCCCCCGGCCCCTGACAGTGATAGAGAACCTCCGCCTAATGGGCTTTCCCAGGCCGGGGGCCCAGCGCCTCATCAATCTTCCCCGGGCAGGGATGGGGGGGCCGGGGGGTCCCCAGCACCACCGCACCCCGCGGGGCTCCCCCGGCCACTGCCCTGAGCGGGGCCTCCCGGCCCCCCCCCCGCTGCCCCCGGCCTGCAGGGAGCACGTTTTGCTCATTAATTTTTAAAAATTAATTAATTACGGGGCGCTGCGGGGGAGCGGCTGCGGCGCGAGGAAACCGGAGCCAGCGGGTTGGGTGACAGGCCAGCCCGGAGCGGGGCCCCCTGTCCCGGCAGCGGGGCCAGGGGGGCTGGGCTGGGGTCCGCAGCCAGGCCTGGGAATCAGGGCGAGGGAGCCCCTCAGGGACCCCCCAGACACGGCACGGGCCAGGGGAGGGGACCTCAGGGACAGGCAGGCGCCACAGAGCCCCCAGGGATGGGGATGAGGGCACGGGCGTGACCCGGCGGTGCCACACGTGCCAACATGGGGGTACACACCTGGCACAGGACACGGGGCATGCTGCTCTGTGTGTGTCAGCAACACAGAGGCACTGAGGGCCATGTGACACACGTGTGCATGCACACACAAGGACAGAGGGCACTGACACACACACACACACATGACACATGTGACACACGTGTGCACACCCTGCACAGCCCCAAGTGTGCACAGACAGGCACAGAGGGCACTGACACACACACACGTGTGACACACATATGCACACCCTGTGCAGCCCCAGCTGTGCACACATAGGCACAGAGAGCACTGGTACACACACGTGTCTGCACACATAGGCACAGAGAGCACTGGTACGCACACACACATGTGTGACACACGTGTGCACACCCTGCACAGCCACAGCTGTGCACACACAGGCACAGAGGGCACTGACACACACAGACACACCTGTGACACACATGTGTGTGCACACACAGCCCCAGGCATGCACACACAGGCACAGAGGGCACTGACACACACAGACACATCTGTGACACACATGTATGTGCACACACAGCCCCAGGCGTGCACACACGGGCACAGAGGGCACTGACACACACAGACACACCTGTGACACACATGTATGTGCACACACAGCCCCAGGCGTGCACACACGGGCACAGAGGGCACTGGCACACACACACACAGCTCCACGCTGCCCGCAGAGGGCACACAGAGGGTGTGTGTCCCACACGTGCCCACACGCTGCTCCCAGCCCACCCCATCCCCATCCCGGCCCCCACGGACCCGCTGGGCTGCCCAGTCCAGCCCCGAATCCCGGGAGGGGCAGCTGCACCCCCAGGAGGGCCCAGCCCGGGGCCGCACAGCTGCAGCACATCTGGAGAGGGCGGGACACATGGAGAGGAGGGGGCGGTGGCACCGGCCCCCCGCAGGCGGGACACAGACACGGGCACCTCCCTGCGCCAGCAGTGGCACCACAGGACTCCCCAAAACTGCAGCACCGACCCCAACAGGGCACCCACCAGCTGCGGGGGGGGAAGGGGGACAACACACGGTGCCCCCACCCCCTGCATTGCTCGGGCAGCCAGCAGGGAAGGCCAAGGGGAAACTGAGGCACGATTCCCCAGCTGCCTCAGGACACCCTCCAGCCGTGCCCGCGGCCCTGTCCTCAGTGTCAGGGAAGGGGGGGGACACAGGCGGCCCCCCCAGCCTGTTCCCACACGCCCGGAATGGCCCCAGAGCCAGCGCGGGGGAGTGGCCCCACCCGCCGACACCCAGTCGCTGAACTGGTCCCACTGGGTCCCACCGCCGCCGGGGCGGCTCCGGCGGGGGACAGCACCCAGGGCCGGCCCTGCCCGGACCTGCACCGGCCCCCGGGGCCAAGGACGGGCCGGGGGGGGCCCCGCCACACCCCGAGCCACGGGGTTCTCCCCGGCAGCGGGCGCCGCAGGGCACTCATGCTGCAGGGAGCAGGCACCGGGTGAGAAGAGGTCCGGCAGCCACCCCACGGCGTCCAGGGAAACTGAGGCACGCTGAGGGGTGCTGGTTTGGGGGGATCCCGGGTGGGAGCCCACCTCCAGCGGCTCCCAGCTGCCGTCATGGCAGGCAGTGATTACCGGGGCCGTGATGGACGAGCCTGTCACGGGGAAATGGAATCGGGAGCAGCGGTGATGATGATTGTCTTCATCACCTTCATCACCTCCCCCATGGCAGCCCCGCCACCGGCGAACAAAGAGCCACCGTGGGGACACAGCACCCACAGGGTGGTCACAGTGAGGGACAGGAACACCCTGGCCAGGGTCTGCAGGCCATTAATAACCAGCCTCTAACGAAGGTGGCTGCAATTAATGGCACAACCCCACCAGGACCATGGTCCACTCCCTGCCTCAATTTCCCCAGCAGCAGCACTCACAGGGACACACAGAGAAAAGCACCATGGAGCCCACAAAATCAGCTCCCCACAGGTGTGGCTGGGAGCAGGGAGACCCTCCCTCACCAGTGCCACTGCCCCAGGGACACATTATGGACCCCACACCCCATACTGGGGACTGAACCTGGCCCAGAAGGGTTCCCACAAACCCCCCCCAGCACTGGGTGTGCCCCCAGCCCCCCCAGGGCTCTGTACTCACTGGCAGGTGATGGGGTGCTGTATCCACTGACGGGAAGCTGGTGCTGGATGCCAGCCAGGGTGCTGGGTGGCGAGAGCCCCCCGAGCATGTGTGGGAAGAAGAAGGCGTAGGGGGGCACGGGGTAGCCATTGAGGTGCCCCCCACCCGGCGTGGGGCAGGAGCTGCTGTTGCTGGCCATGGTGGGCTCTCTGCTGCGGGGGGCTCTCAGGTGTGGGGTCCTGGGGGCCAGCAGAGCATGGGGCCCGTGGCTGCCCTGCTGCCGGGCTCTCCTCACAGCTGGCGCTGCTCCTGTGGTGCTGCAGGGGAACAGAGAGGGGCATTAGCACAGGGGCTGCGACCACTGACCCCCCCACACCCACCCACCAGCACCGCCGTGCCTCAGTTTCCCCAGCCACACATCCCCTCCCGGCCCCAGGAGGGCGCAGCCAGCCGGGCCCGGGGCTCCATGCGGGATTAACGCCGATCCCCCGATTAACGACACCGGGACGGCGGCACCGGCAGGCGCAGCTCACTAATCCCAGCTTAGCTGGCTGGGGGGGGACGGGGGGACGGCGTGGGGACGGCCTGGGGACACTGCGGCCCCACAGGGCACCCCCTCCAGCCAAAGGCCACACCATGATCCCAAACCTGCTCTGCCATGCCAGGCACGGGACACGCAGCAGAGCCTGGGGGCAGCAGCCCCTGCCCCAGCCTGGGGGGCTGCAGGGCAGCTGGGGACGGGGAGGGGGGGCACACGGGCACACTGGGGTCCCCTGAGGACAGCGGCTCTGCTCCGGGCTGGCTCTGCCGTCACGGCCACGCTCCCGTTCCGGCTGCGCTCCCCCATCCCTGCGCGGATCCCGAGGGGGCTCAGGGACCCGGCCTCATGGGGAGGGGGCTCAGCCCCCCAGGACCAGCACCGGGGGGCTCTGCCGGCCTCAGGGCTGGGCTGTGCCCGTCGTGACACAGCCCCGTGCCATGTGCCATGTGCCATGTCCCCACCGGCACGGACCCCTGTCCCGGCCGGCCGGGGGGCGGTGGGAAGGGGGGCGCGGGGCTTTCACAATCCCGGGCTGGCTGTTTATTTAAGTGCTGGCGCGGGGCCCGGCGGGGGCTGTTTATTTGCCGAGAGTGCTGGCTCCCGGCCCCGCGGAGGCGGAAAAGGTTCCAGAGGAACAAGGCTGGGCCGCCCGGCAAGGCGCTGGGGAGGGGCCGGGATGGGCATGGCCCTGCCCGCCCCCCCAGAACACAGCTGGGTGCACCCACTACAGGCAGGACCCCCTGTTCTTCTAACTCACACCAGCACCCACTGACCCAGTGGGAAGCACCCATGGGGACACCGATGGTGCTGTCACCCTGGGGTGGGCACCCATGAGTGGCTGGGTGAGGGTCACAGCCCCCCCAGCACCCCAGTGAGTGTGGGATTCCCACAGGCATTGCCAGGGCACGGTGCCGGGCGCCAGCTCAGCATCGTCCCGAGGACAGCCCTTGCCTGGGCTCCACACATGGCACTGCAGGGAGCCTGGCCTGCACTGTGGGGCACTGCCCACGGCCAGGCCGTGGCCCCCGAGCTGTGCTGGCCGGGGGGAGCCAGGGGAGGGAGGCGCGGGAAGAACTGTTTATGTTTGCCGGTGCCAAGTGCTCGCCGGGCACTGCGCCAGCCGTGCCGGGGCCCAATTACTCAACCCGCTCAGGCCCCCCCACACTCTGCTGGCCAGCCAGGGACCGAGCCAGGCCAACGCTGCTGGCCTGGTCACCCCAGCGACCCCCCTTCCCAGGGCTCCACACCATCAAAAGTGGCCAGGAGGGTCCAGAGATCATTGCCAGCCTTGGTGCCATGGGTGCTGGTGGGCAGGAAGAGCTGCTGCCCAGAGGAGCTCCCCTGGGACCATGTTCTGCCACAGCTGCTCCCCAATTGGGGGATCGTGGGCATCCCAAATGGGGGTCCTGGCTGTCCCAAATGGGGATCCTGGCTGTTCTGACCAAGCTGCATTCTCAGAGCCCCCCCGGGTGAGCAGCGTGGGGCCAGGGGATGTGCAGCCCCCTCGGCAGGGCCCATGCTCACCCGCCCCAACGCCTTTTCCTCCAGTCCCCGCAGGAGCTGGACGAGGCCCGGAGCTTCCTGGAATCCAGCGCCTCATTCCAGCCCCGTGGAAAACGTTGCTGCGGGGCCCGGGCCAAATGCAGCCACGAGGAACCTCCCACCCAGGCCGGGGGTGGCCCCCGGGAGCGGATGGACAGACGTACAGACACAGATCAGACCATTCCAAGGGCCAGCAGCAGTGGGGCTGGTGGGGGACATAATTTGGGGGGCCATGGCTGGGGCTGGGGGAACACAGCTGGGGTGGGACATGGCTGCTCAAGCCACCATCCCGCTGTGACCCCAAAGAGAGCACAAAGCCCTCTGCAAAAACGTGTGCACACCCAGACACGCCAGGCAGCACTGGCACAGTCCCACGAGAGACCCCTTCCAAAAAGGCAGCCCCCCCATTGTGACCCCCCAAGGTGGGTTCAGCACCCACAGCCACGTCCAGCACCAACCACAGAGCAACCAGGGTCCCACACCACAACACCCCCTCCCCAGTGCCCACCCCAGCCAGCCACACCTCCAGCCCACCCTGACACGCCCCAAAACCCCCGGAGCAGGCAGCACCCAAAACACCCCCAAACCCAGCTGTGCTTCCTGTCGGGGCACACGGTGATGGCAGCAGCAGCGCCCGGATGTGACACGCCGTGAGCGGGGGCACCGCCCTGGCACCCCCGGCAGCGGGGGGCAGCGGGCACAGGGGTGTTTGGGGGTGCCTGGGCAGAGGGCAGCGACCCAGCCCTTCCTGTCACGCCGGCGGGCACCGTGCTCCCGGCCGCAGCTTCCCCTTGCCACTCTCGATTCCCAGGCGGACAGGTTTCAGTTCAGTCCCGGCCCAGTCGTCACAGCCCATCGCCCCAGACTCTCTCACCCTGCTCCCCTGCCACCCCAGAGTCTGTCACCCCACCGACGCATCACCCCACTGCCTACCGACCCCGCTGAGCTGCCACCCCAGCCCCTTGTCCCCACTGCCATGGCAGGGTTCACCACCGCAGCATCCCGCGCTCCCCAAACCTGGCAGCGGCCGCCGTGTGCGTCCCCCACCCTGACCAGCACGGGCACTGGGGACCCTCCCTGTGCCAGGCTGTCCCCGTGGTGTGTGGGCACACAGCGGGGTTGCCGTGCTGAGGCACGGGGGCACAGGATGGCAGCCTCCGGGCAGGGCAGGAAGCGCCTGCGGAGCCACTGCGGTTGCAGCTTGCGGTTTCCTCGCTGGCAGCAGAGCCGGCCCGGGGTGGCCTCGCACGCGAGGCCAAGGACCTGGCTGCCCCCGTTGCCCCCTGCCACCACCGGCCCCTCCCCGGGCAAGCCAGCAGGGTTTGGAGGTTGTGCAGGCGTGGTGAGGTGCCCCCCTGACAGGGCTGCTGAGAGAGACCCTCTCCCGTATCCCCAAAGCTCTCCACGGTGAGTCACCGTCACGTTTCTCACGTCCCCGGGCAGGCGTGAATCATGCCCAGCCTGCGGCACGGCCGGAGCCAAAGGCACACACTCGGCCAGCCAGCGTGTGCCGGGGTTGAGGCTGCTGGGAACAGCAATCTGAGGATGCTGAGAGCAGTGCAGACCCCAGGACCTACATTCTACTCCTCAGGGCCAGCAGCCGACCCAGGGGCTTGCTCAGCCCCACTGCAAGTCCCTGGGCAGCACTGGATTTCCAGCATCCCAACAGCAACTGCAAGATACACCGCGCCACCACGGCTCCCCCAGCACAGACACAGGGCCCGGGACACCACACTGGCCCATGGGGACACTGTCCACGCTGGCCTCCCCAACCCACGGAGGCACATGGGCACCCTAGGGAGTCGCCACCGGCCCTGCAGTGTGGGTCCTCACCCCAGCACCCCACATCTCGCTGCTGCCAGGAGCCACAAACTGAAATTCCACCTGTTGCGGCCGGGCCGACTCCGGTTACGCCGGGAACGCGCCGCTCCGGTTACACCTCCCGCACCCACCACCAGACACGCCATTCTTCTGTGGGAACAGGTGCCCCAGCCCCCGCCACGGCCCCTGGCATGGCCACAGCTGTGCCACAGCACCACCGGCACCGCTCCGGCCTGGCTGCACCGTGGGTGCCTTGAGAGGAGCAGGCCAGTCCCAAAGGTGCCATGGTGTCCCAGCAAGCATGACCCACCAGCCACTCACACCGCGGGGACAGCACCCTGGGGACACACACACCCACTCACCCCGGCCTGCCCATGAAGGGGACATCCCCAGGTACAGCCCAATCCCCACCCTGCATCCCAATCCCAGGATGAAAGCAGGAACCCACAGGCCCAGGGTTCACAGCCCTGGACTGTCACATCCCTGGGGTGCTGGAGTGCCCCATCCCTGGGGCCCCAGAGTGTCCCATCCCAGGGGGTTCTGGAGTGCCCCATCCCTGGGGCGTCCTGGAGCACCCCATCCCCGAGCTCCCCATCTCAGGGGGGTCCTGGAGCGCTCCATCCCCGTTCCCCAGGGGCTCCCGGGAAGCAGGGGGATGGTGCCCCAGCAGCCACTCGCGGCAGTCCCGGTTGTTTTTAGCCGAGGCTGCGGCGGCAGCCGGCGCCCTGGGAATGGCGTGCCGGGAACAGCGCGGCCCCAGACAGCCCTCGCTGGCTCGGCGACAGCCGGCAGACAAGTGCAGCTGGCACGGGGCCGCTCGGGACACGGCGCGGGGGGACCCGGCGGGCAGGCGGCTGCGCGACACCCCCGGACACCGGGATTTGGTGGCACCGTGCCCCCAGCCTGGGCAGGCTCCCGGGAGCGGAGCCCTGATGTACCTGGGGGGGACAAACCGCTCCGCCGTGACCCACCGCGTCGTGCCCGCGCTGGCTGCGGGCGGGCAGGCGGCCGTGCGCCGCTGCCACGTCCCCTTGCCATGTCCCTTGTCGCTGCCCGGCTCAGCGGGGACAGCGGAGGGGACAGCGGAGGCCACGGCAGGCGCACGAGGCCCCTCGCCGGGCCCTGCCACGAGCCACCCCCCGCTAAGCCGCCTCCAGCCGCAGGGAGATTAACCCATTTTCCGTAATCAGCACATGTGTCACCGCAGATATGATCGCACACCCCCCCTCCACACTCGCTGTGCCCCCCCCACCCGGGGCTGGCGCTGCCAGGGGTGCCCCACGGCACGGGGCACCTTGAGGCTCCAGGCACGCACTGCAGGGCACTCGCGGCTCCTCCAACCTTGAGGTGCTGCAGCAGCGCCCCAAAAAGGGCTGTGGAACCCCAGAGCTCAGGCACCCTCTTTGTGGCAGCACCGCCATCGGCGCTGGATGGTGCCAGGACAGTGGCTCAGGGCACGGCGGCTCAGGGCACGCGCGGCCAAATGTGGCACGTTGTCACACCAGAACCTCCTGGATATAAATAGATGCAGAGCGGCGGGATGGTGAATCCCAGCGCCGCAGGGCAGGCGGTGGCGGTGGCACAGCCGTCCCCAGGCTCTGTGGCCGCGACGCTGTTCCTGCCACAGGGAGCGAGCGCGGGGACACGGAGGATGTATGAGGGACAGCTGAGCGAAGCCAGGTGTCCCTGTGGGATGGAGCAGCCGCAGGCACCGCCAGGCAGCTCCGGATGAGGCGCAGGGCAGTGCCCTGCTCCTGTCATCCCGCTGTCGGTGTCACCGTGTCACCTGGGAGGGCTGCGAGCAATGGGCAAAGGGGCCTGACACCCACCAGGGCACCCACGGACATCCCTGGTGTGAGCACCCGCGGGAGCAGGCGCATCCTCGAGCCGCAGCAAGGTCACCCCCAAGGGCAGGGTGGGGGCCCACGGGTGACATATGGCCCGGGAGCAGTGGCCGCGGGGCCCCTAAGCCACCGAGCCGTCACCCGCTAATCCCGGCGCGGGGACGCGGCGGGTGCTGCACCCGCAGCCAGCAGCCGGTGCCCGCCCGGCTCCCCGGAGCGGGGGGACCGCCTTGGGGAACCCCCGTGTCCCCCCAGCACCCGCCGCGCTGCGGGGCGGCCCCTGCCACCAACGAGGTCAAAGGTCAGAGGCACAGATTTGGGGGACAGACGCACAGATTTGAGGGACAGACGCACAGATTTGTCCCCGCACCGGCCCGCCCCAACCTGGGGCGCTGCTCCCCGTCCCCGGGGGGGTCCCCCCTCTATGGGGATCGAACACCCGGGGGACTGCACCCCCCAAGCCCCCACCCCGCCCAGAGCTCCGCCGCCCCCAGCCCGGCCCCGGGCAGCTGCTGCGGGAGGGAGGCAGCGGCCGACGGTCCCTTCCCCGGCCCCGCCGCCCCCCGCCCGGCTCCCCCGGGCCCCCCCGCCCGCCGCCGCCCTGTCAGCCGCGCAGAGCGATGGCTTCCTCCGCCCGCCGGCCAGGAAACGGCGCAGACGCCGCTCCCGCCCCCCGGCCCCCGGCGCCCCCCGCGCTCCCGGCCCCGCTCCCCCGCCGGGCCCCGGCCCCGCCGCACCCCGAAAAGGGGAAGCGGCCCCGGCCCCCCCCCCGCCCCGGGAAGGTGGGGGCAATGTGGCTGCGCGCACCGGCGGCCCAGGGGAGCCCGGTAATCCCGGGCTGGTGTCCCCAGCACCGCGCTCTGTGGCGGTCGGCCGGTCGCCGGTGGGGTGGAGAGGCTGGCGGAGCGTCCCCGGAGCCCGCCCCGGGGTGGGGGGGGCAGCGCTGCCGCCCGGGAGCGCCCGGGCAGTCGGTACCGGGAGAGGGAACTCCGGCACCCCCAAGCCCAGTGTAGGAGGCAGAGGTCGAAGCCGCGATCCCGAAGCCGCTGCGGCCCCGGTGCTCCCGGCAGCCGCAGCCCGGCGGAGTCCCTCCCCCGCTGCGGGAACCTCGGGATCACCCGTTACCGGAGGGGGATCCCCAGAGGCGGTACCGGAGCCGCACCAAGACCCTCCTTCCCAACCCCGCTCCCACGGGCAGATCCAGAGCCCCCTCATTACCTGCTCACGGAGACTCCAACACCGAAATCCTTAAACCCGGGGAGTTCCCGGTGGTGGCTGCATGGCGGCGGCACCGGGAAGGAGCGGGGGGGAAGGGGCGGGGGGGGGGGGGGGTTCGCCCCGGCTTAGAGGGGTGAGGGAGGGGTGGGGTGGGGGTTCCCGGGGGGGTTCACCGAGCGGCGGCCGCGGCCATTGCGAGTCATGTGCTCGCGGGGAAACTTTACCCGGGGCTGGGCCGGGCGGGGCAGCGGCGGCGGCGGCGGCGGCGGCGGCGGAGGGCGGGGGGGGGAGCGGGAGGAGGACACGCCCCTCCCTGTGACCACGCCCCCGCCCCGCCCAACCGGCCAATGGTACGCGGGCGGGGGCGGGGCGGGGGCGGGGCCAGCTGGGCTTTGTAACTCTTTGAAGTCTCCAGAAAGCGGAAGGGGAGAAAGTGGGTGCGCGCGCCGCGCCGGGGGGGGGGAGTTCTTAAAGGGGCCGCACACCACAATTTGAATGCCCCCCCCTTACCCTTCTCCCCCCCACACTCACAGGAGGAGGTGCTTCAACCCCCAGCCCGCTTCCCTCTTTTCTGACTCTGGATACCTACCCCCACCCCCCCTCGGGTGGAGGATTAGGGCACCCACATGAGGGAAAACAGGGGGTGGGTGCTCCAGGGGTGTAGGGGAGAAATGGGAACACACTGGGGGCAAGAGGGAAGAGGGATGGGGAGTCACTGAGCTGGCCCCCAGGCTCAGGGGAAAAGGGCTGGGGGCACCTGTGGCACCCCGGGTGTACAGAGTGCCTGTAGCCAGAGGAATTCCCCGCTCTGTGTCCCTGGAGAGATGCTGATCCTAGGAAGGGGATGGCGATGGAGACACGGACATGGACACAGGCTGCCCAGCCACATTCTGGAAGCCCAGAAAGGGCTGCACCCACCAGCACAGCCCAGACCCTGTGGCACAAGGGCTGGGAGGGCAGTGGGGCAGGAGCTCCCCTGGGAAGCCACAGATGTGAGGAGTGTAGGCACCCTCAGCACATGCCCCGGGGGGAGTCACACCGACCCCCTGCTACCCAGGACCCTTGGGTGCCTGTCAAGATCCCACTGTGCCCACACAGCAGGGAGATGCCCACCAGGCCACTCAGCACATTTCCGTGCCTCAGTTTCCCCCATGTGCTCACCAGACCGAGGTTGGACACCGTGGCCGGGCCAGCCTCTGGCCCCCTCCCCGCACACCGAGGCCCAGGCGCCGGCATGTGCTCAGCCCAGTGGAATGTGCCAAATCACTCCCAGATGTGCACGCCGGCCAGCCCGACCCCCCTGCGCTCCCACCGGGGCACAGCCGGACACCGGGGACCCCCCGAGCCCAGCCCGGCCCCGCCGCACCGAGCCCATCCCCGGCCGCATCCCGCCCGGTGCCGCTCCCGCGGCGTCGCCGCACCGAGGGCGGGCAGGAGGTGCCACCAGCAGCACCGTGTCCCCCGTGCCACCGAGGCCTCGCCCGGCGCGGGGTCGTGCGGGGTCCCGCCCCGCAGCCGCGGCCCCGGTGCCAGGCGGGAGCAGCCGGGCGGAACGGGGCTGTCAGATGGAATCTGGGTGCCGGCGGTGACGGCGCGGCGGGAGGCGGCCGTGCCCGCCACGTGGCCGCTTATGTAAGGAGAGTGCAAGGGAGGACAGCGGGGCACCGGGGACACCGGCGAGGGGACACCGAGCCCCCGCCGCGCCGAGCGCTCGGGCACGGCCCGGCCCGGCCCGGCCCCGTGGGCACGGCACGTGTGTGCGGGGACAGGCGACACGGCTGCCGGAGCCCGGCGGTGCCTCGGGCTCCGCACATCGCTGCCGGTGTCGCGGGTGTCCCCTCGCCACGCTGCTGCCACCGCGGTGACGAACGGCTCCGGCACCCACGCTCCCGCATCCAGCTGCGCCATCGATTTTTCATCCACTGCGGCAGAGCGGGGCTGAGGCTGGCACTGGCATGGCCGGGGGGGGGCTGTCCCCGCCGCTGTCCCGCTGTCCCCATCGCCAGGACACCCCAGGGACACTGCCGGGACTGGCAACAGCCCGGGGTGCCACCGGTGTGGCCCAGATGTGGGGGTGTCCCCTGTGCCACCATCACCACGGGGGGACATGGGAGGACAGAGGAATCGGGGGGACAGGGGGAGAAGGATGCCTGCCAGCATCACCCCCGCGTCACCGCACGCTGCCAGGCGCTTCCTTCCTGGCACTGCCACCGTGTGCCATGTCACCGTGTCCCTGGGGCAGGACGTGGCGAGCTGGGGACCCCCGGGCAGGATGATGCTGGTACCCGCTCAGCCCCAGAGCCTGGTGACAGCGGCTGGGTCACGGTGCAGAGAGGGACAGGGACAGGCTCCTGACGTGCTGAGGGCACCGGGACACACAGCCCGGAGCGGGCACAGCCCGGGCTGACCCCGGAGCCCGCCCGTGCCGCCGCACACGTCCCACACATGGCAGGGCCGGCTATAAATAGCGCCGGCAGCCCGGGCTGAGCCTGCTCGGGGCCCGCGGGGCTCCCACATTCCCCCCCGTGCTCCTCCTGCCTCGGTTTCCCCGCCGCTCCCCACGGCCAGCAGGGACACACGTGTCCCCAAGGTGTCCCCTGGTGCTGCACCCTGTTTGTGGTGGCACCCAGGGACCTCAGCGGGCTCCCCTTTGTGTCCTTGTCCTGGGCAGCCGGTGGAAATGTCCCCGTGTCCTGTGAGCTGCAGGGATGCCGCAGGGGCAGAGCTGGAACAGAGCAGGGCCACCCCCTGGGGCCACAGGGTGGGAAACTGAGGCACACGGGGGGGCTCCAGTACCACGTCCTCCCCCACCAGCAGCACCCCATGCCTGGCCAGGAGCTGTGAGGGGCAGCCAGGGGGGTGCTGGGACGGGACAGGGTGGGAGGGCAGAGGTGGGGTGGGATGGAGGCACGTGGGGCACAAGCACGGCCTCATCCCCTCCCACTCCCCCCACCCCCATCTGGAGCCCCCCCCCGCGATGAGGAAGCTGCA
This sequence comes from Agelaius tricolor, assembly GCF_023055355.1. Taxonomy (NCBI): domain Eukaryota; kingdom Metazoa; phylum Chordata; class Aves; order Passeriformes; family Icteridae; genus Agelaius; species Agelaius tricolor. The sequence continues at coordinate 2,882,897 of NW_027269291.1, forward strand.
AAATTAGGTCAAAGCGTCCATTATTTAACAGAAAGGAAGGAGCTGGGGCCAGGAGCTGAGGCTGGGGCTGGAGCCCAGGAGAGGGGATGGGGAGGACAGGGCTGGGTCTCCACAGCTGTGGGGCAGGCAGGGATTGGGGGAACAGGGGTGAAACACGGAGGACAGGAGACAAAGCTGAACCAAAATGACTTTATTTCATGGCAGAAGATAAAAGGATGCACCCTGTCCTCTCCCCCCACAGAGGTCCCTGCCCCTCCTGTGCCACTGCCAGCACTGGGACCCAGAGCACTGGGGAGATTCCCCCTGCAGCCAGAGTGGTCAAGAAGGTTCCAGAGAGCCCCAGAAGGCTCTGAAAGAGTTGGGAGCAAATATGGTCCAGGATTCATGGCAGGAACAACACCAAACCTCAGGATGACACACCAGGGTGACAAGGGGGACCACCCCACTCCCTACTCAAAGGCTGGGGGCCACAGAGGGGCTGAGGGGTGTCCCAGCCTCCCACCTAAGCTCCCATCGTGCAGCAATTACAATAAAACATTAATAATATTATTACATTAAAATATTAATAAAAAGACCCCAGACTGACAGCCCCCAGGGCAGAACTTGACAAATGTCCAAAACCTTGGGAGCCACTTGTCTGCTCTTGCCAACAGCAGCAAAACCCCCCTTGGGACCAGAGGGAGGGCGTTAGTGCAGCCCCTGGGTGAGGATGCTGCCCACCAGCGCCGTGTCCTGCAGCCTGTGCTCCAGAGCTGCCTCCTCCAGCATCAGGGAAACCTGGGAGGGAAAACAAGGGTGCTCAGCACCGAGATCCTGCCCTGCCCCACCACTGCAACCTGTCCCAGTGCTGTCACCAGACCATGGGAGGGGGAACAAGGGTGCTCAGCACCAAGATCCTGCCCTGCCCCACCACTGCATCCTGTCCCAGTGCTGTCACCAGACCTAAGAGGGGGAACAGGGGTGCTCAGCACCGAGATCCTGCCCTGCCCCACCACTGCATCCTGTCCCAGTGCTGTCACCAGACCTAAGAGGGGGAACAGGGGTGCTCAGCACCGAGCTGACAGATCCTGCCCCACTCCCACCACTGAATCATGTCCCAGCACTGTCACCAGACCCTGGGAGGGAAATCTGGGAGGGAGATCAGGGGTGCTCAGCACCGAGCTGCCAGATCCTGCCCTGCCCCACCACTGCATCGTGTCCCAGCGCTGTTCCTGCCCCAGCACCCCACGGTACCTTGGCCAGCCGGGCCTCCTTGGCCCTCTTGAGCTCGAGGACACCGCGGGACTCCAGGAGGGTGACAAGGGACAGACACTCGGCCTGGTCAACAGCGGGGAGCTGCTGCCGCCGGCACACCTGGCTGTAGGTGTCGTGGAGCTGGGGAGGGCAGGGAGGGGTTACACCGCAACAAAGCCCCCAAGGGACACCCCAGGGACGCCCACCCACTGCCCAGGTGCAGCCCTGAGAAGGTCCCAGGTGCACTCACCTTCCCCAGGGTCACCACACGGGCGTGGGAGCGCCGGGCAAGCAGGAGCAGGGAGCAGAGCAGCACCTTCTGCTGCAGGGGGAAGGTGTCCTGGGCCCCCAGGGACCCCCCTGCCAGGCGGTCCCCAAACACCTCCGAGAGCACCCGGGAGATGTGCAGGAGCCCCACACGCTTGGGGACAGGGGACACCGGGGAGTCACCTGTGGGACAGACAGAGGATCCCAGGGAGGTGAGAACAGGGAGAGAGGTGTCCCACAAGGGGAGCCCAGACTCCCACTGAGGTGACCCCCGAGCAGGGTTTTGGCTCTGGCAGCAGGGACTCACCCCTGGGCAGTGGCTTCAGCAGGGTCTGGCCTCGCACCTCCAGCTCCACCACCTCCACAGCACGCCTGGGGAGGGACAGCCCTGAGTGCCAGGCAGAGTGGGCACCCCTGGCATGGGCACCGTGGTGCAGGGGAGCCATGCAGACTCCCAGGGACCAACCTGGCTGGGTTTTGGGGCACACACTGACCTACAGACATCCAGGGCCTTGCGAGCATCACCAGAGACTGCAGAGACCTTGCGGGCACAGAACTGGAGTGCAGCAGAGTCCAGGACGGGTTCACCTGCCACCTGTGGGGCACCAGGGCCGTCAGTGCTGCCACCTGTGTGGGCAGAGGACCCCATGGTCCCCCAGTCTGTCCTCCCCATGTCCCCACCTGTCCCAGCCTCTCCTGCAGGATGAGGGTGAGCTGCTCCTTGGTGTAGGGTGGGAAGTGCAGCAGCCGGGGCTTGCCAGCCAGGTGGGCTCCCAGCCTGGCCAGGCTCCTGTCTGTCAGGTCCAGGGCATTGGCCAACCCTGCAGGGCAAGAGGAAGAGGAGGATGAGGGCTGTTCTCCAAGGAGAGAGCAGGAGGGGGCTGCAAAGAGAAGTCTCCATCAACCCCCACTAAAGAGGGAGGGTGCCCAGGAGAGCAGTGCACCCTCCTACACACCCTGCACACTCACCCACGAGGACGAGCCTGGAGCTGGGCAGCTGGGGCCACTCAAAGAGGGTGTAGAGCACGTCCTGGCCTTTGCTCTCCAGCTGGTCCAGCTCATCCAGCACCAGGAGGCTGTGGGAGAGCCCAGATCAACCCCTGCTCTGTCACCTCACAGCACTCCAAGCAGGGTGAGCAGAGCTGCTGCATCCAGGGGAATCCCACTCCACCCATCAGAGACAGGGAACTCACACCATGGGCCCCTGGGCCGTCAGATGCTTCTCCAGGCTCCTGATACGCTCCCGGCCAGTGGCCATGGGCAGCCCCAGCTGCTGTGCCAGGGCAGGGAAGACGCTGTGGGGGCTGTCCAGTGCCATGCAGTTCAGCACCACAGTCCTGCTGCCAGCCAGCTTGTCCTGCCAGGAATGGGAATGTTAGAGCAGCCCCATCCCACTGCCCCCAGAGCAGCCCCACAGCCTGGCCATGGCACACACCTTGCAGTCGAGCAGAACACGGCTCAGACAGGCTGTTTTGCCAGTCCCAGGGGCTCCGGACACGTAGAGGCTGCCGGGCCGGCGCCCCAGGACGTGTTCCAGCAGGAACTGCCGCAGCAGCCCCGTCTCCTTCTCCCTGCCCTGCAGCCGCTCGGGCACAGCCGCGTGCAGCACCTGCTTGGCCTGCTGGTAACAGGTACCTGCACGGGGAGCAAGAGGACTCAGGGAGGGAGGTGGCACTGCTGGGACCCCATCCCAGCTGATCATCATCCCCATCCTCATCCCTGCCTTCAAATCTATCCCTAGCTCCATATACCCCATCCTCATATCCCCAACCCCATCCTTTGCTCCACACCTTCAGCTCGACCCCTATCACCATCCCTTACCCATATTCCCAATCCCATCCCCATCCCTGCATCCCCATCCACAACCCCATACCCAGCCCTGCCCACACTCACAAGCCCATCCATAACCCCATACCCACCATCCTTCATCCCCATCCCATCCATAACCCCATACCCACCTTCCTCCATCCCCATCCCATCCATAAGCCCATACCCAGCCCTGCCCACACCCATCACCCCGTACCCACCTTCCTGCCTGAAGAGCCGGGTGCGTGGCTGCTGCCCGTTGAGCCCTGAGCTCCGGGGGGTCTCTGGCCCCCCACTCCGTGGGGATGGCCCCAAGCCCTTGGGCTGCTCGGGGGAGGCCGAGGGGTCCCCAAAGAGCAGGCGACGCCCCTGGTTCTCCTTGCTGCGTTTGGCCGGGGAGCAAGATAAGGCATGGGGGACATTGCACAGGTTGTCATCACCTGCGGGGACAACAGGCTGGTGGTGACACAGGGCCGCTCTCCCTGGGGGAGTTTATGCTTCAGCCACCCCCAAAGCCCCGCGGGAGCAGCTCTTCCTCCCGAAATGGGGGTGAAGCCGCAAACGCAGCTGGACCAGAGCCGGACGGGGCTGGGTCTGTCTGTCTGTCCCAGCCCCCCCGGGATGAGAAGGGGGATGTGCCCCCCACCGTTCCCGGGGGGTCCCGGTGGAGGGACTCACCCAGGCGTTTTCGGGGGCTCAGGGGCTGCGCTTTGGGGCTCAGGGTCTGCGCTGTGGCCCGGCTTGAGCGTGTGTCCGGGCTGGCCTGGCCGGAGGAGCCCGAGGCCTTGGAACGCGGCGAGGGGCGCAGAGCAGGGGCGTCGGGGTCGCTCTTGGCCGAGGGGGCAGCGAGGCGTCGGGCGCTCCTCGTGCGGGGGAAGCCGATGGTGGGCTGGCTCTGCGGGCTGCTGCTGGCCATGGCGGGGGCTACGGCTGGAGGAGAACAGCGCCCAGGTGAGAATGGACCGCCCGCCCCGCGGATCCCGGCCACCCCTTGCCCCTCGAGTCCCGGTCCCCACCGCGCTGCCCCCCATTTCTGACCCCCATGTACCCCCCCAACCCCCTCGGGTCCCCCCAAACCCCCGCGGGTCCGCCCCGCTGCCGCCCCGACCTTCTCGCGCCAAATCAGCCCCGGCTCCGCACTTCCCGCCACCAGGCCGAGCAGGCCCTTCCCCCTTCTCCCCATTGGCTGCGCCGCTGCCGCCGCCGCCAATCGCCGCGGCCAGAGGAAGGGCCGCAACAGACCGGCCAATCAGCGAGCGCAGCCGAGGCAGGGCGGAAGGAGCCGAGCGCGGCGCGCGGGGCATGCTGGGAGCTGTAGTCCGCCTGCGGGTACTCCGCCCTCCCAGTTCCCCCAGTGCTCCCACGGCCCGCACCCCCCAACCCAGTCTTCCCCGTACTCCCAGTGCCACCAGTTCCTCCTACATTGCTTTTCTACTGCCGCCCAGTCTTGTCTCTCCACGCTCCCATACTCCCCACCCTTCCTCCCAGTATTCCCCACGGCGCTTCTCCCCCTGCTCCCAGTACCCACAATCCTCCTTCCCAGTGGTCCCAGTGACACCAGTGACCCCCTTCCTGCCTTCCTACTGCGCTCCCAGTACCCTCCACCCTGACCGCCCAAGTGCCCTGCACCCAGCCCTTGGGGCATCACCTCCAAAAAAAGAAAAGGGTTTCCTGGCAACCTCCCCCTTAGACAGCGTCCTTGACATCATTAATCACTTTATTACTTTTATTTAAATGTAATTTCCAGCTCCTCCAAATTCCTCTGTTCCCTTTTAAAAGGGCCCCTCGCTCCTGGAGGGGCAGAACCGTATTGAACCTTTATTTAACCCAAAGGGCAGCACTGGGGAGGGGGCTCATTCTCCAGAGAAACCCCACACTCACCCCTCACCCACCTCTCTCCAGCCTCAACAGGGGAAGGTCCATCATCATAGAAAAAAAAAAAAAAAATCCCCTGAATGAGCCCCAAACCCGCCTGCAGGGGTGGCCCCCCTGCACCCCATGCCCTTCCTGCTATGGTACAAAGAGATCAGTAACTACGTTAGTGTGACCCCCCCGTCGGACAGGGAGTGTAAGGCAAAACATCCCCGGCCCCCAGGGCCCCCCCCACGTGCCCCCTGGTGTGCCAGACCCAGCACAAACGGCCCCCTCCCCATGTAATTAGTGTTTTCTCGTTAAAATGCTCAAGTTTGGGGGGAGTCAGCAGTGAGAGCCAGGGGAATCCCAGGGGGAAGTGCCAGGGGAGCAGTGGTTTTGAGGGGGGCACATGGGGGTGCCCCCCTGTAGGGTCAGAGAAAGGGGGTCCCCACCAGCTGTTGGGGTGTCCCTGCATGGTCCCACTCATGTCCCCCCCTGCCTCCACTGGCTCCTGTGCAAAAAAGCAATGGGCTGTGCCGGGATAACAAGGTTCCACCAGGATCACGAGGCTCTGCCGGCCAGTCCCTGCTCCCCCTCGCTCTGGGGGGGTCTCACAGCGTGTCCATTCCCTGCCTGACCCCAGCCACCCCTCCACGAGCCCCCCTGGTCCCAACAGCCAGCACACAGCTCGGCCTTAAGTCCCGTGCCTGGCTCCCAGGCAGATCCCGACGCAGGATCCATGAGGAGCAATGAGGGATGGACCCATCCAGGCTTGCCACGAGGTCACTGATTCCTGGGGGGTGCATAGATGAGGCGGAGCTGGCGGAGCACGCTGCACTGGGGGGATCTGGTGTCCTGGGAGAGGCTGGGAGTGTGTCATGCAGGATCCGGGGTGCTGGGAGCTGGGGGGGTTCTGGCTGAGGAAGGGGAAGGAGCTCCACGTCTCTGCTCTGGAACAATCCACCCGCACAGCCCGCTTTCACCTGGGGATGGGGGGCAGAGGGGGAGCCCCACGAGTAGCTGCAAGACAAGGAAGCCTGTTGGAGCTGTGCAGAGCCGGATCCAGCACGGCTGCTCTCCCTCCCTCCCTCCCTCCTTCCTCCACACCCCCGCGCCAGCTGCTGGCTCCCCCCCCCCCACCCCGACCTCCCCGCGGAGATCTGGAGCCTGGGATTTGTGCCTGGCAGCAGCCGCTGCAGCCACACCGAGCTCGGGGCTTTTCAAACCCGCATTAAACATTCATGGCTCTAAAAATAAACGAGCATCCCATTCTCCCCGGAGTCTCCGCCGGGATCCGCAGCGCTGACGTGCGGCACCAAGGGCACTTTGAGCTCTGCTGGGTCTGAGTGCCAGTGCTTGGGCTTTATCCTGAGGGTCTGCATCCCCCCAGCCCCTGCCCAGCCCTGCCCTGGCTGTGGGGTCCTTTGAGATCCCCTCTGGTGCCAAAGGTGCTAAGCAAAGGCAGGAATGAGCTCTGCAGGCAAACCAGGAGCAGGTGGGATAGGGCATCCGCACAGCCCATATTTCTGCCCTGCCCCACAGCACAGAGAGCTGCCCTCAGGGACCTCAGGGAATGGGGCTCAGCACCCCCAGAACACCAGCAGGGCCCAGGGCATGGCTACTGAACCACCCATCACCCACCCTTCAGGGCTTGGGACCCCCTGGGAATGGGGCTCAGGACCCCTGGGAATGGGGATCAGCACCCTCAGGACCCCAGCAGGGCCAGGGCATGGCCACTGCACCACCCACCCTGTGCAGGGACAAACAGGACAGTGCCAGCCATGAGGGCACAAGAGGGCAAAGGGAATTTGGGACATCCCCTCCTCCTCCTCCTCACCTCTGTTTGTTTTGCTGGGGTAGATTCTCTGGAAGTATTTATATTCCTCTGGGGCTGGGAAGTCTTCAACGGGATGAAAGGAGTATTTGGATTCAAAGTCATCTGTGAAGAAACAGCAAAAAGGGCAGGTGAGGGAGGGGGGCTCTGGGAGAGCCTGGCCACAGCCACAGGGCTCGGCTCTGAGGGGGATCCGTGCGGGGTCGCACTCACCCAGGAATGCTCTGACGGTGGAGATGGAGTCCCGGTGCCCGTTGCGCACGGGCGGCGGCGGCGGCGGGGGGCCCGGCCGGGGTCCGGGTGGGTGGCGGCGGGGGCTTCCCCCGGCTGGGGGGCTCGGCGGGGCCGTGCAGTCTGTAGGGGGGTGGGGGCGGGGGGGCGTCGCGCCCTCCGTTCCGCAGCATCGGCGGCGGGGGCGGCGGAGCTGCGGGGACAGCGGGGTCAGCGCCGAGCGCGGCATTCCCGGGGCAAACCCAGGGACGTCCCCCGGAGCGTTCCAGGCCAGCTGCCGCGCCAGACCGCGGCCCAGGGTTGCTCCTACGCGTGCCCGGAGATTTCCTGCTCGCTCCTGACATCTGCATTCCTCATCCCTCCACCAGCTGCAGCGCAAGGACCAGCCAGCCCTGCTGCCCCACGGCTCACCGTCCACCCCGGGGGCTGCTCCAGCCCCACAGTGAGCACAGGTCCCTCTGCACCAGAGGAGATCTCAGGAGCAGCTACAATCCAGAGAGTCCAAGGGCAGCAGCTCCACATGGAGCCAAGATGCTGCCTGCCAGGACTGGAAGCCACATCCGCAGTGTCACCGAGGCAGTGACAGGACCCACAGCCCCTCTGACCCACCTCTCACTCCTGCCCAGCCTCCCGCAGAGGCTCCGTGGCAGTTCGTGCTCCTCATTAGCCTAATTACACTCGGGCTGACAGCGCAGATCCCCAGCTGTAGCTCTGAGGAGGGATTCTGGCAGGGCCAGAAGGACGGAGCGGCTTGGCAGGGGCCCAGGCAGGAGCTGCGGTCTGGACAGGGAGCCCAGGAGTGCACGGGGGGGCACTGGGGCACAGCCAACAGCAGTCCCAGCCACGGGGACACACTCCCGAGGGCTGCACACCCAGGGAAAAGCTTCTCCCTGCTCTGCCATAGCTTTTTGCACCCTCCCAGTGACATTCAGGAAGCTCAGGGGAGCTATGCTCTCCCGCATTCTCATCTCCCACCCCAGGAGAGCATGGGCAGGAGTTGCCCAGTCACAACTGCCAGCACCAGGCTTGGAAGGAGCTGGATTATCACAGGACATGACCAAGGGAATGTGTTAAACATGGCACTACAGCTCCTGCCCCAGACCAGCCCCATCACCACATGCAGAACATTCACTGTGCCCAGAAGCCAACTCTTGCCACCCTGATCACCCCAGCTGCCCCCAGGCACCGTGGAGCCAGTTGCTCTTACTCACTCCACGGCTCGGGGGGTCTCTCACCTGCTCCACGGCTCGGGGGGTCCCTGGCCGGCGGCGGGGGGCGGCTGCTCTGCAGGTTCGGGGAGGCAGCAGCGGGCGGCGGCGGCGCCAGGCCCCGCAGGGGGCCCGGTGCCTTCCTGTGCAAGGAGTTGTGTCTCTGCGGCAGCTCCGGGGCCGACTCGCTGCTGGGGCTGGAGGGGCCGTTGGGGACACCGGGGGGCTGCCGGTAAGGGGGCGGCGGGGGGGCGAGGGACTGGCCCTGAGCGCCCGAGCGGAGGCTGACAGGGGAAGGGGGGGGTTTGATGGGCGGCGGGGCGGGGGGCCCGTCCCTGCTGCCGGGCGGGCGCTGTCCCGGGGTGGGCGGCAGCGGCTTCTCCCGGTTGTAGGGCGAGGCCTTGGCGTGCGCTGGAGGGGGGGCCGGGGGGGCGGCGGCGCGGCGTCCCGGCGGCGGGGGCGGCGGGGCCGAGGAGCTGTGCTTCATGCCGGTGCCACCGGCGGCGCCGGGCCGGGACAGGTCAGGCAGGGAGGGTCTCTGCGTGCGCGGCAGTTCCGGCGGGGAGCCCCGGCTGCTGTCGGCATCGTCCTGAGGGCGGCTGTTGTTGGCCGGCACGGGGGGCCTGGGAGCAGCTGCTCGGGAGCCAGGGACTTGTAGTGTTTGTTTAGTGGAGCTGTCTGCGGGGAAGGAGAGCACAGTGAGGGATTGGGGATGGCATGGGAGCAGTGCCCTGTCCCTGCACAGAGCCACGGCCAAGGAGGGCCAGGCCAAGGGATGGCCAGGGACGGCTTTTTGGCACACGCGGGGAGCTGGCACTGAGCACAGCCACACACGGCTCCTCTCTCACCACTCTACTCTGTGGCCACCACAGAGAACACACAGAGTTCAGCAATACACGAAACTCCTGCGCCCTCCAAGAAGTCTGTGTGTGGGGCTGAGGCTCAGGGAGGGTACAGCTGGCCTGTGCCATGCATGGGATGTGATTTGGGGTCCTGCCTCTTAGCAGCTAAAATCCCCAGGGATACACAGTGAGATCCTCAACCCCTTCCTGCTCAGGGCCCTCCCCAGGGACCCCCACGCAGACCACGGGCCAGTGGCCATTACCTGAGCTGTCCTTGGCTCCCACAGGTCTGAGCTTGGGAACGCCGCCTTGGAAGAGGCCGCCCTTGGGCTGGATGGCAGCTGAGCCGGAGCCGTAGCTGCTGCCGCTGCTGCCCTTGGGCTCTGAAAGGAGGGAGGAAAGAGGTTAAGCCTGGAATTATCCGCTCCTCCAATGAGGAGCCGCTGGGAACCAGATGGGCAAGCGCCCTGCAGGGTACGGCGGCACCCAGCGTGGGGCTGGGAGCCTGCTGGGGACTCACTTTCCAAGATGGGTGCACTCCGGTCATTGATTTGGGTCACTTTCCTGAGCTTGGTCCCTTTACAGATGTCCTGCAGGAGGGCCCCGCGGCCCCGCTGCTCCTCTCGGCTCAGCTTCGGCGGTTCCGTGTTCGCCTGGAGAGGAGCAGCAGCTCAGCACCTCCCCAGGACCCCAGAGCACAGGAACAGCCCAGCTCTGCATCCCCACCTCCCAGAGCACCCCAGCCCTGCCACAGCCAGCCTCCTCCAGGGGCCCCTGTGGGGACAGCCCAGCTCCCAGCCCAGCGAGGTGACCCCTACCTGACTGAGGGTGGGGGGCGGCGGGGGGCCGGGGGGCGGCGGCGGGGGAGGAGGGATCGGCATCCTGGCGGCTCCGGGCTCTCAGTGCTGGGGGCAGGCCTGGGCACTCATGCCTGCAGGAAGAGAGGAAGCAGTCAGGGAACGTGGGGAAAGCTGGAGGTGAAACACAGCCTCCAGGGAATTGTGCTGGTGCCCTGTGCCCGTGCAGAGCAGCAGCTGGAGCTGCTCTCCCAGGCTGTCCCAACACCCTGGAGCAGCAGGTGCCAGGGGTGGGAGCCAGCACATCCCCCCCACAAATCCCCAGGGCTCCCTGCAGTCAAACCCAGGACAGGTCTCACACAACCACCTCGCCTGGCAGACAAAACCTGGCCAAGCTGATCCTGCACCATCCATCCAGCTCCTCCAGCTGCAGCTGGGGGCTGCTCACTTGGGAGGGTGACAGTAGCCCCCCAGCACTGGCACGTGGCCCCATGGCCTCTCCAGCAATGGCCAGGGCAAATCTGCCAGATGGCTCCAGCTCCAGAGCAGCAGGAAGCAGCACAGGACTGTCCTGTGGCTGCCTCCCATCCCCGAATTTCCCGACCTCTTGTCTCCTACATCAATAACCCTCCAGCACTGAAGGCTCTCTGCACCCCACAACTCCAAAGCCCCCTCGAAGCTGTCCAAGCAGTCAGGGAAACCAGCTTTCCCAGCACAGATCTGGCCATGCTCCAACTCCTCAGAAGCCCAGAATAAACCTGTCTGGCACCATGGCTCACCTGGAACAGCTCCCGGGGCTCCGCGGGGCCCGGCAGCTCCGGTAGGCACTGGAGACGGAACACAGAGGGACTGGGGACAGGAAGGGGAGCCTGAATCACTGGGAAGTCACAGGCCCTCGTGCCACTGACAGCAGTGCTCAGGTAGGGCCTCCCATAGCACCGGCTCAGGGAATAGGAATGTGATGACTGGAGGCCTTGCTCACCACATGGAGAGTCCCAGCAGCACAGGGCAGACCCTGAGGCAGGGGACAAATGTCCCTCTCTGGGCCACAGATGTCCTTCCCACAGGAAAACCTATTCCACAGTCACTAACGGGAAGCACACCACCAACAGGAGGAAAGGACAGGGCAGTTTCACACCTGAAACTTCCCATTTCCGAGCCCTGACCTCCAGGGCAGGTGACAGAGGGCACGGGAACAGCCCCCACCGCAGGGAAAGTTCCTTTATGACTCAGGTTTGTACCAGGTATTAACAACCAGATCCCTTCTCCCACTCATCTCCTGCTAGATAAACTACAACTTCCTAATCCCACAGGACACGGGTCCATCCTCTGTCAGACATTCCCAGGGTGTGAGAACGGGAAGCAGGGAGCAGCAGCATGGCTGCCACAGCAGCAGCTCCCCTGCCCTTGGGCAAACCACTGGCTCTGGGGTTCAGGGAAATAAATAAATACCTAATAAACTGCCTTTTAATTAAAATCAGCTCTTCTGCCCTGCGAGAAGTCCTCAGCTACAGCTTCATCAGGAAGACATTCATCCCTCTATCTTATGGCATTTTCCAAGTCCCTGAGAGTCCCAGCTCCCCAGTGCCCTCTGTAACAAATGTGCTGCTCCTTCTCCCCAGCCTGAGCTCGAGGCCTCCCACCCAAGACCCAACATCCATCAATCCCTCTGGACACTCCAGTCAGGAACAACACCCAGCAAACCCATCCAGCCTTAGCCTTTCCCACTGGAGCAGGATCACAGATGGCTCTGAACGTGCTCGTCTGGGACGTGTTGGAACAGGAGCACTTTTCCCTGTGCTCCTTCCCACCCGCAGTGGGATCACAGGGCCAGGGTGGCACGAGTGGCTCCCGGCAGAGCCCCAGCCCTGCTGGATCAGCTGCTGGAGGGAATTAGCAGGGATCCAGCTGAGGAACACGCCAGGTAAGGAGACTCCTGACTGGGGCTCATGTGTCACAGCCCTGAGCCAGCACAGGAGCGATGCCAGGGCCAGCACCTTCCGACCCACGGGAACGTCACGTGTTGTGTCCCCGCTCTGCTGCTGTGCCAGCTGGTTACTGCCAGGGTGACACCTCCCTCGGTGGCCCCTGTGACAGCAACTCATCTCACAGACAGACAAACAGGGATTTGTCAGCTGGCACAAACCAGCCAGTGCCACCCGTGCCAGGCCAGCACTGCTGGGGTCTCTCAGTGTGACCTGCTGACACCCTGTGACAGGCTCCAGACAGTCCACAGGGACAATCCACAGGGACCTGCAGGACAAGGGGGGTATTTCTACAAACAGATCACGAGTCACTATCTCCCCTCTAAGGTGTCCTTAAAGCAAAACCTGCGCTCGGATCCAGGCTCTGACCTAGAAGAGCGAGAGGAAAGGAGAGAAGAGTTTAAGCTAAAGCAGCTTGAGGATAAACTGGAGCTGAATTCCCAAGAAACAGGTCATTCCATTTCGGTGCACGGCCCCGTTCGGGCTGGGGATTAACAGCAAAGGTCACATTGAAAAACCAAAATCGAGAGGCCCCGAACTCAGCACACACGGCTGGGAAAAGCTGAGAGCTCCGGCTGGGAACGGTGCCTTTGAAATACAGCCTGGATCTTTCATGTGCAAGAAGACAGACCCAGCTGATACAGATTAGGGAGACAGGAGCTAAATCCTCCAGGAAAAGAAAAAAGGGGGGAGTTTTCCTCCCAGCACCCCTTCATGCCTGGTAGAAGTTATCCCTGTGAACAACGCTCCGACTTCTCTGCACTCTTTCTTTGTTCTTCCCTATCAGGACCCTTCCACCAAGACACATCAGAGCTTCTGAGAGCTCCATAAGCTGTGTGGCAGCTCCCTGTGCTCACAGGGAAAGTGGCTGGGAAGAGCTGAATCCAAAGACACCAGCGGATAAAAGCTGGGCTGAGGCAGGAGGGGCAGGTTTACACAGTGCCTTTGCTTTTCCAATCCAAACCAAACCTCAGGAAAGCTCTGAGCAAAGCAGGAGGAAAACAAGGTGTGAAAAGCTGTCCCTTGGGAGGAGGGAGAGATCAGCAGATCGAGGTCACCCTGTGGAAAGCTGCTTCAGAGCTGCTGTTCCACACGCTGGAGCCCACCACGGCCACAGACGCCTCGGCAGTGATTTGGATCAGCACTGCCCTGCCAACCCTGCGATCAAAACATTACTAAATCCCAAGAACTTGACATTCAGCTGCCCCTTGTCCCCTAAAAGCAGCAGGATTGGGCAGATTCGGCCCAGCCTGGGAGACAGGCCACGTTTTCCAGGCATTTTTCAAGTCCCTGTTTGCTGTGGAGGGAATTGAAAGGCCCTCCCCAGCAGCAGCCCCCATCCCGCTCATCCCGGGGGGATTGCTGCTGGAGCAGGACAGGCAGCAGCAGTGACCTTCAGCCGCCTATTTCCTCGCTTTTCAGGGGGATTTGGGCTCCGGGCGGATTTGTATTTCACATTTGCAAGCCCGAAGTGCAGCGCCTCATCCTCAGGGAGGCTTTGAACTGCAGATCAAGAGGAATTTCCACCCTCTGATGTCGGTGCAGAAATGCGGCCGCACCGGTTTGGGAACGACTTCCAAGGCTGGACCTCTCCAACACCCGCCCCCGCGCCTTTATCTTCCCTCTCTTCCCATCCAAACCCGCAGTTCCTCGTTACCCCCTCCCAAATTCCAACCCTGTCCTCCCTCCGCAGCCTGACATTCCTGCCCGCTCCCGAGGAGCTGAGGATGCTACATAAATAATTTATCCTGAGCGACAGCCATCGCAGGATTTAAGGTCATTCAAGCTTTTAAAATCCTATCAGCATGCTTCCCGAGCCGAGCTGCCAGCTCCATTTGGAGCATCCCGCGGAGCCGGCGCATCCCTGCGTGCAGACAGACAGACACGCTCCGGCCCCGCGGGATCCAGACGCTCCCTGTGAATTATTAACGACCCGCGGGCTCTGACGAGGCGTTTTTAACAAAAACCCCGATCTGCGGAGTTTCTAATTCCTCAGGGATGAGCTCCACAGCCTCAGTTTCCCCACTCACCCACAGCTTCCACAACTTCACTTTCCCCATCCACCCACAGCTTCCACAACTTCGGTTTTCCCTATCCATCCACAACTTCCACATCCTCCGTTTTCCTCTCCACAGTTTCCTTGGCCTCAGTTTCCCCATTCCCAGTTCCCACAGCCTCAGTTTCCCCAGCTCAGAACCCACAGCTCCAGTCTGTGCCTTGCTCCCATCTCAGGTCACTCAGCAGAGGAAACCTTTAATCAGAAGCAAGGCACCCTGTCCCGAAATTCCGCTGCAGCAAAAGGAAAAGCAGGAAAAGCCCGTCCTGCCAGCCTCCCCTGCCGCTCCCCCTTCGCCGAAGAGGCAAAAGGAAGCCGGGAAGGGAGAGGTGGCACACGAGGGGCTGGGCAGGAACCGAGGGGCTGGGCAGGAAGCGCTCAATTATTCCAGCGGGAGGAAGCGGCAGGAGACGCGGGGACTTCCCGGTTCCTTCGAGCCGGAGCTGGGAATTCCGGGTGCAGAGTGGGATCCCTCCCGGAGCGCTCCCGGTGCACCGGCCCTCCCTCCCATCCGCAGCACCGGGAGCAGAGAGCCCTGGATGTGTCTCCCTGGGCAACTGAGCTCCAGCGTTGCCCAGAAAAAGCTGTGGCCGCTCCATCCCTGGAAGTGTTCCAGCCTGGATGGGGCTTGGAACAGCCCCTTCCAGTGGAAGATGGGATTTAAGGTCCTTAACTCGAGTCATCCCAGGATTCCATGGAACTCTGGGTCCATGGTCATCCCTAAGCCACCGCAGGCTCCAAAAGGTCCATCTGTCCTTCTGTAGCCCAAACAGGGGTCCCCTCCCTGTCACTGGGTGTCCTCCAGTGCACCCCCAGCCCTTTCTGGTTCTGGGCACCCACAGGGTGGGGGTCCAGGGGATCAGTGTGAGGGTCCCAGGGGTCATAGAGGGGGTTCAGGGGGGTCCTGGGAAGGGTGGAGGGGTCCCAAGGGTCATGGGAAGGGTCCCAGGTAGACACAGGGGTCACACTGGGGGTCCCTGGTCCTGTTCTGGACAGCTCCAAGGGGGTCATGGGGAGGGGACCCTGAGGTGACCCAGGGGTCAATGGGGTCATGGTGGGGGTCTCAGAGGCCATAGGGGGAGCCCACAGGACACTCTGGGGTCAAAGTCTCCATACTGGGGGTCCAGGAGGGTCCTGGGAGGGGTGGAAGGGTCCAGGGCTTCAATATGGGGGTCTCAGAGGGGTGCCAGGAGTCAGAGTGGGGTCCCAGGCCCCCAGCCCTGCCAACTCTGGAAAGCCTCAGGTTGGGGGGTCCTGGGGAAAGGTCCCTGAAATAACCCAGGGGTCAAGGTGAAAGAGTCCAGGGGTCAGTGCAGGGATCTTAGGACAGTCCCAGAGGGGTCAGGGTGGAGGTCCTAGACCTCTGGCCCTGCTGGTTCCAGCCAACCCAAAGACAGCAGTCCAAGGAGGGGTAGAGAAGTCCAGGAGGTCAGCGTGGGGATCCCAGGGGTCACAAGGGGTTCCATGCCACTGGTCCCGCCAGTTCCAGGCACACCCAGGGTGGGGGCACAAGGAAGGTCCTGGGGAGGGACCCCACACCTAATTCAGGAGTCAGGGTGGTGGGGCCAAGGACAGCACGAGGGTCTCAGTGGAGATCCATGGGGGTCCTGGGGATGGCTCTCAGAGGAGACCTTGAGCTCAGAGTGGGGGTCCCCATGGTGGTGGGCTCACACACCCAAGCTGGGGGTCCAGGGCAGTTCTGGGGAAGGGTCCCTGACGTGACCCAGGGCTCAGGGAAGTGGGAGATCTCACAGGCGGCCCGGGGGTCAGGGTGGGAGGGTCCAGGGGGTCCATGTGAGAACTCCAGCCCCCCGGTTCATGTCACTCCATAGCCGGCCCCGAGGACCCTCAGCCGGACCCGGGCACCCCCCAGATCCGCGCAGGCCTCAGCGCGCCCCCAGCCCCGCCGGTCCCGGGCTCCGCACAGGCCCCACGCGCCCACCCCCAGCCACCACACCCCACACAGGCGTCCCGGGGCCGCAGTCCCGGCCCCCCGAGCCCCGCGAGCCCCGGCCCGGCCCCGCCGATCCCCCCCGGCCCTCCCCCGCTCACCCGCGGCTCCTCCCGCCGCTCCCGGCCCCGGCCCCAGCCCCGCCGAACGAAATGGCGGTCCGGGGCCCTCTGCGCCTGCGCAGCACAACCGGATGTAGGCGGGGCACGGCGGGGCAGGGGCGCCATGATGAGGAGGTCGGGCGGCCATGAGGGAAGCGCCCGTCACCGCCGTATTGCGAAGGTCACGGCGGCTCCGTGAGCACCCAGCGCCGCCGTGTCCCGGTGACCGAAGGCTGAGCGGCACCACCGGGAAGAAATTCCCCGCTCTGCGCAGAAACGCTGCTGAAGGCCGCGACACAGCACGGGTATGGAGCCTATCGTCCCGCCCCTTCCGCCATATTGAGAAGGTCAGCTGACCCCCGGCAGTCGCCATATTGGGAGGTGTGACGGAAACCTTGGTTGCCGCCATGTTTGGAAGGTCGGGGATTGGCTCCGCGCTGCCGCCATCTTGGGAAGGTCAGCTCCACCCTTCCAATGACGTCATCGACATCGGGCTATGACGTCACTCCCACCGTGACTTCAATCCCTACCATGACATCACAGACAGGTGCCGGGACAGACTTTTATTGGGGCTTCCCGCCCCACCCCCAGCTTGATTTTTTTTTTTTTTTGGCCTTTTTTTCCTCCTTTTTCTTAAAAAATAAATGTACAATTCCGGACAGCGGCGGTACAAAATATACACGTCTGGGGGGAGGGGAGGGGGGGCAGGCCACACATACAAAAATAGAGGGGATGGGGGGGAGGAACATGGGCCTCCCCCTGCCCCCAGGGACCCCTGTGCCCCAGCCAGGGGAGGGGGCGGGGGGAGAGGGGGATGCGCCAGGGGGGTCCCCAAACCCACCCCCCCACCCCCCCCCAAGGGTGGGGGCAGCACCCAAGGGCCGGGGCTGGGCAAAGTGCGTCAGTGCTGGGGGGCTCCGGGCCCCCCGGGGGGGTGCCGGGGTTTGGGGGTCCCGGGTGGGCCCCCCCTCACTGGCTGCCAGGCTCCAGCTTGTAGGAGAGCTCGAAGAGCAGGTTCTGGTTGTCGATGACGCGCAGCTGCCGCACGTAGGCCTTGGTCTGCAGCTGGGCCGGGGACGCCTCCAGCTCCAGGCCTGGGAACGGCCCCGGAACGGGGAACAGGGATGGAGGGATGGGGATGGGAGATGGGAGTGTGGGAATGGGGATGGAGGGATGGGAGATGGGAGATGGGAGTGTGGGAATGGGGATGGAGGGATGGGAGATGGCAATGTGGGAATGGAGAGGATGGGGATGGAGGGGAGGCAGAGATGGAGGGATGGGAGATGGCAGCATGGGAATGGAGGGGAGGCAGGGATGGAGGGAGTGAAGATGAAGGTGTGGGAATGGGCGTATGGGAATGGCGATGGAGGGAGAAGGATGGGAGTAGGCAGGCATGGCAAGGCAGTGGTGAGGATGTGGGGATGGAGGGGATGTAGGGATGGAGGGATGGAGGGATAGGGATGGGAAAGTGCAGTTTGGGAATGGGAATGTGGGAATGGTGATAGAGGGATGGAAGTAGGCAGGCATGGCAAGGCAATGGTGGGAATACAGGGATGTGAGGATGGCGGGGATGTGGGGATGCAGGGGATGGAGGGGATGCAGGAAGGAAATGGGGATGGCAACGTGAAAGTGGGGGTTGAAGGATGGAAAAGATGCAGGGAATGCAGGTGAAGGGATGGGGATGGAATGGCCATGTGGGAATGGGGATGTGGGGACGGGGATGAAGGGATGGGGATTCAGGGATGCAGAGTGAAGAGATAAGGGGTGAGGATGCAGGGATGCAGGGATTTAGGGATTTAGGGATGCAGAGACATGGACAAAGAGGTGTGAGGGTGCTCTGGCCACTTCCCCATCCCTCAGGGCCAGCACGACAGGTTCAGGGCCATGTGGGCCTCCCCTGAAGTGCCCCCCTCACCACAGCAGGGCCCCCCCAGCCCTGGCAGTGACCCCCAGCCCCAGCAGGGCCCCCCCAGCCCCAGGAGGGCCCCCCAGCCCCGTCCCCCACTCACAGAGGGGGCGGCTCCGGTACTTCCTCACGGTTCTCACTTTCTCAGCGATGCAGTGCTGGGACACAGAGAGACCCCAGAGTCAGCCCCAGCCCCCCAAGACCCCACCCCAGCCCCCCAGGGACCACTGACCCCTTCTGCAGAGCCCCCCACCCTCAGGGACACCCCTGGATCCTGTTCTGCACCCAGGACACCCTGAATCCTCCCAGCCCCCAGAGAGGGGAACCCCAAACCCTCGGGGAAGGGGGGTCCCTCCAGCCCCTCAGGGGGGTCCCTCCAGCCCCTCAGGGGGGTCCCTCCGGCCCCTCGGGGTGTCCCCTCCCCCCTGCCCTCATCCTGGGGGTCTCTCTGCCCCATTCCCCCTGGAACCCACCAGTTTCTCCACGTTGACCAGCCCGTCCAGGAGGGTTTTGCTGCCTTCATGCAGGAAGGTCAGATCTGGGGGAGAGAGGGGGTGATGGGGAGGGGGGGGGGGTCCCATGGGGTGTCAGAGGGACCCCAACCCACCCAGGGGAAGCCCCTGAGACCGCCCCTCACCTTTGAGGATGAGAGGCACGAAGGGGATGAGCGGGGGCTTCATCTTGGCCAGCACCTCCCGGTAGGTTTTGTGGTTCCTGCAGGGGTCCTGGGGGACAATGGGGGGGGTCAGGCTTGGGGGGGGGGGTCCCCAGGGGTGCCCCGGATCCCCCCCAATGTTGGTGGCCATGGATATGGGGTTGGTGGCCTGGGGGAGAGGGGCAAGGACACCCCAGGACACCCTAGGACACCTTGGGAATGAGCCCTGCTCATCAGCACCCCAAAAACCCCCAGGGGAGGCCTGGGGACCCCCCCAAACAGCCACAGCAGCCCCCACACCTCTCACCCACCGTCAGGTTCTCAAACTTCCGAAACAGATTCTTGAATTTCCCTGGGAGCTTCTGGAAGACAAAAAAGGGGGAGAGGGTGGGCAGCATCCAGCAGCGCCAGGGAGCACTAAGAGAGGGGCAGGAGCATCCAGGAGGTTCTGGGAGAGCCCAGGAAAGGGTCAGGGAGCATCTGAGGGTGTCCAGAAAGGTCTGGAAGCATCCAGGGGTGATCTGGGAGCACCCAGAGGAGTCCTGGCAGCACTGAGATGGGGGTGAGAGGTCCTGAAGGGTTCCAGAGCACTCAAAGTGGGGTCTGGAAGAACCCAGGAGAGGTCTGGGAGCAGCCAGGGGTGGGCACGAGCATTCCAAGGGTCCTGGGAGCACCTGGGCAGTGTCAGGGAGCACCCAGGGGTGGTCTGGGAGCATCCAGAACATCCTGGGAGCATCCAGGGGCAGTCCAGGAGCACCCAGAGAAGTTCCAGGAGTACTGAGGGAGAAGGGAGCTCCTGGGGGTGGTTCTGAGAACACACAAGGAAGGTCTGAAAGAACCCAGGAGGGGTCTGGGAGCAGCCAGGCATGGGCACAGGCACCTCAAGGGTCCTGGGAGCACCCAGGGATGGTTTGGGATCACCCAGGGATGGTCTGGGAGCACCCAGGAAAGGGTCAGGGCACGAGGGGGGCACAAAGTTGGATGTGAAGGTGCAACCAGGAGGGCACCAGGGCGGGCTGCTCCTGACCCCTCCAACCCCTGGGCACCCCCAGGGGCCACAACTCCTTGTCCTTCTTGGGAACTCCCTGACCCACAGGGACCCCCAGGGACCTCCTGACCCAGAGGGAACCTCAGGATGAAGCAAACCTTGTCCCACAGAGACCCCCGACCCTACAGGACTCCCTGGGTGGGTGGGTGACCCCTGGTGCCCCCAGGGAAGGCTCAGGGAGCCCCTGGGGGTGTCCAGAAGGGCTCAGGAGGGTGTGGGATCACGGTGGAAGTGGGGGCACCCCCTTGCTCACCTCCCAGGTGAGGCGCAGGCGGCTGATGGCGGCGTTGTTGAGGCCGATGACGATGGCGTAGAAGGAGAGCATGTCCTGGTTCTGCTTGCAGCTGGGGGGGGACAGCGTGAGGGACACCCCAGGGACCCCCTGGCAGCCCCCCCGTGCCCCCCCATTGGAACCCAGGACATTGCTCTGGCTGCCCTGGAGGGCTTGTGCCAAGAGACCTTGGCACGGAGGCAAAGACACCTTTTGTACCTTCAATTTTAACCCCTGGAAAAAAACTCCCAGCTCTGTGTGAGGAGTTACAAGCCACAAGAGTTTGAGTAGAGTGATCGTTCATTTGTCACAGGGTGAAAAAGTAGAATTTTGGGGGTTTTAGAATGGGGGTTCAGGAGGAATCTGGGCGTGTCCTGTCTTTCTCCTTCCTGTCCTCCATCTTCTGCTGTGACAGTGACACTTCTGGATTGGTTTAGAGTGGAGACAGACTGTCTAACATAGGTGATAGGCATTGGAAAATTATTGGGAATAAAGTACACGTAGTTCTTAGTATACAGGACATTGCTCTGGCTGCCCTGGATGGCTCGAGACCCTGGCAGGGGGATCAGAGACCTTGGCATGGAGTCAAAACCACCTTTTGTGCTTTCCATTTTAACCCCTGGAAACAATTACCAACTTTGTGTGAGGAGTTACAAGCCACAAGAGTTGGAGTAGAGTGATAGTTAATTTGCCACAGGGTGAAAAAGTAGAATTTTGGGGGTTTTAGAATGGGGCTTCAAGAGGCAAGATGGAGGAATCTGGGTGTGTCCAATCTTCCTCTTTCCTGTCCTCCATCTTCTGCTGGGATGGTGACACTTCTGGGTTGGTTTAGAGTGGAGACAGAACGTCTAACATAGGTGATAGGTATTGGAAAATTATTGGAAATAAAGTACACGTAGTTCTTAGTATACTAAGAATTACATATACTTTATTTTTTTTATTCTATACTAAATTTTTATACTAATTTTTATAATAAATTTTTATACTAATTTTTTTAGTATTAAAAATTAGTATAAAAATTTAATTTTAGTATAAAAATGTTAAGTTTTTAGTATACTAAGAGCTACATATACTTTATTTTTTAAATTTTATACGAATTTTTTATACGAATTTTTTATACTAATTTTTAACACTAAATCTTTATACTAATTTTTTAGTATAAAAAATTAGTATAAAAATTTTTAATATTTTAGTTCTTAGTATACTAAGAACTACGTCTACTTTATTTTTTAAATTTTATACTAAATTTTTCTTATACTAATTTTTACACTAAATTTTTAATACTACATTTTTAATACTAATTTTTTAATACTATTTTTAGTATAAAAAATTAGTATAAAAAATTTAATTTTAGTATAAAAGATTTTAAGTTTTTAGTATACTAAGAACTACGTCTACTTTATTTTTTTAATTTTATACTAAATTTTTTATACTAATTTTTTATACGAATTTTTTTAATACTAAATTTTTTATTATTTTATACTTTTTATTTTATACTAAATGTCATAGATAAGAGAAAACAAACAACCTTGAGAACCAGAACAGAAGAGTCTTGGCTTCTTCTTCACTCTCGGGACTGGGAGAAAAGGACTTTCTAACACCTTGGGGTCAGCTCAGAGCCCCCATGCCCCCCTGACTCACATGGCAGCGATCTTGATGAGCTTCTTGAGCAGGTGGGCGCGCTTGCCCAGCGCCTCGCAGAGCAGCAGCTCCGTGCCCACCCAGTGCTGCACCTCGCTGCAGCGCTGCAGCAGCAGCTCCAGGTTCGCCGTCTCCCGCCGGCCCCGCTCCCCGTGGAACACGTAATCCACAAATTCCACCTGCCAGGGACACATATGGTAGCAAACTAATTGTTTTAATTTTTTTTTAATTTAAAAAAAATTCTTTATAATTTTTTTTAAATCTAATTTTTTAAAATCTAATATTTTTTTAATCTAAATTTTAATTATTTTTAAAAATTATTCTCTGATGGTGAGTAATTGGTATTGACTCTATGGTTGCAGAAGGTTGAGAAAATGTTTTATTAAGCTATACTATACTACACTAATACTATTAAAAACTATACTAAAGAAAAAAATATATAAAACTATATAAAAATAAATAAATATATAAATAAAAAGTATAATATACATCTATGTAAATATACTAAAGAAAATTATAAAACGATATAAAATAAATATATAAAAACTATAATATATATAACTATAAATAAATAAATATAAAACTATAATATATATAAAACTACACTAAAGAAAAATGTATATAATTATATATATATAAATTATTATATATAAAACTATAATATATATAAAACTATACTAAAGAAAAAAATATATAACTATATATAAATAAAATATATATAAAAACTATAATATATATAAAAATATACTAAAGAAAAAATACATATGTAATACTGCATATAAATAAACATAAAAATATAATATATAAAACTATACTAAAGAAAAAATATATAAAACTATATAAAAATAAATAAATAAATACAAAACTTTTATATATATATATATATATATATATATATATATATATATATATATATATATAAATCTATACTAAAGAAAATCGAACATCTTTGCCCAATACACCCATGGCTCCAACTGGTCAAATGAAATAAAAACACTCTCACTAGAATCTAATCAAGAAATCCCTTTTAGCAAACAATCTCCATAACACATTCCACACGTGCCGGACGACAAGTGCAGAAATGGAGATAAGAACTGTTTTTCATCTTTCTGTGAGCTTTCTCACAGCGTTTCACAGCTTCCCAGGAAAATCCTGGGGGGGAGAATTTTTTATTATTATTATTATTATTATTATTATTATTATTATTATTATTATTATTATTATTCTCAGTCTGTTCAGAGGGTATGTGAACCGCACACCCACATCCCCGTGGGCCCCCCGCACCTCGTGGATGCAGCGGAAGAGCTCCCAGTGGAAGGCTGTCAGGTGGTTGGCCACATCCTCGGGCTCGGCTCGGTGGATCTCGGTGTCTCCTGGCACCACCTGGATCTCCTCGGGCAGCGGCACCTGCCAGGGGACGCCAGACGGGGCGCTCAGGGCTGGGAGGGTGCCCCTGGGTCCCCCCGCTCTGCACAGGGTGTGGTGGCGATGGCGTTGGGCTGTCCCCACTCACCAGGGAGTCGAAAGTGTCCCTGGTGCAGGCAAAGAGGTGGCTGTTGATGCCCAGGGTGGTGAACACGCACTCCTCGCTGGGCTGCAGCACCGCTTTCTCTGCCGTGGGGCACAGAGGGGGGGTCAGCACCGGGAGGGACCCCCCAGCCCTGCCCGCAGCCCCCCCAGCCCCGCGGGCACCTCCGGACGAGGCCATGGTGACGAGGATGAGGGCGTCCCCGCGGGCGCTCTGCTCCTCCGAGTACTGCAGCTTCTCGGTGACCGAGGCCAGGATGTCCTGCACCGAGGCCGACAGGCGGCTGCGGATGGTGACGTACGAGTGGTCGGGCATGTACACACGGCAGAAAACTGGGGAGAGGGTGAGGGGTCAGCGCCGGGCACCCCCACAGCGCCCCAGCACTGCCCGCCAGGGAAACTGAGGCACGGAGCGGGCACGGAGCAGAGCCAGTCCCGTGGTGGGTCATGGAGGGGACCCCGGTCCCCCTCAGGTCCCCCCAAAGTCACTCACTCTCGTCAGAACCCCGGAATGCCACCCGGGTCTGCAGGCAGGAGTCGATGCGGCGGAAATGCCGGAACAGCGGCTTCACCTGCTTGTTTGGGGGGGGGGTCTCGTCGGCCACCCTGGGGGGCACAGACAGGGCTCAGACAGGGCCCCGGACCCCGGGGCTGCACCCCGAGACCCGAGGGGGGGCACAGGAGGAGGGTGGGCACAGGAGGGTGCAGTGGGGAGGGGTCCAAGGCTGCGCATGCTGAGGGCATGGGGCGGGCACAAAGTTGGATGTGAATCTGCGACCAAGAGGGCACCAGGGTGGGTGACCCCTGCAGCCCCTGGGCACCCCCCAAGGGCCACAACTCCTTGTCCTTCTTGGGGACTCCCTGACCCACAGGGACTCCCAGGACCCTCTGCCCTCTCCAGGGACCTCCTGACCCAAAGGGAACCTCAGGACCGAGGGAACCTTATCCTACAGAGACCCCAGACCCCATAGGACTCCCTCCCCTCCCTGGGAACCCCTGACCAAGGGTGACCCCTGATTGCCCCAGGGACCCCCGACCCCAGGCACCCCCAGGACCCCCTGACCCTCTTCTCACTTGAGCTCCACAGTCTCCACGAGCTGGTGCAGCTTGATGATCTCGTCCTCCAGCTCGCGGTACAGGGACGTGTCCTTCATGATGAGCAGGTAAAGCTCCTGTGGGACGAGAGGGGTCAGGGCCGGGACTCCTGACACTGAGGGGGGGGACACGGGAAGGGGACCCCCACCTTGATGACCTTCCCGGCGCTCTCCTCCTCCTGCAGCAGCCCCTTGTAGGTCTCGAGGAAGTGCAGCAGCACGGCCAGCACCGCCCGCTTGCGCCGCAGCCCCGAGCCCTCCTCCCAGCGCGCCGGGGGGCTGCCCGCCGCCAGCACAAAGGTGCCGCTGTCAAGGAGGTGCCACGCCAAGGAGGGACCCTCGGCCACCCCCCAGCACCCGCTGCACCCTGAGGGTCGCTGTGCCCTCCCTGGTAGCACCACACTGCCCAGCTCGCCCCCAAACCCGTAGCCCACCCTCGTGGGCACCCCAATGCCCTTCTTGGTGCTCCTGTGAACCCCCCCATAGCACCCTGCTGCCCTCCCCACATCCCCCTTCTCCCTGCAACCCCCATGCCCACCGTTTTGCCACCCTGGTGCCCACGCTGGTGCCCTGCTGGTTGCACCTTGATGCCAACTCTTGTGCCACCACCGTGTCCCCTTCATGACCCACCCTCACTGCGCCCCAATACCCTCCTGATGCCCAGCCCCGGACCCCTCCTCACCCACCCCCGAGGCCCCCCAGGATATTGCTGGTGCAGCTGCTGCAGGAAGCGCTCGGTGGGCAGGAACAGCGAGTGGGTGAGCACGATGTCATCCAGCAGCGACTCTGGGGGGACAGGGGAGACACATGTGGGCACACCCCCTCCCCTAAGCCCCAAAGAGCCCTCCCGACACCCCCCATGCCCGGCGGGGTGGATGGGTGAGGAGAGCCCTGGTAATTCGCAGGGTGACACCGGGAGAGGCCGAGCCCCACGCGAACCCCCCCGCGCCGGCGCTGACTCAGGGCCCGCTCCCAGCCCCGGGGCAACCGGGCCCGGCCGAGCCGGTGTGGGGGCAGAGGCGCCGGCAGGGCGGCACCGGGGCCGCGACGCCCCGGCACACCCGGGAGAGAGCTCCGTGAGAGCCCGGCCGTGGGGCACAGCAGGACACGGCAAAGGGAAACTGAGGCAGGCAGCTTGGGGCACGCCGGGAGGGTGCCACAGCCGGGCTCTCGAGGGCAGCGCGGGTGGCACCGCCCTGGGAAGGTGTTTTGGGTGAGCCGAGGGCCCGGTACCGGCGTCTGTGCCCCTCAGAGCTGGCATCAGTCACTGCCAGGACCTTTGGACGAGGTCCCTGGCACCAGCACAGCCCCGGTGCCCCGGGGATCCTGTGGTGGGACCCCAGAGCCCTTCCAAGGCCCAAGGAGCTGACCCACGGAGGGGCCGTGCAGAGCATCCACCCAGCCACTCCCCAGAGCGTTAACCCGGTCACGGAGCTGTGCCGAGCCAGGGCAGAGCATCCCCTGACGCTCCCGAGCCGGGCACAGCACCCAGGGGGCATCAGCTGCTGCCGAAAGCGGGACACGCAGTCTGGGGCACAGGGACAGGGGCACTGCCAGCACGGGGGGTGCAGCTGCACGGCCCCCAGCCCTCCCAGCCCCCTGCCCCGAGTGCAGCCCCCTCCCAGGCTCTGCCTGAGGGGCAGGAGTCGAACACTCCCCCCATCCCTGCCTCAGTTTCCCCATCCCTCTGCAGCACTCACGCTGTCCCCAGATTCACAGGGATGTTTTCCCCCTGTCGGGACCCCCATGCTGGCTCCTGCCCCCCTGCTCCCTGCCAGCCCGGGCACCACCAGGCCGGGCAGCGTGCTTGTGCAGGCAGGACCTGGCGCTGCCAGTCCCGGCTCGCCCCTACCCGAGGGCTCCTCTTGGTGGTTGCACCCAATCCCGGCCCTGGCATCGCTGGAGCAGGGGGCTGGCAGTGCCCTGGGGTCCCTGACAGCCTCGGTTCCCGGCAGCCGAGGGAGATTGGCCGGGACAGGGATCCCCGCGGTGTGGGAAGGCTCCCACCCACCTGCAGCCAGCCTGGCTCCCGCCCAGCCCTGACACCGAAACCACCCCGACACCTGGGCACGGGCAGCCGCGGTGGGACAGCACCGGGAGGCCTGTGCCAGAGGAAAGGGGCATCCAACCGGCCCCCCCTCCACTGCAGCTCCCGTCGGGGCTAATTTTAGCACCAGGAGGATGTTAAGGACCATCAACCGGGAGGTGGATGCTGCAGTGACTGCCGGTGCTCGGCCACCCCCGGTCCCCACCGAGCTGGCACTGCCACATCCCCTTCCAGCCCCTCTGCCGTGCTGTCTTGCTCACCCCACAGATTCCTGCCCACCGCTCTGCCATCGACGCCCTGCCCCGACACAGCTTTGACCTTGTCACCCCAACCGGGCACCGCTGTGTGCCCTGTGCAGGGCCACCCGCCTCACCGGGCACGAGAGTCCCCCCACCCACCCCGCTGTCCCCCACCCCAGCATCCACCGGCGCATCCCCCCCTCAATCAGCGGCCGCCCCCGGGCTCTCCCGGCTCCGCCGCATCGCCCGCGATCCACGCGCTCCCCACGCCGGGCACCCCCGCAGCCGCTCCCGGCGGTCCCGCAGCCCCGTACCAGCCCCGTACCTGCCCCGCAGCCCCTCCCGTGTGCAGCCGCCGGCAGTCGGTCGAGGAGCGCGGCCAGGAGCCGCTCGGGGGGCGCGGGCGCGGCGGGGGCGCAGCCGCAGCCGCAGCAGCACCGGGCGGCGGGCGGCGGCTCCGGGCTCGGCGGCTCCCGCTCCCGGTCCCGATCGCGGTCGCAGCCCGGTGACGGATCCTCAGGGGAGCGGAGCGGAGCATCGGGCGGCCGTAGCTCCAGCCAGCGGCCCTCGCCCCCCGGTACCGGCCCCGCGGGCCCCGCCGGCTCCTCGGGGGAGGCGGGCGGGCGCGACAGGCTCTGCCGCCGCGGTGCCGGCACCGACCCCGGCCCCGGTACCTGCCCCGGGGGGGCGGCGGGGCGGACGGGCAGGTGCGAGCCCGGCTTCTTCAGCAACTTCTCCAGCGGCTTCATGGCCGCCCGGGCGCGGCGGCGGCGGCGGCTCAGGGGCCCATCGGCGGCGGTGGCGGCTCCGTTCGGCTCCGCTCGGGCTCGGGCCGCGGCACCGCTCCCCGCCCGCCCCGCACCGGCTGCGCGCTGCGCCCGCCCCACACCGGCCCCGCCGCCAGCACCGCCCCGCCCCGTTACGGCCCCGCCGCCGCCGACCCCGGCACCTGCCCGCCCCTTTCCCCGCACCACCGCCGCCCCCGGGCCCGCCAACGGCAGCTGCCCGCCCCCTCCCCGCAGCACCGCACTCGGTACCGAACCCGCCCCGGGGCTGCGGTGACACCGGCTCGCAGCAGCACACGGTGCCCGCCCCCGCTTCCCCGCAGCCCCGCACAGGTGATGCAGTACGCACCCCCGCTCCCATCTCCCCGCATTCCCCTGCCGCATCCCCGGGGTACCACCACGCTCCCCCCACCCCACACACACACCGTACACCTGGGGGGCACAGCCCGGAGCGTGTCACCCCCCACTGTCACACACCGCGACCGGGGGACACAGCCCCACAGCCCCCCGCTGCCTCACAGCCCCGGCACACCCCCGTGGTGCCCGGCTCCCCCCCGCACACCCCACAGTTCCCCCATGCCAGCCCAGGGGCACATGGCACTGCCCCTCCCCACTGTCCCCTGCACAGAGGGCGCATCCCCAGCTGTGGGCGAGCCACCCCCGGACCCCCAGCCCAGCTCTCTGCACCCGCCGCAGCGTGGGAAAAGGCCGGGGGTGGGTGCGAGATCCCCCAGCCTGGCACCCCCCTCGGGCTGGGTTGCCCCGCGGGCAGGGTGGGCAGGTCGGGGTGGCTGCCAGACCCCCCCATTTCCGCCGCCTGCCAGGCTGGAACGGGCCCCGGCGTGCCGGGGCAGGTTCCGGGGCAGGTTCTGGGGCAGGGCAGGGCCAGATGTGGCGCTTGCCTGGGGCTGATCCTCCTGCCCCGCTCCTGCGGGGTGCTGAGCACCCATCCTGCCCATGCCCACTGCCCTCAGCCCCACCTTGCACCCTCTGGACAGGCCAGCAGGTGCCAGTCCCCTTCTCCCGGGTCCGTCCCCCTGCAAAACCACGGCCCTGCGGCAACTCCGGGCTGGGATGGTGGCAGCGACTTGGGGGGACACAGCAAGTCACCCCACGGCCTTTGCTGGGCCCCACTGCCCAGGGGGTTCAGGTGGAGATGGAGGAACGAGGGTCCCGGCAGTTCCCGCTTTGTTCCCGCTTCGCCTCCACCCGGCAGTTGCCTGGCAACTCCATCCATGCGGCTGCCGGAGAGCAGCAAAACACGGCCCCACATCCCCATCCCCATCCCCGGCTGGATGAGGTTCTGTCGGGATGGCACAGCACGGCATGGCCCGGCACGTCCCTCCTCTGCTCCTCCAGCGCTCAGATCCCCCACAGCCCATCCAACACCCCCAAAAAATCCCACTCTGCTGAGCTCCTCCATCCACTTTCCCCACTGCATCCGGACAAGGGTTCTTGGTTGTGGGTGTAAATGGTGCTGGTGGTCAGGTTCAGTCACCTGAAGCAGAGAGGGGCTTCTCCTGACAGCAGGAGGGGAAACTGAGGCACAGAGAGACCTTGAGACACTGGTGGCAATGGGGATGCACTGGCCCACTCGAGCAGGAGGGACCTGGAGCACTGTGCCATGCTGAGGGCAACGCTCCCCCTGGGAAAGGTGCTCCAGATCCAGCCTGTCCCATCCCCTCTCCCGTGTCGGCAGGGATGGGGGCACTGCTGGCACAGAGTGAACTATTGGCTTAATTAATTTGCTGTTATTTCTCCTAACGAGCTGGGATCTGGAGCGGGCGCTTCCCTGGGTTGGCAGCCAGCGCATTCCCCCGCCCCGGCAGCGAGCCGGGGGTGCGAAGCCTCCAGGCACTGCTCAAAACAGACCGTGTGTAGGAGGGAAAAATTACACCCCGGGAAAAATCCCTCCCCAAGCCAGCGCTTTAACCCACTTCCCAGCTGCAGCGCTGGGAGAAGGCACTCAGGCATTTGGGGAAGGGGAGAAGCACCATGAGATTGGGGCAGCTCCTCCATCAGGTCCCTGTGAAGGGCTGAGCCAAATCCTGGATTATGCTCAGATCTGATCCTGCTGCCAGGGAGGGAAACTGAGGCAGTGGCGCTGGGGAGGGATGGGGTAGTACAGCAATGTGGGCAGGAAGGTGATGCCTCCTGCTGCTGTTGGAACTGTTCTGGGATCCCCACCCTACTGCCAGAAGTGAGGGCAGAAATTGGGGAGACCTGAAGGGAAGGGGGGAAAAGGGGGTGGGATGCAAAGGGGGGAGCTGGGGTCCCCCCTGCCCTTCCACCATGGCACAGGCAGGGCCCACCAGCATCCCTGGCTGCAGGAGGGCAGAGCTCACCGTGATGCTCCATCCACAGGATCGGGGTGTGACAGGAGTGGGGTGTGTGCCCCCAGCTCTGCTTGGCGTGGGCAGGGGGCTGGCAGGCGGCTGCGGAGGCAGCGTGGCACAAACGCGCAGGCGGCAGCTCCTGCACCACCAACACAACAGTTGGTGCTTCCCCGTGAGCCAGGGAGGCTGGGGGAGAGGAGGGGGCTCACATCAGCCCCCAGACAGACAAGGGGCTCCCTCCAGCCCCGCTAGTGGGGCAGAGCTGGGCTGGGGATGGGTGGCAGCTGCTTTCAGAGATGTGGGAGTGAGGGCGGCTGGTGCCAGGCACAGCAGAGCTGCAATTTCAGTCCCACTGTGAGCTCCTGAGAAGGGCAGAGCTGTACCTAGGAAGAGCAGAGTGGCTCCTGGGAAGGGAGAATGGCCCCTGGGGAGGGAGCAGCTCCTGGGAGACAGCAGAGGTGGCACTGGTCCTGCCAGGGAAGCTCAGGTGGACGCTGTCCCTGTGGGTCTCAGCCCCAGGAAGGACACACAAGAGCTGTCTGCTAACAAAGCTGTTAAATGTGCATCCCACAGGACTGGAATCCAAGTAACACCAAAACCTCGGGATGGAGGTATAAGGTCCAGGATTTCAGTTGTGTAACCAATGTGTCAATGACATCTAAAAGATGAGGGGATTCTGCTTTGGTGGCTGAAACAAGACACAAAAGGTCACGGAGTCACAAACATCATACAGAGAAGGAATTTCTGCTGGAGAGCCAGGCATGGATGAGGGATCCACACAGAGAATGAGCAGGTGGGTTCTGGTCCCTCATCCTGGCCACAGATGGGGACGGGGTGGCCGAGCCACCTCTTGCTCGGTGCCGTCCCCCTCAGCCAGCAACTGGCGCGTCCCCACGGCGTCCCGGCACGTGCTCAGGAGAGCAGCAGGAACCGGCAGGAATGGGCAGGAATCAGCAGACAGCCCTGCCAAGTTTCCTAATGCAATTTGCAAATGGCTGCGAGGATGTGGCCAAGCCAGAGCGGGAGCGGGGCCGGAGGGATGCGGGATGAGGAGCGGCAGCGCTGCCGCACACCAGAGCCAGCCAGGACAGAGTGGCACAGCTGCGGTGACAGTGACCCCGTGGGGTCAGGAGTCCCAAAG
This sequence comes from Agelaius tricolor, assembly GCF_023055355.1. Classification (NCBI taxonomy): domain Eukaryota; kingdom Metazoa; phylum Chordata; class Aves; order Passeriformes; family Icteridae; genus Agelaius; species Agelaius tricolor. The sequence goes on from NW_027269291.1 coordinate 2,913,752, forward strand.
GGGACACAAGGCTGCTGTGGGGAAGTGAGGCAGGAGCTGGAGCAGGGCTGAGGTGCTTTCCTTGTGAGGCCGGAGCCCAGCCCAGTGCGTTGGGGCGGGTTCCAACACCCTCCACAGCCCCAGCAGCAACACCCAAGTGCTGGGAGCAAACCTGGCCCTGCCGAGCTGGTTTGGGTGCTGGCTGGGCTGCTCGGGCAGCGTCGGGGTGCTGGGTGCCCACAAACCTCCCCCTTTTTCTGTGGATTTGGCAAAGGGAGGGTGGAAACATCCCCTTGTGCTGCTGGGGGTGGCAGGGATGGGGGTCACCCTGTGGATTCCCACCTGAGAGCTCACACACACCAGTTACCAAGTTTTGTTGGGAAAAGAATCGAGGAGCTCCTAAGTTAAGTGGTTCCTGCCCAGGCAGTGCATTCCTGACAGCTTCCCACGGCTCCATTGCCCTTCCCCTGCTCCAAAAGTGGCAGAAACCAACTTGCTAATTGAAAAGAGAATTGAGAAGAAGAATGAACTGGGGTGGGGGGAATGTCACTGCTGCTTACCAAACAAATAAAAACAAAATACCCAAAAGAAACAAATCAGCTTTACTGAAGGAGCTGCTTCATTCCTTAAATAAAAACAGAGACCACGATCAAGCCAGCAGAGTTTGACATCCCAGGAGGGAGCGAGGAACGTTTAGTAACGGGGAGAAGTTGGGAGAACTTGTGGCCAAGGACCGACTCAGGGATTGGTTCTTTGGCGGCCCCAGCACGGGGGAGAAGGGGAGTGGGCAGCAGCAAGATGGATTTTGGGAAGGCACTGCTCAGGCCATGGGGGAAGTGCCTGGTCCTGAGCACAGTGCAGGTGGCTCATCCTGCTGCCTCACCTCCACGCAGGGAAGGAGCCATTCCAAGGAGCAGCCTTCCTCCTTGCCGAGGGGCTGAGTCTGGTGCTGGGATTCCCGTGGCTGTGTCCCTACGTGTTGCTCCTCTCCTTTGATTTTTCACCTTTGCTGTCCTGGGAGGGGGGAAAGAGGGAAGAGCAGCAGAGGTTTAGGGCCCCCCAAACCCCTACATGGGGGGAACAGTGCTATGGCTGGGTCTTGCCAGCAATCACCCCACCCACCTCTCTGGGCACAACCAGCCCCCCTGTGCCAACTTCTCCTCATGGTTCCAGATTTTTCCATCACGAGGCCTTTCCAGGGCCCCTCCATCAGACAATTTGCTTCTCAGCCCTCCCCATGTACAGGAACCCACCAGCACATGTCTGCCCGGGTCTGGGCTTGCTTGGCTGCCATACATGAAGAAGATATGGAAAGGGAAACCAAAAACACACATGGCATTCCAGCACGCTCACACATGCACAGCTCACAGCACTGGAGCAAGGAGATCACTCCCAGCACAGGGAAGCACTCACATCCTGAAAAACCTTTAGCTCTACTGCCTGAATTATCTGCTGAGTTCTCAATGTTTATCCTTCCAGAGAACTCCCTGCCTCCTAGCTCCTCCAGCCAGGGCTGGATTTTTCCCTCTCAAAATCGTCCTGTTTTCTACCCTGAATAAATAAAATAAAAAAGAGTCAACTTTAGACTTACTTTTTACGTGGTTTTAGTTTTAAAGATTTAAGTAACTCAAATTAACTGGAGCCCTGCTTACCACCTGCAACGAGAAGCTGAGGTTTGGGATAGGTCAGAGATGAGACAGTTTAAGATTTCCCCTTACAAAAGAACAATGTTATTTTTTTGGGGATGGGAGAGGAAACTGCAGCCTCACACACACAAACCAGTGAGATCACACACACACACACACACAAGGAGCAAAGGTGAGGGGATGGTACCTCTGGAGGGGGTGGCTTGATGGTCACAGGCTGGGACGTCCGGCGGGGCGGGGAGGGCTTGGGCTGCACCTGCTGCTGGACAGTGTTGTAGTAGGTGACCCCCCCATACACCTGGGACTGCGCCTGCAGGAGCAGCAGGATCAGAGCTCTGGGCTGGGGGGCCCTGTGAGCCTCTCCTGGCACCCAGCAGCCCCCAGCCAGAGCCAAGAGGGGCTGTGCCCCCCAGAGATCAGCCTCCAAAGCTCCTTGTGTGTCCCCACCCCTCATCAATGTCCCCCACCTCCAGCAGGGACAGGACACAGCCTGTGCAGGTGGGATTCCTTCACCCTGCAGTCCATGGAATGCCTGAACTTCCCAACAGCAGCTTTTCTGTCTGGACACAGCTCCCCTGCACATCCAGCCCTGCAGCCTCGGGGGAAACTGCCCTCAGAGCAGGGTGAGGTCCTGCCAGGATGAGCTGGAGCAGTGGGAAGGGCAAGGATGGCTGGGAGCTCAGAGAACATGCAGCTCTCCAGCCTTCCACGGCGTGTCAGCCCTGCTCCAGTCACAGCCTGTCAGCCCTGCTCCAGCCACCACGGCACCAGGATCTGGTCTGCTCTGGTCTCATCTGCCTTTTCAAGGATCTGGTCTCATCTGTCTCCTCAGGGATTAGGTCTATCTGCCTCCTCACAGGGTCTGATCCTCAGAGATACCCAATTCAATCTGTCTTCTCAGGGATCTGATCTGATCTGCCTCCTCAGAGGAATCTGACCCATGTCCCTGCAGGATCTGGTCTGATTTGCCTCCTCAGGGACCCAATCCAATCTGCCTCCTCACAGCCTAGCAGTGACCTTAGATACCAAGCTGGGCTATGGAGCATGGAAATCCATCCCCATGCTGCTCACACCAGCAATTCCCAGCCTCTATCTCAAACAGAACTGACTTCCAAAGTCATTCCCAAGGTATCCTTGGCTCAGCAGGGCCCTGGAAGGGCTGTCTCCCTCTTCCATAAGGGAACACCTCAATTCCACACCCCCCAGGACAGGATTTCACCCAGTGCCTGCCACACTCAGGGAGCTGCACAGCAGCCATGAGAACAATCCTTTCTGGGATTCCAGCAGCCTTTCCCCACGGAGCTGTTGCACATCCTCTCCCAGGAACACCCCACACCCCACACCATCCCACCTGCTCCTGCCTGGGGAGGAGCCACGGCGCACCCGGCTTACCTGCGTGTTGGAATAGAGATGAGGAGGGGGTGGAGGGGGCAGAGCTCCAGGGGGGTAGGGGTAGCCAGGATTCCCAAAATTCATCACTCCAGGGGCCGAGAAGTAAGTCGGAGTGAGCAGCTGCTGCGGCGGGGGCTGCCCCGGGGGCATGGACACTGCTGGGGGGTACAGGCCGGGGTTTGCCATGGCAGGGGGCGTCTGGTGGGGGTGTAAACCTGGAGGTGACCCAAAAAAGAGCGTCCCTGGGTAGCAGCAGGAAGGAGCGTGCTCTGCTCCCTGCTGGGGAGGGACACAGAGCAGCAGAACACAGCCCCCTCCCCAGGTCCGGATTCAGCGGAACCAGATGTGGCCCCACGGCAACTCCACTGCAGGGAACAATTTGTGTGGGCAAGCAGAGAACGTGTTAGACAGCTCCCAGTTCTGCTTTTTCCTGAGCTACAGGGCCAGGGAGTGAGGAACCAGCCCAGTGCCCACGGAAGGGAGCGGCCCAGCCTGCTGAGGCCCCACAGGGACCTGCAAACATCCAGCTGGGAGCTGCCAAAGGTTCAGCTCCCCTTGTCCTGCACTGGCTGGAAGCTCCAGAAACATCTATTTTTTCTTTTATTAAAACTGATACTGGTTCAGCCTCACTGCAGGAGGGAGCAGGTCTCTTCCATGTCGTAGAAATTAAGGAAAATGGATTCCTGTCTGTGATAGAGGCTGTGGGAGAGCAGAGTTCTCTGTTCCCCGAGTTCAGGGGTGTCCCACTGGCTCCTCACCTGGATGAGGGAGGTGCATCTCCGGCTGCACAATCATCCCTTGGGGCGGCAGCGGGGCTGGGTTCTCACCGTGGGCGTAGATTGGTCCCTGGAATTGTACTGCAACAACACATGACAGGCTGTGAGGAAAAGCTCCATGGAATTTCAGTCCCCTGCAGCTGGGCACACACAGCCCAGCCTGCCCTGAGGGCTCCCACAGCACACAGAGGCTCCAGGGCTCACAGATGGGACATGCTCCCTAAAGAAAAGCCTCCTACTCCCTTTAGAAAGCAGGAAAATACGCAGGGAATTTCTTCTCTAACACTTTAAATGCTGGAGGGAATTCCTAATCCATCCCCAGTTCTGTTCTCCCCATGCTCAAATGTCAAAGACCTGATTTAAAATTCAATTTTAATCCCAATTCTCAGGAAGAATTGGGGTGTCCTAAGAGCCCTGGCACAGAGAGGGGATAACTCTGAGGATAATTCCACGGGTTTGAACACAACCAGGCAGGCTCCCAGCTGCCTTTGAGACACTGTATAAGAGGACACAACAAACACAAGAGAAGACACAGTTCCAGCCCCGAAAGAAATGGGGAGATCCTTGCTCCAGTTGTTCATGTGGAGCAGGGATCACATGGAGCCACAGGAGCAGGAAGGAAACACTCACGTGGGTCATAGTAGTGCCCTTCCACGATGCTGATGTGCATGGGGGGCGCGGGCTCTGGCACGGGGGGTCTCTGCCGCTGCGATGAGTAGCGCTTCACACGCCCCCCCGGCACTGCCTGTGAGAGTCCAGGGGTCAGGGGGGGCTGTGGGGCACCCACCCCACACCCCTGACCCCCAAACCTCCCCTGGGTCACCCCCAAACACCCCCCCAAGGGAAAGGCTGAGGCATCAAGAGCCTGTAATTAGCACAAGGCTGAGGGAATGAGAGCCCGTGTGCGAGTCACGCGTTACCATCTCCTCCATCCGGTTAAACTGCGGTGCTGGCCCAGTTCCCACGTGCACATGGTTGGGAATACCTGAGGAAGGAACAGACTGGTTATTACTGTGATTTGTGCTGGTTCCCAGGCTGGAGCTGCCTCACCCGGGGGCATGGCTGCAGCTCAGCTCCCGCTCCCATGACGTGGAACCTTTGGACTTCATGGCCTCAGTGATTTTAAATATTTTGGGATAAATTAGAGGCTGCTTTGTCGCTGCACATTTATTCAAGGTGCTCAGTAATGCCTAAATCCTGTTTCAAAACTAAATCCACAGCTTGAAACTCAGGTCTTGCTCTGAGCTCTGTGTCTGCTGAGACTCAGATCTCTTCCAGATGGATCAAGGATCCATGTGGGATCTGTAGCTGCAGTGTAAACCCTCTGCAGGGTGTAAACACTTTTATCACAGGCTCCTCTGGATTCCAACAGCAAACTGAATCCATGTGAATTCATAGCAAAGGGAATTTTAAACCATGGCTTAAAATTACAATGCCAAGGTGACCACAGGTGATTCCAAGGGAGTGAAAATGGGTCAAACAAACCCCGGAAGTGCTCATGGATCACTGACAGAGGGATACAGAATGGATGGATGGGAGCCAAATGCTTCCCAGAATAATTCCTCCCTCCTCTGCTAGGGACAAAAAAGGGACAGCAGAGTCATCATCCTTCTCACAGCAGAACATGACTGTGTACCTGCAGCCAAGAGCTGGCCTGTGGGAAACTGGGGAAGATGCTTCATTTTTGTGCATTAAAAAAAGCCCTAAACCAGACAATCCCATCACTTTTGAATTCTCATCCCACTGTGATGTTTCCAGCCTGTCCAGGGGTCTGTTCTCACAGACTTCACAGTGCCACCAGTACCAAATGACTTCTGGTTCCATGACCTCAACCTCACAGACACTTATGAAAGCAGCCAAGTCGCTTCCTTCTCCTTGCTCCAGTTTTACTCCCCTCGGGAAGCATTCTGACACTTCCAGGCACAGACTCTAATTCTGCAAAGGGATAATTATACCTGGATGACCTCTCTGTGGATGTGCAATGGAACTGTCCTCAGCTGGCACCAGAGTTACTCTGTCCCATGTCCCTCCCTCCTCCCAGGCACAAAGGGATTTGCCAATCCCTGCCAGGCCTTGGCTATTGATAACCAAATCCCAGTGCCAGGAAATGAGCTGATAAACAGGAAGAAGTTCCTTTCAGCTCTGAGCAGGACACCACAGAGCCAATTATTGATCCTTATCTCGTGCTCTCCTGCAGCAGGGGTCAGTCTTGCTGTGATTCACACCACAGGGAAAGGATCCCTTCTATCCTTCCCAGCCCTAATTCCATTCACCTACACAAAAATGTTTAATTTCCCTTTTTCTCTGTTGTATCCATACTGCAGCACTTTCCCAGCAGAAACTGCCACTGTGCACCCACCCTGGGACAGGGCTTGGACAGAGACAGCTCAGCTCTGACCAGCTGCACAGATCAGGAGGCACTGGGCTGCTGGAAAACCAGGAGGCTGCTCCCACTTACCCCTCAGCTCCCGGGGCGGGATGAACTGGGACTGCCCCGGGCTCCAGTTCTGCTCTGTCAGGTTCATCTGGGTCATCTCCTGCTCAAGTCCATCCACGCTGGATTCCACTGGTGACTCCCAATTGCTCTTGGCTGGTGTGGGGGAGGTCTCAGCTGGCGTGGCTTTTGGAATCACAGGAGCCAGCCCCTCAGAAGCAGGCACCTCCTCTGCCAGCTTCCCTGCCTCCCCAGCCTTGACTCTGGTCCTTCTTGCCCGGGAATAAGATTTCTTCTCCACTGGTCTGTCCGGTGGTGGCTGCACAGCATCAGCACCCGTGGCTTGGTTTTCCAGAGCCCCCTCCTCCTTCCCAGGGCTGCCATGGACATGTCCCACCTCCAACTCAGGGGACGTGTCCCTGGATGGGCTCTGCTCTGCGTGCTTCCCACGGTAGCCACCCTCCTGCTTGGCTTGTTCCCCGTTCCTGTGCAGGACAGTGGCCTCTGAAGCTCGGTAGCCTGGACGGGTGTCCTTGTAGCCCCCCATCCTGGGGTAGTTCCTGGCAGGGGGCATCCTGCCAGCGCTGCCAGAGCTGCGGCTGTTGTAGGGCCGTGGGGGAGCCGAGGGGCTCTTGGCACCCTGGTGCCTTGGGGGCTTGGGGGGCCTCTCGTTGGACCAGTTGGGGTCTCGCTGAGGGGGACTGCCAAAGCTGAGGGAGAAAAATAGAATAATTCAATAGAAAGAAACCCCTGGGTGGGAAGAATCACTTGTGTCAGGGAACACCTTCCCAGTATGCACATCTAGAAACCCCAGGAACATGGTCCCACGTGACTGAGCTTTCCCTCTTTGCATCTCCAGTCCTGGTCCCTCTCCCCAGGACAATCCAGGCCCTGGTGGGACTCTGGGGCTCACCGTGGCTTGCGCATCCTGCGGGGTTTGATGTCGTCGGGGTTGTGGGCTGAGCGGATGTCGTACCCATACAGAGCAATCAGCTCCTGCCTGGTCTTGGGGGCCTGCTCATCCTCACGGAACTTGTCGTGTTCCCAGCGCCCCTCGTCCTTCCACAGCTTCCGCTGACGACCCTTTGGCCTGGAAAAGGGACACAGGGAGGAGCAAGGGGCTGTAAGGTCAAGATGTGGCAGTTTTGAGCAGTTCCATACAGAGCCTGAGCATTCCTGGGGCAGGGAAGGCACAGGAGGCAGCATCCCTCCTTCCTCCTGCTCCTCCTGCCCAGCAGCTGCTGGTGACCCTCTGCTATTTGGGAAAAGCAGCTGGAAAGAGTCACTGGTGCCTGGCACAAGTGGGTTTTGTGCATCTCTCCTTCAAAACAAAGAGCTGAAGTGTCCTGGCAGGTAATGGAAGCACAGACTTCCCAGTGCATCCCACTGAAGCAAGGAGCCCTGCTGCCAGAGGCTGACCTGGAAGCTGGCCTGTCCCTCCCAGAGCCCCAGGGGGACACTCACATACCTGACCTCCTCCTCCTGCGTCTGCCCTCGGAGGTCGTGCTCAAAGAAGAGCCCCTTGCGTGGGATGTACGCCGGGTTCTTGCGATCCTCATCGTCATCCAGGTGCTTGGGAACCTTCTTCCCAACTTTCTTCTCCACAGGCTCGGTGCTCTCCTGTCAGAAGCAGGGAGCTCTCACCACTGCAGCAGTCCTGCTGCCAGCCCCCAGCCCGGAGCCGTGGGACACCCACCTGCCCATCCCCGCTCTGCCGCTCGCCCGTCACCGCTCCCTTGGCATCCACCTTCTCACTGCCCTTCTCCCCTCTGGCCGCCGACTCGCAGGAATCGTTGCTGTCCTGCTTCAGCTCCACCTTGGAGCTTTCTTCCTCGCTGTAATCCTCTTCCTCTGCCTGGGAGACACCCAGTGACTCAAATGTGCTCCGTTACCAAGAGATCTGCCAGGAATCTCCCTAAACCTGGAGTCAGATCCAGTGACAGACTGCCCAGAAATTCCCTCAGTTCTGGAGTCAGATCCCTGCTCCAGCTGTTAGACATGAGTCTTCCAGAGCAGATGATTAGCTCCTAAAATTCTTCCTATCCCCATGCTTTTAGAGGAAAAGCAAAGGTTAAACACTACTTCTCCAAAGAGAGAGAGGATCCAACAGGTTTTCTGGAATGGAGCTGGGATCAGCTGCCCCACAAAGATGTGACATCCCACCACTCCAAAAAGGCTCCTGCAGACTGGGAAGACTGGTGATCTCAGGCCCTTCCTTCCACACTGAGGGCCTGGATCCAGCCAGGGCCACGTTTCCAAATTCCCTGGAGTTCCTCAGCTGACTCACTCTGCTCAGGAGCATGACCTGGTTTCACCCCCAGGAGCCTCCGGAGGCTGGAGCCGAACTAAAAATAGCTCGGGGTGATTAACCAAACCCTGCTCCATTTTCCTCTTTCAACACAGCCCTTGCACATCGGCTGCTCCCGGTGTTTACGCTGGGGAAGCCCAAGCTGGGCATTATTTTTAGGTACAGGAACAGAGTCATCCTGGCAAGGCAGTGATGCAACAACCCTGCTGCCACTGGGAGCCTCCACGCGGGATTCCAGGCTGGAAGAGCTCTGGAAGCTGCCCCAGCACCTCTGCAGCCTGCAGAGCTCCTTCCTTGTTAATGCCATAGATTAATTCCTAAACTGAGATTAATTCCCAAAAAAACAGCTTGGATTTCCTCTGCCTGGTGGTTTGGATAGTCTCTAGCCACTGTTTCCCTCAAGATTCCCAAAACACAGATGGATTTTCCTTAGAAAGCCTTCACTATAATTCTTAAGACACCAGAACTTCTCTAAACTCCTTGTAAATCTCAAACTTTAGAGTTCTGAACTAAAAATCCAGGGGAACCTGCAGCCCCCCAGGCACGGGTGGGATGGGATTCCTTTAGCACCCCCTAATTCCCAAAGTGCATTCCCCTTCCAGCTGCTCCCTCAGAACAGAGGGAAGCCCCTGGGATGCTCCCAACCACCACTTTGCTTTTGAATTCCAACTAATTAAAACCCAACAAGCATCCCACACTCCTCCCACGCCCTTCTTGGCCATGGCAAATCCAGTTCCCAGTGTGAGGAGCCAGGAGGGTTTTTCCCTTGCACATACTGGCCCTGCACCCTCCCCAGCAGCACAGTGACACTGGTCCCAGTGCCAGGGGCTGGGAGTGGGGGAGGCCATTTCCTCAGGAGACAGAGGGAAGGGATCCAAGGACACAAACTGGGTTTGTGCTGAAATTCCACGGGAATCAGGGGCTCAGCAGGACAGGGGTCACCCTTACCTCCGAGTCCTCGGCGCTTTCGTAGTCAGAGAGCACAGCTGTGGGGAGGGAGAGGAGTGGGGTCAGGGCAGGGCTGGGCATGGCTCCTCTGCCATGGCACCAAACCCTTCCCAAAGGGAATTTGGATGCCAGCAGCACCCTGGATCAATGCCACAGCCAGCTATGGGGAGCAGGGAAGGGTCTGGGACACTGTCCACTGTCCCACATTTGCCTGCTGTTACAAATGGATATTTGGCATGGCAACAACCACAGGGTTGTTGGAAAAGCTGTTTGGACTGGTTTTAACTTTTTTTGCACACAAACAACCCTGCCCAAGAGCCATCACTCACCATCTCCTTCGATGCCATCCTCACTTTCCTGCAGAGAGAGAAAAGTGAGGGCTGTTAGAGCAGGGGAGGGCAGCAGCCAGGTCCTAGCAACATGGAATCATGGATTCATAAAAACACAGAATAATGGAATTGTTGAGATTGGAAAAGGTCTTTAAGATCAAGTCCAACCTTCAACAAACACCAGCCCCAAGTCACCACTAAACCACGTCCCCAAAAGCCACATCCACAGTTTTTGTACACTTCAGGGAATTGGGCAGCCTGGGCCAGTGCCTGACCACCCCTTCCATGGAGAAAAATTCCCTCAGAACATATTTTCTTAGTATCTACTACCCTAATACCTTTTCCTAACAGCTGTTCTTTTGTCCTAATGTCCATTTCTCCTAATACCCAGCATCCCATACATGATAACAGCAAGGTCTGGCCCTAACCCTATTGCATCCACCCTTGGAAGTTCAGCTCCAGTGACCAAGAAGAAACAAACTGGAGCCTTTCTAAGGCTCCAAGAACCTTCTAGAGCAGTGACAGTAGGGGAAGATGGAGAGCATAGTACAGCCTGTTGGTGTTGGGGGTCTCCAGGGAGTGGAGTGACAGCGACAGGGGAGCCAGGATCCCTGCCCTGGCAACCAAGAGCCAGGGAAAGGGCAAGAACAGGGAATAACAAACAGAGGCTCAGCTCAGGGAAGGGGCTGGAAGAAGCAAACAGCTCAGAGAAGGAAAAGTGCTCAGTAAAGCTGCTGCCCAGAGAAGCTGTGGCTGCCTCATCCTTGGAAGTGTCCAAGGGTAGGTTGGACAGGGCTTGGATTAAACTGGGATAGTGGAAATTGCTCCCTGCCCAAAGTAGAAGGTGGAACTGGATGAGCTTTGAGGCTCCTTTCAAACCAAACCATTCCATGATTCCAGCACGAAGACAAAGATCAACCCAACTGTACAGAAAAACACAACCCCAGAGCACAAACAACCCGACCAAGGTGACAAGATAAACCCAAAACCACCAGAGAAAAACACCCAGGGAGTCAGGGGGAGCTGGAAATAACCAGCCCTGGAACCTAAAACAGGAAAGAGCTGGAAATAACCACCAGCAGAACCCAAACCAGGAGGGAATTGCACCTGGATGTGAAACTGCAAAGTAGAACTGCACAGTGGGGGGAGAGAGCAGCACCCACCCCACACCTGCCCTTGTTGCAGGGACCCCAGGAACAGGCACAGCACCCCAAGAACAGGGATGGGAACTCAGACTGGGGAGATCCAGCCACAGGGAGCCAGAGCAAAGCCTGCTCCTGGGGTTCTGCTCCAGCCCAGCTCTCCCACACACATTTTGGGGGGGTTCAGGCCATTCCCCCAATTCCCCAGACTGGTGTTCCCCCAGCTCTCCACCCCCCACTTTGTCCCCAGTGTCCCCACATCCTGCAGGTCCTAATAGCAGTCCCCCCAACAGCAGAACCCCCCAGGTCTCTCACTCCTCCCCAAGGCCCTTCCTAGAGAGCAGAACCCCTCTTTCTGCCCCCCTCAGACACCAGAACCCCTCTCTCAGCCCCTCTTAGAGACCAGAACCTCTCTCAGCCCCCTCCCTGCCCTGGTTCCTCAGTGTCCCACCCCCCTGCCTTCCCCTCGGGACCCCCAGACACCGGAACATCCTTGGGCCCCCTCCCTCCTTTCCCCAGGATCCCAAACCTCCTTCTGATTCCCCCAGACACCAGAACCTTCCCCTCAGCCCGCTCCCTCCCCACGGTCCTCAGTGTCCCCAAGCCCCCCGCCATCCCCAGGCTCCTCGGTTTCCCCAAGCCCCCCGCCATCCCCACGGTCCTCAGTGTCCCCAAGCCCCCCGGCATCCCCAGGGTGCTCAGTGTCCCCAAACCCCCCCGCCATCCCCCGGCCACACTCCAACCCCCGAGCCCCCCATCCCCGAGGCGCCCCCAACCCCTCACTCACACACTCCGACTCGGCCGCGCTCTTCCCCCCGGCCCCACCGGCGCTCTCAGCCCCTCGGCCCCGCGGCCCAGCTCCGAGGGCCCCCGCGGCGCCGCGCGGCGGGCGGTGCGACAGCCGGGGCGAGCCGGACCGGGAACGGGAGCGAGATCCGGATCCCGAGCGGGAGCGGGCGGAGCGGGGGGAACCGGGAGCGGACCCGGCGCTGTCGGAGGCCGCCGAGCCCTCGCTGTCCTCGCTGTCCTGCGAGGCGCGCTGCCGCCGCCGGTCCGCCATCTTGGCCGCGGGGCACCACGGGAACGGCGCGCGCTCGGCCTCCACCGCCCGCCCCCCCCCCAATGTCTTCCGGTACCGCGCCCGCCAGGGGGCGCGCGCCGCGCGCGCCGGTGACGTCACCGGCCCCGCGGAAGTGACGTCACACCCGAGGGCGGGTAAATCATCAGCACCCAGCGGCCTTTTCCTTGTTTATTGTAAAAAAAAAAAAAAAAAAAAAAAACAACGAAAAAAAAATATATAACCAACAACGAAAAGCAATAAAAAATAATAAAATAAAACCAGCGAGCGGGCGTGTCCGCGAATGACCCCACCCCCTCCCCGTAACGTTTGTTTAGAACTCGGCGGTTTTAGAACTTTATCGATTTTTTTAACAATTTCCGGGTTTTTAAGTTGTTTTTTGTTTTTTTTTTTTAAGTTTGTTTTTCTTAAAGTTTTTTTTTTTGCTAATTTTTTTTTTTTGTAAACGAGTTTTTCGGCGTTCAATAAGCTCGGGGTTAATTATAGAGAGGGGGGGCAGTGGGGGGTAAGACTGGGGGGGCACAAGGCTCAGTGTAGGGAGGGAAAAAAATGGGGAAAAAATGTGGAAAAAGGGGGGGAAGGTGAGGAAAAAGGAAAAGATAGGAGGAAAAAGGGAGATAGGGAGAAAAAAGAGGAAAAGGGACACATGGAGCCCCCACCCATGGAGCCCCCTCCCCACCCATCCAGCACCAAGAGGGTCCAGCAGCACCCAGGGGCTCGGACAGGCAATAATCGCCCCCCCTCACAGCAAACCCCTTGCCCGCCTCAAAACATTTAAATTACATTTAAAAAAAACCATTAAAACCCCCCAAATTGTGCGCACAGGGTTTCTATTTCACAAAAAAAAAAAAAAAAAAAAAAAGGAAATTTTTGCTTTTTAACTCTCCCTTCTGCCCCCGCCAACCCCACTCCAGAGAGGAAAACCACCAAAGAGGGGGGAAAACCTCCCCAAAAGAGAATCCCAGGCGCTTCCCAGTTCCCAGCTGGCTCCAACAAACACAATCCGCTGTTTATCCTGCTCTCTAACTAAACACAACATGAAGGCAGCAGCGGGTGAGTCCCGGGGGATGTGGCACCCCCAGACACGGGATCTGGTGCTGGTCATCCCCATGCTCCCACCGGACACGGGAGAGCCCCAGATCCCAAGGCCACGGGCTGTGGAGTGCAGGGGTGGCACACAGGGGACTCAAGGATGGGGCTGGGATCCACCCACTGCCCCCAGGAGTGGAGCTGCAGGCTGGTGGCACTGGGAAGGCGGTGCCAGTGCGGGGGATGAGTCCGGGAAACGTTCCAAAACCCAAACGAACAAAACTTGGGATCGCAGAAGAACGAAACCATCCGTCAGCACGGAGCAGGCAGCAGCTGGTGGTGACCCGCTGATGGCAGAGCTTCTGCTGCCTTAGAGGTGTTCAGAGCTCCTGAGGATGGAGCTCCTGGAGGTGGCTGGAGCTCCTGGAGGTGTTTGGAGCTCTCAGGATCTCCCTTATTTCCGACAGGTCCGGTGTGGTGTCTGCTTCTTCTGCACCTCCAGCCGGCAGCGGCTGCGCTCGTCCAGCCAGGGCAGCTCGAAGTTCCTGTGGGCACAGCTGGTGTCACTGCAGCACCATCCTGACCCAAAATGGCACCATCGAGACCCAAAATGGGCAGGGTGCCTTGTTAGGAGTGACACTGGCACTCCCCAGCCCCATCCCCTCCCGCCCCCAGTACTCACTGTGGGGTCAGTTTGGGCAAGGGCCGGCCAAAGGCGACAACGGGCAGGTAAGGGGTGATGAGCAAACTTTCCACTGTGGAGAGACACCAGAGAGTGTGAGACCCCCAATCTGCACCCCCACCCCTGACACCCCCTTCCCAAGCCTCACCATCATCTGGCTCAGGGAAAAATGAGGTAACTTCAGGTTCCGACTCCTGAATCCCTTTCCTTTTGTACATTCGGAGCTGCAGCCGCTGTAGGATTCTCTGTTCCCTGATCCGCTGGATGTCCCACCTGGAAAAGAGGATGGCTGGGAAAGTGAGGAGCTGTGGGGCAGTGCCACACTCCCCCAGAGACCAGAACCCCTCCCTCAGCAGAGAGAGAGTGATCACAGGGCTGCACTGGCTGCCAGTGATGTGAGAGCATCCCTCCTCCTGCAACATTCCTGGTGCCCATCCCAGCTGCACCCTGCCCTGCCCCCTGCTCCAGGTGACACCCCAGGACCCTCCCCTGTAAGACTGGGACTCCAGACCCCCTTTGCTCCAACCTTTTCCTTCGTTTCTCATCCAGCTCCAGCTTTGCGTGCCGTTTGGAGAAGACGCTGTCGTCCAGGTTCTGCAATGACACCAGACAGGGATCAGTGCATCATCCCAGGGCCAGATCCCCCCAGCTCAGCCTCCCAGCCACAGATGGGCTTTGTGCTGGATGAGGGGATGAGATGCCACCAGCTCTGGGAGTGGGGCACAGCCTGGAAAGCCCCATGTGGCACCACTGATGGCTCACGTACCTCCAGGAGGTCCGAGGGGTTGGGGTCTCTCAGGGGCTCCACGACATGGTCCCTCCAAGACGGAACTGCAGGACAAGGAGAAGGGAGTTAGCCCACACCAGAATCCCCACAGCCACCCTCTGCACCATCCCACCACCTCCACACTCCCTTCCTGCCCATCCTTCTCCTTGGAGCACGGCTTGGGATGCCCCAAACCCCCATCCTGAGCCAGCAGTGGACATCTGGCTGACAACCATGTGACAACCCCCCATCCCCAACCAGCCACAGGGCAGCAGAGCTGATCTCCACCCCCTTAGCCAAGCACACAAGCAAAGCTGAGGCACTCCCAGGCATGTGCCAGGCTCTGTCTGAGCCACAGTGCCGAGCCACCTGGCACAGCCCAGTTCCCAGCGCTGGCACCAACCTCACTGGGCTTTGGGATTTGGGGACAGCAGGTGACCCCAGTGCTGTGTCACCGTGGCATGAGCCATAGACACATTTCCCACCCACCCACAGGAAGCTGCTCCACCAGACACCAGCCAGGAGCCCTGCCCAGAGCGGGGTGAGCCCAAGAAGAGATTTGGGACAGCCCAGAGCCAGCACCCTCTGCAGTGGAAGGAGCCAGCAGCATGGCACCTTTCCACCACCACAGGCACTCCCTTTGGGAATGTGGGAGCCCTTTCCCAGATTCAGAATGAGGGTGCTGAGCCCTGTTCCCAGGCTGGCCGAGCCCAGCAGCTTCTCCATCATTCTCTCCATCCTTACTTGCTACAGTCTCCTCCTTTTTGGGGGAAGGCTCCCGCAGCGGCAGCGGTGACGGGGGCGGCTGGTGCCAGCGGCACAGGTACATTTCTGTGGTGGACAGGTAGGGCAGGTCGTCGGCCTCACTGACAAAGCTTTTCTCCTTGGGGTGAGTGCCAGGACCCTTGGGTGGGGCTGATGCTCTCAGTGGGGTCTCCAGGAGCGAGCGGGTTTTTTCCGGAGTCTCTTGGCTCCGCAGTTCTCGTTTACAAACAGTTTCAGCCAAGGAGCCGCCCGATTCCTCCTTCCCCGGGGAGTGTTTTGGAGTTTTACTCTTCACTTTGGAGAATTCTGACACTAGTTTTTTCACAGGCGTCTTCCTCTCTGTGCTCCCAAATGTTGGCTTCCTGCAGGAGGAAGAAGAGCTGAGCCAGGCACATGGATCCTCGCCCTGCACCAGGGACGCTGTGGGAGGCTCCTGGCACCCCCAAACCAGGGTTGCTGCACCAGGGCCAGATTTAAGCAATTTACAGAGTGGTTTCCCCAGGATTTTGTGACCCTGCACTCCCCGCACAGGCTTTCTTGAGGTTCTCCTTGACACAGGGATGTGTTCCTGGTACTGGGTGGCCTCTCCAAACACCTCAAAGGTGAAGCCATAGGGAGTGTCCCCCCTCCTCCCCACGCAGCCCCCCCCCGTGCACTCTGTACCTTTTATGCCCCTTCCCGTTCCTGCCGTAGGGGAAGTGCTTGGGCTGCAGGGTCGGGGGAGGCTCCAGCAGCTCCTGGGGACACTCCAGAGGCAGCTTCTCACAGGCCTCTGCCTCAGGCTTCTCATCCACCTCAAAGCCCTGGAAGATGCGGTGCTTCTCCCGCTCGCTGTCCTTCTTCACCAGCTGCACCCGCCTTTCCATGCGCTCGATGCGCGCCAGGAGCTGCAAGGCAGAGGGGAGAGGGCTCACCTCGGGCTGGGGTCACCCCCTGGGCACCCCAGGGCAGGGGCCAATGGACGGCACAAAATGGCCACTCTCTGTCTGCTTCTCCTGCTACAAGGACATCTTCCACTATCCCAGCCGTTCCAAACCCTGTCCAACCCAGCCCGGAATACTTCCAGAGATGGGGCAGCAGCAAGCAGAGATTTTGGGGGTCCCAAAATCTCTATGTGTCCTCCTCGAGGATGCAGGATGGAGAAAGGGGGTTGCAATTAGCTGTGGGTTTAAAGAGCACCTGGTTTCCCCTGCCCATGGTCACCTGCCCCCAGCCATCCCCAGCACCGGTTTTGGACAGCACCTCCCAAAGGTGTGGCTGTGGGGGGCCCAGCGTTGGGGAGCAGAGCCCAGTGCACACAGGGTGTGGCAGTCCCATGTCCCCAAAGAGGGGAGGCTCTGCCCCTCAAGTCCCATGACGGACTTGCCACAGTGCGGCTCCTCCATGTTGGGGGACGCGGCATTGCCTGCGGTGACACCACGTGGGGTGTCCCTGTCCTTCCTGCCACAAACGGGGCCACCACTGCTGACACCGCCACTGCAGCTGGGCATGGCCACCACTGCTGCTGGTGGCACACAGCCACAGGGCTGTGGGGCTGGCAGGGGGGGGTGACCCGTGGCTGTGGGGGGGGGACACTCAGCATCTGTGGGGTGACACAGCACCCATGGGGGGACAACGCAGGTGGGGACAATGTGGGGGGAGCACACATGGCATTTCTGGGGTGACACAGGACACACGTGGTGGGGGGGTAGGGGGGGAAGGAGGAGCACAGCTGTGGGGGACCCCAGTGTCCCCCCCCAAGGCTGGCAGCCTCTCATGGCTGTGATGGACCCCAAATCCCCGAGGTGGCCCCAGCAGCGAGAGGCGACAGCCCTTGTGGCCGTGTCTCACCCGGTGACGCGGCCCCTTTAAGGTTCCCCCCCCCACCCCCCGCACGGTCGCCACGGTAACGGGCGGCGGCCCGTTAACCCCCGCCCCGCCCCCGCCCTTTGTGCCCCCGCCGCTTTGTCTGGGGGGGGCTGCGACCCCCGGGGGCACCCGCGACCCCCGAGGGGGGGAGCCCAGCCCTGCGGTCGGCAGAGATCCCCAGGGTGGGATGGGGGTGCAGAATTGTGTTTAACCCTTTGGGGAGGGGGGCATTAACCCCCCCCAGGGGGATTCTGTAACCCCCCCCCCCGAGTACCAGATGCCCCCAGTGAGGGAATTCTCAAAGAGGGGGGGATTAACCCCTGGAGTAACACGGGGGGAGAACAGTAACACCCAAGGAGGGGGGGGGGAATATTAACCCCTGGGATGCCAGCGGGGGTGGTAGGGGGGCCTCCCCCACGAGGGGAGAACATGTGGGGCATTAACAGCCAAGAGGGGGGGAATTAACCCCTGGGGTGCCATGGGGAGGGGGGGAGCAGGTTAACTGCCATGAGGGGCACATTAACCCTCAAGGGGGTTGGACGTTAACCCTTATGGGGGGACATTAACCCCCCAAAAAGGGGGGGGGGCATTAACCCTCGAAGGGAGCAGAGTTAACCCTCAAATAGGGGGGCAGTAACTGCCATGGGGTGCAGAATTAACCCCCAAAGAGGGGTGGACATTAACCCTCAAGGGGATGGAATTAACCCCCAAAGAGAGGTGGAATTAACCCCCAAAGAGAAAGGGGCATTCACCCCAAAGAATTAACTCTCAAAGGTGGGGGGCATTAACTCCCATGGAGTGCAGAATTAACCCTTAATGAGGTGGTGGAATTAACCCCCAAAGAAGGGGGCCCATTAACCCCCAAAGAAGGCACTGAATTAACCCCCAAAAAAGAGGTGAAATCATCCCCCAAAAAGGGGGGGAATTGCCCCAATAAGGGGGCTATTAACCCCAACAAGGGGAGGGTGTAAATTAAGCATTGAGGGGACGGAATTAAAAAAAAGAGAAGTGAAATCAACCGCCAAAGAGTGGGGTATTAACCTCCAAAGAGTGGGGTAGTAACCCCCAAAAAAGGAGGGTATGAACCCCCCAAAAAGGGGGGCAGCATTAACCCCTTGGGTGTCACGGGGTGTGAGAACTTTACTGTTGGTGGGCAGAATTCTACCACAATCCCAGGGACCCCTGGGTGGTGTTGGGGTGCCATTAACCCTAAAGGGAGGTGGCATCACTCTACGGGGGGGGGTGTTAAAGCTAGGGGGGGGTTAAATCTAGTGGGGATCGCCCCATAGGGGGAGTCACCCCATAGGAGGGCGCTAAACGTAGAGGGGGTTAACCCTAGGATGGGGGTCACCCCATGGTGGGGAGGGTAAACCTGAGGGAGGTTAAACCTAAAGGGGAATTAACCCTGAGGGGGGGGGTCACCCCACAGGGCAGTGGGTTCAATCTGGGGGGGGTGGGTGGGTTAAACCCAAGGAGGAGTTAACCTTGGCGGGAGTTAACCCCTTCCACGCCGCATTCCCGCCCACCTCCCCGTTCCCCCCGGTGCGCCCCCCCCCCGCCCCGCTCCGTTCCCCCGCCGTACCGTGTCGCGCTCGGCCCGGAGCTCCTCGATCTGCCGCTCCTTGGCCTGCAGCTGCTGCTGCTGCTGCTCGATCAGGTCCAGCTGGAGCAGCAGGATCTGCCGCAGGCAGGCGGCCTGCCCGGGCGACCCTCCGCCGGCGCCCATCGCTGCGCGGGCCGCGGGCCGCCGCTTCCCCGGCTCCGCGGGCCCCGCTCCCGGCCCCGGCCCCGCTCCCGGCCCCGCCGCCGCCGCCTCCCCGGGCAGCCCGCCCGCATCCCCCGCCGCGGCCCTGCCCCCGCCGGCCGCCGGCCCCGCCGCGGCCCCGCTCCGCTCCCGCTCCGCCACCCCGCAGCCGCGGCCCGTGTGTGCCCCCAGCGGCGGCGGGGCCCGGGGCCGCCGGGCCGGCGGAGCGGGGCCTTCCTCCCCCTCCTCCCCCTCCTCCTCCTCCTCCTCCCCGCCCGCCCCCTCGGGCCGCCGCCGCCCGCCCCCCCGGAACGCCGTGGACCGCATGGCCGGGCCCCCGTTACCGCCCGCCGGCACCGCGGGGCGGCGGCGCGGGGGGCGCCGGGGGCATCGGCGCGGAGCGGCCCCTGGCCCGGGGATGACCCGCGCAGGGATGAGCCGCGCGGGGGGGCGGCGGGGCGGGGGTCGGTACCGGGCACGGGACCCCGGGTACCGGCGAACGGGGCTCGGCGCGCATGCGCCGGCGGCGGTGGGGGCGGTGGGATCCCCGGGGGTGAGGAGCGGGGCCGGTCCCCGCCTGGGGACCCCCGGGGCGGTGCCCACCCGCGCCGCTCCCCCCGGGCCGGGCCGGGGTGCGGGGGGGTGGTCGCGACACGCGGACACGCGTGAGGCGGGGGTCCCGCGCCGCAGTACCGGGGGCGGCCGCTCGGGGGCCCCCGAGAGTGGCGGTAGCGGCTTCCCGCCCCACGGGGGGGGCTCGGGTCACGGGCCGGTCCCGTGGCGGGAGGGGACACGGAGCGGCGTCGGGACCACACAAAGGGACCCCGAGCTACGAGCCCCCCACGCGGGAAGGGCCGGGGATGGGCGAACTGTGCTGTGCTTCTGGGGGTCCGCACCTCCCCGTAGGCGCACATCGCCCCACGGGGGCTGAACCCCCCCCATGCACACACAGAGCTCTGCAGTTCCTGCTGGACGTGTGCAAGAGCGCACACACACACACACACACACACACACACACACACACACACAGAGTCCGCAGCACCCCCTCTGCAGAGGCTGCAGCCCCAGCACACTCGTGCGTGCACGGACACGCACACGCACACGCGTGTCCCCCTGCAGCGAGCGAGCGCAGCCCCCGCTGCAGCACAGGCGCAGCCCGCAGACACTGCAGCCCGTGCTCAGCACCCCCGACTGCGGTCCCGGAGCACACTCATGCACACTCATGCACACTCATGCACACTCATGCACACTTATGCACACTCATGCATGCACACGCACAGCCCGGACTGCAGGCACACATATGGACGCGTACCGACATGTATGTACACGTACACACACACACAAACAGACTCGGAGGAGCATTTCCCCCTCTCCCGGCTGAAACTCCACCCCTCCCGCAGCACACGGGGCCGTGTCACCGGGGACACACAGGGGACACGCGTGGCACGTGCTGGGGACGCACAGGGGACACGTGGGGGACGTGCCTCCCTCTGCAGAGCTGCCTTCAGGGACACGCAAACACCCGCGGGGGGAGATCCCCCTTCACCCACCCCCCTGCCAGCGTCAGGGTGCCCCTGCTCCTGGTGGCCGGGTCACAGTGGCGGTGCCACCCCCGCCGTGTGGCACTGGGGAAGCCCCTCCGAGGTTCCTGCTGTGCCATGGGTCACATCAAGCCCTGCCAGCAGCGTGTGCACATGGGTGGGTGTTGTTCAGACACGGGGGGGGGGCTGTGGTTGTCACCCCCGTGTGATTGTGATCACCCGCAGGGGTGGCAGTGTTTGTCCCCCTGCATGGCTGTGCTCAAACACACACACATCTGTGTTTACACACGTGTGTGGCCATTCTCATACACAGAGCCATGGTGGGCTCTGTGTTACACACGTGTGTGGCTGTTCTTGTATTCATAACCTGGCTGTACACGTGTGTGGTTGTGTTGTGTTTGTACACACATGTGGCTGCGCTCACATACACATGACCGGGTTGATACACAGAGCCATGTTCACACACATGTCACCATGCTGACACACACAGAGCCATGTTCACACAGAGCCATGTTCACACACATTACCATGTTCACACATGACTGTGCTCAAACACACAGAGCCATGTTCACACACGTGTGACCATGCTGACACACACAGAGCCATGTTCACACACACAGAGCCATGTTCACACATGACTGTGCTCAACACACAGAGCCATGTTCACACACACACATATAGCCATGTTCACACAAACACATAGAGCCATGTTTATACATGTGCGACCATGCTGACACGCACAGAGCAATGTTCACATGCATGACAGTGCTCACACACACAGAGCCATGTTCACACACATGCCTGGCTGTGCTCTCACACACTCTCACACACACACACACGTCCCTGTCTGCACACACGGGTGCCGTGTCCCCGCCGTGCCCGGGCCGGTGCCGGTGCCGGTGCCGGTGCCCGCTGCGGCAGGCCCACGTGCCGGCCGGCACCCGCCCGCACATGGCTCTGCAGCAGGGAGGCTGCTGGGGCTAAAAATGGAGCAGGGCGCACATGCCAGCGCCACGTGACGCGCATGGAGAGGGCTCCCCGCGAGAGGAGGAGGAGGAGGAGGAGGAAGAGGAGGAGGAGGAGGAGGGAGCCCGCTCACATGGGCTGGCACTGATGCCAACCCGGCCGCTGGCCGCGGCGCCGTGGCCTCTCTGTGACCTGTGGGTTTGGAGGGGGGGGCTAATGGGGTGGCCCCCTCCCCACTTCCTCCCAGGTTTGACTTTTGGGAAGGTCAAACATGGGGTGACGGCGGAACGGGAAAGGGGAGGAGGGATCGCAGGTGGTGGGTCTGAGGTGGGGGATGTGGAGGCTGAAGGAGTTCCCGGTGCTGTCCCGCCCCCTACCCCCCTTTGCCCCCCCCGCCGTGGGGTCCCAAGGCTGCAGAGGGAACACAAACATCAGCACAAACATCAGTGAGATCTTGGGGGTTGGGGCAGGTGAGAGGGATCCCCGCCTGCCATGGCTACTCCCCCTGGGGGTGCTCCTCAGACCCCCCCGCATGATGAACACACTGGGGTCCCCCCTCCCCCAGGCGTCCTGCCCCCCTTTTGGACCCCCATTTCACAGGATCACCCCAATTTCTGGGCCCCCGAACCCTCCTGGGGTCCTGACACTCCCCAAACTCTATCCCAATGCACCTTTCCTGTGGCCCTGCACCCTTAAATCCTCATGGGGTCCCTACACCCCCTGATCCTGCATTCCTTTGGGGTCTCCGCAACCTCCCGGGGTGCATTCATCTCTAAATCCCGCACGTCCACCGATCTGTGCGCTCCTGCTCCCCCCAATCCTGCACTCCTGCACCCTCCTGGGGGGTCCCTGTATCCCCAAACCCTGCACCCCAAAACCCTGCACTTCCTGGGGTCTCTCTGCACCCCAACACCGCTCTGCCCCATTCCGCAGTGCCAGGACACCGCGGGGTGTCCCCGCCTGTCTTGGGGTGCCCCCACCTGCCATGGGGTGCCCCGCCCGGGGCCAGGAATGCCTTGTTTACCCGATTTTTCCCGTTCCCGGGGAGGGAGGACAAATCTGGCAGCGGGAACTGCTGCCCCAGCCAAGAGCCGGGGGCCGAGCCAGGGCTGCTCCCTGCAGGAAAACACCCCAAAACCACCCCAAAACCGACCCTCCAAGCACTCTCCTGGCCCCCACGGCAGCACTGGGGGTCCTGCCCCACCCTTCCCCCCAGTGGGGACACATGAAAGGGGGGTCGGGGGTGCAGGACCCCCAAATTGGGTGGCACCCAGCACCTCTGGTTGCCCCCCAAAGCGCAGTTACGGGAGGGGAAACTGAGGCTCGATGTGCGTAGGGTGACACGGGGACACAGCTGGACCCGGTGTCCCCAAACCCACAGGGCGGCTGCAGCCCCATGGTGGCTCTGGGGGTGCTCAAGTGGGGCTGGGGGTGCAGGGCTGGGGGTCCTGTTCCGTGTCAGCCCCCGGTGTCCAGCGTGGGGGCCGAGGGGGTGATAAGCAAGAACGAACACTCGGTGTCCCGGCGGAGACACCCCCCCCTTTTCCTGGAAAAGGTTCAACAAGGTAAACAAGGCTCCAGCCCCGAGTAAAAATAAACCCTCGGCACGCAGGCGCCGGCCGGGAAGCGGGGCGAGCGTCACGCGGCACGGCCACGGCACCGACACCGGGCACCGGCACCGGGCACCGGGCACCGGCCCCACCGCCCCTCCGCTGCCGCCTTCCCCCGGGAGCAGTGGCAGAGGAGGGAAATGCGGGCTGTGGAAGTGGGGGGGTGCAGGGGGTGCACCTGGGGGTACACGGCACGGGAAGGGCAGGGGCACAGCCGGTGGCACGGACGGGGTGCGGGGTGTGTGCCCCCCCCCGACACTCCGGGCACCCCACGGCGGGTGGGGGTACCCCGCGGGGTCCTGGCACGACCCCGGGAGGTGCAGGATTTGGGGGTCCAGGATCCAGGGGGACAGGATCTGGGCTTGCAGGGCCCCCAGGAAAGTGCAGGGATGCAGGGTTTGGGGGTGCAGGGTTTGGGGGTGCAGGATGCAGGGATGCAGAGTTTGGGAGTGCAGGATGCAGGAATGCAGAGTTTAGGGGTGCAGGACGCAGGGATGCAGGGTTTGGGGGTGCAGGATGCAGCGATGCAGAGTTTGGGGGTGCAGGACGCAGGGATGCAGAGTTTGGGGGTGCAGGATGCAGGGGTGCAGAGTTTGGGGGTGCAGGATGCAGGGATGCAGAGTTTGGGGGTGCAGGATGCAGGGGTGCAGGGTTTGGGAGTGCAGGATGCAGGGTTTGGGCTTGCAGGGGTGCACAGATCCGTGCAAGTGCAGGATTTAGGGGTGAATCTGGCATGTGGCGACTTTGAGGGGCGTTCAGGTGCCCCCTCTGTGCCCTGGACTGGTTGGCACGGGCTCTGCCATAATGGGGTGCACAGGGAGCCGGGGGGAGCCCCCCCAGGCATAGACCCGGCCTCTGGGGGCGTTCCCGGCTCACGTCAGCGGCAGAACCCCCCTGTCCCGATGGCTTTGCTGGCCCCTCTCCCTCGCTCTGCTCCCCATGGGTGGTCCCAGAGTCGGGATATCCCGGAAATTTCCCAGCTGTGCCCAGCCCGGGGTCCCTGCTCCCAGCACCTCCACCAGGACCCCCCGTGCCGGGTTCCCAGCCTCACGGCGGGACCCCACAGAGAGACCCCAAGAGATTTGTCCCGTCCCTCGCAGCCCCACTCCCGTCCCGGGGATTCCTGGGGGATCGGGGATTCAGGCGAGCATCACAGGCGCCGTGCGCCGCAGCGCCGTGCGCGGGGATGTTTTCCCAATGCAGACGCGCGGCTGAGTCACGGATAATCACCGGGAACGTGCCGGGAGGGGAACGAGGAGCTGCGGGGGCCGGGGGCACCTGCACGGTCCCGGCACGCGGGTCCCTGCACCCCAGGAGCGGGGCGTCCCCCCCGGGTCCCCCGTGGCCGTGCCAGCCTGGCCCCACACATCCTTCCGGGAGCTGCCGCGGTTCTCCCGGCCGGAGGTGCCGCGGCACCGCGCACCCGCCCCGTGACTCAGGGCAAGGGCACGTCCTGTGGGGTGTCGGGGTGTTCCCACTGCCCCCGTGCCTTGGGGAGCCCCAAAATCCCGGACCACCCCCAGCAAGCCCCGGACACCGCCAGCTGGGGGGTTCCAGGAGGTCTTTGGGGTGCAGAGCTCTGGTGCCCCTCCTGGGTACTTCGCAGGGACACCGGAGGCCTCCCCTCCTGCGGGATGAGCTCGGAGGATTTCCCGGCGCTGGCACATCCGTGCTCGGCTCCTTCTCCTCCTGGCTGGGTGCCAGGGCAGCGCTCGGCACATGGCACCCCCAAAACCTTCCTGCAGGAGCACCCACGGAGCCCCCACGGTGCCACCGGGGCTGGGCTGGCCCCGGCCGGCTCCGCGACCCAGATCTGCCACCAAGCCTGCCCTGGCACGGCGTTGCCGCAGCCCCCGCGGCAGCCAGGAGCGGGGCCAGGCTGGGATGTGGATGCCAGGCACGTGCCACAGCGGGCACCCGCCGTGGGCAGCGTGGGGACAGCAGGGACCATCGGCAGGGGGACAGCCGTGCCGGGGGCTGTACCATGCACAGGCACCCTGCGATGCTGGAACAGGTGGGCACAGGAGACGGTGCCATGTGGGGTGACAGGGATAGCTGAGTGTCCCCAGTGCAGGGGGACAGTGCCACGCGGGGTTACTGGGGTACCTGGGTGTCCCTAGGACAATGGGCTGCGCTTTGAGGGGTGACAGAGGTACCTGGGTGTCCCCAGTGTTGTGCGGGGTGGCATCGGTGCCCAGGCATCCCCGGGGGAAGGTGCCACGCAGAGTGCCAGTGCTGTGCCTGGATGTCCCCGCTGCAGGGGACAGCCAGTGCCGCGCTCAGGTGTTGCCAGGGCAGGTGACAGCGCTGTGCAAGGTGACAGGGCTGCCGCTGCCGTGACTGGGGGGATGGTGCCGTGCCAGGTGACAGATGTGTCAAGTACTGCACCCAAGCGTCCGCAGTGCAGGGGACACCGCTGCGCCCGGGGGTCCCCAGCGCGGGGACCGTGCTGTGCTGCCCGACGGGGCACCCCGTGTCCCCCGGTGCGGCTACCGGTGCCGGTCCCGCTCCCCGCGGGGTCCTTCAGGCGGCCCCGGTGCGGGGGTCCCCGCCGAGCCCGGGCTCCCCAGCGGCGGCGCGGGGCCGGGGCCGCCGGCGGAAAGTGTGTCACTGGGGCACGAGGCTGTCCCCGGGAATCACATGGGGGAGGCGGCGGCGCCGCGTGCGGCCCAGTGCGCAGCCGCGGCCGGTGCGGGGGGCGGCGGGGCGGGCGGCGGGCGCACAACAGCCCGCACCGGGCGGCGGCGCGGCACGGCTCGGCGCGGCTCCGCTCCGGGAGGCTCACGGGGCCGGGACAGGATGGCGGCCCCCGAGGCCGGCAGCACAGGTCAGTGCCCCGCCGGAGCCCCCCACCCCCGGGACCACCGTGCGGGCACCGGCAGCGGCAGCGGTCCCCGGCACCGGAGCGGATCGGGGGTCAGCGCCCCGGGACCGCGGAGAGGGGCTGCGCGCTTGAGACGCGAATTGGAGGGGTCCGGACACCGGGACCGAGGGGTCCCGCACGCCCGACCGGGCAGGATGCGCACTGGGACCGCGTCCCGGAACGGGGCTCCGTCCTACCGGGACCGGGGGGTCCTGCAGAGCGGGGTAAGGCTCGGACAGCGGGGCCGGGGTGTCCCCTGGAGGAGGGTAGGGAGGGCTGCGCGCCGGTACCGGGCGTCTTGCACGCCGGGGCGACGTGAACACCGGCACCGGGGTGCTCCGGTGATCGGGGCAGGAGGGATGGAGACCGGACTGGGGTGTCCCGAACGCCGGAGCGTGCGGGACGCGGGGGTAGGAAGGCTGAGAACGGGGATCTGTGTTCCGGGAGGTCCCGGACAGCGGGATCGGAGGGGAGCGCGGCGGGACCCGGGTGTCCCGGAGACCGGGACCGAGGATTCCCGAACGCCGGAGAGTGCGGGACGCGGGGGTAGGAAGGGTGAGAGCAGGGATTGTTGTCTCCTGGGCAGCGGAACCGGAGGGGAGTGAAGTGGGTCCGGGTGTTGTCTCCTGGGGCAGCGGGACCGGGCTGTCCCAGGAACCGGGAGCGCACTGGGATCGGTGTGTACCGGGCGGCGGGAGCGATCAGGGTGACCGGAGGAGACCGCGGCGGGGTGTTCCTATCAGCGGCACCGGGGCCACGGGACCGGGCAGCCCGTGGACGGCCGAGGCGGTGCCGCGCGTGTCGGGGCTCCCTGCACACCGGGAGGGACGGGGGGGGAACCGGAGGCGGTGCCCCCCCCTTCCCCCGTGTCCCCCCCCCGCACGTGTCCCCCTCCCCGCCGCTGCCACGTGCGGAGTTTGTTTTCCCCTCAGCCCCGCCCCGCCCCCTCCCATTGGTCGGCACATGACATCAGCGATGACGTCACGCGCGGAACTGGGGACGCCGCCGTTCATTGGGGGGGCGGCCCTGTCTCCGGGGCAACGAGAAGGGGCGGGGCGGAATTTGGCCAATGAGAGGCGGGTGGGCGTGGTAAAGCGTGAAGGGGCGGGGTTTAGCGGGGCCACGTGCGGCTGGAGCACGTGGGGCGGCGGCGTGAGGCCGCCTGAGCTTGGGGGGGGCTGCGGGGAGGCTGTTTGGGGGGGGTTCCCTCTGTTTTGGGGTCAACAGAGTTTCCCTCTCTCTGGGGGAAGCCTTTCTGGGGAATCCCCGCACCCCAAATCCTAAAATGAGTGTCCCGAAGCTTTGGGGTGCGGGGATCCCCCCAATTATTTTGGTGCCTTAGCAGCGGGGTGTCCCCAGGATCAGCTGCCCCGGAGGTGGGACCCACTGTCCCCAATTCGGTGACCCCCTTTGGAGGTGGTTCAGTGAGGGGGGATGGTGACAAGCTGGCTCTGGCGCGTGGCATCTGTGCCAGCGGCACCGTGTGCGGCGGGAGACACATGGCCCTGGTGATCCCGTGTGTCCCCGACATCACCATCCACGTGTCCCAGCCCGGAGTCGTGTCCCGGTGCTGCTGTCCCTGCCCCGTGAGTGGGGTGACAACGACTGTGCCTTCAGCCAGGGGCCACGCATATGTCCCCCAACCATGCTCTCCCCATTTTCGGGGGTCCTCACACAGCTCCTCAGTCCTGCAGTGGGGACTTACCCCCCTCAGTTTGGGGGCGCTGCGCTGGGAGCATCTCGGTGCCATGGGGGGGCTGCACCGGGGACACCCCAGTGCCGTGGGGGCTCCGTCCCGGGGGGCTGCGCCGTGGCACCGTCCCGGGAGCTGTGGGGCGGGAGCTGCAGGCACCGAGCCAGGAACGGCAGCAGTAACTCTGTGACCTCCTGATTTCACCTCTGCAGACGGTTCCCAGCCCACATTCCTCCTGCAGGCAATTCCGGGGTGCCCTGCCCGTGTCCCCAGCCGGCACGTACCCGGATAAACCCGGCTGTCCCCGTCCCACGTGGGGCCGTGGCCCGTGGCTGCCGCTGGGTGCGGTGCCTGACTCAGGGTGGGCGGCACACGTGCGGCGCAGCGGGATATCCACGGATCCGGGATGCATCCGGGGCGCTTCCCTGGAGACCCCACCCCGCGTGGGGCTGCGATTCCCCTCCGCGGGGCTTCCCCCCCACCCCCGCGGTGCCTGGTGGAGCTCAGTGCTTAAGTGGCCCACCGGGATGCCCGTGGATCTGGGATGCTTCCCTATGGATCCCACCCCACCCGGGGCTGCAATCGCCCTCCGAGGGGTTTTCCCCTCCTCAGCTGGCAGAGGCTGAGCCTGGCACAGCTCAGTGCACGTGTGGCTGCGCGGGATGCCCACGGATCCTGATTGCCGATGGATTCGGGGTGCTTCCCTGGGCATCCCACCCACCTCCGTGAGTCGGGGGAGGCTGAGCCCGGCCCAGCTCGGTGCATGAGTGGCTCCTTCTCTCTGCAGGTGGGGTGATCAGCTACGTGGGCTCCAGCGGCGCCTCTCCCACCCGCACCAGCCCCGTGTCCCTCTGCAGCGACAGCTCCAACGGGAGCTCCCAGTCGGGCTCGCAGCCCTTCCCCACCTACTTCCCACCGTCGCCCACCGGCTCCCTCCAGGATTCCCGCGCCTATGGCGGAGCCACGCTGGCCCCCCATGAAGACGGCTCCCCTTCCTCCTCCTCGTCATCCTCTTCCTCCTCCTCCTCTTCCTCGTTCAGTTCCTCGGTGAATTTCCCCGGTGTGCAGCCGGTCCCCGCGGACGAGCGGCGCCGCAGCTCGCCGAGCAAAGCCGGCAGCACCGTCACCAGTGAGTGGGGCTCCCGGGGGAGGGTGGCGGGGGGGTCTCCTCATCCCTGGACCCCGCTGACTCCCGTCCCCCCGCAGAGCTGAACGGGATGGTGCTGCTCTGCAAAGTCTGCGGGGACGTCGCCTCCGGCTTCCACTACGGCGTCCACGCCTGCGAGGGCTGCAAGGTACCGGGATGGGGCCGGGGATGGGGCACGGAGCCCCTGTCCCACTGCGGGGACCCCCAGTGATTCCCGCCGCTCGCCCCGCAGGGCTTCTTCCGCCGCAGCATCCAGCAGAACATCCAGTACAAGAAGTGCCTCAAGAACGAGAATTGCTCTATCGTCCGCATCAACCGCAACCGCTGCCAGCAATGCCGCTTCAAGAAGTGCCTGCTGGTCGGCATGTCCCGTGATGGTGAGCTCGGAGCGACCCTCGTGACGTCCTGAGCCGAGGATTCCCTCCGGGGGTGGGATTCTCCGTGCCCAGCGAGCTGGTCCCTTCCCGGGATGTCTCCAGGGCTGTACCTCCCCTCTGGAGCCGCCCCCCCCGCCTATGCTGGGTGCTGTGCCCATCCCACGGGATGTGTTCCTCTTTCCTGGAACCCCCCCATATGTGGGGCTGCTTGTCCCTTCCAAGGCTGAGTGCCCCGTGCCCAGAGCTGCATGTCCCCCCCATGGCCAGGGCTGTGCATCCCCTCCCACACTGGGTCCCCCAACATCGAGGCTGTATGTCCCTCCCTTGGATGCTTCCCCCGCTACTCAGATCTCTACATCCCTCCCGGGATGGGTCCCTCTATGTTCAGGGCTCAGTGTCCCCTCCAGGACCAGGCATTCCAATTTTAAAAGCTCCGTGTCCCCTCCCGGGATGGGTCCCCCTATGTTGGGTCCCCTCCAGGACCGGGTCTTCCCATTTTTAAGGCTCCGTGTCCCCTCCCGGGATGGGCAGCGTGTCCCCTCCAATCCCGGGGTGGGGATGCAGCCTTGCTCCCATCAGCCCCTCATGGTGCAGGTCTGGGGGGGCACGGGGGTGTCTCCGCCAGCCGCTGATGTCCCCCTAACTCCGGTGTCCCCCCTCAGCCGTGCGCTTCGGGCGCATCCCCAAGCGGGAGAAGCAGCGGATGCTGGCGGAGATGCAGAGCGCCATGGGCGGCATGGCCAGCGCCCCACCGCCGATGCCGGGGCCCGGCGAGGGTCCCGCCGCGGGCGGGGGGCACGCAGCGCCCCCCGGCCCCCCGCCGCTCGCCCCCCCCGCCTGCTTCTCCCAGTTCCCCCAGCAGCTGACGCCGCCCCGCTCGCCCAGCCCCGGCGGGGCCACCGAGGATGTCATCGCGCAGGTGGCCAAGGCGCACAAGGAGATCTTCATCTACGCGCACGACAAGCTGGGACCCCCTCCCGCCTGCGACAGCGGCCTCCTGCGCTGGGACGCGCCCCCCGCCTGGGCCCCCGGCCCCCCCGAGCCCCGGCTGTGCCCCGCCGCCTACCCCGAGCCCCCGGCCCCGCGGGGGTGCCCCTGGCCCCGCGGCCCCAAGGACGTCCTGCCGGTGAGCGCTCCCGCTCCCCACACCCCCCCCAGGCTATTTTTAGCCGCTAATCACATTAACCCCCTCGTCCGTGCCCCACTCCCCCGTGGGGAGAGCCCGGGGGCGCCCCCGGTGCCCGCTGACCGCCGCTCCCCCGCAGGCGTGCCCCATGAACAGCCACGTGCCCGGGCGCAGCGGGCGCTCCGTGCAGGAGATCTGGGAGGATTTCTCCCTCAGCTTCACCCCCGCCGTCCGCGAGGTCGTGGAGTTCGCCAAGCACATTCCCGGCTTCCAGGCGCTCTCCCAGCACGACCAGGTCACCTTGCTCAAGGCTGGCACCTTTGAGGTACGTCCTGGAACGGTGAGGAGTTGATGGTGCCCCACAGACTGACAGAGTGCCCCATGGACTGGCACAGAGCCCCAAAGCACGGAACAGTGGGCCAGAACACAGCAGGAGCCCTGTGGCATTGCAGTGCCCCACATTTGAGAGCCACGGCGCCCATGGCATTGCCTGGTGCCTCAGAGCACTGCAGTGCCCCACATTTGGGATCTGTGGCACAGAGCACGGTGTCCCTGTCATGGCACAGTGCCCTGAGGACTGGCATGGAGCCCTGCAGCACTGCAGTGCTTCACAATCAGGAGCTGTGGCATGCAGCACAGTGCTCCTGGCATTACACGGTGCCCCATGGCACTGCAGTGCCACTCTTTTGGGAGCTGTGGCATGGAGCACGATGCCCCAAGCATGGCATGGTACCCCATAATTGGGGACCACGGGCTAACACGAAGCCCCATGCCCCATTGTAATGCCCCATTGTAGTGCCCCATTGTAGTGCCCCACATTTGGGAGCTGTGGCATGTAACACAGTGCCCATGGCATGGTACCCCACGTTTGGTAGTCACAATATGGATCACAGAGCCCGTGGCATGGCACAGTGCCCTTGGCATTGCCTGGTGCCCCATGGCACAGCAGTGCCCCACATTTGGGAGCCGTGGCATGAAACACAGTGCCCCTGGCATCACACGGTGCCCATGGCATGGTACCCCACATTTGGTGGTCACAATATGGATCACAGAGCCCATGGCACGGCACAGTGCCCCTGGCATTGCCTGGTGCCCTGTGGCACGGCAGTGCCCCCACATCTGGGAGCTGTAACATGGAGACCGATGTCCCTGGCATGAAGCACGGTGCCCGTGGCTCTGCCTGGTGCCCTGTCCCACATCCTGCCCCCTGCCCACAGGTGCTGATGGTTCGTTTTGCGTCGCTCTTCGACGTGAAGGAGCAGACGGTGACGTTCATGAGCCGCACGCGGTACGGGCTGGAGGAGCTGTGGGCCATGGGCATGGGAGACCTGCTGGGGGCCATGTTCGACTTCAGCGAGAAGCTCAGCGCCCTCGAGCTCAGTGACGAGGAGCTGGGGCTCTTCACTGCCGTTGTCCTGGTCTCAGCAGGTGGGCACGGGAGGATTTGGGGACATTGAGGAGATTGGGGCTGGGATCAGAGGAGTTTGGTAAAGAATTGAGGGGTTTGGAAAAGAATCGAGGGGTTTGGGGCTGGGATCAGGGGTTAGTGGGGTGTTCGGGGCATTCAGGGATGGGATTTGGGTGGCACTGAAGTGATACAGGGGGAATATCGGGGGTTCAGTGCTGAGATGGGGGTGATGCTGGGGTGTGATCAGGAGGTTTTGGGCGTGGAACTGAGGTGTCCCCTCCCCTGCCTCGTCAGACCGCTCGGGCATGGAGGACACGGCATCGGTGGAGCAGCTGCAGGAGACGCTGCTGCGGGCCCTGCGCGCCCTCGTGCTGAAGACGCGCCCGGCCGAGACCTCGCGTTTCACCAAACTGCTGCTGAAGCTGCCGGACCTGCGCACCCTCAACAACCTCCACTCCGAGAAGCTGCTCTCCTTCCGCATCGACGCCCAGTAGTGCCCCCCCGGATCCCCCTCCCGCGCACCCCTGTACATACACCACAGCGGGGGGACGGACACACAGACTTCCCCCCCTCCCCCGGGGCAGCACCGACCCCGTGGCGCCCGTCGGACTCGCAGGGATTCACCCCGAGGTGGGCGCCAGGATGCTGGGACCCCCCTCCCACCCCAACCCCAAATCGGGCACCACCCCCACGGCACCGCTGGCAGCGCCGGGGGGGTCCCCTCGCCCCGACATCCCCGTTCTGGCGGCCGGGGGTGGGATGCAGAGCCGTGCTGGGGGGGTGGGTGGGTCTAGAGGAGGGGAGGGGGGGTGGTCGGGGAGGGGGGGGGTTTGGTTGGTTGGTTTTTTTTTCATCATATATTTATTACATAAATATATAGTAAAATAGACCAGCAACAATTACCATAAAAATATCTTTCTTTAAAATCCTGACCAAAACACAAAAGGGTTTAAAATCGCACGTCACAGACTGTGATTGTCACGGGGGCTCCACGGCCCCCCCGGCCCGCGCCCCTACATTCAGCGACGCCGGCCGCGCCCCCCCACCCCCCCCCCACCCCCCCAGCACCCTGCATAGTGGGGGACCCCGCGTGGGGCGCGCCGAGCCGAGCCGGGCCGTGCCGGGGCTGTGCTGGGCCAGGTGCTGGCCGGGCTCGACGCCCGCGGGCAGGGGCAGCTCTGGAGCCATGAGGTATGTGCTTGGGGGGGGGGGGACACAGGGGGGCGCGGGGACGGGGGGGGGGGACGCGGGGTGGCCCGGGGGAGGTGGCGCAGGGGGTGGGGGGCACCGCTGTGGCCCCCCGGGACCGACGCTGGATGCTGGACGTGCGATGGCGACGCGAGACGGAGACGCGGGGACGGCCCGGGGGGGGGCGTGGGGGGTGTACGGGGTGGGGGGCGTGCGGGTGGGCAGCGGGTGGGGGGGGGTCGGGCTGAGCTCCCCCCCAGCCCGGGACAAGCTGCCCCAGGGCCCCGTGTGGCCGCTCGGGGGGGGGTCACGGGGGCTGATTAAGACACGTCCCGTGTCGCGACGGGAGCGCGCGGTGTCGCACGGAGTGTGCGTGCGCGGGAACGCGCGGGCAGCGCGGGGACACGGCACCGGCACCGCAACGACATGGAACGGCACCGGAACGGCCACGGCACCGGCACCGGAACGGCCACGGGCACCGGCACCGCGCCCTCATTGCACCAACAGGAGTTGCCATGGCACTGACATGGCACGACGCGCGTGGCCGTGGCACCGGCGTTGCGCCAGCGTGCCTCGCGCTGGCACCGACCTGGCACAGCCGCGGCGCTGGCACGGCACCAGCACGCGTGGCCGTGGCAGCAACATGGCACTGCCACCGCCGGGCGTGGGGGGCATCACCCGGGTGCCGCGGCCCCGCCCGTGGCCCGAAGGCACGAGGTGGGACCGGTGCTGCCAGGGGTGGGGGGCGAACGCCCGAACCTGTGCCCCCCCCCAGTGCGGGCGTTAGTGTTCGGCTCCTATTGCACCGCCCGCAGCCGGTGCTGCCGGGACCCCCAAACCGGGACCCCCAAACTGGGACCCCCAAAGGGGGGATCCCAGCCGGGCCCCCCCGAGCCAGGCGCCTGGGTGGGGGTTTAAGACATTTTGCACCAAGGTCCAGTCCGGCGCTGGTATTTGGGGCTGGGGGCAGGCGCCCCCACCCAGGGCACCCCAGGGTGCCACAGCCCCGCTGTGCCCCCCAACCCAGCTGCAAGGGGTCTGGCAGGGCCCCCCAACACCACTCCCATGGTTGGGGGGGAGTCTGGAGTGTGGGGAGAGCCCAGCCCGGCCCCCTGTGCCTATGGGGGGGGGGAACGGGGACGTGTCTGGTGTTGGGATTTTTCTGCTTTTAAACGACCCGTAAAAAGATTTTTTTTTTAATTACAAAAATTATATATTTTATATATATTTATATATATATATATATATATATATATTAGCTTAGGTGGGCCCGGCCTGCCTTGCCGGCCCCCCCCCGGCCCGCACCCCCCCTCGGCCTCCGCCTGAGGTAAGAAAAAATTCACAAACCTAAATTTGGGAGGGGGGGGGTTTAAAAAGGTGATAAAACCATTCCCGGGTGCCCCCTCGCAGCTGTGCCCCCCCCCACCCCTCAAGCCCCCTGTGGGATTCCCCCTGCCGGCCCCCACCTCAGCCCGGCCCCCCCGGGAGCACTGGGGGGGCAGTTGGGGGGTGCAGCCCCCCCAAAGTGCTGCTGCCGGGGGGGGCTGGGGCAGTAGTGCAGTGGGGGGGTCCCGGTGGGGCACCCAAAGCCCCCCCAGCTGGCGCCCCCGGGGCCTTTGCAACTCCTGACTGGACACGACAAAACCCACGAGGACAAGGGGAAAAACAACAAAAAAAAAAGGACAACGGAAAATTGGGGGGGTTTTGGGGGGAGGGGGGAGAGTGCCCCCCCCCCCCCCAGTGTCCTGCAGCGCCCACCATCCGCGGCGCTTGGCACAAAAATCATCTCCTCTCAGCCCAAAAAAAGACAAGAGAACCCCCAAAACCCCAATTCTGGCCCCAAATTTGGGGATAAGGGGGGGGGAGACACAGGGGGGGTCACCCCAGCCGGGGCAGACCCAGTGGGCTGGGGTGGGGGGTCCACCAGCCCTGCACCCCGATGGGCTGGGGTCCCCCTCGCCACTGCTGTGCCCCCCCTGTGCCCCCACCTTGCTATGGGGGGGTCCTGGCCCTCACCCCACTATGGGGGATGGGGGTCCCAGCCCCTGCCCTGCTATGGGGGAGGGTCCTGGCCCCCACCCCAGCCCCCCAAATTGCTGCCCGGCCAAAAGTGCATATGGCCACGGCCCCCCAGCCGGGGCAGCCTCTCCCTGTGCAGCCCAGAGCCCCTCCTCTCCTCCCTGCTCTTCCTCCTCCTCCTCCTCCTCCTCCTCCTTCCAAAGTGCAGTTAGTTTAATATTTTAGCCTCTCAGGGAGGGAAATAAATGCTTAAAAAATAATAATCTACGAAGAGAAGGACAATAAAGGGAACGCTCGACCGTCGGGGCCCTTCCCTGTGCAAACAAACAAAATTCGTCAAGTCCTGGGGCGGGGTGGGGGGGTGGGGGGTGGCTGTTGGGGGGCACAGCAGGACCCCCACCCTGGGCACAGCATCCCCTTGTCCTTACAGGGGGACGAGAAAGATTTGGGGCGGGGGGGGGCCAGAGCGGGGTTTGGGGGGGCACAGGGTGGGGGTGGTGTCGTCCCTACACCTCCTGGTCCTCGAAGACCTCGAGGAAGAGGGGGGGGAAGAGCTCGGTGGGACACTCCACCTTCATGTGCAGGAAGCGGCTGGCGTGGCAGGCGCCGATCATCCGCAGATCCGTCACCTTCATCAGCAGCTTGGGCCAGAAGTGGGGAATGTTGTGTTTGCGGTAGTTGATGTAGTGCTCAAAGGCCAGCAGATAGGTCTCCTGGCACTTCTCGATCTTCTCCACGCAGATCAGCCCCGTCCGGTCTGCAGGAACCCAAGGAATCGTCAGGGGATGGTGGAATTACACAATGGTTTGGGTGGGGATGTTAAAGCTCATCCAGTCCCACCTCTGCATGGCAGGGACACCTTCACTGTCCACCTTCCACCCTGACCCAGAGTGCTCCAAGCCCGGCCTTGGACACTTCCCTTTGTCAGGTCCCCACCACCCTCACAGAGAGGAATTTTTTCCCAATACCCCACCACAATCTCCCCTTTTTAGTTTAAACCTCTCTCTGCTGTCCTGGCATTCTCTGCCCATGGAGGAGTCCCTCTCTCAGTCCAGCACTGCAGGGATTCTCCCTCCCACAGGGCTGAGTGTCCCAAACACCCCCTGACTGTTGGGGTGCCCACCCCACAGACCCACCTCAGCCTGGCAGGGGTCCCTAGGGGACCAAGCCTGTGCTCCTGGGTGCCCTCTTCATGCTCCTGAAGCTCTGGGAATTGGGTTGCCCACACCAAATCCACCCAAAATCCAGGGGGGCATGATTTCCCACCCAATGCACCTTGAAGGTGTTGGGGGGCTCTGGCATCAGGGTGCCCATCCAACACCCGCCAGGACAGTGAGGACTTCGGCCACTGGGGTGCCCACCTAATGCACCCCCAAATGCTGGGGGCTCTGGCATTGGGGTGCCCATCCAACACACCCCCAGGACAGTGAGGACTTTGGGCATTGGGGTGCCCACCCAATGCACCTCCAAATGCTGGGGGTTGTGTGCAAAGGGATGCCAACACAACAATCCCCATGGACACTCTCTGGGCATGGGGGTGCCCACCCAATTCCCCCCAAACCTGCAGGGGATCTCTGGCATCAGGGTGCCCACCCAACCCCTCCCCAGGACAGCGAGACCTCTGAGCATTGAGATGCCCACCCAACAAACCCTCTGACCCCCCCGGCCACCAGCGTGTCCATCACCCCATTACCTGAGGACATGAGCAGCACAGCCTGGAGCAGGGCCACCTCGGTGTCATCCAGGTTGAAGGCAGAGAGGGACTTGCCCAGGTCGAAGATGGCATCGGAGACGACGCCGAGGCCGCCGTTCTTGAGCTGCTCCCGTTTCACCGCCATCTCCCCGCTCAGCGTCAGCGTCTCGCTCTCGGGGTCGTAGCGCACGGCCGCCCGCAGCGACATGATCTCCATGCAGCACCCCTTCAGCAGGATGATCTGGTCCTCACAAGGCAGCTGGGGGCAGTTTTGGGGGGGGGTTTGGTGTGATTTAGACACTGGGCTGAGCACACCCCACACCTCCCAACGTTCCCAGCCTGCTGTTACCTCTGAAAACATGGGCAGTTTTTTGGCAAAGTCGACCACGCGGGTGATGGCCGGGGTGATGATTTTTGTAAACTCGCTGAACGCCTCCAGGTCGACTTTGTCCCCGTCAGGCATGGAGGCCATAGGGGACTGGCCGATGTCCTCAGGCTGTAGGGGACACAGTGGGGTTCGGGGGTGTCATGTCACCATGTGTCCCCTGGGACCACTGTGGTGGCATTGAGGGGGTGTGGTGTGACCATGTCACCCCTGGGACCCCACAGCACTGAGGGCATTGAGGGGTGCAGTGTGACCATGTCCCCCATGGCGGACATTGGGTTTGGGGGTGCAGTGTGACCGTGTCCCCCATGGAGGACATTGGGTTTGGGGGCATTGTGTGACTGTGTCACCCTCTGGGATCCTCACGGTGGGCAGTGGTGTTGGAAGTGTGATGTGACCATGTCCTGCCCTGGGACACCCATGGTGGCACTGGGGGTGTGGTGTGACCATGGTGTGACCAACCTGTGCCCCCCACAGTGGTGTTAGGGGGTGCAGAGTGACTCTTTCCCCTCCATGACCCCCACAGTGGACAGTGGCACATGGGGGTGCAGTGTGACCGTGTCCCCCCTCTGGGACCCCCGTGGTGGGCAGTGGTGTTGGGGGTGCAGTGTGACCCTGTTCCCCCTCCCTGGGACCCCCGGGAGGCTCTGATGTGACCTGTCCCCCCTCTGGGGCCCCCATGTCACCGGGAGCAGCCGTGGCAGGGCCAGTGCAGCAGCCAGGAGAGGGAGCTGCATGACAGGGACAGTGACAGGGCCAGCGGCAGGGCCAGGCCAGGGCCACCTGCAGGCACAGCTGTCCCCTTCGGTCACTGCTCACCCCTGAACCCTTTGGGGGTGACCAGCTCAAGGACGCTGAGCAATGTCCCAACCCCCCTCGACTGCCCAAGGACACGGTGACATCCCAAACCCTGGCACTGCCACCACGTGCTGAGTGCCCAGCAGATCCCAGCTGGGGCAGGGGTGGTGACAGAGTCCCCCCACCGCATCCCCTCACCAGGAATTTCCGCTTCTGCTTCCAGTGGCTGCCCTGGGCGTTGGTGCTGCGGTGGGCTTCTGTCACAACGTGGATCAGCTCCCACTCCTCGGCGCTGGGGTTGGGGCGGTGCTGCAGGGATTTGATCATCTCCTCCTTCCGCCGCCGCTCCCGGTTCTCTTCGATCAGTTTCCTCTTGGCTACCCGCTTGGAGTCATCCAGCACCACTGAGGGGACACCCAGCATCAGCGGGGATCCCCCCAGCCGTGCACCCCACAGTGACCCCCCAGCATCAGCAGGGATCCCCCCACAGTGACCCCCCAGCATCAGCGGGGATCCCCTCGCCCCTGCATCCCACAGCTGCACCCACATTGACCCCTCAGCCTCCTCCTGTGGCTGCTCCAGGCATCCCAACTCACCCCACAGCACCACGGCCCCAATGCACCTCCCCAAAGCCCCCACTATCATCTGGGACCCCCACAATCAGCTAGGACCCCCCCATTCGTGCATCCCACTCCACTGCAGCATCTGAAATCCCAGATTGCTCTTGCAGCTGATCTGGGTACCCCAAAGTGCCAGGACCCCAACCTGCCCTGGGGTTCTGCAGCTGATCTGGGTACCCCAAAGTGCCAGGACCCCAACCTGCCCTGGGGTTCTGCAGCTGATCTGGGTACCCCCATGTGCCCCACCATGCCAGGACCCCAACCTGCCCCACCAGCTGAGCCCCCCAGTGCCCCCCAACTCACGGTCCATGGCCATGCCCACGGAGATGCACTTCTTGAAGCGGCACAGCTGGCACTGGTTGCGGGTGATCTTGTCGATGACGCAGCACCCATCGTATTTGCAGGAGTAGGTGGGGTGCAAGTTCTTCTGGATGGTCCGACGGAAAAATCCCTGGGGAGGGAGAAAAGGGGGGACACAGTGAGCCCTGCTGAGCCCCCCCTGAGCCCCCCAAACCCTCCCTGCCCCAGCTCACCTTGCAGCCCTCGCAGGTGATGCAGCGGTAGTGGTAGCCGGTGGCCTTGTCCCCGCACACCACGCACTGTTCATCTTTGTCCAGGTAACTAGGGATGTACCCTGGGGGGACCCCCGAGTCAGGGACCCCCAGGGCACCCCGGGGCAGGGCCCCCAACAGCAGGGACTCATGGGGTGCTCCATGACAGGGATTCCCATGACAGAGACCCCCAGAACACCCCATGAAGAATTCCAATGTCAGGGACCCCCAAGTCAGTGGCCCCCAGAGTGCTCCATGACAGGGTAACCCCAAGTCAGGGACCCCTGGAGCACCCTGCACCAGTGACCCTCCCACAGACCCCACATCAGGGCCCCCCCAGAAACCCTGAATTAGAGACCCTCTGCACACCCCACATCAGGGCCCTCCAGGAGCCCTGAATCAGGAACCCTCTGCACACCCCAAATCAGGGCCCCCCAGAAACCCCAAATCAGGGACCCCTGGAGCACCTGAATCAGGGACCCCCTGCACACCTCACATCAGAGACCCCTGGCACATGCAGCATCACCCCCCATGCCAGGGATGCCCAGTACATCCTCCCCTCTCCGTGCCTCAGTTTCCCCTCCGTCTGCACCCAGCGCTGTCTGTCCTGCCCCTGCCCCTGTCCCGGCACGGGAAGGGTTAAGGCTGGGGGTGAGTGGGGGGTGCCCGAGCCCCCTGCACCAATAAAGCCCCCATTATCCCATTAACCGGCAGCGGGGGGGGTCCCTGTCCCCGTGGCACACAAAGACACACTGTCCCCGCTGCTGTCCGGGGTCCCCCTGCCTGGCAGCCCGGCAGAGCCCCCCCAGCCTCCCCACCACCAACTGCTCAGGGAAACTGAGGCACGGGGTGGTCCCCAGCACCCTCCTGTCCCCCCCAGGAGCCCACCCTCGTGTTTTGGGGGGGGGCAGGACGTGGCAATCCCCGAGGGGTGGGGGAGATGGGGAGGGGGCTGAATGCCTGGGTGCCACCCACAATTCGAGGAGGGGTCCGGGACTGCCGCACCCACCCGGGACCCCACAAACGCAGGCGTGGGGACCCCTCGAGCGCTCTGCAGGTGCTGGATGTGGGGGTCCCCGGGTGTTTTCCCCACTCAGGGAGCGGGGAAGGTGCAGGGGATGGGCGGGAGCCGCACGCCCGGGTCCCCACGGCCCTCCCCCGGCAGGTCCCGCCGGCGCCGGCCGCTCCCCGCCGGGGAATGGGGCAGGGCGGGGGGCAGCGCCTGCGGGGCCCCCTTATCGCCCACCCCAGGGCGCTGCCGCCCCGATAGCACCGCCCCGACCCACGGGGAGCCGGGGGGACGAGCCCCTGGGGGACCCTGCAGGGATGGGGGGTGCAGGGAGGGACTTTGGGGTGCCCGGGATACATGGGAGACCTCGGGCTGCCCACAGGGACATGGGGTGTCCGGGCAACGACATGGGAGCTCCTGGGGTGCCCACAGGGGACACGGGGTGTCCGTGGGACTCCGGGGAGCCCAGGGGTGTCCGTGGGACATTGGGGTGTGCAGACACAGGAATCTTGGGGTTCCCATTGGGGACGAGGGGTGTGCATAGACTTTGGGGGACCCTGGTGACACATGGGGACCCTGGCAAGGATTCGGGGTCCCCAGGCTGGCCCATGAGGTGCCTGGGTGAGCCGGGGGTGCCCAGCAGGGCCAGGGGGTGCCTGGGTGAGCCGGGGGTGCCCAGCAAGGTTCATGGGGTGCCCGGGGGGGTTCAGCAGGAGCCGCGGGTGCCCCCCCCGTACCTGACATGCTGCTCTTCACCAAACATTGGCTGCTCTTTCTTTTGCGCTTCCCATCCAGCCACCTGCGGGAGCGGCGGGGGGGGGGACAGGCTGGGACCGTGCCC
Organism: Agelaius tricolor; assembly: GCF_023055355.1. Classification (NCBI taxonomy): domain Eukaryota; kingdom Metazoa; phylum Chordata; class Aves; order Passeriformes; family Icteridae; genus Agelaius; species Agelaius tricolor. The sequence goes on from NW_027269291.1 coordinate 2,954,453, forward strand.
ACGGATTCCCGTTGCCGCCGCCCCCTCCCCAAACTTCCAACAGCACCCCAAAATCCCCCTCGGACCCTCTTCCCTGCTGGGAATGGGGCACCCCCCGCCCGGGGGTCCAAACGCGGCGATGTCACGGGTGGGGTGCGGCTGGGGGGGGGGGTTGGAGAGGGCCCTGGGGAACCCCCCCCCACCCAGAACAGCTCTGCCGGGACCCCCCCACCCCCGGGACACGGCACCGCCCCGGGGGGGTGGGATCGGGCTGGGGGGGGGGGGGAAAGGAGGGGAAGGGAAAGGGTGGCGGGTGGGGGAGGGGGAAGGGAAAGGGTGGGGGGAGTGGGGGAGGGGCGGGGGAAGGGTGGGGGAGGGGCGAGTGGGGGAGGGGCTCATTCACAGTCAAAGACAAAATGTCCTTTTGGCTGAGCGGGGAAGTGACGTCATCGGGGGCTCAGCCAATGGCGGGCGGCGGGGGTCCGCGCGCGCCCGGCCCCGCGGGGGGGGGGGAAGGGGAGGGGCACCTGCGGGGGGGGGGGGCGACCCCGGGACCCCGCACCCACCCCCGGCTCAGGGGGGGCTTCAGCCCAAGGTGACCCCGGACCGGCCCCCCCCGCCCGAAATAGCCCCGGGGGAGGGGGGGGGTGAGAGGCTCCCGAGGGGAGAGGCACGAGTGGGGGGGGGGGCACCATGGAGGGACACAGGGACACCTGGGCATGGACACACCTGGTGACACGTGGGGTGCAGGGGGACACCCAGGACACGTGGGGATGATCCCCAGAACGGGAGGGACGGCTGGGGACATGTGGGGTACGGGGGGGGGGGGGGGGGGCTGGGGGACACCTGGCGTGCACAGGACATGGGGACACCCACGGAAACGTGCGTGGGGACACACGGCGGGGACGGGGACACGAGGGACACCCAGGACAGAGGGACACACGGGGCATGGACACATGGACACATAAATGACCGTGCAGGGGGACACACCGGGCACGAGGGACACACCGGGCACGAGGACACGAGGGACACATTGGCCACAGGGACACACCGGCACGACAATACAGGGGACACAATGGACACAGGGACACACCGGGCACAATACAGGGGACAGAGCGGGCACAGGGGTGCAGCAGGTATGGGGACACTTGGGGACACACACGACATTCGGACACAGAGGGCACAGGGACGCGCAGGGATACCCCAAGCAGTGCCACACGTGTCCCCCGCGTGTCCCCGCGCTGGGGTGGGGGCTCACCGGGTGTCCTCTGGCTCCGACAGCGGGTCCAGGGTGCTGGGCTTCTGTTCCATTCACCGCAATTCCATCAAGGAGCGCTCAGCACCGACCGGGGGGTGGGGGGGGCTCCGGCGCCACGCGGGGGCCACGGCGGGGTGGCCACGGCGGGGCGGCCACGGCGGGGGGGCCACGGCGGGGCCTACGCCGCGCACCCCATGGTGCCCCTCAGTGCTCAGCACCGCGCAGCATCCCGGGCCGGACCCTGCGGGACGGCGGCGTCAGCCCGGAGCACCGGGAGGAGGGGAGGGACCAACCCTAGGGGACACAGAGGGGACCCCCAGGGAGGGGTGGGACGTATGGGGCACCCCCAGGAGGTGTGGATGCTGATGGCGGGGTGGGTGTGAGTGTGCAAGGGTGTGTGGAGTGTGTAAGGGCGCCCAGGGCTGGGCAAGGGCATGAGGGACGTGTGAGAACTCAAGGAGGGAGCGACGTGCAGGGTGTGACAGCAGCGGGGCTGGGCCAGAGGGCAGAGCGGGGTGAGAGTGTGCACGGGGGGGTGAAAGGCACAGGCGTGAGAAATGCACAGGTGTGCAAGGCTGTGGGAGCACTGAGGGAGGGGAAGAGCGTGTAGAGACATACGAGAATGTGCACAAGTGTGTGAGTGCGTGTACGGGTGTGCCACGCCATGGGAGAGCTGCACAGGTGTGCAGGGCACGTGTGAGTGTGTGCATGGGCATCCAAGAACATGTACAGGTGTGTGAGAGTGTGCACAGGTGTGCAGGGCACGTGTGAGTGCGTGCACTGGTGTGCAAGAACATGTACAGGTGTGTGAGAGCGTGTACAGGTGTGCAGGGATGTGTGAGTGTGTGCATGGGTGTGCAAGAACATGTACAGGTGTGTGAGGGTGTGGCAGCAGGGAAGGCGTGTGTGAGAGTGTGTGCAGGGTTGTGCACAAGGCTCTGTGAGTGTGCACAGGTGTGGGTGGGTGTGCAAAAGCTCACCCAGGGGTGTGAGAATGTGCCCAGGGCTGTGAGTGTGCAGCAAAGCACAAGCACACACAGATGGGAGCTCCCCCCGCCTTTGGGGCAGGGCTGGGGGGGCCCCCAAGAGGTGGGGAGAGCGTTGGGGAGGGGGTGCAGAGGGCAGCCCCTCCCCAGCCAGGGAAGCCCCTCGGATGCTGAGCCCTGACGCGTTCACTGCACAGCTGACCCCCCCCCAAATCTGGGGCTGGGGGTGACTCTTGCTCAGGGGGGTGACCTGTGGGGTGGGGGGGGATTTATGGGGCAGGCGGTCACTTACGGGATGGGGGGCGCCGGAGCTCCGGGCGTTCCCTCCTCCGCGAGCTCTGCTGTGGCAAACACACGATGTGGGGGGGGGGGTCAGGGCACGGGCAGCACCGGGGGGCACCCCCCGACCCCCCCAGTGACGGCAGCAGCACCCCCGGCTCTCGGTGCCCACCCCATTCCATATCCCAGGGGTTCCATATCCCAGGGGTACCCAGCACCCGATTGCGGGGGGGGGGGCCCTGCTCACAACCCCCCCCCCTCCTCCGTGACCCCCCGGTGGACCCTCCCGGCTGAGAGGGGCGCGGGGGGCCCTCAGCCCGCGGCGGGGGGGGCGCGGGGGGGCGGCGGCGGGCGCGGTGCCCAGCCCCGGGCTCCTCCGCTCCGCGCGGGGACAGCAGAAAGTAGGTCACGTTTGTCTTGGCCGCCACAGAAATTCCTCCGGCGGATTTAAAACGCGGCGGACGGGGGCTGGGGGGCCCCCCCCGACACCCCCAAGCCGGCCCCCTTTGCTGCACCCCCCTCTCTCAGATGAGGAAAGCCCAACCAGCGAAGGATGGGGGGTGAGGGATGCTGCACCCATGGGTGCACAGAGCACCCCGTGCGCCGCACGGGGGGTTTGCGCGAGGGGTCCCCCAGAATGAGGAGGGGGCGTTGCCTGCAGCAGCTTCTTCAGGGAAACTGAGGCACCGCAGCGCACCCACCAGCCCGGGGGTACACTCCGCACCTCGGGGGCGGGGAGGGCTCATGGGGAATGGACACCCCTCGCCGCAGCCTCAGGCCGGGTTTGGGGCCGGCGGTACCTATAGAGCCGGGGGCTGCAGCAAATGTTTGTTCCATATGGGAACGGCGCGCCGAGAACTTCCAAGTATAGGCACTGGCAGGGATCCAGAGCTGCGCGGCCCCCGCCGGGCACCGGCCCCCCCCGCCGCCCCCCGCCCCTCTCCCCCGGGACCCGGCAGAGCCCCGACACGCTCGGTGCATGTGTGGGGCTCGGGGTGCAGCGACGTGGCGGTGGAACCGCTGTGGGGTGGAATATGGGCTGTCCCCAAAGCCGGCGTGCGGTGTGGGTGGGCTTGGCCGCCCCGCCTCAGTTTCCCCACTGAGGTGGCCTGGTGGGTGCAGCCCCAAACGAGAGAGGTTTAGGGCTAAAGGCGAGGGGGCCGGTGGCGTTTTAGGACGGGGTTCGCCACCCCAGCGAGACCCCAGCAGCCCCCTGACACCCTCGGCATCACCGGCACCCTGGGATCGCCCGGCGGAGCCTGCGGTGCCGCTCCAGGAACCGTCACTCGAGGAATCCCGGGCGCGCTGGGGCGGCCCAGACAGACAAACACGGGAGGCGGCTCTTCTCGTCCTCCTCCTCCTCCTCCTCTTCCTCCTCCTCCTCCAGCGGGACACGTGTGATGAGCGCAGTCAGGTCTCAGCCCACCCTGCGCCGCCGGCACCCAAACCTGCGCGTCCCACCTGCAGCACCAGGTGCTGCTGGGTGGGTGCTGGGTGCGAGCGGGGTGGCAGCCGGCGGGAGCCCCCCCGGCGCCCCCCCAGCCTAGCCCCACGCCCAGGGGAGCGTTTCTGCTGAGTCGGGTGGTTGCAGGCGGCTGAAAACAACCCGGGGGCAAAGTCCGGGGCTGGGCCGACGGCGGGAGCCACCTCGCCCCAGCGGGGGCACCCAGAACCCCGCTCCCCACGGACCCCACCCCCGGGGACCCCCCCAGACAATGGGACACCCCTCCACAAAGGCACTGACCGCCTGCGTGGGTGCCGGGGCCGCCCCACGGGGCCACTGCCGTGTCCCTGCCCCCCAGCACAGATGGGCTCCGGGGGTCCCAGCGCCCCCCCCAGCCCAGCTGCCAGCCGGGTCAGGGAGGTGAGGCCCTAAGCGCTTTAGCCACGGTGCCAATTAGCGTGATTAGCACGGGCTGGGGGCAGGGCAGCCCCGCGGCCGCCAGCCAGGGATCCCCGGCCATGCGGGCACCGGGGCAGCGTCACCGCGGGCACCGGGGCAGTGCCATGGTGGGCACCGGGGCAGTGTCACACTGGGCACTGGGGCAGTGTCGTGGTGGGCACCGGGGCAGCATCACGGTGGGCACCAGGGTGGCACAGATCTGCCTGACAAACCCTGGCTGCACCGGCTGGCACGACCGTGCTGCGGGAGTGTGGCCAGGCACAGGGCACCTGCCGTGCCACGGCTGGCGGCACCCGGCACGCGCCGATGCCCGTGTGTGAGGCTGTGCCAAGTGCCACACGCGTGTCTGCGTCTGGTGCTGTCACACACCTGTGCCAGTGCCCGGCACACCATCACGCCCAGTGCCATGCGGTGCTGTGGGCACGTGTGGCAGTGGGGACAGCGTGCTGTGCCGTGCTGTGCTGTGTCAGGAGGCTGCAGGAATCCCAGGCATGCACAGCAGCTGGGCAACCCGAGCAAGGGGGATGCCACGGGCCTGACATCAGGGCAGCCCACCCAGTGCCATGGGGGCGCTGCATGGTGCCCCCTCCCCACACAGGATGGCTGAGCCCAGGTTTGTGTCCTCCCTGTGGCTCACGGCTCATTGAAGCCACCACTCGTAGGACAGCTGGTGGCTGCAGGGCTGGTGACCTGTCCCGACACTGACAGGGCACCCAACGTTGTGGCCTTGAGCCTCTGACAGGTCCTGTGTCCGACGGGTCCTGCATCACCACAGAAGGGACCTGCACCGTGACCCAGCCCTGGCCCTGCAGCCCCCACAAAGCCCCCAGGATTGCCAGGAACTCTGCATCCAACCAAGGCCCCCTGGATTCCCAGGAACTCTGCATCCAACCAAGGCCCCCAGGATTCCCAGGAACTCTGCATCCAACCGAGGCCAAACCAGCCACTCCTTCCTGCCGTGTGTGAGCATTCAGCTGTGCCTCCTTTTCCCCATCCCACCGGAGCTGCCTGGCAGAGAAAGAGCCACACTCCCATATCCCCAGCAGCGTGTCCCCTGTGCCAGCACACAGGATGTGGCTCATCCCGATGTCACTGCTTGTCCAGGCTGCAAAGGTCACCCAACAGGGTGACCCCCGAGCGCTTGGTGTGTGCTGAGTGTGCCCAGGCTCAGCTCTTTGGGGTGGCTGCGGGCCCCGAGCCCCGCGGGGTGCCCCTGGCCCCAGGAGGTGTGCCGGGACGCCGGGAGCTATTCTCAGCCCTTGGCACGGCATGGGACGTTTCTAAATCGGGGGCTCTGGTTCACGTGCACGGGGACGAGCTCCTGGGTCCCCTCCCCGCGGGGCCCTGCTTGAAGGGGGGAGGTGGCCGCCACGAGGTGCCCAGCGCGGGCACCCACGAGGGGACACACAGGGACAGGCACCGGGACACGGCACCGGGACCGCCCGTGGGGAGCACGTCCCCCTTGAGAAGGGGACACAAGGGACAGCGCTCGCAGTGTTCCTGCAGTCACCCGACCCTGTCCGAGGGTCTGCAGCGCGGGGGACATCCCGAACGGCACCGCCCCTGGGGGCGCGACCCCGCTGCGCCCCCCGCCCGCATCCAGCCTGAGCGGGGCCCTGGCAGCGCAGCCCGCGCCCGCCTTCGCCTACACCGCGCCCCCCTTCTCCTCCTCCTCCTCTTCCCCCCCAGTCCGGAGGGGGACCCAGGCGTCCGGCCCCGCCCCCACGCACCGGCGGCTGCGCGGGGTCCGGCGGGGCCGGGGGTCCGCGGGATGGGACCCCCGGGGCTGCCCCGCCGCTGCTTCGGTCTCCGCTGACCCGGGAATGCGCTGGCGGGGCGAGGAGCGGAGCCGGGGGATTGGGGGGAGGTCCCGCTTCCTGCAGCCGCCGCCCGTCAGGAGGGGTCCGGGGGTGCGCCCGCAGCCCCCCCCGTGCCTGCTCCTCACGGTGCGGGACACCGGGCGCGTACGGCCCGCGCTCCCCGCTCCGGGAACCCGTGCGCGGGGCGACCCCGCGAAGGTCACGGCCGCGGGAGGGAAAGGGGTGCCGGGGAGAACCCCCACGCGAGGATCCCGCTCCGCCGGCCCCGGGGCCCGCACCATTGCGGGGGGCACGCGCAGCCGCACGGAACTGCCCTGGGGAGGGGGGGACGCGCCGCGTCCCCACCCTGCGCCAAGACCCCCGGGCAGGGGAGCCCCCCCAAACCGGTTCCACCGGGGTTTGCCCGCGCCCCACGGCGGCCCCAGCCCCCCTAGCGCTCCAGCCGAGCCGCGGGGGTCCCCGGTGCTATCGGGGGTCAGGCGGGGTGAGGCGCAGCCCGGCCTCCCGGTGCGGCTCCGGTGTCGGTGGCAGCCCCGGGCGGGGGGGTCACGGCTGAAGGTCGCGGTCCCGGGGTGACCTTGGCCGTGGCGCCCGCCCGCCCCTGCCTCAGTTTCCCCTCACCGCACAGTGGGGACGCGCCAGAGTCCGGTTGCGACCGCATCCCTAACCCCGGCGGCGACACCGGACCGGGGGCAGGATCCGCCCCCCCAGGGTTGGGGTGGGGGACATCCCGCGGGACCGCGGGGCGCCGTGCAGAGGGGAGCCCCCGCCACGCCCCGCGCCCCGCTCAGGGCGAAGCCCGTGGTGCGGGACTCGAGTCCCCCCCCGAAGCCCCGCCGCACCGGGGACGCCCCCCCGCTGCCCCCGCCCTAACCGGGAGCGGCCGAACCGCCCCCCCCCCCCCGCCCCCCCCCGCGCTCCGCTCTCGGCGCAAAAAAAAAATAATTAAAAAAATATTTTAAAATTTAAAACATAAAAAAATCGCAGCATTCCTGCCGCCCTGCGGGGTGGGTGCGGAGGAGCGGACACAGGGGCCCCTAAAACCCTCACGGACACCCCACGGCGCCGTCACGGCCCGGCCGTCCACGGTTCCTCCCCCCCCAGCCGCGACAGGGCCACGGCCTGCCCACGGCCCGGCCCCGCGACCTGCCCACGGCGCGGCCCCGCGCCCATCACCGCAGAGCCACGCCGCGGCCCGGACCCCGCCACGCCGCCACGCCACGGCCACGGGGGGGCCGCGGGGCCGGGGGGCCACGGCCGGGGGGGGGCTGCCCCCGTGGCGTGGCGTGGCGGGCGGGGGGCAGCGCCGTGCCCCGCATGCAGCAGCGGCGGGTGCGGTAGGGGTGGGGGGCGCGGTGCCCCCCCCCCGCCCCCCACGGGGGAACGCGGCCCCCCCCGCCCCACGCCAAACGCCCGGATTTTCCAAGAGAAAAAAAAAAAAAATCTTTGCCCGTGTTTTTTCCTCGCGGTTCGCGGCCCCCGAGCCCTCCGCGGGTCCCGAGGCTCCCGAGGCGATCGCCCCCCGCCCCCCCATTCCACGCACCGAACTGCGCCCGTGCTCAGCCGGGGGGGCCCGGGGGGGGCGGCGGTAAACAACCGGGGGGTGGCGGGGCCGCTCGGGCCGGCGGGGCCGCTCGGGCCGTACCTGAGGTCGACGGCGGCGGGCGCGGAGCGGCGGTGCGGGGCTCGGAGCGGGGCTCGGAGCGGCGGTGCGGGGCGCGGAGCGGAGCGGGGCGCAGCGGCGGCGGCGGCGGCGGACGAACGGCGCTGGCTCCTCCCTCCCCCGGCCCCGCCGCCCGCCCGCTCCGCTCCGCCGCGGCCGCAGCCCCCTCCGCCGGCCGCAGCCGCTCCCTGCAGCCGCCGCGCCCGGCCCCGCGTGGGGACCCACGGGGGAGCGGCGGGGTCCGGGGGTACCGGGGGAGGGTGACCCCGGGATGGGCAGCGCGGGACGCGGGGATGGCGGGGTGGGGACGGTGGCGGTGGCAGGGTGTGTGATGGGAGCCCTGGCGGTGCCCACGGGGATGTGGTGACAGCGACAACGAGGACGGGGGGTGGTGAGCGCAGGGTGGGGGGCTGTGTGCAGGGGGGGCGAGGGGAAGTGCCCAGGGGGTTGGGGATGGCACCCACGGGGAGCTGGGGACTGTGCCCACAGCGTCCCCGGGGTGGTGCCCGTGGCCACAGGAGTTTGGGACGGTGCTCACGGGGATGTCGTGACAGTGACAACGGACATGGGGGATGGCGACCACAGCGTGGCGGGCTGTACCGGAGGGGGAGCGGAGACGGTGCCCAGGGAGGCCCAGGGGGATGCCCGTGGCAGGGTGGGGATGGTGCCCGCAGTGACTGGGAACAGCACGGGGGATGATGTGACAGTGACAACCTGGTGTCCACGAGGGCAGGACACGGCTGGGGACGGTGCCCACGGCCATGCTGTGATAGTGACAGTGGGGACTGGAGAGGCTGCCCACAGGATTTGGGGACAGCACCCAGGAAGGGCTGGCACGGTGCCCTCGCTGGGTGGCGGTGGGGTGGAGATGATGCTCACGGAGATCTGGGACGGTCCCCACGAGGCTTGGTGACAGTGCCCACGGTGCAGGGGGCAGCTCCACACCCCGCGGTGCCCAGCTCGGCCCGGGGAGGGGCACACACCAGACACGGGGGTCCGATCAGATCCAAACCGCCCCGGGCAGGATCCGGTCCCGCAGGACACCCGCCCGTCGGGGGGCCCTGCCCCTGCGCCCCCCGGGGGATGTGTGGGACGGGGGAGAACGGGGGTCGTACCCCACTGTGGGGCCGCACCCGGAGCCGCTCTGGGGCCGGGGATGGCGGCGTGCACCGCGAGCCCGGGGGGATCACTGGGGAAGGCGCTGAGGGTCGCCCCCCGGAGCCCCCCGACCGGCCCGTGCCACCCCACCCCCCTTCCCAGCAGCCCCTGCTCCCAGCCCCCCCTTTTCCTCCCCGGACTACACGTCCCGTCATGCCCGGGCTTAAAGCGGCTCTGCCACCCCCCGCCCCCGCCCCGAGCCCCGCAGCTCGGCCCTGGGACCCCCGGGGGGGTCGGTCTGCCGCCCCCCACCCCCCAGCCCCGTGGGTACCCCCCTCCCTGGGCTGCACAGGCGGTGCGGTGACACCCAGGGGATGAGGGGGATGGGGGTCTCCCAGGCAGGAAGGCTCCCAAGAGAGGAGGGTCCCCAAGGGATGAAGGCTTTTGTAGAGGAGGGTCCCCAAGGGATGAAGGTTTCCTTGGCAGGGGTGTGCCCAGGGGATGCTTTTCCATACTCGGGGAGCGCAGGGAAGGGGGGGTCCCCAGCGGCTCTCAGGGCACGGTGCTGCTCAGAATGAGGACAACAAGGGGACAGTGCTACCCGGGGAACGGGGATCTCCAGGGGATGGTGGTGCCCAGGTGATGGACACACACAGGGGATGGAGGACAGTGACACCTGGGACTGCTGGTGGCTGTCCCCACAGACCCCGACGGACCCCCCAGGACCTCCTGCTGCCGCTGGTCCCCACAGCCTCGCGTCCCCACAGCCCCCAGGGATCCCCCCGGTCCCTGAGTCACCCTGGGGCCCTCCTCCACTGCCTGGCGGTCCCAGCGTGGCGGGGCAGCAGCAGCGTGACGGCCCCCCCGCCCCTCCCCGCCTGTTCCGTACACTTTATCCTCAGCAAACACGGCACGGCCGCGGCCCCCCGCAGCCGTCTGCCCGCGATAAGGCCGTGGCCGAGCTTGCCTGCCCCCAGCCCGTGGGGCTCGGCCGTCTCAACACCACCTCATGTCCCCAGATCCCCCTGCCCGAGGCTGCCTGGCAGCCCCCATCGCAGTGGGGAAACTGAGGCAGGGCTGGAGTTTGCTTGCGGCCCCTCTGGAGCGCATGGACAGGCACCCCTCGCACTCATCACCAGCTCCCTGCCCCCTGGGAGGTGCCCCCAGGGCCACCACAGGTCTCTCTGCACCGCCCCAGCAGGGTGGGGACCCTGTGCCCTGTGGCAGACCCTGATTTGGGGGGATTTGGGATTTAGACGGGCTGTGCTGCTCTTGAGGCGCAGACACTCAGCTGAAACACTCTGGATACAATTCATCCCTCTGCTCTGCTGCAGAGACACTTAATACAGCCCCAAATCAGCAGTGGTGCCCCCCCAGGACCCCCAGGAAGGGGATGACGCCCAGCACCTCCATCCCCAGCATTGAACACCCCCACGGGGCAGCACCCACCACCAGCTGGGGGGGTCTGGACGGCCCCACGGGATCAGATCCTTCACACCCCACCAAACACCCGTCACCAGCCATGTGCCCCCCAGCAGGACGTGCCAGCAGAGCTCCCAGTGCCCCCGTGGGAAGGGGAAGCCCCCCACGCTGGCCCCCGCTCGCCCCTCGCCTGCCCCCGGCGCTGGGAACGGCCCCGGCCCCTTCCGGCCCCCCCGGCCCCGGGCCGGAGGCAGCTGTGCCGGGGCGCCCTGCCAAGGCACCGAAGCCTCGACGCCTTCCCCCCCATCCCGGCCGCCCCCGCGGCGCCCCGGGGAGCTGCGACCCCCCGAGCTCACCCTGCCACCCCGCCAGCACCCCCAGCACCCCCTGCCCCCTGACTTTGGGGGTGCCGTGCCAAAGGGAGGGGTCCAGCAGAGCCTGGAGACCCCCGTGATGTCTGTTCCCCGGCCAGCTGTGGGAAGTGGCCCCCCCTGCACAGGAAATCCCTCCTCATGGACAGGGCTGCCCCCGGCGGGACCCCCCCCTGCTGCCGGGGTGTCCCCCCCGCTGCCGGGGCCCCTCGCCGGCTGGGCAGCGCTGCTCGCCCGCCTAATCCCGGCCCCGGCACGGGCGGATTTGCTGCGCCCCGGCCCCATGAATGATTAACCGGGGAATTAAGGGGCCGCGAAGCCCCCCCCCGATCCTCTCCGGAAAATGGGGGCAGTGGGTGACTGAGCCCCCACCTCAGCCCCCTGGGGGTCTTCACCTTGCTCCCGAGCCTTGGGGGTTCCCCTGGGGGTACTGACAGTGTTGGGGGTGCTGAGGCAAAAGTTTTGAGGGGGGGCTGGGAGTGTTCTGGGGATGTTGGGGTTGCAGGGGGGTCTGGGGGTGCTGGAGGGGTTGGGGGCCTATTGGGGGCCTTCTGAGGGGTTGGTGTGCTGGGAATACTGAGGGGGGGGGCGCTGGCAGTTCTGGGGGGCTGCCCCCCGGCCTTGCTCCCCATCCTCCCGTTGCCATGGCAACGGCTGGCACCATCCCTGGGGATATTTTTAGCTGCTGGTGCTGCAGGAAGGGGGTGGGGGGCAGCCCGGGCCCATGGCTGTGCCACGTGTGTGCACACACGTGTCTGCAGCACACGGCCATGCACACCCGCGTGTGCCCACCCCTGCACTGGGCCCTGTGCGTGCAACACCTGCCCGGGGGTGCTGGTGTCTGCACACGTGTGCAAGAACACACTCATGCACACACACACAGAGTCCTGTGCATCCACACGTGTGAATTCACCTGCCTGTGTGCGTGCACACATTTGCACACCTGCACACACACACACAGACGTGCTGGGAGACCTGTGCTGCCACCCTAGAGCCTTTGCACACTCACCCCTCTGCACCATGTTTGCACATCCCTTGTTTTTACACTCACCCCCTGTTTGTACATCCCCTGTTCTTGCACTCACCCTTTGCATGACTCCTCCTTTTCACATATGCACCATATTTGCACCTTCCCCCCATGTTTGTACCCCCCACCTTTCCACACCCCTGCTAGTTGCACACCGCCCCTGTTTGCACACCCCCGTGTTTGCAACCCATTTTCACCCCGTGTTTGCACACATACCCTATTTGCACGCTCACGCCCGGTGTTTTCATAGTTCAAGTCCTATCTCCACACTCAGCCCCACGTTTCAACACACACACACATATCCCGCGTCAGCCCGCTCTCCCCCGTTTGCTCACCCACACGTTGTTTGCACTCTCACCCCGCTGTTTGCACACTCGCCCCCCGTTCCCACCCACCCTTTGCACACTCACTCCCGCCCCCGCCCGGCCTAGCCCGTCCGAACTACAACTCCCATCACCCCTCGCGCCCGCCCTGCCCCGCCGTCCAATCAGCGTGCGGTTTGTTGGCAGGTGCTGCAATGGCGGTGCCCAGGCGCTGAGGGCGGCGCCGGGCCGCGGTGAGGGGCGGTGGGACCCGCAGGCACCGAACCTCGGGGGTTCCGGGGGGTTCCGGGGCGGCTCCGAGCTCCTCCAGGCCCGGGGAGCGGGCAGACCCCCAGCTGCAGCCCTCCGAAACCACTGGGCCGCTTCCCTTCGCTCGCCGGCCCGTTCTGGGGTCAGGGCCCCGTCGCCCTCGCCTTGAGCTGTCCGTCCGCAGGGTGACCATGAAGGTGGTGAACCTGAAGCAGGCCATCCTGCAGGCCTGGAAGGAGCGCTGGAGCGACTATCAATGGGCCATAAACATGAAGCGGTTCTTCCCCCGCGGAGCCACCTGGGACATCCTCAACTTGGCAGGTCTGGGGGGAGGCGAGGGGTTCTCCCTCCTTACTGGGCACACTGGGCTGTTTTGGGGGTCCCCACGCGTGTATTTGGGTGTTTCCCCCAGTGTTCCCCACCTTTGGGGTATTATGGGGTGCCTGTTGCATTTTGCTCCCCCCGCCCCCCCCTTTCCTTCCCACAAATTCCCATTCCCAACCATGTCAGCCCATTCCCAACTGTCCTGAAAACTGGCTCCGTTTTGGGGTCATTCCCTCCTTTTTCCCCATGGGAGGGCTCAGGAGTCAGCACAGCGTAGCTTTTGGGACAAGAGAAGCAGCTTCGAGTTGAGCCAGGAGAGAATTAAGTTGGAAATGAGGAGAAATTTCTTCATTGAAAGGGCGGTTAGGCATAGGAACAGGCTGTGGTGGAGTTACCATGTGGGTGTGGCTCCAGGGGATTTGGGTTATGGTGAGATGCTCCTGGAGGTCTTTCCAGCCTTAATGATTCCCTGATTTCCTGATTCTAGCACTGCACAGGAGCCAGGTGCTGCTCCCAAGGCTGCTTCCCAGCCCAATTCAAGGGCATTTCACAGAAATCCTGCCAAAAGCTAGGACTGGTTTAAAGATTTGCCAGGCTCTCCTGCTAATTATAGAAACTTGGTGCTGGGATTTTCCCTGTGCAGCAAGTCCCGGGATAAATAAACAGAGCTGCTGCTCCAGGGGGTTTAAAGGAACCAGCCCCACACAGGCAGCACCTCTCACTCCTCTGAGTGTGGGGATCTTTCCCCTGTGCATGTTTTCCCCTTCTCCCCATCCTCCCATTGGGTTTTCTGTCAGTGCCTGTTTTTTGTCACACCCCGTCCCCGCTGCTGAGCTGCCCCTGCTGGGTTTGTCATCTCCGAGGTGTGGCTGGAGGGGCCAAATGGAGCTGTGGCTGTGGGGAGAGGGATTTGCTGGGGGTGGGGGTGGTTGGCTCGAGGGCCAGCCCTGCTGCTGCCCAGCTGGTCCCCAGGGCTCCCAGGTGTCTGTTGCCACCCTGGTGGCACCGGCTCCTGCTCCTCTAGCAGCGAGGCCTGCGGGGTGCTTGGCTTGGCCTCATCTGTGTATCCCCAAAAACAGCCACAGAGAGGATAATTCCCTATTATTTCTGCAGGAATGGGTTTCTCCTGGCCCACATTTAGCCAGGGCTCAGTGGTTTCTTTGGGGCAGCTCCTGTGCCAGGAGGAGAAGGAGCTGTGTCCCCTTTTCCTATTGGGAGCCACACAAGCAGGATGCTGGCCCTGACTCTGAGCATTGTTTGCACCCAGGGAGAGCCCATTCCCGAGGTCCTGATGGCTGGAACAGCAGCTCCCTTCCTCACCACAGCCCCCAGAGCTGTCCTTTCCCAAGCTCAGCTTGGAAGTACAAAGGAGGGAGAGCTGGCACGAGCTGCCAGGATCACGGCAGGCCCTGGCAGATCGCTGCTGACACGTCTGCAGCAGGGAGCAGCATGTGGCTGGCTCATGGTGACACTCTGGGATGGGCTGGGGAGGGGATGGCTGCCACCAGCCTTCTGTCCTCATCCCAGAGCCTCTTGGCCCGAGATTCAGCCTTGGAGTGACACCCAGGGAGTCTCCTGCACTCAGGATCCGGTGGTGCCTCCTCCTCCTCGGCTTTGGGGTGACAGCTTCCCACCCGGCTGCTGCTCCCCCTTTTACATCTGGGTGCTCTGACCTACTTGCAGGCTGCTCTGCAGCCCGGGGCCTGCTCAGGGAGGTGCTTCCTGCACTCTGCCATGGCTCAAATGGGCAATTAAAGGCTTGGCTGAGCAGATGGGACGGGCAGAGCCCCTCGGGCCACCAAGGGCCAGACGGGCAGGGCTGCGCCCAGTGCAGGGGACTGGTGGCCCCAAGCTCAGCCCCAGGTGCCTGGCTAAAAGACACTCAGTGGAGGCTGCAGGAGCCTCCTGGCAAGAAGTGGGAGGGAGGAGAATGTGGAGAGCAGCAGCAGCAGTTTCGGGGCTGGAGCAGGAGGCTGCGAGCTCTGCCTGAATTATTCAGGGATTAGAAAGTTGTGGGATTCAGTGAATTTAGGAGAAAGCTGGTTTGGAGTCTCTGTGGTTGGTACAGTTGGACTTTGCCAGCTTCCCTGTGGGATGAGGGGAGAACAGAGCATGTGTGTGTGTCCCCATGTGCTGACCTGGGACCCTCTTTCCTTGCAGAGGCTCTCCTGGAGCAGGCCATGATCGGGCCATCCCCAAACCCACTCATCTTGTCCTACCTGAAATATGCCATCAGCTCCCAGGTAAGGACCTGCTGCTGCTGCTGGGGGTCACCTTGCAGCCTCAGTGAGGTTGGGCAAAGCAACTGGAGTGTTGGTGGTGGGCAAGCACCCCAAACCCCCATGTGAACCTCTCTGGGGCCGGGGCAGACACCCCAAACCCCCATGTGAGCCTCTCTGGGGCTGGGGCAGACACCCCAAACCCCTATGTGAGCCTCTCCTGGGCTGGGCAGACACCCCAAATCCCCATGTGCGCCTCTCCTGGGCTGGGCAGACACCCCAAACCCCCATGTGAGCCTCTCCTGGGCTGGAGCAGGCACCCCAAACCCTCATGCGAGCCTCTCCTGGCCTGGGCAGACACCCCAAACCCTCATGTGAGCCTCTCCTGGCCTGGGCAGACACCCCAAACCCCCATGTGAGCCTCTCTGGGGCTGGGGCAGACACCCCAAACCCCCATGTGAGCCTCTCTGGGGCTGGGGCAGACACCCCAAACCCCCATGTGAGCCTCTCCTCGGCTGGGGCAGACACCCCAAACCCTCATGTGAGCCTCTCCTGGGCTGGGCAGACACCCCAATCCCCCATGTGAGCCTCTCCTGAGCTGGGGCAGGCAGTGGAGGGCTCAGTGTGTGCCCTGGGCAGGGATGTTTCCATAAATAGCCTCTGCCATCGCCCAGGGTGGCAATTCTGCCCCCCAAGAGGCTCTGCACTCGCTGTGTGCTCCACAATTCCACATCCTGGCATTTAATATCGCCTAAAGTTTGTGTGAAACGCATCAGCCATCACCTAAAAATGTCTGTTTGGATTTGTGCCGGGTCAGTGCCCCAGCCCTGGCCCCGTCTGCGGTGACAGGCAGCGGGGCCGTGCCCTGACCTTGCTGTTCCTCAGCAACGAGCCCCTGTGACACCGCGCTTGTTTTGGCTTTCTCTCTTGTAGATGGTGTCTTATTCCACAGTGCTGATGGCCATCAGCAAGGTAGGGCTCTGACAGGTGCTCTCAGAGGGTTCACTCTTCACCCACAACCCCACAAATCCCTTTCCCTCCCCACAAACTCCCACCAAATATAGGTCAAGTGGAAAGCGACGGCCCGGGCTGAGTCAGCAGCAGGCAGCCAGCGCAGATTAACGCCCAAGCCTTTCTGTGTCCCCCTGGGGATGGGCTGCTGTGGGTCCCAGGGGGTTTTGGGGGTGTCAGTGCCTTGTCCCTCTGCCCTGGGGGGCCTGGCAGGCTCCTGCCTGTGTGTAACCTCATCCCAACTGCTGGAAACCACATCCCGCTGTGGCCGGCGGTGCTGGCAGCGCTGTGGGGATCAGAGCTGGCCATGGAGGAGCTGGGCCACAGCCACACACCACACTCAGCTGTGCTCTGTGTCCCTGTGCTGCTTCCATGGGGACACTGAGCGCCCTCCATGGCTGCCTCTGGTGTTGGGATGCTCCTCACAGGCTATGACAGACCCCCCCCACTCTCCTCCTTGTCAGGGTCACCTCAGGCCCCCTACTCAGGGTGACCAAAGCAGGAATGACTTCAGGGAGAATGATTTCTGTTGTTGTTATGGGGATGGGAGGAGAATTTTGCTGGCAGTCAGCATTGAAAATTTTGGGGGACTGCAGATTAAGCTTGGAGCTGTGCCATGAAGCCCTGGCGAGGTGGGGACCCCTCCAGGGGTCCCAGCACCGATCCGGGGAGGGGAGTAGAGCAGAGCCAGCCCAGCTCTGCTCCGAAGGGCTCGGGCTCGTTGCTTTTAGCCCGTGCCTCGTTTCTGCCCGTTCGGAGGGGCGGGCACAGCGCTGACCTTGACAGCCGAGCCTTCCTCCTTCAGCGCAGCGTGGGCCCAGCGCGGAGCTGCGGGCAAGCTCCGGCCCGGCGGGGCTCCCCATCTGCTCCGGGAGGAGGCGGGGGGGCCGCGCTTCTGCTGCCCCCCGCCCCCAGCCCCGCGGCCGGCCGGGCTGTTGGCGCTGCCAGCCCCGCCGAGCCGGGGGTGGGCAGGGGGCTGGCGTCCGGCCACCACAGCCCCGGCCTGAGGCTGCGGAGAAAACCCAGCCCCGGCCCTGCTGCCGCGGCCCCACCGCCTCTCACAACCCCGGGAGGGCACGACCTGGCCGACAGACAGTCCTGACCTACTTCTCATTCAAGTGGCTTCTGGGCAGCTGCCAGGGGGAGTGTCCTGTGGCCGCAGAGCCTGGCCCGGCCCTGGAGGAAGGGCTTGAGCTTGTGTGGAGCTGCCGGAGCAGTCCCCATCTGAAGCCTCTCTGTGTTGCCCCGCTCTAGTTCGATGACTTCTCCCGGGATTTGTGTGTCCAGTCGCTCTTGGAGATCATGGACATGTTCTGTGACCGCCTCAGGTACTGTGTGGTGTTCCAGCACTGCCAGCTCTGCCCTGGCTGTGCCACGGGCAGAACCAGGAACCAGCAGAGCCTGGGAGTCCTGTCTGATCCCAGAATACTCACCCTGGCAGAGGAAGGCAGGTTCCCCCTCCAGCTCTGTGTCCCTTACCAAGTTGCTGCCTCATGAGTGCCAGCACAGGGACAGCAGAGGGAATCCAAACCCCACCAGCTTTGTGGGAATCTGCCAGAAACCCCCCCCTATTCTGAGATAAACCTCACTGTGGTTTTCTTTCCCAGTTCAGCTGGATGGGGTGGGTGTAAGACCCCATGGTCCAAGGGTCTCTATTTCCTTTCCCTCTGCACCTTCCCAGGCCCCAGCTGCATGTCCCAGTCTGGTCCTGCCCTAGGCACTGCCTTGTTTTTTTCCTTTATGCTTTTCCGCTGGTGTTGCAGGACCCAGGGGAGTCCAGACAATTCAGGCCACAAAAACTTTTTTAGAAAGCTCAGAAATCTTCCTGTTAACCCCTGACAGCCTCTTCTGGGAGGCAGGAGCGTGTGGCAGGGACAGTGAGAGGAGAAGGAGGATGAGGAAGGCTCTTCAATGAGATGAAATGAAGCAGCAGCAATGAATATGCATCAGTGGCAGATGTTGACAAGGAGCTGTCGCTGGCCAACTGCAGAGCCAGCCCTTAATCCTCTCCTGCCCGCTCTGATCCTCTGCTTAATTTGATCAAAACTTCTGGCCCCGATGATTTGTGCATCAGGAGGGGAAAGCGTTCACCTCTCGCAGCGCGCTGATCAATGCTGAGCCTCCCTTAGCAAGATAATTTGATTAAAAGCTTGGAAAGTTTCCCTGTAGTGGAGAGGCCAGCGAGGAGGCTGCATGGTGGGGGCTGGGGGTGTCTCCTTCCCCCTGGCACAGCAGGAATTCTGGTGGGATGAGCAGATTGAGATCTGCAGCAGAGGAGCGGGCTGGGAGCACCTGGCTTTGGGTTCTCCAGCCTATCCAGTGTCCGTGCCTCAGTTTCCACACTCACACTGAGCATATTCCCACTTGTCTCCTGTGCCAGCTGCCATGGCAAGGCTGAGGAGTGCATCAGCCTGTGCCGGGCGCTGCTGAGTGCCCTCACCTGGCTCCTGCGCTGCGCCACCTTCTACGCCGAGAAGGTGAAGGATCCGCTGGAGCAGGCGGCGGCAGAGAACCAGCTGAAGATGTGCCTGGAGAGGCTGGAGAAGGTGCTCAGCAGCACCAAGAACCGTGCCCTGATCCACATTGCCAAGCTGGAGGAGACCTGTACGTCCCTGTCCCTGCATGCTGGCCCTGGAGAGATGTCATTGGCACCTCTCCCTTCCCCCTGCCCGGCTCCTGCCGCATTGTCCCTGCGGCTCCAAGCCCATCCATCTTCCAGCCCTGTTGCTGGAACCGTCTCCTCCCTGGCTCTGTGCCACTCTCTGCCCCCTCCCCTACGTGCTGCCTTTGGAAGAGGAGCAGAATTAATGTGAAGGCTGCGGGAGCTGTTCCTGGGTGTGCTGTGCTCCCACAGCCTGGCACAGCCCCACGCCTTCATCTCTGTCTGGCCAGGAGGCTGTGCCAGGCTGGGCTTGGGGTGCGACCTGCTGGGAGCACACAGACCCCTGGGTTGGGCTCGCATCACTAGTGGGGACTCCCAGCCTCTTCAGCCTGTCTGGGCTGCTGTGAGCCTTGGAGCTGGCCTGCTTGGTTCCCCATGTGTCCCCTCACTGAATCCCTGCCTTCCCTCCCCAGCCTCCTGGAGCACCGTGGAGCAGTCCCTGGTCAAGCTGGGAGAGAACCTGAACAACCTTGGCAGCTCCCCGCTGCGGAGCCAGGCTGATGACTGCGTGTCCCTCATCAAGAGGTGGCTGTGTGCTGCTGCCCCATGGGCTCAGGGGGTGAAATGGGTCTGAGCCTCACTCTGAGTCCCCCAAACTCCTCAGAGGCTCCTGCCTGCCTGCACACTGGCTCCCTGCTTCCCCATCCCTTCCCTGCTCCAGGAGGGGCTGCCCAGAGGAGAGAGGACAGAGCTACTAGTGACTTGCTGCAGGAGAGTCTTACCCAGGGGTTACTCCTCTGGTGACCCTGAGACCTTTTACTATCCCTCAGCTGCTCTGGCCCCACCAGGGCTGCTGTCCCTGCTCTGGATCCCCCTGGAATTGCTCCCAGGGCTCGAGGGCTTGGCTGAGCCATGGAGCTCCCAGGTGTTCCAGTGTCCTGCCCCGGGGCAGCAAAGGTCAGGGGTTTAGCCAGGGAATGGGAGTGGGACAGGAGGAGCAGGAATCTGTCCCTGCAGGGCTCCAGTGACCCTGGACTATCCTCTTCCACCCAGCATCCCCACCATGCTCTCAGTCCACTCAGAGCAGCTGAACAAGACAGGTTTCCCCACCGTGCACGCCGTGGTGCTGCTGGAGGGCACCATGAACCTCACAGGAGAGACCCAGCCCCTGGTGGAGCAGCTGATGATGGTGAAGAGGATGCAGGTACAGAAGTGACAGTGTGTTCTGCTCAGGCAGCCTGGGGCTGTGGGGCCAGGCCATGTGCCTTCCCCGTGCTGGTCCTGCTCCAGGGGAGCAGCAGGAGCCCATCAACACCTCAGCAGGGCTTTGGCTGTGGTGGGGGATGTGCTCTGCTGCCAGCCCAGCACTGGGAGGGTTTGTGTGTGTGCCCCACAGCGCATCCCCTCCCCTCTCTTCGTGCTGGAGATCTGGAAGGCCTGTTTTGTGGGCCTCATCGAGTGTCCTGAGGGCACAGAGGAGCTCAAGTGGACAGCCTTCACCTTCCTGAAGGTAGGGCCCAGCCCAGCACCAAATCCCTGCCTGCTGCTGTCCTTTCCCTGCTCCTGCTGAGGTCTGAGCTTTGCCAGAGCAATCAATCCTTCTTTCTTGTAGTGTGCTCCTTAGGGTGCCCACACCCCACAGTGTGTCCCTTGGGGTGCCCACACCCCACAGTGTGCCCCTCGAGGTGTCCCCCACCCCACAGTGTGCCCCTCGAGGTGTCCCCCACCCCACAGTGTGCCAGTCACCCCACTGTGTGTCCCTTGGGATGCCTTCCAACCCCACAGTGTGCTCCTCACCCACTCAGAATTCCCCTTGGGTTACCCCCACACCCCAAAATGTGCCCCTTAGGGTGTCCCACTCCTCACAATGTGGTCCTCAGGGTGGCCCCCACTCTTCACAATGTGCTCCTTGGGGTCCACCCCACCTGAGCCCACTCCAGCCCTCCTGTCACCCTCTGAGCATCAGCTTTGTTGTCAGGAGCCTCTTTTTTGGCCCAGCCTCATTTTGTTTGGCAGAGTGAGTTTTCCTGAGAGGTTATGGGGAAAATGTGGCTCCAGGTGATGGTGGAAGGACACTGCAGAGGGGAGCAGGGGCACAAAGTCCCCCTGCTCCAGAAATGCTGCTTTCCTGGGGCTGGGAGAGCAGCACTGTGCAGCTCTGTTGGTGTGGGCTGGTGCTGCTGGGGGGTCCCAGCAGTGGAATGGGGTCTGCCCTCATGTCACTCTGTGCCCTGTGTCTTTCAGATGCCCCAGGTGCTGGTTAAACTCAAGAAGTATCCCCAAGGGGACAAGGTGAGACTGATGGTGCCTGGCCTGCATGGGGAAATGCTCCCTGTCCCAAAAACCTTCCCTGATGGAGCAGGTGGGGACAGGGGGAGGTGGGCTTGTGGTGAGCTGAGTGCCTGGCTTTGTGTTTGTCAGGATTTCACTGAGGATGTGAACTGTGCCTTTGAGTTCCTGCTGAAGTTGACCCCTCTGCTTGACAAAGCCGACCAGCGCTGCAAGTGAGTGAGTGCTCAGCATGGCCACAGCTGCCACAGCCACCCTGTCCTCAGTGTGGGCAGCTGGGGCAGCTCCTGGCAGGGCTGGGTTAGTTTCTGATCCCATTTCTTCTTCCTGAGGAGCTGCTGCTGCTGCCACATGAGGCAGTGAGGGTGTGACAGCTGAGTCATGTGTGTGACACCCAGAGCTGCCCTGGACCCTGCAGCACCCTCGGAGGGGTGGGACAGGGCCAGGAGGGCAGCTCATGATCCCCCTGCCCTGTGGCACTGTCTGGGGTGACAGGAATGCTGTCCTTGGGGCTCCAGCTCTCCTCTCTCTTCCAGCTGCAACTGCATGAGCCTGCTCCTGCAGGAGTGCAGCAAGCAGGGGCTGCTCTCCGAGGCCAACATGAACAACCTCATCGACAAACGGTACAGCCACCCCACAGTCTGGGGAACCCCACAAGGGGGGCTCAAGCACCTGGATTTGGGGGGGGAGCATGAGGGAACAGCTGTGCTGACACTGGGGACTGTGACTGGGACATGGTGACCTGGGGGGACGGGATGCTGCTTTTGGGACAGGTTGGCTACAGGCAGAGTCTGTCCCCTCAGAGAGGCAGCTGATGGTGGCCTGAGGCAGTGGCTGTCCCTTGAGGGTGCCATGAGTCCCTTGAAGGTGCCATGGGTGGAGAGAGGGAGGCAGGGTGATGGATTCTACACACTGGCCCTTCTTTGGGGTCCCCCAGGGCTGCAGACAAGGAAAACTCTCCGTCCCTGAAATCGGCCGAGAACGCCAACATCCAGCCAAACCCTGGGCTCATCCTGAGGGCTGAGCCTACTGTCACCAACATCCTGAAGGTCAGTGCCCTTCTGCAGCCCTGCTGGTCTGGCTGGGCTCAGGCCTGGAGCCCTTTGCCAGCAGCATCAGTCTAACCAGGCAGCCAGGGTGCTTGGGACGCGCCAGATTTCTCCCTGCCCTGGGGTGGAGCTCTGGAGGAATCACTGGAGCCTTGCTGCTCCATTGCGGAGATGAGGAGCTCCCCTCCTCCTTCCCAGGAAGCTGGAGGAGCTGTCAGGTGGCATGTCATCAGTGCCAGCAGCCTGAGCCCAGCCAGCTCTGCCCGTCCTGCTCAGCTGCTCTCTGTATCTCCCCCTGTCTCTGTGTCACTCTGGTTGTTTCGCTGCTACTGAGTGACAGGGGATGTTTTCCTGCTGGTGGCAGGGGCTCAGAGGTCTCCATCCCACCTCTCCCAAATCCAGCAGGTCCCTGCTCCTCAAGGTGTCAGGGACAGCTCTTGCAGCTGGTCAACTTTGTACCCCTGAAGCTGGAGTTTGCTGCTACTCTGTAGCACACGTCCCCATGACTTCCATTTCCTCTTGCTTCTTTGCTTGTAGACCATGGATGCAGATCACTCCAAGTCCCCTGAGGGCCTGCTGGGGGTCCTGGGTCACATGCTGTCTGGGAAGAGCCTGGACTTGCTGCTGGCAGCAGCAGCAGCCACTGGGAAGCTGAAATCCTTTGCTCGGAAGTTTGTCAAGTGAGTGTCCACCTTGGTGGCACTGTGACTGGTGACCAGGGGGCTCAGGGGAACAGGCAGCCCCTTAAACTGCCCTCTAGACAGGGCTGGATGTGCCTGTGGAGCACTGGGGAGGGCTGAGATCTCAGGGATGCTGCACCCCACAGCACCCCATCTTTGCATGAGCAGGACAGAGAATTGGAGCCAGGCTGGTCTGGGGTGTTCAGAAAACTGAAGGCTGTGGCCGAGCCCTGCATCCAGGGCAGTGTGTCCCTGCCTTCTGCAGACACACGTGTCCTGCTTAGTGCACACACAGCAGCACACACATGGGGCTGTGTGATGGGCTCCCCCAAGGTGGCTTGGGGGGTCTGTTTGGGGGTCTGTGCTCTGAAACACCCACAGAGCTGGCTCTGGGGAGAGCCCCTTGGTGTGGGGTGAGCAGCTTGGCTGGACCTGTGTGGCCACAGGGAGCAGAGACAGGGAGGAGGTGACGTCCCTGTGGTGCTGGAGGGTGTCTGCAGAGCTGGGCCTTGCATCTCCTGCCCCTCTGTGCTGGGCTGGAGTTTGGGGGGGGTTCTGCAGGCCAGGTAGCCCCCTGCTTGTGTCAGGGCTGGGAATTGTCTGGTTGGACTGCTCATGCTTTGCTGCCACTCTCTGCCCCTCCAGGCTGAATGAATTCACCAAGCAAATCACCGGGGAAATCTGTGAGTGCGTGTTCGTCCGTGCGTGGGGTGATTGGAGCTGTGCCCCCCCTGCTGGGGTGCTCTGGGGCCTGGCTGGGTTAAACTGGGACTGGCTGTGGCACCAAAGCCAGCTGAGCTGTGCCAGGCCTGGCTGGGGGTGCTGGCAGGGAGGGGCTCTGTGCCACCAGGGATTTGGGGACACGCTGCCTTCGTGTGTGTGTCCATCCCAAATCCGGGGTGTTCCCGTGGGCTCCCTCTCCCCTTGGGAGCCTGGGGGCCCCTTGGCTCCCTCCCTGGAAGGGGTGATGTGTCAGCACAGCCCAGATAAGGACTCTGACTCTGTGTGATGAAACTTGCAGAGTGCTCTGACCTTCCATGGTGAGGGAGGCCCCACTTGGGCTGGGGCTGCCCAGAGGGAGGCCAGAGCTGCTCTGGGGGCTCAAGCAGAGGCAGATGAGGTGGGGGGAGGCACTTGGAACATCCTCTGGGAGGAGTTAGAAACTGCCCCCCTTGTTTGTGGGGTTCTGCTTCTCTCCTCCTGCTGAGGCCAGAGAGCCCCAAGGTCTTTATTTCTCCTCCCTCAGCCAAGAGTGGCCCAGTCCGGGCTCTGCTCTTTGACATCTCCTTCCTCATGCTGTGCCATGTGGCCCAGACCTATGGCTCAGAGGTAAGGATCCTTTGGGGAGGGATGAAGGATGGAATTGGATCCTGTGAGGGAGGGGAAGGATGAGGTGGATCCTAAGAGGAGCTCTCAGATCTGCCAGCTCAGCCCCTGCGCTGCTGCAGCCTATCAGCCTCCTCTAGTGGCCAGCCTGCCACTGTCCCCACTGTCCCTCCTGTCCCTGCAGCCACTTCATAGCCCAGGGCACAGCACCCGGTGCCTGTCACCTGGAAATCTGTCCCTGGGGCTCTCTCTGGGTGCCAGGTGATGGAGCAGGACTGGCTGTCACCTCCCTGAGGACTTGGGCTGTGCTCCATTGGTGGGATCAGTGGGAATGCTGCTTCCAATGGCCTTGAAGCTCACCAGCCTGCTCCCAGTTTGCCCTTCCAGTTTGGCACTGGTTGGCATGGCCAGGCAGTGTCAGCTCTCCCTGTCTAAGGAGGAACTCCCAGCCCTGCTCAGGAAACCACTTTTGGTTGCATGAAAATTTTCCAGGTTTCGACATCTGCGTGTGCTGGGAGGTGAAACGATACCGAAACCCCGGGAATGCAGAGAGGGGGAGAGAAGGGTCCTGCCCAGCCAGCCCAGGGAGCAGGGAGGGGACACCAGGCAGGGATGGATGTGCCCAGGGCTGTCCAATGAGATCTCATCCCCCCCTCCCAGCCCAGCAGCTTTCCTGCCCAGCTGCTGCTGAACAGATGTGTGAAACTTTTTTGGACACAAATAGTGTCCCCTGGGTGACACAGGCTGAGGGCAGGAAGTGACGTGTGGGGTTCCCAGCTCATGGCCCCCACAGGACCCTCCCAGCTGGGCTGTGTGACCCCAGGGACCCCATGCATGGCTTGGTGGGGTGGGGGAACAAGGGACTTGTTTGAGCTGGACACTGTGACCCCGTGCCACACTCACAGCTGGCCTGGCATCTCTGCTCTGAGCTGGGCTGTGTTCTGCTGGGGAGCACCCTGGTATTAGGGGAAACCACAACCCACAGAGGGGAAACCAGTGCCTCAGAGGGCCTGACCAGTGCCCTGCTGGGGCCTGCCCGGTGTCTGTCCCTCCCTCCGGGCCACAGGGCGGCGCTGTTCCCACGGCCATGAGCACCCCGGGGTGGGGACAGGCCCCAGGGTGGGGGTCCCCAGCAGGATTCCCACCTGGGGATGAGGTTGCAGACCCCGTGTTGGTTCCTTTCCAGGTGATCCTGTCAGATTCCAACCCTCCAGGCGAGGTGCCCTTCTTTGAGACCTGGATGCTGACCTGCATGCCCGAGGAAGGGAAGATCCTCAACCCCGACCACCCCTGCTTCCGCCCAGATTCCACCAAGGTGGAGTCCCTGGTTGCCCTCCTCAACAACTCCTCTGAGATGAAGCTGGTGTAAGAGCCCACCCGAGTGCTCACCCTGCCAGGTGTGGGGGGAGCCCCCAGCCCCACAGCTGGGTCTGAATCCCCATCTCTCTCCCTGACAGGCAGATGAAGTGGCACGAGGTGTGTCTGAGCATCTCAGCTGCCATACTGGAGATCCTCAATGCCTGGGAGAATGGAGTCCTCAGCACTGAGTCGATCCAGGTGGGGCTGCTGAGGGGGCAGAGTGGAGCTGAGGAGGGGCCAAGGGTCCAGAAGCTCTGGGGTACCCTGTTCTCCTGCCCTGATCGCTCTGGCAGCTGCCTTGGAGCTTGGAAGTGGGAAGCTGATGTGGCTCCAGCCCCTTGTTCCTGCTCCAAAGTGCCCTGTGGGTGGCAGTGGGACTGGCAGGGACAGTGTCACCCGTGGAGGAGAGAAAGGCTTGGACCTTGCAGTCAGGACCCACAGCCCTAGGAGGTGATGGCTGCTCACCCACCTGGCTGTGCTTGTCTCCTCTCCTAGAAAATCACAGAGAACATCAAGGGGAAGGTGTGCAGCATGGCAGTGTGTGCAGTGGCCTGGCTGGTGGCCCATGTCCGCATGCTGGGCCTGGACGAGCGGGAGAAGTCCCTGCAGATGATCCGGCAGCTGGCCACGCCCCTCTACGGGGAGAACACGCTGCAGTTCTACAACGAGCGGTGAGCTCGGGGCCAGGGGCCTGCTCCTGCCCTGCAGCTGTGTCCCAGGGCACAGCTCCTGCCCTGCTTCCCCTTCTCCACTTCCTGATCCTGTGCCATCTCCTGCCCTGCTTCTGCTGCCCAGCTCCATGCTGCCTCCTGCCCCGTTTCCACCTTCCAGTGCCAGTGTCTCCTGCCCTTCTTCTTCTTCCCACTGACATAGTATCTTCCCTGTTTCTGCTTCCCAGTGCCATGGTATCTTCCCTGTTTCTGCTTCCCAGTGCCATGCCATCTTCCCTGTTTTTGCTTCCTGGTGCCATGCCATCTTCCCTGTTTCTGCTTCCCAGTGCCATGCCATTCTCTGCCCTACTGTCCCTTCCTGGTGCTGTGCTGTCTCTGTACCCTGCTGTCCCTTCCCAGTGCTGTGCCATTCTCTGTGCCCTGCTGTCCCTTCTCAGTGCTGTGCCATTCTCTGTGCCCTGCTGTCCCTTCTCAGTGCCATGCCATTCTCTGTGCCCTGCTGTCCCTCCCCAATGCCATGCCATTCTCTGTGCCCTGCTGTCCATCCCCAATGCCATGCCATTCTCTGTACCCTGCTGTCCCTTCCCAATGCTGTGCCATTCTCTGTGCCCTGCTGTCCCTCCCCAATGCCATGCCATTCTCTGTGCCCTGCTGTCCATCCCCAATGCCATGCCATTCTCTGTACCCTGCTTTCCCTTTCCAGTTCTGTGCCATTCTCTGTGCCCTGCTGTCCCTTCCCTGTGCCCTGACCCCATCTCTCTGTCCCAGCGTGGTGATCATGAGCTCCATCCTGGAGCACATGTGTGCAGATGTCCTGCAGCAAACGGCCACACAGATCAAATTCCCCTCCACTGGCATGGACACCATTCCCTACTGGAACCTTCTGCCCCCCAAGAAGCCCATCAAGGAGGTTCTGACCAGCGTGTTCACCAAGGTGCTGGAGAAGGGCTGGGTCGACAGCCGCTCCATCCACATCTTCGACACCCTGCTGCACATGGGGGGGGTCTACTGGTTCTGCAACAACCTGGTCAAGGTATGAGGGGGCAGGAGGGAGCCCTAGTGCTGGGCAGGGTGCTCAGGCCAGGAATGGTGGGTCTAGTTTGTGTTCCCAGTGTCCTGGGTGTCCCTGGGCTGGGTGCTGGGACAGTTCTGGCACTGGAGAATGGGGCAGGGCCACCTCTGCCCTCCACCCTACAGGAGCTGCTGAAGGAGACAAGGAAGGAGCACACACTGAGGGCTGTGGAGCTGCTCTATGCCATCTTCTGCCTGGACATGCACCAGCTGACACTGACACTGCTGGGCCACATCCTGCCCAACCTGCTGACAGACTCCTCCAAGTGGCACACCCTCATGGACCCCCCTGGGAAGGCCCTGGCCAAGTAAGATCCCAGAGCAATGGAGACTGTTTCCTCAAGGCCTGTCTGGGGAGATGGGGGGATGATCTGTGCTGGGATGAGGATCCCAGCTACCCAAATCCCACCCTGGCTTTGGCAGAGCCAGCAGTTCCCACTCTGGTCCCCATTCCCTGCTGCCCCCTGAGGAGGAGGAGGAGGAGGAGGAAGCTGCTGTGTGCCACACCCCATTGTCAGGTGGGCTGGCAGCACCTGGCTGTGTCCCTGCTTTGTCTCCAGGCTCTCTGTTTGGTGTGCCCTGAGCTCCTACTCCTCCCACAGCAAGGTCCAGGCCTCGGCCCGGCAGAAGAAGAGGCACAGGGAGGACATTGAGGTGTGTCTGGGTGGAGCAGGGGCTGGCTGGGGGCTCTCTGTGCCCAAAAGCAGCAGTGGCTGGGGAAGGTGAGGGTGGCAGGAGTGGGTGGGTAAATCCAGAATCCCTGCCCAGCTTTTCTGGGTTCTCTGAGGCCTTCCAACCTTAAAATTCAGGATTCTCCTTTCTCTTTCCTGGGCAAGGGGCTGTAACAAGCTGCTCAGCATGTGTCCGGCCCAGACTGGGTGAGCAGAGATCAGATCCTGGGCTGTGGGGCTGTGCAGAGCCCAGGGGGGGTGACCAGCCCTGTGCAGGGTGAGGGGCTGGTGGGGCTGACCCCCCTGTCCCCCCAGGATTACATCAGCCTGTTCCCCCTGGATGACACCCAGCCCTCCAAGCTCATGAGGCTGCTGAGCTCCAACGAGGAGGATTCCAACATCCTCTCCAGCCCCAGTAAGTGCAGGAGGGGAGGGGGGATGGCTCCCCTGCCTCCCTGTCCCTTTTGGCTGTGAAATGTGTACTTGCACAAAACCCCTTCCCTTCCCAAACTGACTGGGTGAGGGTTCAGAGCTCTCAAGTGCTCTTTGAGTTATCTTGGAGTTTTTGCATTTGGGAAAAGCTGATTGCTTTATTTTTCTGATCAGAACAACTTAAAAGGATGACATTACCCTTTCCTTTCATACCAGCACAGGAGCTCAGGGGATTTTTGTGTCCCTCCAGCCACCCCTCATGGGACCACAGCTGGAGGTGACATTCCTTGTGTCTGGGGCCAAATCCTGACATTCCAGTGCTGTTAACAAGGCTGAGGCAGAGCGGAGGAGGCCCCTGGTCACATCCCTGTCCCTGCAGTGTCACTGGTTGCGACAGCTCCGGCAGGGATTTGCTGGGGGGTCCATGTCCTGCCCAGTGGATGCTGTCACAGTTCCCACATGAATTGTCCACACTCCTGGGCAGTGAGTCAGGACATTCTCAGGTCATTATTTCTCCCTTTATCCCAAGTTACTCTAGATATTAGTTTTCGACACGTCCATTGACCTTCAGTTTCAGTTTGGTTTCATTGCTGTTGAAATATGGGCTTTTCCCTTTATTTCACTTATCTTCTTTTACCTCCTGAGGCAGTCCCACCTCTTCCCAGTGACATTCAGGACTTTTTTGGGCTATTTGCTGCAGTGATGTGGAAATGCTGCTTCCTGTAGCCACTATGTAACTCATGTGATTCCATGAGAAAAGTGTGGGAGGGCTTTCTTTTTCTGGTGAGCATCCTCAGTGCAGCACAAGGTGGATCCTGCAGATTTAGGCAGGGGCTGTGGGATGTGAGCAAGATCCTTCCCAAAAGGATTCCCATCCCATTGGAGCAGACCTGACCCAGTTCTTCCCACAGAAGTGCCCAGCAATGCTTCACATCTGGGCTCAGCTCAATCCTCCTGGTCTGTCCCAGGATTTGCTGCTAGATTTGGACGTGCTTCAGCTCTGATAGCTGCATTGCACCCTGACAGTGAGATGGGAGGGCTGCTGTGCAGCTGTTGAACATCTGGCTCGCACACAGGATGTGTAATGTGTGTGTGTTGCTGCTGTTCTCCTCTGCTCCTGATCATGACACTCACGACACCACGTGTCACACCCCAAAAGCAGCGTGGGAAACCTGCCTGGGAAACCTGTGTAGGCTGGCAGAGGGGACAGGGATGGGGCAGAACCACCTGTGCTGTGTTTTTGGGGTGCCCCACTGGCACAGACTGTCAGGTACAGGGGTTCTAAACCTCTTCTGCTCCACAGTTGCCTCATGGCAAAGCCTCTCCCCCTGAGCTTGGTGACCTTGAGTGGCCAGAGCTGGGTGACCTCGGGTGGCCAGAGCTGGCCAGCCTGGGCACAGTGGCACAGCCAAGGGGGCCATGAGGCTGTTCCTGACTCTGCTCCTGCCCACAGATCGTTCCATGAGCAGCTCACTCTCTGCCTCCCAGCTCCACACGGTCAGCATGAGGGACCCTCTGAACCGGGTGCTGGGTAAGGCGGGGATGGGTCCGTGGGGTCACATCCGACCACTGGGACCCCCCCAAATGTCACCTGACTGTTGCTCTCTCCCTGTCCCCACAGCAAACCTCTTTCTGCTCATCTCTTCCATCCTGGGGGCCAAGACAGCTGGCACCCACACCCAGTTTGTGCAGTGGTTCATGGAGGAGTGTGTGGAGTGCCTGGAGCAGGGCAGCCGTGGGAGCATCCTCCAGTTCATGCCCTTCACCATGGTGAGTCCAGTGACACCCCTGTCCCTGCTTGGCGAGTGCCCCAGGGGCCCACAGGATGTGGGACACACTCACCTGTGCTCCTCCTCTGTCCCTGGGCAGGTTTCAGAGCTGGTGAAGGTGTCCACCATGTCCAGTCCCAAAATTGTCCTGGCCATCACTGACCTCAGCCTGCCCCTGGGCCGCCGCGTCGCCGCCAAGGCCATCGCTGCCCTGTGAGCTGGGCTGCTCCAGCCAGGGGGATCCCTGCTCTGGGGGATCCCTGAGGAGCCCAGGGATCTCTCCCTGCTGCTCTGCATGGCTGGGATGGCCACTGTCACTGCAGCTGCTGGAGGGCTGCTCCCTCAGCACATGGAGCCATCTTCTTGCTCTGCCTCATGGCACTTTTGAGACTGAGACACCCCCTAATTTTTATTTTTTTTTTTTATTCTATAAATCAATCCTTTTGTAGAACCAGCTTTTGCCTCATCTCATTTGGGCTTCTGGGACTCCCCAAAATCCCTCGATCCTGGGGGTGATGGGAAGGCAGTGGCCAAGCCCTGTGCTGGGCAGGAGGGGAAATTTCCTTCACCCTGTCCTGGACCTGAGAGTGGCTGGTGGGCTGCCTGTGCTGCTCCCACTGGGTGGGGCAGGGATGCTTCTGTGCTGTCAGCCCCAAGCAGGATCTTGGGAATTCTGCCACATGAGTGTGAGGTCTTGTAGGAATTCCTTTCCATGAGTAGTGTGAGTTTTTGTTGGAATTCTTTCCATGAGTGTGAGTTTTTGTTGGAATTCCTTTCCATGAGTAGTGTGAGTTTTGGTTGGAATTCCTTTCCATGAGTAGTGTGAGTTTTTGTTGGAATTCCTTTCCATGAGTAGTGTGAGTTTTTGTTGGAATTCCTTTCCATGAGTAGTGTGAGTTTTTGTTGGAATTCCTCCTCATGAGTGTGAGTTCTCACTGTGATTCCTCCCTGTGAGTTCAGTCTGTGCTGAGCACGGGCAGTGGGTGAGTAACTGTGGCCTCACCAGCACCACACCAGCCTCGTGCTGGGGCAGGCTGCCCTGGGACTGTCCCCACACCCTGCCAGCTGCTCCAGCAGTGAATCCTCCAAGACCTGTCATGAACTCTTGTCCCCGGGGCAGGGGCACTGCCAGGGCGGCTGCACCTCTGCCCCTTCCACTGGTGTTGACTCTCAAGAAAGGGGAAAGTGGGGCCAGCAGGTACCAGCCCTTCCCTCAGGGCACTGTGACTCCAGTGGGGTTCCCAGCCCTGTTTTGGGAGGTTCTGAAGGGACATGGAGCACAGAGGGATCCTGGTGCTGCTGCAGGGCTTGGGTCAGTGCTGGCCAGGGAAGAGGCAGTGGGATGGTGACTCAGGGCCAGGCTGACCCCATCTGATCCCAGGATGAGCTCAGCTCCTGGCAGCCCCCAGGCTTTGCTGGAAGGAGAGACCCCGATGCCCTTGGGGTAGCTGTGGGTGTTGCTGATCCTCGGCTTTCACACACAGAGCATCCTCCCCTTCCCACTGCCCCTGGTCCCCATCCGGGGCAGCCGGGAGCAGCTGCGGGGGCTGGGTGGGGCTAATGGAGCCCTGCACGCACCGGGCTGGGCTGGGATGAGCCTGACGCTGGTGTGAGTCCCACCCTGAGCTGGCACCGACCCCCCCGGGCACCTCTGCTCGCCCAGGGGCGGCTCTTTACCGTTAGCCCGGAGCAAAGAGCGGGACCTGGCGTGGCCTTCCCAGCTCTGTCAATATTTGCCGAGGCAGCTCCATGCCTGGCATTGGCACCGGCGCTTCCCCTTACAGGAAGGGGCTGGAGCAGGAGAAGGGGGATTTCTGTAAGCACCCATGAGGCGGGGCAGGAGGGAAGGAACTGCCCACCCCGAGGGTGAGGGCTTCCCCCTGGCAGTTTGTGATCCAGGGCTGGGAGTTGGGAGGCAGGAACTGGGAGCCCTGGCACCCCCCAGCACTGGGCTCTGTCCCTGTGTGGCTGGGATGAGTGTGGTGAGGGGTGCTGGGGTGAGGGATGAGTGTGATGAGGGGTGCTGGGGTGAGGGATGAGTATGGTGAGGGATGAGTGTGGTGAGGGGTGCTGGGGTGAGGGATGAGTGTGATGAGGGGTGCTGCTGGTCATGGGATGTGAGCGTGGGCCCAGAGGCAGGAAATGGGGCTGGTGAAGCTGGGACAGCCCAGGGTGGGCAAACACCCACTGGGGAGAGGCTGGGGGTGCCCTTAGGGGCTTTCTAGGGCCGGGGAGATGCCCAGGGCTCTCTGACATTACTCATCCACATTGGGGGTGCCCCTTTTGCCCATCCACTCTGCCTTCCTCACTGCTGAAAGCCTCCTCCCACCGTGGCACATCCCTGGGCACTGGGAGGGCTCCTGGCACATCCCTGGGCAGATTCTCTGTGTCACAGCAGCAGCACAAGGGTGGCTGGGGTACCCCAGTGCCACCAGCCCCAGGATGAGCCCACAAACCAGCTCTGGGCACAGTGCTGGTGCCCTCGGCGGGCGCGGGCGGCTTCCGGAGCTTTCTAGGAATCGGCTCTTGCCCAAGCAGCCCTAGGGGTGTGGGAGGAAGTGGCCACCCCACAGCACGGGCTCAGGCCGTGGGGTGGGGGCACTGGGGGGGCTGCATTTCATCTTTCTGAGCTGACACCAGCAGCTGCAGCCTCGCCCCAAAGTTCCATTCCCTCATCCCTCCTGTCTCTGTCCCTGTGTCCCCACAGCCTGGCCACTCTGCCTCCCTCCCACGCAAGCAGGAGACAGCGGAACAGAGAGAGAGAGAGAGTGCAAAAATAGAGTTTATTTCCATTTTTATCACATAGAAAAAAGCGGGTGTTTCTTGGGGCTCACCCAGCTGCAGCAATAAATACAGTACAAAACCCCCCACGCCCAGAGCTCCCACACAACCACGGGACTGGGGCTGCGTCAGGCTCAGGAGGGTGGGAATGTGTCCAAGTGGCTCCTTCCGGCCAGGGATGGGCACAAATAAGTTAAACTGCAATCAGTACTCTGAGTTTAGCAGGGAAGGGGGACAGAGCAGAGTTGCAGCTCCCCAAAGTGCTGGGGCTCCCCAGAAAAGCCTCATCCTGGTGAGGCTGCTGCACCCCTATGGTTCTTCCATCTTCCCTCCCCTCCCTCCTTAATGGCTAATAAATATTAATTACTAGAAATAACACCCATCAGATGTGTCCCTGCAGGCTGCAGCCCAGACAGGGAGATGCTGCTCTGGAGCATCCTCATCCTGGGATGCTTTCCCGTGGGATGATGCAGCAGCCCCAGCAGTGCAAGCCATGGGGAAACTGAGGCACAGGCAGTGCCAGCAGCAGCTGTGGGGGCTCAGCCCAGCTCCAGAACCTCGTAGCAGAGATACGCTTGTGTTTAAATATTAAACAAGGGTGATGCTGCACAGGGACCTGTGCATGGATCCACCACGGGATCCCCTGGCAGGGGGAGCATCCCCGGACAGATAAATATTAAATAGCCATAAATATTAAATAAGCAGGAAAGGGGGTGCTCCCGGGATGTCCCTCAGGTGGGACATCCACGAGCAGGGGTCAGAGGCTGGCGAGGTGCCGCAGTGCCCGGTACGCCGTCTCCAGGAACCGCTGGAAGTTGGCCAGGATGAAGAAGCCGCCGACTTGGTGGTGGAATTGGGAGGAGAAGGTGGGGACGGGGTCCTGGTGCTCTGTGGGGTACGTCACCGTGGCCAGGCCCAGGTCTTCCATCTGCAGCCAGGCAGAGGCAGAGGCATCAGCTCCAGGCCTGGAGATGCCCCCCTGCCCCAGTGTGCCCCTCCTGGGCCTGCAGCCCCCACCGTGCCCACCCAACCCTGTGAATACAACCCCTGCCATGTGAATGCAGCTCCCACCATGCCCACCCAACCTTGTGAATGCAGCTCCCACCATGCCCACCCATCTCTTGGGATACAGCTCCCACCATCCCCACCCATCCCTGTGGATGCAGCCCCCACCGTGCCCACCCCTCCTTTGGGATGCAGCCCCTGCTTTACCCACCTGTCCCCCCCACAAAGCTCCCCCTTTGCCCCCTCACCTGCTGCTGGATGTTGGAGGACAGGTTGGCCATATCCAGCTGCAGGGTGTCCACCAGCCCAGCGTGCCCGGGCAGCAGGGCCCGGATGGTGGCCAGAGAGCCGTGGTAGACGCGGAGGCCGGCACGGATCTGGCTGAAGCAGGTCTCCTGTGGTGGGCATGGTGTGGTCAGTGGGGCTGGCCATGGCCTGGCCACCAAGACACGGAGGCTCTGGGGTGGCCTGAGCCGTGACAGAGCCGAGCAGCTCATGGCAGGGGTGGGCTGCCCGCACTCACTGCCTGGAAGGTGCGCCTGTGACACTGCTCCAGCGGCGCCTGGGCGATGTCCAGGTCCTGCCGCACCAGCAGCAGCTCGTCCTCCTTGCACAGCTGGAGGGTGTCACACTGTGGACAAAGGGGACAGAGTGAGGATACCAGAGGACCCTGACACACCCAGCACCCCCAACATCCCATCCCTGGGCTGTGGGACCCTGGAGTGGACCCGGTGCCGTGGGGACGGGGGTGTGGCTGTTGTGTAGCCCGGAGGGTCACCACATGTCCCCGGTGGGTGCCCCAACACCCAGGGCTGAGCCTTGGGCAGTGCAGGGGACACTGCTGGCTCCTGGCCCTGCAGTGCTGATAAGGGCAGGGAGGGGGTCACCTTATCTGTGACCTCGCAGTGGCTGCCATCCCCCCTCGGCAGCGTGTGGGACTCACCACCAGGCGCTGCAGCGCAGCCGCGTCCCCGCGGATCTTGCGGGTGAACTCGAGGTTCCTCTGCAGGAAGAGCTGGAAGTCCTGGTCCCCTGAGAGCTCGGTCAGTGGTGCCCCATGCAGTGCCCACCACGGTGCCCACAGCAGCACAGCCAGCAGCAGTGCCAGCCCACCTGTGGGGACAGCAGGTCAGCACCCACCCCACAGAGCCTCAACCCCACAGATGGGATGGGCTCAGCAGCCAGGACCACCCTGGGGATGGTGGCAGCAGCAGCGTGGCCTGGGGACAGGGCAGAGACCCCAAAAGGGGAGAGGGACCAGTGCTCCCAGTGCCAAGGGCAGCAGCAGGGGGCTCTGGATGTGTGGGTGCAGCAGGTGCTACAGGTAGGGTGGGTTTAGGGGTGCTCTGGGGGCAGTGGGGGCAGTGGGTTTTAGGGGTGGTTTGGGGGCAGTGGGAGCAGTGGGTGCTGTGGTTTGGGGGCAGTGGGTCCTATGGGCAAAGTGGGTTTTAGGGGTGGTTTGGGTGTAATAGGAGCAGCAGGGGAAGTGGGTGCAATGGGAGCAGTGGGAGATGGGGGTGCTGCATGGCTACTCACGGGTGAGGAAGCACATGGTGGGTGCCCGGCTCGGTGTCTCCTCCTCTGTGCAGCGCGGCCCTGCCCAGCCCGGCCCAGCTCCTCTCGCTCCTGCCCGGCTGTGCTCATTGATCGGGTGGCATTTATAGCGCACGGGCCTCGGGGATTCTCACCGATGAGGCAACAGCGCGATTGCTTCACTGCCTTAATCACAGCATGCAAATCTCCCGGACCGGGTGCTCGGCCGCGGCCACAGCCTGGGGCTTTCCCGGGCCCGGTGGGCAGCGGTGCCCCTCGGTGTGGCTGCAGCCCCGGTGGAGCCCAGGCAGCGGGGCAGGTGCCGGGACAGGGCAGGAGGTGCCTCGGTGACTCATTAACCTGCTCGCCGGGCTCCCACCACGCTGGCCAGGTGGGGCAGTGCCCAGCACAGCAGGGTCATGTGCGGGGTCACTCACAGGGTCACTCGCAGGCGGCCGGCCAAGGGGATGGTGGCTTCTCGCTGCTGCTGTCACTCTGGGGTTGTCCCCATCCCCGGCCCACGTGGGCAGCACCCCCTGGCAGCTGCCCCACACATCAGGGTGGGTGCTGGTGGTGTGACCTTCACGGTGGTGGCACCAGCTGGAGGTGGCCAAGGTGAGACCCGGTCCAGGCAGGTGCCCAGGGCTGTGGCTCCCGGGGGCAGCACCACGGGGCCAGATCCTGCCCTGCTGGGCACTGTGGGGCCGGGTTGTGCCCAGTGCAGCACCAAGCACCGGCCCCATCGGGCTGACCCCACCCGCGAGGGGCCAAGCCCCCCCTCTGCCCCTGCGGGGAAGAGGCTTCCAGGGCAGCCCTGGGCACGGGCTGGCTGCTGCCGGCCCCGTTGCGTTGACGAGGGAATTTTGGCTCGTGCCGGTTCCCGCAAGTCCTTCCAGGATCTGCTGGCCGGGTGCCAGCTGGCCGGCTCCTGCCCGGCACGGGCCGCCCGGGGCACGGGAGGCACCCGCTCCCCTCACAGCCCCGGCCAGGGTGAGCCCAGGGCAGGATTGGGCTGGGGAGGCTCATTCTGCACCCCTGACCCCTGGCTGGGTCCCATCGCTGCCCTCCTGGGGGGTGTGGGGACAGGGATAGGGATGGGGACAGGGATGGGGACAGGGACCCCGGTCTCTGCAAGTTGCAGATGTTGGCGGGCACTGGGATGGGCCACACACCCAGCGGGGTAATTTGTGGGGTACAGTTTGTGGGGTACAGTACCAGTCCCAGAAGCTGGAAGTCCTGGAAGTTTCTGCCTCCAGCTGGGAAATAAACCCCCATCAGCTGCAGCCAATCCATGAGTACCGAGCAGAGCCTTCCTGGCACAGCCAGGTGTGAACTCTAAAAATTACTGCTGACCTCCCTTCGAACCTGGCAGCACTAAACGTTCTGCCCTCTGGGTGTGTGAAAGGACCTTGCCAGCAGAGAACGTTCATGGGATTTTTGGGAGAAACAGCCACCCCAGCTGTGCCTGTCCCCACCCTGGTGGCCATTGAGGGGCTCAGTGTGGTCCCCTCAGTCTGGGCACTCACGGGACCAGCCCGGAGGGTGAGGATCTGCCCTCTCAGCAGGATGGTGCTTTCAGGAATTGTGCTGGGGGCGTGGGGGGGTTGAATCAGTGCCCAAAGGCCCTGTCAGCTTTCCAAGGAAGGAAGTGGTTTCAAATCCGAAACTGGGGGTGTTGGGGGATGGAGGGAGGAGGTGGCCCAGCAGCCCCCCCAACCATGGGGCTGGAGCTTCTCGGTCCAGGGACTGTTCCAAGAACCCACCCCGCTCTGTTTCAGCCTCGTGGCCACCCTTCCTCTTCACCCTCAGCCCCTTCCTGACATCTGCCAACTGCCCAGTGCTCCTGGGATGTCCCTGTGTCCCCAGTGCCAGCCCCAGCCCCCCCTGGCTGGGCTCTTGCTTTCTCTAGTGTCCCCCAGAAAGCCCCAGAGCGGGAATGGGCTGGGACAGCCCCGCTCTTGACCTGCAGCCCTGGCTGCACTCCCGGCCTGGGCGGGGCTGGGAGATTCCCAGATTTTCTCAGAGAACTCATCCCAGACACTGATGGGACCCACCTGGAGTGGCTGTATGGCCCCTGTCCCCATCAACCCCCAGGGCTGGTGGGGCACAGAGCGGGCTCTGTGCCTTTCCCAATGGAATCCTCCTGGGATACCATCCTGGAGGCCACTCCCAGCACCACTGAGACAAAGCTCCAGGATGGCCTGACCCAGATCCAGTCTCATCTCTGGTGCCTAGCCCCAGGGAGAGAGAGCAGAGACCCCAAACCAGCCCCATGCCCCTTCCCCATCCCAACAAACCCACAGCAGGAGCCACCATGGCTGGTGTTTTTCCATCTTTTATTTTAAAAGTCATAATTGAAGTTTAACAAAGTTTGACCCCATTGTGGGAGCTGGGAGGGCACCAGTGGAGACCCCACTCCTGCTCCCTCCAGCCCCGCTCCCCCCGCTGCCCCCCGGCATCGGCTCCGATGTCACCACAGGGATCCTTTTAAGGATGTTTTATTGGGGAGGGGGTCCCACCACAAGTGCAGGTGGTCAGGGGGTGTGGGCCCAGGGAACCCCCTGTGTCCCCTCCCACAGTACAGACATGCAGGGATTTATAAAAGGGGGTCTGTGGGGGACGGAGGGCCCTGCTCAGCCACCATCTGTCCAAGGGACAAATAAAAAAGCACAGCCAGGGCCCAGGGTCACGGGAAACCGTCGTCATCGTCCTCTGCCATCTCCTTGGCAAACTCCAGGTCCTGCTGCTCACGCTCCCGGCGCTCCTGGAAAGCAAAGGCCGAGGTTGGTGGCAGGTGGGGACAGGAGCCACATTCTTCCTGTGGCCGTGGTGGCCGCAGAGATCTCACCTCTGCAGATTCCAAGTCCTTGTTGTAAGATTTGGGTGGAAACCTCATGGCCTGGAGAAAAAGAGGAGGAGTAGCTCAGAGCTGAGCCAGCCCTGAGCCACGTCCTGCTGTCCCCATCAGGGACCTGGGGACAGGCTGTGCTCACCTTCACCGACATGTTGTGGATGTCGAGGCAGAAGGAGATGCGCTGGTGGAAGGCCAGCTGGGGCTCCCGCGTGGAGTAGATGTCGATCATCTCCTTGGACTGCACGTAGCCCTTCTCGTGGTTGATGCTGGCCTCGATCACGCCGTCCCGGATGGCCTGCGAGCCCGGGCACGGGGCAGGGCACAGGGTGTCCCCAAGGGCTCACACAGAGCGGGCACGTGGCGCCCTGAGCGTCCCCCAGTTCTCCCTGGAGGAGCCTCAACCCAAACCCAGCGGTGCTGCAGGGAGGGGTGTGGGGGAATGGGGCAGGATGGGGGTCTGTGGGCACCCAGGGGTCCCACAGGGATGGGATTCCCTGTGCTGGTACCTTGGCAACGATGAACTCGGCGTCCTCGGGGCTGTCCAGCTGCAGCTTCTGGGCGATGTCAGCCAGGGAGATGCGGGAGTAGGAGAGGCTGATCATGCGGACACCTGCAGGAGAAGGGAAGGGGATGCAGCCCCTCAGGCCTGCCCAGCCTGCTGGGGGTCCCCAAACACCCTCCTACCTGTCTTGATGACGTTGTGCCTCAGCCGAATGATCAGGGTGTAGGTGCCATCGGCCTGGAACTTGTCCCCAAACTGGTCAAGGACTTGGTTGAACTTGGCCAGGTTCCCTGTCCTGACGGCTGGAGGGAAGAAGGTGGGAATGGGGGAAGGAGAAAGGCTGGGGAAAGCGAGTCAGGGCTGGCTGGCTTCCTCCTTCTCCTCCTTCCCAAGGGGCATCTGCATCCAACTCCCATCAAGGCAGAGAATTCCCACTGGGTCCCTTCCCACTGAGGATATTCCATGATTGTATGACACTGCAGGAAGGACAGACAGGCAGGGGTGGGCAGCCATACCCTGGGTGAGCAGGAAGTAGGGCATGAGCGAGCGCTTGAGCGAGGGCTGCCGGAACTGGAGCCTGTCCGGGATCTCCCCGAGGAGCAGCTCCACCACGATGAGCAGCTTGTGCACCTGGGGAAGAGCAGGATTCTGAGTGAGTCCTCATGGAGCCTGAAACCATCCCTGTCCCTGTGTATTCCAAGATGTCTTGCACTCATCTCCGCAGGGCACAAGACTCCAGGAGATCCCAAACCTGTTCCCGTCCCTGTGGGGCCTGGAAGGTCCCAGATTTGTCCCTGGGAAGTTCCAAACCTAGGAGGTCCTGCACCTGTCATCCCTGCAGGGCCCAACACCCTGGGAGGTCCCAAACCTGTCCCCATGGGGCCTCACCCTGGCAGATCCCACACCTGTCCCTGCAGAGCCCAACCCTGGGGGGTCCCAGATCTCATCCTGAAAGGTGCCAAGCCTGGGAGGCCCCAGAACCATCCCTGTGGAGCCCAACCCTGGACCTGAGCCTGGGAAGTCCCAAATCCCAGGGGACCTGACATCCAAGGAGGTCCCAAACCTGGGAGATCCCAAACTAAACTCCATGGGGCCTGACATCCCAGAAGGTCCCACATCCAAGCCCTGTGAGATCCCAACCCTGAGGAGTCCCAGACCTGGGAGTTCTCAAACCTGGGAGTTCTCAACCCAAATTCCATGGCACCTGACATCCCAAAAGGTCCCAAACCTTGGAATTCCCAAACCAAATTCCATGGCACCTGACATCCCAGAAGGTCCCACATCCAAGCCCTGTGAGATCCCAACCCTGAGGAGTCCCAGACCTGGGAGTTCTCAAACCTGGAAGTTCTCAACCCAAATTCCATGGGGCCTGACATCCCAAAAGGTCCCACATCCAAGCCCTGTGAGATCCCAGCCCCGAGGGGTCTCAGCCCCAAGCCAGGGGGCTCCTGCCCCCTCCTCACTCACCGTCTGCTTGAAGCCCACGGCCGTGTGCTGCGGGGCCTTGCGCAGGGCGTTGGTCATGGTGCGCCGCGCCTCCGAGTACTCCAGCTGGATGGCCTTGATCCGCCCTGCGCCCACACGGGGCGGGTGGGGAAAGCCACCCAGTGAATCCAACCTGACCTACACGGATGGGGCTCCAAATCCTGCCTGGAAGCCCCACCTCCAGCTGATCAAAGGGGTTCTCTGAGGAACCGGAGGTGCCGGGAGGAAGGGCAGGCACCGAGCCTCGCTCACCTGTGTAGTACAGGTATCGAGCCCACTCGTTGTTGTTGGCCTGCTCGGGGAACACGGATTTGGAGACGAGTTTTTCAGCCTGGTCGTAGAGGTTGTAGTGGAGGTAATTCCTCAGGAGCAGGTTCAGGAGCGTGGCCTGGCCGTCGGCATCGTGGCGCAGCGTGGCCGTGCGGAGCCGGGCGTGCAGGAAGCTGAGGGGTGGGACAGGGAGTCAGGGAAGAGGGAGGAAAACAGGGGGGATCAAGCTCAGGGACAGCCCCCCACAGGAAGAAGAGGAAAACCAGGGGGAACAAGCGCAGGGATCCTTTTAAGGATGTTTTATTGGGGAGGGGGTCACACCACAAGTGCAGGTGGTCAGGGGGTGTGGGCCCAGGGAACCCCCTGTGTCCTCTCCCACAGTACAGACATGCAGGGATTTATCAAAGGGGGTCTGGGGGGGGATGGAGGGCCCTGGAGTTTAGTTTGGGATCTCCTCCCATAGGAAGAGGGAGGAAAACAGGGGGATCAAGCTCAGGGACAGCCATCCCACCTGCGGACCACGTCGAGTTTGTTGAGGAATTCGTAGATGCGGGAGTGGTAATAGTAGCACTTGGCCACCACCAGGTCCAGGGCCCGGCGGTTCTGGGAGCTGATCTTCTGCATCAGATCATCGGACACCTTCTGAGCCTGAGGGACAGCAAGGGAGGTCAGAGCAGGGGGACTGATCCCAGGAGGGGCAGAGACCACCCGGGCTGTGGGGAACAAGCAAACACTGCTGGGATGAGGGACAGCATGGGGCAGAGGCAGGGGATGCTGGGGGGCAGCTCAGGGTCTCACCTCGGGGTACCTCTTGCTGTTCATCAGGTAGATGACGAGCAGCAGCTGCAGGTAAGCCTCCACCTCTGGCAGGAGAGGGGCTGAGGCTGCTTTTCCTGTCCGTGGGCGGAACTGCAGCTCAGCTTCTGTGTCCATGGACTGAGGGGAGAGAGAAATTCGGGATCACTGTCCCTGTGTGGAGACAGCTCTGCTCCAGGTGTGACAGCAGCCAGCCCAGGACTGCAAGGATCTGTCCCTGCTCACAGGTGTGTCTGAGCAGAGGGGCTGCTCGTCCCCAGTGTCCCCAAACCCCACTGCCCTACTCCAGAGGCTCCTTGGAGAGGGAAAGAATCATGGAATTCCAGGCTTTTTTGGGTTGGAGGGGCCTTCAAGTTCATCCCTACCCTGCCATGGGTAAGGACACCTTCCACTAAATGAGGTTGCTCCAAGCCTTGTCCAACCCAGCCATGGACACTTCCAGGGATGGGGCAACCACAACTTTCCTGAGAAATCCATTCTGGTGCTTCACTGCCCTCACAGGGAAGAATTTCTGGCCAATATCCCATCTGATCCTGCCCTCTGTCAGTAGCAAGCCATTCCTCCTTGTCCTGTCACTCCAAACCCTTGTAAATAGCCCCTCCCCATCCTTCCTGTTGCTTCTTCAGAAACTGGGAGGCCACAATTAGGTCACCCCTAAACCTTCTCTTCTTCAGGCTGAACAATCCCAATTTTCCCTGTTCTTTCTCACAGCTGAGCTGCCCCATCCCTTTGATTATCCTCTGGATTCACTCCTACACCTCCACATCCTTCCTGTGCTGGGGCAGTGTTGTTGCAGGCTCCCAGCTGGGTAATAATTAGCATTGACTCTGTGATTACAGAATGCTGATCAATTGTTTTATTCTACTAGATTATACTATACTCATTAAGAAGCTCATCACCTTTACAGACAGTCTGATACAGCTTTGACTTAACTGGTCAGTCTCTTTAAACACCACCACCAGTCTAATCAAGAAATCCCCCCTTGGTAAATAATCTCCATAACACATTCCACACGTGCACAACAACAGGTGCAGCAAGTGGAGATAAGAATTGTTTCTCATTCTTTTCTCTGATTTTCCCACAGGAAAATGCCTGGGGAAGTCCTCGGTTGCTCTCTGTGGTCAGAGAGCTGCTGCCACAGGGGGTAGGGGGGTGTCACCAGAGCAGGGCAGGGGTGAGGGCAGCAGGTGTGCCTACCTCCTCCAGGAATCCCAGCAGGAAGTCCCTGACAGTGCAGTTGGAGGTGAAGAAGCCGTGGATGGCCTTGTGCAGCACGTTGGGGTTGAGGCGGCGGGAGGTGGAGGGCAGAGCCCGCAGGGCCCTCAGGACGTAGCGCGGCTCCTTCCCCGACACCGCCTTCTCCAGCTGCTTCACGTGCTCCTTGATGTCTGTGGGGGCACACACGGACACCCCTCAGCCCAAACCCTCTGCCAGCAGCACCCCTGAGCAAAGCCAGGGCTGCCCCCTCACCCTGTCCTGCTGTTCTGAGCTCCCTCTGCCCATGCCCTTGGTGTCCCCAGTGACCCACCTGCCCTGTTTGGAGCTTCACGTGCTCCTTGATGTCTGTGGGGGCACACACGGACACCCTTCAGCCCAAACCCTCTGCCAGCAGCACCCCTGAGCAAAGCCAGGGCTGCCCCCTTGCCCTGTCCTGCTGTTCTGAGGTGCCTCTGCCCTTGGTGTCCCCAGTGACCTGCCCTGCTCTCAGGGCTGGCCCTGTTTGGAGCAGGGGGGTAGTGAGGCCCTTGCAGTTTTCTTCCTCCTTGCCTCTCTCTGTCCCCCCACAGCAGCCCCCCTGTCCCTCACAGTCTGTCCCCAAACACACCCTCACAGAGCCACCCCAATTCCCTTCTACAGTGATGCCCCCAAAACACAATTCCATGCCCCATTCTCCAGCGACCCCAAAACCAACCTCCCCCTTCCTTTCCCTCACACACTGCCCCAAACACCCTTCTCCAGTGTCTCCCGCACAGAAAACACAGCTCCCATCTCCATTTCCCTCCCTAAATCCCTTTCCCTATACTGACATCCCCCCAAACACACCTCCCCTCTCCCTTTCCCACACGGTGCCCCCCATCTCCCCTTCCCCAAAGTGTCCCCTACCCTAAACTCACATTTCTCTTTCCCTCAGACCCCCCACCACTGATCCCACCACTCCCCTCCTCCATCACCTTCCCAGCCCCTTTCCCACCCTCCCTCAGGTACCCCCACCCTGACTCCCTCCCCAACCCCCTTAGGGCTTCCTGTACCTCCCCCCAATCCCCCTCCTTCAACACCCCCTCAGAGGGCTTCCCCCGATCTGTGCCAGGCCCCAACCCCCCTCAGTCACCCCCTCATCCCCACAGACACCCCCATTACAACAACACCCCCCCCCTCACCCTCCAGCGTGATCGCGTCCAGCTCCCGCTGCGGCTGCCGCTCTCCGGCCGCCTCGGGGGCCACCGGCGCCGCCTCCTCGTGCATCTCGACGTCGGGGGGTGCGGGCGGGGGTCCCTCCGGGGGTGCCTTGGCCTTGTCGCCGCGGCGGCGGGACGCGCCGTCCTGCTTCATGGCGTGACACTGCACAACGGGCCGCCAGGCGCGACCAGCCGAGCGACGAGCGACACACGATCGTCTCCTTCCGCCTTTCGCTCGGCCGTTTCCGCTCGCGCTCGGGTTGTTCCGTCGCGCTTTCGGATAGCTCAGGCACCGCTCGGAGAGTTCCGTAGCGCCCGCTCGTGGAGTTTCGTGATGCTCTCGGGTGTTTCCGTCTCGCTCGTAGATTTTCGCCTGTATTTTCGGGCGTTATTGCCGAGCCCTCTCGGAAGGTTCCGGTATCGATCGGCTTCTTTCGCCGCTCTCCTTCGGGAATCTCCGTAAGCTTTCGGGCGTTTCCGCCGGGTGCTGAGCTGTTCCCGCCTTTTGGGGGCGCGGGCGAGTCTTCGCTGAGGTCCCGTGAGGGGCTTGTCTGTGAGGGGGCATCCCGTGAAGGGTCCTGTGAGGGGCTGGTCTGTGAGGGGGCATCCCGTGAAGGGTCCTGTGAGGGGCTTGTGTGTGAGGGGGCATCCTGTGAAGGGTCCTGTGAGGGGCTGGTCTGTGAGAGGGCATCCCGTGAAAGGTCCCGTGAGGGGCCCCGCTGGGACCAGGTCGGGGGTCCCGTGAAGGGTCCAATGAGGGGCTGGGCTGGGATCGGGGATTCTGTGGAGGGTCCCATGAGGGGCCGGGCTGGGATCGGGTCGGGGGTCCTGTGAAGGGTCCCATGAGGGGCCGGGCTGGGACCGGGTCGGGGGTCCTGTGAAGGGCTTGTCTGTGAGGGGGGATCCCGTGAAGGGTCCCGTGAGGGGTTGGGCTGGGATGGGGGATTCTGTGAGGGGTCCCGTGAGGGGCCGCGATGGGATCGAGGATTCTCTGAGCGGTCCCTTGTGGTCCATGTGGGGTTGGGCTGGGACCGCGGACCCTGCAAAGGGTCCCTTGTGGACTTGGGAATCCTGTGAGGGGCTGGGCTGGGATCGGGAATCCTGTGAGTGAGGAGGGGGCTGGGAGCAGGGGTCTCATGAGGGGCCAGGTTGAAGCTGGGGGTTCTGTGAGGGGTCTGGTCTGGGACTGGAGCCAAAGGGTTTCATGGCGGTTCCAGGTTGGAGCTGGGCTCCCCTCGTAGCTGTTGCAAGGCAGAGCCTGGTCACTGGTGCTCCCAGAGCCGTCAGTCCCCACACAGGTGAGCAGTGCTGCCCTTGCTGCAGGCACCCATGGCCTCCAGAGACCCTCCCAGAGCTCCACAGCCTGAGGGACCCTCCTGACTTCTCCCCAGGGCTAAGTGCCTGTATTTTTCATATAGCATCCTGAGCTTGCCAGATGTGCTGTGGAACCAAAACTACACAAGATTAAGAAATTGACTTT
The DNA here is from genome assembly GCF_023055355.1 of Agelaius tricolor. Classification (NCBI taxonomy): domain Eukaryota; kingdom Metazoa; phylum Chordata; class Aves; order Passeriformes; family Icteridae; genus Agelaius; species Agelaius tricolor. The sequence goes on from NW_027269291.1 coordinate 2,999,426, forward strand.
GAGAACATCCAATTGTGTATCAAAAAGGTCCTCTTTATTTATAGAGTGATAATGAGAGTATGTTTGCTCTAAAGTGCTCCATGTGTCCATTGAACATCTCAGGGATGATGGCAGTGCTGGGACCAGGGTGGTGTAAGTAAAACAAATCCACTTTGATACCCAACCTTTAGTAGCCATAATGAATTTTCTAGCCTTAAATTTCCTTTTGCCAGCCAAATCAGCCTTGATTATTAACAAGGATGATATAGGGAGAGAAAACTGGCTTGTCAGTAGAGAGTTCACAAGACCTCAGAGGGGTTCCCTGGGCAGGGCCAGGGACCTGGAACCACTCAGGAAGTTAAGGGCATACAGGGCCACAAACAAGGCTGCCATGGCCTCAAAGGGTTTATCCCTAGGGGTAACTGATCCATCTTCCTGGAGCTGCACTCCACTAAGCTCCACCAGGGCAATGGTTAACATCTGTTCCTCCTCCTGTGAGAAGAGCACGTTGGCATCCACAAGAAAAGTCTCCTCCCCCTTATCCAGGTCATGTTTCAGGAGATTTTCAACCTTCACAGCGACAACAAAAAAAGCAAAATCAGAATTTCAATCAATTGTCAACTTGTGTCATCATTATGGAAATGTTGCTAGAATTAACATATCCCCTTGAAAGGAGCCAAGTGTGCTGTGTGTTCTCACCAGGTTCAGCTGTTGGGACACAATCTTCCTTTCCAAGGATTCCAGCAGCAGCAGCAGCTGATCCTCCGTTAACTCTGCAGAAATAAACTGGGTTTGGATCCAAACCCTCCCACCAAGGTGATGGAGGTTGCTGGTGGCACAGGACTGGTGAGCAGGATGGGAAAGAGTGAAGAGGATGGGAAGGGTGATCATTTCTTGTAGGAAATGCTGCTTTGGTCTGAGATTCTTTGGATGTTTTAATGGAAATGCTTTGTGCAGGCTCACTGTGAGAGTGATCTGGCTGTTCCTCACAATATCCAATATGGAATATGGAGTTGGGAAGGATCTAGAAGGATAATTGATGTCCAACTCCTGTCCCTGCACAGGACACCCCAACAATCCCACCCTGTGCTGAGAGCCTTGTCCAAACCCTGCTGGAACTGTGTCAGCCTTGGGGCTGTGACCATTCCCTGGGGAGTCAGTTCAGTGCCTGAGCACCCTCTGGGATAAGAACCTTTCCCTGATATCCAACCCAGCTGTCCCAGACACAGCTCCAGCCTTTTGCTTGGGTCCTGTTGCTGGTCAGCAGAGCAGAGTTGTTGGGGAAGCAACTTTGAGGGAGCAGGGAGCCCTGGATGGGTGCAGAGGGGGTTTCTCTCCTCTCCCCTCCATGGGACTTGGATGTTGATTCCACTTGAAGAGGAGGAGGAGGAGTATAAGGAAGGCAGGAGGGAATGGCAGGAGTGGGAGTCATCCCTGCCTTGATTTCCCTCTTGAAGCCCCAAAGCCTCACCATGCAAAGCGTCAAGGACGTAGGTGATTCCTTCTGCCAGCAGAAGGAGATGATGTCTTGGGGATTGCTGTAAGATGCTGAACAGTTCCTTTAAGTCTGGGCTCTCAGTTCTCAGCTCATAACCATCATTTTGCTCAGTAACTTCTTCCATCTGTGAGGAAGAAGGAAAAGAAATGTCAGGATTTGAGGGCAGAGGCTGCTGCTTGTCCTGAGCAGGGAGATGTGCTGAGAGAGGGAATTTTGGATGGGCAGTTGTGGCACAGGGCAGGTGACTTGTGGGACAGGAGGAGTGGTGTGGATGTGTCTGTTATAAATTGTGGCAGTGAGAAAAGCTTCACTTACTTTCTGGCTGAGCTCTTGAAGGAGGTTCTTGTCTCTCATCGCAGCTTTGATGGTGTTTAAGGTGATGAGCAGCAGGTCAGGAGACAACTCGGGGAAAATTCGGCAGAAATATTGAACTTCTGTCATTACTTGTCCTAATTTTCCTGCTGAGGGACCTGCAAACCAGAATGAGTCCAAATCTGTCACTTGAGTTCTAGGAGTGGCAGCTCTAAGCCTAGAGTTTGGAACACTCATTTGAAGTGAACTGGAACTGGGGCAGTTGTGGTGTCTCAGGGAAGAGGCAAATACATCTCTCCTGGTGATTTGTTTTATGCTGGGAAATTCCATCTTACCCAAAGCAGCCAAAAGTTGTGCATGTGGAAGCAGTAAAATACATTACTTACCATCAGCTACATAAGTTTGCTTTCTCACAGCTTCTGCTGGGAAATAATCCAGATCTAAAAGAGGATAAAACAACAGTTTTCTATACCAGCCTCCCCAGTGGTGGTCACCCACTCAGCCTCCTCCCTGGCTCTTCTCTTCTGAGTAGGAAAGGAAAAGAAACACCAAAACTCTGCTCTCTGTGCCATTTATCACCAGGGGCTCTGCAGCTCCTGAAATGTGGATCTGAGGCTCCCTTCTTTCCTTTCTTTACTGGTCCCTCCCCAAAGAGCATCTTTGAACTTGCATGGTTTGTCTGAGCTCCCCCAGGTGATTTCTGTCTCTCACACCGTCTCCTCCTATCTGCAGACAAGCTGAAGGTAGCTCTGGGGGCAAGTGGTACTTCATAAAATGTTCTTCCTCTTCTGGGATGGAGAACTTGCTCATTTCTGGAAGTTGCTTACCCCATGCTCCATCTCTGATGTGTAGTGGGATGGTCCTGAAGGCCAGCGTGCAGCCCTTGGGTATCACTATGCTTTGTTTGTGCTCCCTGTTGCTCTGGATAAAGAAAACAACCTGTCAGAACACCTGGGTGCAGCTGCTGGGGAAGCAAGGAGGGAGAAGCCAAACCTGTGCACAGAGTGAAGCATAAAATTTGGCCTTGAAGCCCCCATCTGCCTTGGTGGATTCCTTGTAGACGGCCTCCTCTGAGGCCTCGAGGATTTCAGTGACCACACAGAGCTTGATGTCTGTTCTCTGGAGCTGTTGGATGAAGGAATGATCCATGTTGATTTCCCTAAAAGAGGAAAAGCATGGGAAGGGTTTGGAGCACCAGGAGCAGCTGAGGCATCTGGGGGGATGAGCCTGTATGGGGGAACTTGTCACTCCATTTCCTGTCCAACCTGGCCTCATTAGAGGAAGTTCATGCCCTAAGTTCTTAATCTTGGTTTTTGGCTGTTGAAAACCCATTGTTAACCTGGTGTGTGCTGGAGGGAGATGACTGGAGCATGTCTGGTCCCTTTCTCATTGCTTACCTTTCTCTTCTCAGTGCCTCCAGTGATTCCAGTGATATGCTCTTCTTCTGTGGCATAATGGAAAACTCTTTGGACAAGGAGGCACCTCCTTTCAGCTCCATATTTGTAGGGTCAAATGAAATGCTGAGACCTCCATCAGCTTGGTCAGCACTGACTTTTGTGAGAGTAAATTGGCTGCATTCTTGATGGAGGGACTCTGAAATAATTCCATGCATTATCTTAAACAGCACTACACAGACTCAGCACTGTCAGTGAATCATACACAAGAAAGCTGGAACATGGTAGAGTTCAGCCACAAATGGTTCACAAACATTATCTATGATATTTAATAAATTCATATTGATAAATTTTGGGTTTACCTATGCTTTTACCATTTTCTCCAGGCAGCAGCACATCATCCAGTGTGAAGCCTGTCCTCTGGTAGTAGGGAGCTCGGTGAAATATGGTTTTTGGTTTGCTTTTTTTTTTCAGTAGATAGAGAGGCCTGAAGTGCTCATTGTCTGCGATGCTTTCGACAGGGACCAGTTCTTTGTATGGATCCATTTGATTTACAATGAATTTGGTGAGTTTTTTAAACATTCTGGCTGTGGCTGAGGTTTTGAAGCAAAGCAAGGTGGATTTGTGCCTTGGGAAAGAGGGAACACAAGCTAAGCTGAATTACTTGAAATAACATTGTTATTTCATTGTAACAAAGTGTGACTTAATGATTAAGAAGATTTCAAAATAATGACTCAAAACCCCCCTCACTGTCCAAGGACACAAGTTTCACAGGGTTGTTTCAGGGAGTCTTTAGAGAGGAAGCAGCAGGAGCTGTGGGTTGTTTGCCTTGTCTCCCTTTGCTGTTAACCTTCAGTGACTGTGCAGAGAGAGCACAGCTGGCAGACCCTCAGGGTGCTGATTTTGGAGACAAATGTCCCCCAAAACAGAGAGACATCTACCCAGCCCAGCCTCATTGGGCAGGCCTTGGTGGTCTGCAGGGGAGAGCTGATGTTTCAGAGCCAGAAAGAAATCCCTGTTTCTTTTCTGAGACAGCTTGTTTTTATCAAAAGGTTTCAGTTTCAACTTTCTCGTGTTTTATGGGACGGAGCTGGGGAGGGGAAATTGGGCAATTAAGACTGGCATTGATGGGAAGGGACCTTAGGGCTCCTCCCATTCACTTCCCTGCCATGGTCAGGTACACCTTCCAGTCTGCCAGGCTGCTCCAAACCCCATCCAACCTGGTTAGAGACACTTCCATGGATGGGGCAGCCACAGCTTATCTGGGCACCCTGTTCTGGGGCCTCAGCATCCTCAGAGGGATTTCTTGCCAATATCCCATCTAATGCTACCCTGTTTCAATTTAAACCATTCCAAAGACAAAAAGCCTTGTATGCTCAAGGTTAGTAGCCCTTGCAGGTCTCATTCCCTTGAAGGTTTCTAAGAAGAGAAGAAAAACTAAACAAGAGCACTTAACAGGGAGCTCTCACCAACCTTCTCCCCTTCCCAAAGCTCTGGGATAATGCACTTACCTGTTTGTGGGGTGGGGGGTGTACAGAGCAGACTGTGGGGCTGCTGAGGTGATGTGGCCTCTGGAGAGCAGCAGGACTGGGGAGAAAATCTCTGGCTTCCCTTGTGCTCAGAGGTGTGGAAGCGTTTGTGAAGTACAGGAGCTGTGAGTTGCACAGGAAGCTCGCACCACCACAACTCCAGAGCAAAGAGTGAATTGATTTCTCTTACCTTGCTAACGGGGCTCCCTGAAGCAGCCCCTGGGCAGGAGCAGTGTCAGACCCAGTCTGTGCTGGAAGACCCCTGGCTGTACCCAGCAGTTTATCAGGAGCTGTTCCTGGCTGTGAGGTCACTTCAGCAATTTTACATCCTCACCACCCGCGTTCTGCTTCCACAAATCGGCCGTTGCTTACGTAACGCTTCCTTTTTACTCATTGAGCAGAGTCTGTTAAAGGGGCTGTGGCTTCCTGGAACTTCTACAGATATAGGAGGTGTAAGTCCACTGCTGGAAGTGTCCCAGACCAGACTGCACAGGAATGTGTCCCTGTCCCTGGCTGCAGGTGGCACTGAGTGGCTTTAAGGTTCCTTTCGGACAAAACCATTCCATCATTGTGGATTCAGCTTTATAGAGCCACGTAATGCTGCTGTTCTTTGACAGATGGAGAAATGGACTCAGGAGGGGATATTGGCAAGAAATTCCTCTCTGTGAGGGTGGTGTGGCCCCAGAACAGGTTTCCCAGAGAAGCTGTGGCTGCCCCATCCCTGGGAGTGTCCAAGGGCAGGTTGGATGTGCCTTGGAGCAACCTGGGCTAGTGGAAGGTGTCCCTGCCCATGGCAGGGGGTGGGAATGGCCCATGAGCCTTAAGGTGCCTTCCAACCCAGGCCATTCCATGTCTCCTGGGAACATTGCCATGCTTGTATGACAGCAAAAGCCATCCATGAGAAGATTCCAGGACTCAAGCACAATTTTTTACCTGAATACTTCACTTTTATTAGTCTCTCTTAGAATACTGTACAAAGGAGTAATAAAAATATTCACACTTTATTTTAGAAAGTTCTCTACATGAGACTCCTGTATCCACAGCAAAAAGAAGGCTATGGGAAAAAAACCCCTAAAACTTTGTACAGAACATTCCTTTAAAAACCCTCCCAACTAATTCAGCTGATTTAACTGATCCAAGGAGGGTATGGACACACCAACACTCACATGCTTAAAAGATATTCTAGGCAATGATAAAGCAACATAAGTCACAAGAAGGAATATTAATGTGTTAACCCACTGCTGTCCCCTCCTTGAGGGCCAGTACCAAGCTTCTAAAAACAACCCAAAATTGAACAGTGATTCTAACATAAAAGAGAATAAGTAGCCCTCCATTTATTTTAATTTTATAGGCTTTTTCCTGCAAAGGTTTGGACTGTTTGCCAGCCTGGTAGCTCTGTGAAAGGACTCCCAGGTGAGGATCCCTGATTCAGGAACATCAGGCTGGGAGGACTTGCTGGTTTTCTGAGGGTCCTGGAGCAGGGGCTGCTGTGCCCCTTGGAAACGTGCGTGGTGCTGACAGTGGCTGAGGGGGCTTTGCCAAGTACAAGATGGGCCAGGCTGCTGCCAGTTCCTGAGAAGGCTTCCAGCCATTCCAAAGTTTTTAATTGCAGAACAAACCAGAAAAGCTTAAAATAACTTACCAGGAGTTGTTTTTCCATCACAGGAGATTTGATCTCTCCAGGTAGGAACTTGTCCTGATCATGATACAGGACCAGTGTGAGAGGGAATCTGTCACGTGTGATGTGATCAGAATCCCATTTAACATCAGTAACAATCAGTTATCTCCTCCCTGCAGCACCACATCTGTTCCTGTTTCGTTTCTCCTCCCACAATGTGGTTCCACCCTTGATCTGTCCCCTTCCAGGACATGTCTGACCACCCTTCAGCCTGCTCATGGTGTCCTTTCACTTCAGACTGCCTCAGGTACACCCAAGAATGGTGGTTGAATTACAATTGACTTCCTGCTTTTTATTTTTGATTGATCCTGACACCTACCCTTAAGCTGGGATCTTAAGGAAGTTGCTACCTGATGTGTAATTGTTCAAATACTAATTAATCATATATAGGTACTTAACTCACCACAATAGAACATGAAATCTTTCTTCAACTTGCTTCTTTCCATATTACTTATGTTTCCATTTAAGTTTCCCTTGACTGGATTAACTGAGTCCAAATTAATGTCAGTTATTCCATGGAAAAATGCCACACCTGTGTTGTGAAGAGTCTCATGCCATGACTCTGCCATTGGCTGTTTTGATAATTTGTGTGAAGGAGAGAAATCAAAAAATATTTATTTTTGTTGCTAGGCAGAGTCCTAATTACAATTTGGGGCTTTAGATTTTAGAACCTGCTTGTTTGAGAAGTTTATAATCCCATTCTGAGTCCCAGCTGATCTTTAATTTAAGAAACAGGGTCAGATAGTGTCAGTGACCACACAAGTGTTCAAACCCACAGCTGTGTTATTGCTGTATGCCATAAAAAAAAAAAAAGCTGATCCTTTCAATTGATAATTATTCTAAATTTACAAATCTGTGATGTGCATATGCTTAGAGATACCCAGCATATGTCTGTCTGGGAGGAGTCATGTTTGAAAGCATCTAGAGGCTGTTTCTGTTCCAAAATGATGGTTTTCCCCATGTTTTCTATGACAATAATTAGTTTCCTTTCCTTTCCCCTGGAGATGGAAGTGGTGTCTGGGCACACTCAGGTCTGTTCAGCACCACAATCAACATTTCAAGTTCAGCCTCAGGCACCCTGCCAGGACCTGCCCCTCCTGAAGGAATACTGCTCATGTCTGTGTCATTTCCCAGCTGATTGATGAAATATCTCTATTTTTATCACAATTATCATTGTCTAGTAGCTTAAAGAGCCGATTAGGGTAGAGAGTACCTCAGCTAAAGCAGCAGCTCTTCTATCCTAGGTTTGAAGGTTTAAACTGCCCATCAAGGAAATTGCACATCTGTCAATACCCTAGGGTCTCCAGCCAGATTCTCTTCTCCTTCTACCTGCTTGAAAACTTCCTTTTCACTTGGATTTCCACTTTCCAAACACATTAGGGAATGATTCTCCCTGTATTCCAGCAGCCCTCTGAGGTACACTCCAGATTTTCCCTTCCCTGTAGCAATCCCAAAGGAAGTCTGAGAGAGAAGTGAAGCAACTTGTCTAAAATTATGCATGGAGTAGTAACAGATCTAAAAATTCCCCCTTCCATGTCCTATGCTCAGATCATCCAAAACCTCAACATTCTCCCTCACGGCCTCTAAAGCTGGATTTGCTACTGCAAGGACAAAAAAAGAAGATTAAAAAGATTTATACCATTGTCAAAAAAGGTGAGACAATATAAGCACTAAGACAACAAAAATAAAGGTTTTCATGGGGTTACAGGGGAAGAGTGAGGGAAAACCCATTCCACCTGGGACACAACCCAAAGGGAAATCAGGTCATTCTGATTTTCAGTACAACAGTAAAAGCTGTCTCAGCCAGGAAACCTAAGCCTGCTTTATTTAGGTGGTAATTTTAGAGGAAAAAGGCTTGATTTTGTTCCTCTGTGACAGGATCTACTGTCAGTGACAAATTGACTCCTTTGCTGGTCAATTTATCTGCTGCTGGTGCTGCTGCTCACACAACCCTTGGGCATGGAGCTGAGGGACAGATTTCCAGGTAAGCCAAAAATCCAACCCTTGAGTCCATGGAGAACTGGCAAATCCCAGTCTGTCACGTGCATTTAAGCAACCAAGGAGCTGAAGTGAGGAGAACAATTCCAATTCAAGGATGGCTGCCTGCTTGATTGGAGCAATCAGCCCTCCACCTGTACCTGCCCACTGTCTGCCTCTCCCACCCCTGTCCATGTCCATGTTCCAAGGAGCTCCGTGGCATTTGGTGTCAGTCATTAAATCACCCGCCCTCAGCCCTTGATCCAAATGCCCACTGAGCTCCTGTGCACATAAAAACAGCAGTTTGGGGTGGGGAGAGGAGTTACCTGGGCAGATTTGGGTATAAACTGAAAATAACAAGCATGATTTTGGATCTTTCCACCTTTTCCCCGGACCACATGGATGTTGATATAGGAAATCAAGAGCTTTGTCAAACTGCAGGGCACTTCTTCCTGTGCTGTTTTTAGGAAAAGAATTTCCCTTCTCAGTGGTGTCAACGATTGCAAAATAAAAATCTGTCGTTCACTTCCCCCTCCCGCTTCCCACCTAAAACTGGAAATCAGACCCCAAAACAATCCAGTCCTGGGAAAGTCTGGCTGTATCCCTTTGGATTTCCCTCACGTTCTGCTCAAAGCACCCAGCTTCAGGAAGGGAAATGTATTTTAAAGTGCATTTACCACAGCAATAGTACCAGCACTAAAAGCTTTTCCCCTCATCCCTATCCTCGTCATTCCATGTCTGGAATAGATGAGACTCTTCCCAGAATTCATCCTTGTTGTACCTCAAAGTCTCAGTGGTTTTGCATCTATTGATGACCCTGGGAGAAGAGAAATCCGGCGTCGCACGTCCTGCTCCGCACTAAACTCTACTCTGGAGCTGGTTTGGATTTATTGGGCACGAGGATCCAGCATGCGGAATGTGTCTGTTGGGATCTGCTTTTAAACAGCCAAACCACATCCCAGTCTGTGTGGGGGGAGGAAATGGGGCTGGAGGGAGGAATCCCCCCTCAGCCCTGTCCTCCTCCATCCGCTCCGGCCACGCCGCTCAGTACTTGTTGATGCCAAAGATCCTCACGCCGTGGAACTGAGGCAGTTTGGGGATCAGGACACTCATGAGGGAGATGGTGTTGATGATGAAGTGCACCCGGTCGTACTTGGTGTAAAAACTGGTTAGAAAATACCTGGAGAGGGAAGGTAGGAACAGAGGGAGAGGCAAACTGAGCTGTGGCATTCCAGGTGTTTATCTCCCAGAACACTGATGGGTGCTGAGACACGAGGCGGCTCAGCCAGCCCAGAATACTCACAGGACGATGGGCATGATGGTGAGGAACTTGCGGGACGCGGTGAACTGGACTCCGTAATCCATCTGCTCCCAGTGCGTGAGCAGCCGCGCCTTGCCCTGGTCCGGGGTCTCGAAGGGGGTTCCCTTCACGGTGTGCAGGAAGATGTACATGCTCTGCAGGACACACAGCGTCAGGCACACGGGACCCCAGAAACCCCAGATCCGAGGCAGGGGAGCTGGGCGCTTGCACCCCCGCGCCGCTCCACTAGAGGGATGTGGCACTGCTGGAAAACCCGGAGCGGCCAGGGAAGCGGGGAAAGGAGAGTTGGGAAAGGCCGGGCCAGCTCGGCTGCTCCACGTCAGAAACCTCGCTCGGCTCCTGGGTGTGAGCCAAGGAGGCGGTGGCAAGATTACAGCCCTGGCATCTCTGCGATCGGGAGATTAGTGCCTGCCTGCTGCCTGCAGGCTCCCCGAAAATGTCTGGGAGAAGATCTGTCACCCCCTGATTACCGAGGGAACACAAGTCACAGACAAACATTCTGGCTACACCACAGCTCCCAAGTACAGCCACTCCTGGCCTTTAAATGCCTTTTTGTCCCCAGAAACTAAGCTGCCAGGGAAGATGGGTGAGAAGCCAGCAGCTCATGAGCTGAGTGCTGAGCAGTTCCAGTTTGGGGCTTTGTGGTTGTTTTTATCTCCTGAGCAGCTCCAGTTTGAGGGTTTGTGGAGGTTTTTATCTCCTGAGCAGCTCCAGTTTGGGCGTTTGTGGAGGTTTTTATCCCCCACTAGTAATAACTTACCATGAGGATCCTCAATCCCTGTAATTTTTATCTCTGGAATATTCCCAGGCTGAGATGTTATTTAAAATAAAAGATACACAATCAGCTGCTCCATTCCACAAGTTTTTTGTCCCCTGTGCCCAAGGGGATCTATGTGGCACTTGATCTTCAGAGAGAAGAATCAGTTCCTGGACTAATCTTTTACTTTAGGCAGAACAAAATCAGGGGGTTAATCTTGTTTTTTCTTAACTCTCATGAGGCTAATTCAGGTTTTACCAACCCCAGTGATAGGGTCTGTCACAGATTCCTTTGGGAAGGGGACACAATGAAGGATTTGCCCTACAGAAAATGAATCCACGTCCCCTCTGAGCAGCCTCACCAGGTGTTGCTGCCTCACCTGTACCTGGGCTGGATTTAAATCCATAACCCAGAGGCACCAGTACAGGCCGAGGGCAGGAGGTTGAGCAACTCACCCGGCATCTTTGGAAACACAAAGGAATTGTTTCAACAGGAATCTCAGCAGATTGCTCAGAGGAACAGCTGTGCCAAGGTTCCCCATGCCGCTCCCTTACCAGGTTGTGGATGATGTTGGTGAGGGTCCAGACCACGGGGACGCTGAAGAAGGGGATGCTGAGGAGCACGACGTGCAGCAGCCCGATGCCCAGCACGTAGGACAGCCAGATGCCGCGGCTGTTCATCACCCGCGTGTTGGGGTTCACCTCGCTGTGCGCCGTTCCCACGTTCATCCTGCCTCTCCTGGCTGGCAGGAGCCCCTGCAACACAAACACTGAGGTCAGAGCCCGGATCCAAACTGCTCGGTGGGGCTGAGCACAGGCTGGTTGTCAAGCAAAGCCAAAATCTGCTGTTTGCTATAAAAATCCCCAGTCGGTTCCCTCCTCTGCCCCTCGGTATTGCCATTCTTAGAGCTGACGTCGCTGACTCCGGGAGTGGTTGAGATTTGGGAATTATGTGTGGGAAGCTTGTCTGTGACAGAAGCTTCTTGTGATTTGAGATGTTTTCCTGGAGCTGAGGTGTTGAGGTTCAATCCCACGATTGCCTGACAAAACTCAAACCAATATTTTGAAGCACTTTTAAATCCTCATCACAGTGTTAATCATGGAAACACACAGCACAGGAAACTTCCTGCATGTTTATGGAGTCAGCATGCCTTAAACTTGGGAAGGGACCAGAGCATTTGCAGAGGAAAGGCTCTGTATCAACAGATCTCCTAATTAATTTAACTAAATTAACATGGTTCTGCACGGCTCAGGAGGTTTGCTGGTCTCCTACTCTGGCTCATGTGTTTTGCCTCAGATTTAAGACTTACAGAAGGGGAAAAAAAGAGGAACAAAAAAAAATTTCCCCCCAGGGAAGGAATGAGATTCTTCTTGAGGAACGTAAAAAGGGAGAGATAACAGCACAGAGTGCCTTGGGAGGATGTTTCAGGAGGAAGAGCTGGGGAGGAGTTAGCCCTTCCCCTACCTGGAAGGAACAACTGCCATGTAGGAGGAGCACAAAGATGGTTTTCTGGACAGTGCCAGGAGGGAGAGGAAGCAAGAGAGTATCACCCTGTCAGAGCAAGTCCTTGGAGTGGTGCCTCTGAGACAGTGAAGGTATCAAGTGGCTTTCTGGACTGACACAGTGCCAGTGGCAGCAGGAGAGCTCTGGCTCACTGGTGTCCAGGAATTACAGAAAACAGCACAAACTAAACCCACTGTAAAGCTGAATATCTTCACACCAACATCAGGGAAATGTAAAATCATCTTTGTGTCCCAGGGAAGAGGAGCTTGATGAGATGATCCAGTTCATCCTCCTTGGCTGCAGCACCCCACAGTGAAGGCTGTTTCCTGATGTCTGGCCCTGTGGCTTTGCTGTTGCTTCCCACAGCTGGAAGCTGTGTTGCTGTTCCCTCCAGCTCTCTGGAGGCGAGCCTGAGCCAGATCCAACATCACACTCTCCTCACTGCCAGCTGTTCCCAGCTCCCTCATGGAGTGCTGGGCCTGCCTTGTCTCAGGAGCTGGCACCATCCCCACTCCTGCCCAGGGCTGGGACTCACAGCCAGCCTCCACTCCACAGCTCTTGGAATGCTCCAAGTAACTCCCAAACCTCTTGCATGCACACAGGCAGCTGTTGCTGCAGATCCTCACCTCACTGTGTCAGGGGCCTCATACCTGGAGAAGGATTTTGTTTCCAGGAAAGTGGCTGCAGGTCTGTGGGGTGCTCACTCCCTTGTTGCTCACCTCCCAGGTCACCAATTTATGGATATTCCAGAGAAAAGCCCAAAGTTTGATTTGGAAACAGGACTGAGGGCCAGAGTTCAGCACTTCACCCCTGGCAGAGGGAGCAGCTCTGTCCTAAACCTGCTGCAATTCCCAAAGGCTCTCAGAAGGAAAACTAGGGGTTGGGGTGAAGCATAAATGAGTCAAAAAGAGTCAGATTGTTACAACAACAAAAAGAAAAACACCCCATGGAATGTGTAAACAGGAGTGCTGAGTGCCAGACATGGGAAATAGATCTCCTGGATGTTGGGTGAACACTGTCCAGTCCTGGGAGGAGCTGCAGAAAATGAGCAGAGGTGTAGGAAAAACATGACCTGCAAGGACAGCTGGAAGGAAATGGGTTTGTTTAGTCTGGAGGATGCAGGAGACAGGAGTGAGGAACAGCTGGATGCTCCACAGAGAGCTGTGTCTGTGGGATTCCAGCTGTGCAGCAGGAGGAACCACATGGCTGGGTCTTGGAGCAACAAAAGGGTGCAGGAAAAGGGATTGGGAAGGGAGTGCCCTCAGAAAAGGATCTGTGCTTTCACTGGAGGCCTTCAAATCTACTTTCATCAACAGTTAAAAACCTTCTCTCCAGGAGTCTTTCCTGATCCCATTATCCAAGGGCCGTGGAAGCTCCCTGCAGCCAGAGGTGCCCATGGCTGGTGCTGTGGAATTTCCAACCATGAGTGTAACTTCCAAAAACTAAGGAGCAGCTTGGATTTGGTCTCTGTAAACGAGAGCAGTTGCAGACCCACAACTGGGTGGGAAAGGGCCCAACTTGGAAGCTGTATGTGAAGCAATTCTCCTTCCTGTGTCTCAGTTTCCCTTCCTTGTGAAATTAAGGATTAGAGGGGTGGGATGCTGGAACATACGAGAGGTTGGTTAATTCACTCTTGCAGGACATACAGACACACCAAGCACTCACTGCTGCAATGAGGGTGATTCCACATCTCCAATCTGTCCTTCCCCACCTTAAATATTTCACCAGCTCTGCCCGGGGCTCCGCAGCCCTTGGCCCAGCTCTCACAAATTTTGGATTGCACAAGCTTGGCTGAGGGCACACGAGCTCCCAGAGCCCTGTCCCTACCCCCATCCCACATCCCATGTTTGATTTCTAATTCCACACCAGGATTTGTTCACCTGCAGGACAACAAGACACAGCCCACCATGGGAAGGACTCCAGCCCCCCTTCCCACAGCAGCTGCTGCCAGGCTCTGCTTTCTCACTTTTTTTTGGAACAGAAAAGCCTGAATGTTGCACCAGGCTGAGGGTGAAGGTCAGGGCTGTGCTGACATTGGACAGTGGCCATCCAAGGAGGGGAAAAGTCGGAGCTGTGGCCAGTGGCAAAGGGCACAGTGAGGTGGTGGAGCTGAGCCCTCCCTCTGCCTCATCCTGCCTGTCCTGCTCCCTGTCCGGGGGCAGCTCCTTCCTCACCTTTGTCCCCAGAGGAGTGTGACCACCACCTGCTCCTGTTCCCTTGCTTAACACTTGGACTTGATGATCTTGAAGGCCTTTTCCATCCTAAATCAATGATCCTATGATTTGGCAGTGCTGCCCCCCCTCCCCAGGGATTTCAGGATCATGCTCCAGTCCTGGCACCCTGCTGCAGGATCTTCACTGGGCTGGGGAGGGAAGGAGGGCTCGGGTGCTTATCTTGATCTTGAGTGTTCCCAGACTGCAGGTGCCGATGATCCCACGGATCACAGATCCCAATCTCTAGCAGCAACAGCTGCCACCTCCCAAACAAATCCTTTAAACCCTTCTGTGCCGCTGGCAACGGATGAACCCGAGCATGGAGGACATGGGGGACGCTGGTGAAATGGGCCGTGCTGGGTGAGAGGTGACACTGGGAACACAGCGTTCCGTGTCCCTCCAACCCGAGCCTGTGCTGGACGTGTCAGAGCCCCAGCGCTGCCCCGTTCGTCCTCGGCGGCCCGGGGCTGCCGGAGCCCCGGAGGGGACACGGGGAACACGGGGAACACGGGGAACACGGGGACGAGGACACGCGTGAGCCGCCCCGGCTGAGGGCGGGGATCCTGCCCCCTCGGCCTTTCCTGGTGGATTTAACGGGAGATCTTGGACACCAAGAGAAGGCCGAGCTTGGGCTCCTCCGGGCTCAAGTGGGGTCCCAGACCCCACTCTCCTCCCCGTTTTCCCGGGACGGGACGGTGCCCCAGGAGGCCGGGGCAGGACCCGCTCCCGGCCGGGCTCTGAACAGCGCGACCCCACCGTGGGGACCCGCACTATGTAACCGGGACCCCCCCTCCGCTCCCCAGCTCCATCCCAGCACCCGCTTGTCTCTTTTGCGGTGTTTTCCTTTCGGGCCGGGCCCATGCGAGGCACCTTCCCCCGGCCCGGCCGCGGGGCTCGGCCGCCGCTGCCGCCGCCCCCAGGGAGGGCAGAGCCCCCCGGTCCTGCCCCGCGCCCCCGGCCCGCACTCACCGCTCCCGCCCGGTCCGGCCCGGCTCGGCTCGGCTCGGCGGGGCCGGCGCTCGCTCCGCCGCGCTCCCGGTGCGCTCCCGGCGGCCCCTCGGCCCGCCCCGCCGCGGCACGCCGGGAGCTGTAGTCCGGCAGCAGCGGGAGAGGCGGGGCCGCCATGGGAACCGGCGGGAGCGGCTCCGGGAAGGGCATCGGGGGATGCACCGATCACAGGGGACCCCAGACCCCGCTGGGTGCCTCCAGCCTGCCCGGGGAGGAGGGGCTGCCCCCCCTGCAGCTTCTCCCAGGGAAATCCGAGGGTGGGGGAGCACTGGGGCAGCTTCCAGCAGGAGCTGTGGCTGCCCCATCCCTGGAACTGTGCGAGGCCAGGTTGGACAGGGCTTGGAGCGATTTGGACACTGGAATGTGTCCCTGCCCATGGCATGGGGTGGGACTGGGTGGTTTTTAAAGTCCCTTCCCACCCAAACTACTCTGATTCCGTGATAGCATGAAAATCCCAGGGGCAGCATTGTGCATACAGCCCGGGCAGGCCGGCAGCGCTGCAGGACACCCAGCCAAGGTCGGGGCTGGGAGCGAGCGCGGGATTCCAGCGCTGGAGCGCGGGGGAGACCATCTGGCTCCGCTTTTGTTTGCACAACCATCAAAGCCCATCGCGTGGGGCTGGCACGGCCCACGGGTGCCGCAGCCATCTGTGCAGGGCTCTGTGAGTGCCTGCTGCCGGCTCTTCCAGCAGCAGAGGGGCAGCGCCGGCACCGCTTTGGGTGCAAACCCCCTGCCCGTAGCCCCTGGCAGTGTGCGGGGCCCCAGCGAGGTGCTCCCGGCTGCCCGCGGCTCTGCCGGTGCCACTCTGTGCCCCCCGAGCTGGCACAGCCCACGATGAGTTTCGGTGTTGGCCCAGGTGGAGTCACAGCGATGTCGAGGTTCCCTGAGTGCCCCTGTGCCTCCCTGTGCTGAGCTGTGTGTCCTGACCCCGTCTGCATCCATCCTGACAGGGCACGGCCAGAGCACGGAGACCCCGCGGGCTGCCAGGGCTGCCAGGGTGTCACATGCTGGCACCGCGCTGCTGCCAGGGCACGGGGTCACTTGCCGGAGCCAGAGCTCAGCAATGTCTGCCTCCAGAGGGCCTTGGGCGCGGAGAGACGGAGATGCGGGGTAAAGCAGATGAAAGGCCCCTGATTGCCACCCGCTAGAACCGCGTTGTCCCCGCCCGGCTCCTCTGCGGTGCCCTCTTGGCAGGGCGCGGTGCGGGGATGCCGGTGCGGAGGCGGGGGATCCCACGGGATCCGGTCCTGCTTTGCAGGAGATCCACGCACGCACAGCAGGCTCTATTTTTATCCTTCTCCTGCCTGACTGAGCAGCTCTCAGCGCGGTGACATCTAATTTAGCAGCTTCCCCGCACCCCGCTGGCTCCGCACGTGAGGGGGAAGCACAATGCAGCAGCTATTTTTAAACGCCCATAAATATTCATCGCTCTCCGTGATGCAGCAGCAGCCGCTGCCGGTGGAGCGCGGGGGGGACCCGACCCCGCTCCCCGGGCTCCCCACACCGCGTTCACCCGCCCAGGGAACACCGGCACCGGGGGCGGGGAGTTCCCTGGGGGGGATCCGGCCCCATCCGCTCACCGGCAGCTGCAGCCGCGTTCCCCCCGTGCTCAGGGGGCTGTTCCCGTGTGGATTCTTAGGCCTCGTTCTCTCCCAGGCCCTGCCGGTGCCGGGCCGTGCTCAGCTCCCGCTCTGCTGCTGCCGGTCCCGCTGCCCGGTCGATGCCGGTTATATTTAGCTCGGTGGTGGCAGCGAGAAGCCGGTGCCGGCTATTTTTAGCCATCCTGCGGTGGGAAGGGTCCGCGTGGGTCGTGCTGCACTGCAGGTTTTGTGCTGTGGGTGCCGTGTCCTCCGCGTGGGACCCCTGTGGGGTGCAGCCCTGGGGCTGCTCCCGCTGCCGGGGTCACCCACGGCCTCTCCGGTCCCAGCTCGGTCCCCTCACACACCTGCCTGTCACCCTGGCCCCGTCCCGCGGCGTGGGGCTGTGTCACCGGAGCCGCCACATCCCAACACGCCCATCCCTGCTCCCGGCGGCGCTGGGAATGGTGATGGGCAGCACGGGGCTGCTCCGCTCCCCGGCCGAACGGGGAGATGCCGGAGAAGCGCTCAAGAGCACCAGCTGTGGCTGCCTGCTGCTGCCTGCCGGTGTCCCGGGACAGCCCTGCCCCGTGAGCCCGGCACCGGGTCGGCGTCGGGCTTGGCTACGGGCATGGAAACATCAAAAAGACCTCTGAGATCATCTCCTCCAACCAACAACCAAGCACTGTCACCTTCACCACTAAACCATTTCCCAAATACACATCCACAGGTTTTTTGAACAATTCCAGACCCAGCAATGGCCTGGCCGCGGGGGAGCGCGGGGGTCTCTGGGGAGGATCTGTCCGCGGCCGGGTCTGGCTGCCGTCAGGTTCCCTTTTCCTAATTGAAGTGAGATCCAGGCCAGGTGCCTCCTAAACGTTTATCCCCGCACAGCAGCGGGAGAACGTCAGTGCCCGGGGCCGGGCTCTCCCGCCGCGGAGATCCGGGACCGGGGCAGCGGGAGCCGCGTCCCTCCCGGCGGCCCCGGGGCCCGGTAACGGCAGCCGCTCTCCATGGTCCTGAGCCAGACTCGCCGGTGCCCCGGGGCGGCGGGGCCCCGAGCTGCAGCCCAGCCCGGCCCGGAAAGCTGGGGCTGGGCTGGGGACCCACTCCGGTTCCCCTGGATCTCGCCCCGCCCGGTGCCGCCGCCGCGGGTCGGGTTTCCCCAAGTAAGCGATGCCGGCGCGGGGCGGGGGGGGCACCGTGACCCCCTCGGAGTGGGGGTAGGGGGGTCCTGCTCCCCACGAAGAGCTGGGGAGGGGATGAGGGAATTCCTGGGGGATTGCGGGGGCAGCACCGGGGGGCACCGAGGGTTCCGGCGGTCGGGAGGAGCCGGGCGGGCTCCCACCGGAGTACGGCGAGGACGCGGGGACGCGGAGGCCATGGAGTGTCCCGGGACGGCCCGGCCCCAGCTGCCCCCGGCTCGGGGGTCGCGGCAGCTCCTCACTGGGTCTCTCCGGTGTCTTCCCGCGCTTCCCGGTGTAAGGACCCGGGGCAGCGCTTGTCTCCCGTGGGGCGAGGAGCTGGGAAGGCTTCGGGCGCGGGGCCGAGGGTGCTCGGCGCTGCACGGCCCCCCCGGCGGGGCGGGTCGGGGGCGGGGAGCCCCGGGGAGGCCCGGGCGGAGGATCCCGCCCACCGGCCCCGCCGCCGCCGCCGGCTCCGGGGCCGCCGCGCTGCGCGGGGCGCGGCCGCTCCGGCCCGGGGCGCGGGGCCGCTCCGCCGCCGGGGGCTGCGCAGGCAGGTGAGTCCGCAACGGGACCTCCGGTGGGGCGGGAGGCGGGGAGGGGAGGGCCGGCAGCGCCGCGCAGAGCGGAGCTTCCCCCGGGGAAGCACCGGGGCTTCCCTCGCCTGCGACGCCCCCGGTGCCAAGCGGGGCCGGGGGGATCCCCGGGCATCCCCGGGCTCACGGAGAATCCTGGCGTCCGCATTGCCCCCGGCTCCTCAACAGCATCTCCTGGCGCTGGCGGCGACCCCCGTGGTCGGGCTGGGGATCCCGCGCCCTGCTGCGGGCTGGGAAACCCGCGGTGGGGCAAGGGCTGGCTCGCTGTCGTCGCTGCCGTTTCTGGTCCGCGTCCCACCCGCAGGGGTGTCCCGGTTCCGTGGATGCAGCAGCTCCCTCCCGGGACACCGCGTCCCGTCTTATTCCAGCGGTTTCCCGGGCAGTGGGTACCACGGGGGTGTGTTTGTCCCAGGTTACCTCTGTCAGACCTGGGGGGCTGGTGCCGTGTGGGCTCCGGGGTCCCGGTGCCCTTGGTGTGCCCTGAGCTCTGGTTCCCTCTCAGGACCCTCCTGGATCGCGGGGTCCGGCAGCGCGGGCTGAGCCCTGCACAGGTGTGACCTTGGGGTGTGCCGGCGTGGCAGGGCTGTGTGACAGTGCCCAGCACTCGGGTGCTCTCCTGCCTGTGCTTGGGGACCACCCTCTGCTGGCCGCCTCTGCACCACACCGAGAAGCCCCGGTCAGCACCCGCAGCGGGTTTGCCGGTGTTGGGGTGCTCCGGGGAGCAGAGGCACCAGAGGCAGCTTTGCTGGTGGAATAGCTCGAGGCTCCCGCTGCTGCACTGAGCTCTGCCCGACCGGCTGACACAGGTGCCTGTTAGCGCCAGTGGCTTCGATTTTGGGATGCTGGGAGAGCACCTGGATGCTGCCCCCAGAGCTGCTCTGCCATGGCCAGCACAGGGACAGGCTGGGACCCCTGGACGTGCTGGGAGCCAGGGCTGAGAGAGCCGGGCAGCGCTCGGAGCGCTCAGACACGGCCCTTATCTGCTGCCACCACCCTGGGAACTCGTTGCATGCTCAGCTCCAGTGAATTTCCTTTTTCTGTTTTTGTTTCTTTCCTGCTGACGCTTTTCCCCTCCGGAATCAAGGGCTGGATGGGGCCCATGGTTACGGGGTGGTGTGAGCAGCCCGACCCCATGGTGGGGTGGCAGCGGGCAGAGCACAGCAGCACCCAGCACCCACCTGTGCCGGTCCCCTCGGAAGGAGAAAACCCGCCGCGTGTGCCCCGGGCGCTCCCGGAGAGTGGAGCCGGGAGCAGGGACCTACTGAGCCGCTGCCTGCACATGTTTTCCGTGCCATTCCCCGGGGGCCGCCTGCAGCGGCCGCTCGCCCGGAGCCGGGGCTCGCTCTGGTGCGTCCTCCGGCCGCCGCAGGATGCATCGGCCTCCTGCGAGCAGCGATCGCGGCGCCGTGACCTTGGCAGGGCGGGAGCTCACCCCGCCTCTGGCTCAGCCCGAGCGCCTCCGGTTGTTACAACCCAGCTGCCGGCGCAGGAGACGTGCCCAGCCCCTGGGGCCTGATCCTGCCACACAGGAGCCTCGAGCGAGGTGATGGCCGGGCATGGGGGAAAGTGTGAGCCATGACAGCTGTCCTGGTCCCCATCCTGGTCCCTGCTTCATGGCCAGGGTCAGATGTGGTGCTCACAGCCAGCACAGTGACAGTTCTGCCCCTGTCTCCCCTAGCCTGACACTGTCTCCTTGTTGTCCCTCTCTCAGATGTGCCAAGTCCAGCTGAAGCACTGTGGGTGTGAGGAAGGCGGTGCAGCACCATGACTGCGGCACAGGGGGTTCTCCTCCGCCCCATCACCATGGGACTTCTCCTGCAGAGCCTCTTCCTCCTCCTCCTCCTCCTCCTGGGCTCCTGCCTCCACCCAGCCACTGCCTTTCCCAAGGGCTGTTACCCCTCAGAAGAGGAGGGGCTGAAGACCTTTCGCTGCAGCAACGCTCAGCTGACCGAGGTCCCCAGGGACATCCCCAATGACACCAACAAGCTCTACCTGGACTTCAACCAAATCCCCTTCCTGCCTCGCGATGCCTTCCGGGACCTGCCGCTCCTGCTGGAGCTGGATCTGTCCCACAATGCCATCGCCAGAATTGAAACTGGGGCTTTCCAGAGCCTGGCAGAGCACCTGCACTCTCTGGACTTGTCCTCCAACAGACTGGTGTCGGTCAGCAAAGACGCCTTTAGCAACCTGAAAGCCAAGGTGAACCTGTCCAACAACCCGTGGCTGTGTGACTGTCGGCTGCAGGAGCTGATCCGTGCCGTGGAACTGGTGGCTGAATCCTCGGGGGGCATCGTGTGCGACTCCTCCACGCAGGAGGAGCACGTGGGCAAAGCTTTCCTGCAGGTCATTGCCGACACAGACCTCTGCAACGTGTACAAGAAGACCACGGACATCGCCATGCTGGTCACCATGTTCGGCTGGTTCGCCATGGTGATTTCCTACCTGGTTTATTACGTCAGGCAGAACCAGGAGGACGCCCGGCGGCACCTGGAGTATCTCAAGTCACTGCCCAGCAAACAGCGGCGATCGGAGGAGTCGTCCACCATCAGCACTGTGGTGTGAGCACAGCATCCTGCAGGACACAGGGACGTGTGGAGCTGGGGACCGGCCGCTCCAGGGGCTGTCACCAACCACTGGCATCGCACAGAGATACTCACGGATTTGTTCTGTTCTCCTCCTGGAAGCAGCAGCCATGGTTGATGAGTCCCTGGCTCTGGTGGCTGAGGTCAGGGATGGGTATCAGACATGAGCATGGAGGATCTGCAGCATCTTCCCAAGTCATGGAGGACTGGAGCAACCCGAGCATCCCCCTGGCATGTGGCCATTGCTCTGACTGACTTGGACATTTGGACTTCATCTAAAACTTTTTATATTTCCTTTGCAGAGATCCCTTGGGGCATTATGGAATCGGTGTTTTCATCTCTCCCTGGCTCCTCCCCTGGCTGCCCAAGGGATGGTACGGCAGCCCAGGGCAGCCTGGGCCTGGATCCCTGCTGGGAGGGCACTGGGGAGGAGCAGTACGGGTGCAAGGCCAGTGTCCTGCCAGGTCACTGGCCCTGGAGGGTCACGGGCTGCGACCGCAGCCAGCGGGACCAAGAGGTGGGGCAGGGGGTGGGGACACACCAGTTGGTGCCGCCCCATCTTCCGTTTCACCTCCCTGCCCCTTTCCCGGCGCTCAGGCCAGGTGGGGCAAGGGGTCTGGGTGTCCCCACTCGGACATGGGGTCACCGATGGGCAAACCCAGAGCCTTTCCCCTCGGAGTGTGGGGAACGAGAACCAAATGGGGAATGAGCTCCCTGGGGCAGAGCCCTTTGGGGCTGCCAAGGGATGTGGGTGCTGATGGAGGGGCAGCTGGGGGTCCTGGCAGTGGGTCCAGCCCTGCTGGGATGTTGGAGTAGTGGGGTTCCCCTCGGTGCTCTCGGGGGCCATGAGGGAGGGTGTTGGCAGCACCCTTGGCCATCAGCTCATGTCCCTGCTGGAGGGGAGCTCCCACCTCACAAGCTGCTGACCGGTCACTGTGATGGGAAGCAGGATGGAGGGAGCTGCCACGGCTCCTCTGTCCTCTCCCCACCCCTGCACTGGTGTCAGGAGCCTGAATCTCCCCATAAATATCCCAAAGTCCCTTCTTGACACTTCCAGTATTGGGCTGCAGGTTCCTGGTGGCAGTGGTGGAGGCGATGCTGAGCACAGGGCTGGCACGGGCAGGGGTCAGTGCCCACTTTTGGGCATGCAGGGTCCAAATGGCAACTCAGAGCAAAACCAGAGCAGCCCCAGACTCTTCCACCTGCCTGTCTGGCCTCTGGGACATCTGGTTTTGCTGATTTTGGCCTTTTTTAAAACCAACTCTTGCCTTAACTCACCAAGAGCACCAACCAAAGCTGCTGGAACCTCCTCTGTACCGGGCCAGAGCTGCCTTGTGGCCCGGCCCAGCCTCAGCCCCTGGCGTGGGCAGCTCCAGCCGCTGCCGGTGTCCCCGTGCCCCAGTGCTGGTGGGAGCAGGAGCAGGAGCAGGGCCCACGCCCTTCCACAAGTGCCTGATTCCAGCACAGAGCAGGAGCTCTGCAACGCACAAACACCTCAGCCCCAGCTCCCATCCGGGCGTCCCCGCAGCCCCACGGCAGCTCCTCCCCTCTCTACAACCGGCTGAGGAGAAAAGGGGCTGGGGGGGACCCGACTGAACCCCCCCAAGGCTGCTCCCCCCAGCCACCGCTTGTGCCGGGACCACCCGACCCATCTGTGTTTGGGTTAAGGGACATTTTAGTTCTTCCTTTATACAACAATAAAATTGGCTTTTACTTTCGAGCCGGTGGCCGGCGTGCGCTGGTGTGTGTGTGTCTGTGGCTCACCGGGCCCTGGTGATGTTGTGGCTGCAAAGGAAGGACGGAGGTGCCCGCGACAGGCGATGGCTTTGTGGCTTTGTGGGCAGGCGCTTGCAGAAACAGGACACCCGTCCCTCCGGTAACCCTGCCCCAGCCTTCAATAATGAACAGCCGCGCCTCGGCTCGGGTCGCTGGCACGGTGCCGGTCCCCGCGGCACCCAGGACACCCTGGAGCGCTTTCCCAGGGCTCTGCTCCGCTGCCTGCCCTGCCGTGCCCATCGCGGGGTACCCGGGCAGGATCCTGACGGCCGGGAGGGACAGGCCCTTCCAACACCACGGTCCCACCGGGCCCCACTGAGGCCTCTCCGGTCCCAGGCCCGTCCCGGTTTGCCGGCGCCTCTCCCCGCGTGTGCTGGAGTCTTGTGCCATGGAAGGTGAAAGCCGGGCTCTAACGCAGAGTGACAGTTCCCGCTCGTGGGACATTAACCTTGTTTGTCACTCGGCTGTCTCCAGACGCAGACCCCGGGCTCTGGAGCAGATGGCTGCCGTCCCCGCTCCGGTCACTGCCTGGGGATCCTCCTCCCGCGGCTCCCGGAGCAGCTGGGGAGGGCTGGGGGACATGCAGGACACGTGCCCCCAGCTGCCACCCTGCCCGTGGCTCCCTGGAGTCCTGCAGGTGTCCCCTCTCAGGGGGCTGGATGATGCTGAGTCCCCCGGGGTCAGCCCTGCTCTGGATCCTGTCTCTGGAATTGCTTGGATGGAAACCATCAGGCTCATTACAGCCCACACTGATGAGCACGGGGGAAAGGAAGTGGATTCCAGGGGTTTGTCTGGATGTGGAACAGCCTGTGTGGGTGTACAGAGGGATAAAATACAAGAAGTCTAACAAAAATCTGCAGTAAGATTTGGGAAGGTAACTTGGTGTGGGATGGAATTGTGCTGGATTTAGGCTGTCAGTACTGTCAGATATTTAATCAAGTGTGACAGGGAATGGGGAAGAACAAAAAAATGACTTTATGGGGATATTTCCTGGGGGTGCTGTGGCCAACCTGGGGTCTTGGGAGCAGAGGACACAGCCTGCCAGGTGCCTTCAATCTCAAGGAAGGATTTTTCTCATCCCACTCTTTCCAGTTGCGAGGTGCTGTGGGGCCAGATCCTGCTGAGAGTGGGAGCTGGCACTTGGCACGGTGGGTACGAGGGGCTCAGCGTTAAAGGCAGCACTTCTCCTTCAGAAAATAATTAGAATCATCCCTTTTAATACCCCTCTCTGGGTAATTCGTTTCCTGATGTAGATTTATCCACAGGGATCAGCAGCAGGAGAATTAACAGCGTGACCTCCTTCTGTGCGTTCCAGCACGCCGGTAAATCTCCGTTATTAACTTCCAAGGAGCTCTGCCCGCCCAGCCTGCTCTGCTCTCCAGGATGGAGGAAAACGTGTCACTGGGGCAGATTCTGTGACCTGAATCCTCTTGGCAGGGATGACTCTTTGCCTGCCTGGCCCTGGAATCCCTTGGGATCACAGGGATGGAGGAGTGTTCCTAGGAAACCCCCAGGATGTGCCAGGGGATGCCCTGAGGTGGGTCCGTGCTCCCAGCAGCAGGGCTGGTGCCAGGGGGAGGTTTCAGGAGAAAGTTTTGGGAGGAAGTTTTGGGAGAAGCCTTGTTTTCCCCTGCCTACAAGTGGAGCGTGTTCCCAGACTGCGTCCTGAACTTTGAACTGATTCGATTTCCAAGAGGGAAGGAAGGATGTCTAATTGTTTAATTTCCACAATTAGAAAAATATTTATCAATAATTAGGAGTGATGGCAGCAATTATACTGGGATTAAAGCCAGGCTACACTTCATCACCCGCCTTTCATTCAGGGACCTTATTTATTTCTTTCACCCCCCAAAAAATCCATGTACAGCTGCATTGCTGCCAATAATGAATCATTCTTGTTCACTGCCTGCACAGGACTCATTAATCCAATGATGCCAGTGGTTCTAGGAAGGCTGCTGGGCACATCGTGTGGTCACTGGGCTTGGGCAGGAGAAAATTTAATTTCAGTGGGTAGGAAAATGAAGCAGAGCTAAAAATCACAATAGCACTTCCTGTGCCTGTGGTTGAGAGCTCAGCGGTTCAGCCAGCCACACACTCCCCTCCAGACACCCTGGTGATTTCCCCTCTCATCACTTGTCCAGGGCAGGCATGGCTGAGTCCAGGGAGCATTTTCCACAGCTGTTCTTTTAGGATGAAGTTGTACCAATTAATAAAATTGTGTGACCCTCAAAGTTTTCACTCTCAGTGGGAAATGTTGTATTTCCAGGTATTTTTCCTGTCTTAGAAGACCCAGGACCATCAGCATCCATGGTTTGGGGCTCAGCTTCATCCTCCTGTGGAAGCACCGGGGATCTGTGTCTGTGGCACTTTCAGTGTCACCTGGGCACTCTTGGAACATCCTCAACTCTTGGTCAAGCTTTGTTTTCAAGCATCTTTCCACCAAAATGGCTCCTGGTTGTGTCCTTGGAGGAATTCCTGGGGGATGGATTATCCATGGCTGCACCACATCCATGCCAGGTGTGAGGAGTACCTGGGATGTGCCAATCCCAGGGCACCTGCTCTGCCTGCTTCCCACAGCCCCTCTCCTTATCACCTGTGAGCAGGGGCCATGAGTTGTGTCCTGGGCAGCTCTGTGGCTCCTTCAACTCCTCTTGGCTTAAATTTAGAGTAATTTGTGGGTTAATGAAGCTGCTGCAGGGAGTTACAAGAGAACTTTCCCACCGGAGCCAAAGTGTCACTGTCACCCGATGGATGAGTGCCATCACTGCCTGCAGCTCTGCAGTGAATGTTTGAACACGTGTTCCTTAAGTGTTCCTCAAGTGGGTTGTTCCAGGCAGCTCTGATGGGAAAACAATGGGTTACAGCTTCCAGCTGGCAGATTATTCCTGTTATTTTTGCCATTTGTGGATGTTTCAAAGCTCTCTTGTGCTGTCAGTACGTGCTGAGATCCAGGAGGTCTGTGTGAAGAAGAGGACAGGAAGTTTGAAGTTCTAAATTTATTTTTTGTGAGGACTCCTCAGTGCTCTCAAGGTGTTGTGATGGTCCTTGGCACAGAGAGAGGTTGGAGCTGTGGGACCAGGGCAGGTTAAAGTGGGGGTTCAAAGGGCTGAGCCTCACAAGGGTGATGGAGTTGCCCCACCTCACCAAGAGCATCAGGCACTGCCCAGTTTTCTGTGATTTCTCCTGTAAAGCCAGAGCCAAGAAGAAGAAGAAGAGGATTTGAGGAGGGTTTAAAGCAGTGAGGAAAGATCTTGCAGAGCTGTTGCAGCTGTGGGAGGTAGAGAGGGATGGGAACAGTTGAGGTGAGAGCTGCTCACAGGGATTTGTACATCCCAAGGTGTGAGAGGGAAGAGAGAGGTGTGAGGGATGGTGTCAGCCACGAAAGGCTCAGCTGCTGCCCCAGGCACCCAGCTCCAGCTGGATGCACAGGACTTTCACACAGGAAAGGTCAGAGAGAAGCCACTTCCTGTCAGGTTTTTATGAGCCTCCACAGGATTGCTGACATAAACTCCTTTGCAATGTGATACTTAAATATTTGAGCTATTTTTCTGCTTTTAGAATCATGGAATTCCATGATGGTTTGGGTGTCAAGGGATATTAAAACTCATCAGCTGCACTCCCTGTCAGGGCAGGGACACTTCCACTATCCAAGGTTGCTGCAAGCTCTGCCCAGCCTGGCCTTGGACACTTCCAGGGATCCAGGGGCAGCCACAGCTCCTCTGGGCACCCCCACAGGGAAGGACTTCCTCTGTGTATCCAACTTAAATTTTCCCACTCAGTTTGAGGTCCACTGAAGAAGTGAAGGTGCTGTAAGAGCTTTCAGGAGGGAGTACAGTTCATTTGTGACTCTCCATGGCACTTAGTAGGTACTTACAGCTTTTTTCCCCTCATAATTGATGCATGTGGCATTTCCTCCTGCTGAAATAGGCCAAGAGAAGCAGGCAGCACCGCTGAGCCCGGCTGCTTCATCTGTCTCAGCCTGAGCTGTGCACAGTGTCCAGTTGGCAGCCAGGATAATCAGCCCAAGGGCAGTGGAAATGCTCATTACAGCACACTTTATTCCTTAGTATTTAATAAGTAATGACTCTGAAAAGCTCGGAGCGGGGTCTGTGCCTGTGCTGTCTCCTGCTGTGTTCCTGTCACTATGGATAAGTTAAACTGGGTTGAATCAGGTCGATTTTTGGATGAATACCCACCAAGGAATTTCAAAATGTTGTAAGAAGTTAGGGTGGTTAAGTGGGAGATGCTTCTTTTGCTTGACTTAGTTTTGCTTTGTGAAAAAAGGAGGAAAGCTGGGCACTGCTTTCAAGAAACTGAGTTCTCTGATGTCCCTCAATAAAGTGAGTCTGGAAGGTAGGAACTCCCACAGGGAGCAGCTTAGAAAGAAGCTCTGAAAGCCAATGTTCCAGGAGCTGAGGCTCAGCTGGGGCTGGGGAACAGTTGGAGTTCCACATGAAGTTCTTGACAGTGCTCAAATAATCTTTACTCACCCTGTGATGTGAGCAGGGTGATGGATCACTGCAGATCCAGCAGCTAACCTTCCAAAGCAGCTTGGGGTGAGGTTTCTCTGGGAAGAAAACGTTCCCATTAGCTCAGTGCTTTGGCAATTTGTATCATCCGGTGAACTGGTCAGGAATTCCCAGCTGGTGTAAGAGGATTGGCTGTTCCTGCAGCACCTGGGGCCAGCCAGGCCCTGCTCGAGGCTTTGGTGTAGCAGGAGGAGGTGGAAGAGGCTCTGCAGAGTCTCTGCTTCCCTCTGGAATATTCCATCTTTATTCTGGGGACAAGGAGAGAACCATAACCTAGGTTCTTACTCCTCCTGAATGCTGGGCTGTGTAACCTGTTACTCACCCTCTCTTTTGTCTTAGAGATCTGATTTTCCTTTCTCCTCATGTCCAGGCTGGAACATTTCAGAAACAGTGAAAGAAATGAAGAAATGTGGGGAAAAAAAAAAAAAAAAAAGAAGGGGGAACATAATGCTTTTAAATCTCAAAGATCAAATACTTCTGTTAATATCTGCTAGAAATTCCTCACAGAGATTTTGGCATATGCCAGTCTGGCACATAACTCCACCACAGCCACCTGCCATCCTGCCTGGAATTGTTTGCAGCTCCTTTGTGTTCTCTGAGCAGCACAAAGCTGTGGCGTGTCTGGTGTCACCACCAAGTAACAGACTCTGCACTAAGCCACGTGACAAACTTCCTTTTTTTCCCATTTAATTAGTTTTCCTTGCATGAACACTGTGTTTTAGGCAGTGCTTTTTCCAGTCTAAGGGGTCCCTGAACACCGGAAAACCTAGGGGTGTATGAATGAGGATGTTTTGTTCCAAAGAGAACAGAGGATTCCAGGATTGGCAGCTAAAATGAAAAGAGCACCACAACACCAAGAATTCTTTCACAGCTGCTCTTTGGCTTTCCAGTCTCTGCCAGTTTAATGACAGGATTTTGCTCCATACATTCTGGCTTCAGGCCTGGCACAGGTCCTACACGTCACCTCATTGTTGGGACTGTAAGTTCCAGGACCACAAACCACTGTGAAGAGAACAGAGTTGGGGTTCCAGCCACTTTCCCCCCATCTCAGGAGGGGCATCAGACATCCCTGTGAGCCTTCCCAGTGCCCTGTGGGAGCTCCTACCCTTCCAGAGCTCCCTGAGCCTCTGGCTAAATCCCCTGCCCCCTGCCCCAACTCTACATCCTGCAGCAGGTGCTGCAAAAGAACTTGAAAAACCAGCAGAGAATTTTCTAGCAGGACTTCCATGAGGGGAATTGTTTCTTATGGGCTCTGGATCCTGAGGATTGTCACTCACCAGTGACACCTGGAAGGAAAGAAACCCACTGCACTACTTCTACTTTGATTGGAAATGCAACCACACCTGTGAATGCACTGACACGCTCCACTGGCTCATTTCCTATCATTACTTTATAACTATAATGTGAATATCCTCCCAAAGGATGAACAGAAATATCCCTGCTTTTGACCCCAATATTTCCCTAATCCTCCCCAGAGCTCTGTGCCCAGCTCTAATCAGCTATATTTAAATCAATGAGCTATATTTCAAAGGATGTATTTTATATTTACCACAGCAGCTGGCACAGTTCTGGTGGGTGTGGTGGTTTCTCCCAAAACCTGGCCGACAGCTGTCGATGGGAGTCATGGAGAAGCTGTTGTCCACGTACTGGATTGTAGGAACAGCCTGAAACTCATACTTCAAAACCTGCCTCAGCTGATGGAAAAACTTCCCAATTCGCTCTGCTGCCTACAATTCAGAAGTATTGGGAGAATAAAAGCATAGTCAGTTGATTTTTGTTGATTTGAAAACATCAGGAAATATTTTCTGGTCCTGATTTCCACATCCTGACTTGTCACCATAACTGGGAGTGTTCCTTGGTTTCAAGGGGCCTGGATTCAGACCTAGGATGTGAGCTGATCCCAGGATTTAATATTTAGAAGGCAGAGAGAACAGATTTTAGAAATTTGCTACAGTAGACTTACTTTAAGTTGCATTCCATTGACCAAATCATAAATCAAAAATTTCATTTACAGGACTGGAAGCTCAATATAAATAATGTTTATCCTTCTTTATTATTAGAAGCAAATACAAAGCAAGTAATGAGCCTGACGTTTTAACTGGTTTTTTTAAAGCTATTTGTATCAATTTGACTTCTAAACCCATTTCTCTTCCTGAATGGAATTATTTTAAATCCATGAATCATCACTTACAATATTAATCCCACAAAATCTGGCTAAAGATGGATTACTAGCAGTCATATCTGCAGGAGCTAAGGCAGAGGTGGGTGTTAAAGAGGCAGAGAAGACACGAGGGGACTGACACAGAACCTGTCGGACTCTCCTGTTTGTCACATCTTCACAGTCGTAAGGAAACTCCTGGCAAACTTCTTCCCATCCTGGTGCAAATGGATTGACTGTGGGTGGAGGAAAAAAGATCCATAAAAAGGGGAAAAATTATAGATTAGGTCCTTGTGGTTTCTATCCAGTTCCTTCCTCTGTTTGGTAGGAGTCAGAGGTCAGTCAGGATAAAATTGGGGGGAAATATCCTGAGCTGAGAGAATGGAATGAATGTCTCACAGAGCAACATCGGTGTCCTAAAAGGGCTGAAGTTTCATGTAAAATTAAAAATCTTTGGGTCATGAAAGTTTCTTGACTTTACTTAGGGAAAAAGAACCACAAAACTGTTCCATAACCTGTTGGATGGCCCCTCTTGGTGTGTGGTGAGAACAGATACAGGTGTGAATGTGGTCAGAGAATGAAAGGATAATTTCCTTCTCTCAGTGATAATCCATCTCTAACTCAAGGCAGCAGCAGCTGATTTCACTTGTTTGTGAGGTGAAACCACCTCAGTATTGCCATGAGGGAGCTGTGAGGCTCTTGCTTTAGCTCTGTGTTTAGTTTCTTTAGTTTCCTAGAATCAAGCAAAAAATTCAAGGCTGGGCTGGATGGGACTTTCCAGTTGGTCCAGTGGAAGGTGTCCCTGCCTATGGCAGGGGGGAATTGAATGAGCTTTAAGGTCCCTTCCTACCCAAATCATTCTGTGATTCTAAAACCAGAGTGGTCCCAGACTTACTAAAAATCAAATCCTGAAAACCTAAATATGACAGTGACATTAGGGCATATTATGGGCTGTCTCCTTTCAACAATCCTCTCTAACCTTGGTAATCACAGCTCTCGCTAGGATTGTAAAAAGTTGAACGCTAAATTTAACATAAAAACTGCGTTTTAGCTCCATCTGTGGGCAACAACAAAAAATACAGGGACTCCAAAAAAAAAAAAAAAAAAAAAAAAAAAAAAAATCAAACCCGGAACAACTTTCAGAGGTACTCTTGACTCTGCTGTTTTTCAGACATTGTTTGTAGCACTCACAAGTTGCTCATAACAAAAACCAATCCCTCCCAAACAAGCACTGAAATCGGTTACCTAGAAAATGAACAAACAGCTCATACTGGAGGCCATCCTTTGGTGTCCTGATGGAGTGGCACTTGTAGGATGAGCCTGTGATGTGGCAGGTCAGGTGGGAGATGCTGCTGTTGAGGATTTTCTTTAATATCTTGATGAACAAGTCGTTGTTTCTCAGCCTGCAACCCATTGTGCTGAAGCGAACAGACACCTGATAGGCATGGTCAGCTTCCCTGTAGGCTGGGAGGAAATGGCTTGGATGTGAATCTGGGGTGTAATCACAGATTGAATCTTAGAGGATCAGGTTTTGTATCTGAAATATGGGCTTTTATTCAAAAGTAAAGAAATAAATAAAGCACTGTCATTAGTTGTGTCATAACGTGTTTGTCCTTGACAGAGCTGACTCAATAGTAAGAGATATTTTAGTTTGAAGTTTACAGGAATTTATGTGCTTAATGGAGACTGTTCCCAAATGACAAAAAACAAAAAAGGAGGTAAATAGGAAAATGGCACAGAACCAGCATGTCTGCAAAGCTGTGTGTCTGAAACAGATTGGTGCCAATTCTATGCAATTATGGTGTAGGAGGAATTTTGTTATTGTTTTCAAAGTTAGTGTTTCTCAAGCATTTTTTTGGTTGTTATGTTGTGGGTGGGAAGTGATGTTGGTGAAGAGTGGTTACAAGAGGTGGAAGGGGCTGGAGTGCAGACCTCAGGTAACTCTGGAATTCTTGCAGTTAATTCTATACCTAAGGGCAGAGATTATTTTATTGCTATATATCCTTGGGAACATAAATATTAAACTTTTTCCAAAACCATGAAAAGGTGCATGTCTGCCTATTAGTAAAAAATTTATTTTCTATTCCGGGATAAAATTTTAATTATTTTGGTGGTTTTTTTTTTAATCAAGCCTCACAAACCCACCAATGTCCTTACTCCTAGCTTAGCAATCTTACCATAAACCATGAATTTATAGGCCTCAACCATTTCTATTTCTTCCTGTGTTGTGGTTTCGATGACTTTGTGGGAGAGAGTGCAAGTGTAGGCACCAGACATTGGCACCATGAACCCCATCACCATCAGCTTCCCTGTCTCTGTCAGATTCACATAGCTTTGCCCTAAAATAGAAATATTGCATTACCAGAAATGTCCACTTTTTGATGCATTTAGAATATTTGAAGAAGAAATCTTGCTCCTGTGCATAATGATGCTGAAATGATTTAAATGATCATTTAGCCTGAAATTATCTAAAGTTTATGACTTTTAGGATTTACTACAAATTTCCTTTTTAGCAAAAGTATTTGTAACTTTTAGAGGGAGAAGGGAAATGGAGTTTAATGTCAGAATTTGTGGAAATATTTGGCAAAGGGCTAAGAAACCACTGGGGGGTGTGAATAGAAAGAAGAAAAATATGTGATATTTTTAGTTTGAACTAACCTTGTAAAACTCTTCCATCTGGACCAGTCCACAAATAGTTGGGATCTATTATTCTTTCCTGAGAAAGAGCCAAATCCATACAGACCAGGAATGGGCTGTTTGTGAACACCTTAACATACACATTCACTGCAACACAGAATGAGGTAAGTGATGGAAAATGCTGACAAAGAATGAAATCACAAAAAAAAAAAAAACCAAAAAAACAACAAACCCCAATTGAAAATTGTGTTTGAAGTGTATTTTTCAGTTTTGGACTTGCAAAGTGTAATATTAAAGATTAATCTCCATTTGTTCTTAATTAATATCCTGGAACTGTCCACAGTGTGGCTGGTGCTGACTGTTAGAGGGAGACACTTGTGTCCCACACACAAACTGTGGTACAGGCATAAAAAAAGCACCAGATTTTCAGTGAAACCCTCATTTAGATGTTAAATTTTCATCAGTGCTTCCAGCAGCACAATGGGACAAAATATATTTCCATCTCCAGCCCCCTTTCTCCTGTTCCTGTGCATATGATGTTCCATGTGTACTGGTGCTACATAATGATTCCTGGGCTTAAAAGTACAAATTCTAGTGAAAATTAAATCTAGATTTAATTCTAGAAAATTAAATCTAGATAGGAAAAAATGACATGTTTACCTTCATGCCTGATGTCACCATAAACTTCATTCTTTCCAATTAAATCAATAGATTGCTCTTCCTTCTGTTCTGCTCTCACTGCAGGGAAAGGTAATGGAAATATCAGAGATCAATCTAAATGTGTGATTGTTAATCCTTTATTTCACCCTGGCTTTTGTCTCATTTTGTTTCATTTGCCTTACTTCTCCTTTTTTCCCTATGCTTTTTTCTTAGAACAAGCAGGAGCCCTTGTTTTTGACCAGTCACTTTTGAATTGTTTTAGTGTCCATGTTGTAAACCTGCCTGGATGTATCAGGTTCCAGATCAGATGAACCTTCCTCTTGGCAAAAAGCCACTAAAATAGTTATAAAATCAGGTTCTGTAGTATGACCCTGAGCAGACACAGGGCAGGGATCTCTCAGCCCTTTCCCTTCTGGAAAACAGCAGGCTGATGTCGGGCATGAAGGTTTCTGTGACAATAATCCCCAGAAGAGGCAGAAATTATTGGAAATAGGGGCTTTTTTTCAGGCCATGGGCACACTGGGGTGGTCCTGCCTGACTATTGTGTCCCAGGGTTGTCCTGGGGGACAGTGGGGTGTCACTGGAACCTATGGCAATCCCTCTTAAGGGGCTTCATCTCCCACTCTGAGGGAAGGTTTTTTTGGGACATTTGTGCCTCTGAGGGAAGGTTTTTTGGGGACATTTGTCCCTCACAGTGAAGATGTCCCACCAATGGGGTATCAATGAAGCCCACCTTTCCCCTCTTGAGGGGCTTCATCTCCCACTCTGAGGGAAGGTTTTTTGGGGACATTTGTCCCTCAGAGGGAATGTTTTTTGCGGACATTTGTCCCTCTGAGGGAAGGTTTTTGGGGACATTTTTTCCCCACAGTGGAGCAGTACCCACCAATGGGGTATCAATGAAGCCCATCTGTCCCCTCTTGAGGGGCTTCATCTCCCACCCTGAGGGAAGGTTTTTTGGGGACATTTGTCCCTCACAGTGGAGATGTCCCACCAATGGGGTATCAATGGAGCCCACCTGTCTGCTTTTGAGAGGCTGCATCTCCCACTCTGAGAGAAGCTTTTCTGGGGACATTTGTCCTTCAGAGTGGAGATGTCCCACCGATGGGGTATCACTGGAGCTCACTCTGTCCCCTCTTGAGGGGCCTCAATCTGCCCCTCTGAGGGAATATTCTATGGGGACCCCCCCAGCTCAGCTGACCCCCTCTAGCACCCCTTGAGCGCACCGCCCTCACACCAACACACCCCCACAGCTGCTTTCCCACCCCTGGTCCCTCTCACCCCATCCTGCCGCCACCACCACGGCCGCCACGCCGAGGAGAACGCCCGGGGGGCAGCGGGGCCGCCCGCCGCCCCCCGCCATCCTCCCGCCGCCCCTCACAACGGCCGCGGCGGGCGCGAGGGGGCGCTAACGGACCCCCCCCGCCGCCCCCCCCCGCCGCCTCCATGCCCGCGCGCGCTCGGCGCTTCCCGCCCTTTTTCCTCCCCTCAGGGCTGAGGGCGGGAAGGGTGAGGTGTCCCCGCCGGGGTCCCTCGCTCCTTCTCCGTTCCCTCGCCCACGCCCCGTGCTTTTTGTACGGTTTTAAAAACATCCTCACCCAGCGCTTCACTGAGATTTTTCAAGAGTATTTAGTTTTGGGGAGGTTTTTTTTAATGTTTTCTCGCTTTCGGGCCCCTGAGGCGCTTGGCAGCGAAGGACGGCCCCGGCCAACCCCTCCCGCGTCCGTTGTCACCCTTCAGCCCCACATCGCTCCTCCACAGTGCGCAGTGAGCTGTGTTTTTGACTCTAAAGTGGTTTTTTTCCGGCTGTGGGACAAGGAGAGGGAAGTACAGGGGGACAAGGGGGGGAAAAGGCTCCATCATGGCTTGGTCTGTCAGTGCTCAACCTGCCCTGGGCTGTGGAAGGTGTTCCTGTCCATGGAGGGGGAGAGGGGGGAACTGGATGGGCTTTAAGGTCCCTTTCAATCAAAACCATTCTGTTTCTGTCACTTGCCGTGAGAAAGACTGAAAGTAAGAGCTGGGCACATCCTGTGGCTTTTCCTCCTGAGGGGCTGTGAGTACTGGGTGTTCTCCAGCTGCAGGTTTCTGTAGAAAGTCATTACAGGACACATATTTTTCCACTTAAAAGCAAAAAACCCCATCCCTTTCAGCGTCTAAAAGGGCCCCAAGAGAGCTGGAAAAGGATTTTGGACAAGGGTCTGAAGTGATAGGACAAGGGTAACGGCTTCAACTAAAATGGGGAGATTCAAATTGGATATTGGAAAGAAAATCTGATCTGTGAGGGTGGTGAGACCCTGCAATGGATTTAAGAGGGAAGCTGTCCCTGGAAATGTCCAAGGCCAGGTTGGACAGGGCTTGGAGAAACCTGGGATAGTGGGAGGTATCCCTGCCATGGCAGAGGTGGAGCTGGGTGCTTTTTAAATTTTAAAATCCCTTCCAACCCAAACTCCTTTAGGATTCCATGATTCTGCCGCTTGCGACTGAAAGTTAGCGCCGGGGGAATAGCGCTGGTTGAAAAATGAACCCAAATGCCACAGTATCACTGCAAGTGCCTTTCAAGTCAGTTACATGTTTTGGAAAACTTGCTATGTCTTTGAAACTTTTAAACATGTAACTATTTTGTTTCTAGAGCGGGTGATACAAAAGCACTGCAGAATCCGCTGACAGGGCACGGAGGGTCCTCGTGTTTGACTGCCCTGCACACTCCGAGACACTCAAGACCAGAACGGTGGCCAAGCCCTCTGGAAATTAGCAAAATAGTATTTATTCTACCTACCTAGGTCATATTTATCACTCCAGACCATGCTAGTGTCCAAAAATGATGTCACAGTATTTGCATAACAAATATGGAACAACCAACATGGGAATAAGAGTTATTTTTGCAGAGAGCTGTGAAAGTTTTAATGCTTCTATGTAAAAACAGCATTTAAGTTATGAGTTTCCTTTAATAAATAAAAGAAAAAAAAATTGGTAAAAATGCAAAAATAAAAGTGTGAAAAAGGAGGTATCAAGTTATTGATGGAAAATAGTTCCACTCAACCTTTCTCCTTCCTTAGACCAACACATTGACTCAAGTGGTCAGTTAAAGTCTAAGAACTGTGTCAGGGTTTTTCATTTTTAATGGCCTTGAGCTGCTGAGCAGGTCAGAACCGGGACCACCTCAGACAATCCCACGTTCCCATGTGCTGAATGTTTTCAGTTTTACTCAAAGTGAACATTTCATGCTGACACTGTGCAGGCAAAATGATTCAGTTTGTAACGTGTCTGCTATAAACGTGTCATATTTCAGCCCGAGCAGCCTCAGCTCCTAAGGATGTTTATAGCTCCTTTCAGGTCCTGCACAGCCCATCAGTCCTCAGGTTGCTAATTATTATGAAATAGTAGCTCTACTATAAAGCTTTGGCTGCAGTTTTGGTTCTTTATAAACTCATAGTCAGTGTCTTTAGCCAAATGACCCATTTATTTTCAATGCTATAATATTTCTAACTCCCAGACTGGTAAATTTTCATTATAGATTTGTAAGCTTTAGAGGGGGAGAAGGGGAATGGGTTGTTTTTAAGAACAGGAAGTGTTGCAGGGAGGATTTAATAGGACAAAATGTGAATTCAGGTATTTATATTTGTGTTTTAAACCTGGATTACTGGGTTTGGGGTTATATTTGGTTTTGGTTTTTTGTTTTGTTTTGGTGGGTTTTTTTTTTTGTTAATAGAGTATCAGTAGGAAATGATTGAAAAGGCCAAAAGTCTGCAGTTGTAAACTTGATCATGGAGTGAGTAGACATTAAAAAGCTGAATATTTTATCCTAGGAAATATGTAGAGAGATTTCCAGGAGTGCAGAGTCGGGTAAAGGACCTGTTGCAGGGCTCTGGAGAGCCTGCAGAGCACAATTTCTGTTTCTGATCTTTCAGGTGAGTGATCCAAAGGTGGGATCACACTAAGGAGGGTCACAATTCCCACAAGGCTGTTTTTATTGGCTGGGAAAACCAGGCTTGTTTGATTGGTGCACTTAAAATAAAAATAGAGTGAAGATACAATTGTTTCTCTGAGGGCAAACATGAGGGAAAGTAGGGATTTAAATCAGAGAACAAATCTGGCAGTAAGGGAAAATGGCCGTGGATAATCCTGGGATGGAAACCAGAGGTTTCTGAACAGCAATCCCAGGTCTTCCTTAAAATTTGTAGAACCAGGAAACCTGCCTAATTAATAAATTATTCTGGAAAGAGGTTACAGAGATTAAGAATAGCCAAGAATTGCTTGATTATCCCACTTTTTTTTTTTTTAACATTTTATTTCTAGAATCTTTTTCCAAGCAATGGAAAAGCAGCAGTGTAAGAAGCAGCCGTTGGCACCACACAGGAAGTGAGTAGGAGAATCATGTTTCCATGTTGTTATCCTGCTCCTGATCTAT
Source organism: Agelaius tricolor (assembly GCF_023055355.1). Classification (NCBI taxonomy): domain Eukaryota; kingdom Metazoa; phylum Chordata; class Aves; order Passeriformes; family Icteridae; genus Agelaius; species Agelaius tricolor. Next base: position 3,036,699 of record NW_027269291.1, read on the forward strand.
GATAATTTGTGCTTGCTGCCTTTGGGTTTAGATCCAAGTGATGAGCTCAGATCCCGATTTCACTTCTCACTTCATTAACTGCTTTGGGGCCTGGAGTGACCTCTGAATGTCACCTGCTGCTACCCTCTGCCTCAGCAGGGATCCTCAAAGCCCTGTTCAAGCCCAGTGTGGAATCAGCCCCTTTTTGGAGTCTGTACGAGAGGACTTTGAAATTCATATTTGTTTCATTTTATTGAAGAACTTTCTCCTTTGATTTCCTGCTAAATAGAAAACCATCTCAACCTAAGTTCTCTTCACTGTTATCTCAACCATAACTTTAACACACAGTGCGGGGTGTGCCCATTCTGGGGACGAAATCGGCTGGGGGCTCCCCCGATCTCCAGCCCCCCCTTGCCCTTCCCGAGGGCCGGGACTCCCCTGCAAGCGGCACCGAGGCAGCCGAGACCGGAGCCGGCACCGGGACCGGGTCCGCTCCTCTCCCCGCCACCCGGCGCCGCTCTCCGCCCGCCGAGCGCCCCGCCGGATGTCACGGAGACGGGAGGGAGGCGAGGCCGGTGCGCTCCGCCGGCAGTCCCGAGCCCGGGCGGGCAGGTGGAGCTGGGAGCGGCGAACGGAGCATGGAAGGTGAGAAACGACCCCGCTCTTCCCCCGGACCCTCTGTCCCGCCGGGGCTCGCAGCGGCTCCATCGCCCGAGGGCTTTCAGCCGCTTCTTCAGCGCTTGCTGCAAACAATTCGCAGGTTCTGGAAAAGAAATCGAGTCGCGTGTAGCAATTAAACGGGAAACGAACGGGGCTTTTTGCCCCCTCTCTGTTTAATTTCGGAGATATCACAAAGTGCGTGATAAAGCCAGGGTTTAGAGCGTGCTTTATCTGCTGTTCATATTCTGGGGTTTAACGAATTCAAGGATGTCTTCTTTCTTCTCACCTGTAAAACATGCCCATAATATTCAGAGTCAGTCAAAACTGATCTGAGAGTTAATATTGGGTTCTGGAATAATTACCTGTCATAGAAAAGCAGTATTTCTGGTGTTTTTAACAATTCTGGCAAAGAAGTTTTGCAAAGCATCACTTGGTTTCTTGTTTCAAAGGTGGAGATTCTTATTTCAGTGCTTTAAGGGCTCCAGTTTAGATTCTGCCCTGTCTCAATGACTTGAGGCTTTTGGTTATTTTAAGTTAGCTGCAGATGCCTATTTAAAAATGCATTTTCCTTTGCTGAAGGCTTTTAAACTATTTTCCTGTAAATAATCACTCATTGAATCTGACTGAATCGAGAATGTTGCTGTTGGAGAGAAGTAACTGATGATTTGAAAGGATGGGTTTGGGGGCACTTTGCCACCTAAAAATGCAGCTTCATTTTCTTGATCGAGTTGGGATCGCTGTCTTTTTGGGAGGGAAAGTTTGTGAGGCACGTTGGAATAGTCTGCAGTTAGAAAAGAACAGGGTTTCACTCTAACTGAGGTTATCTAAGAAATCCTTTCTTTGGTGTTCTTACTTCTTGTGCTCTCAAAGTGAACATGGAAATGATCCTTCAGGTTTTGGATCTGTACTTGAGGATGATGAGGATCCATTAACGTGCCTGAGGGTGCTGCATTGGGGATGAAGTTAGTGTTGCAAGGTGTTATCCTTGGATACAGTAACTTCCAGGAGTGTTTCCCTGGGTCTTGGACAAATCTCCGTGCCCTGAGGACAGAGGGATAACGCGGCTGACTCGGATTTTCCACACCCGGTGTGTGGAGGTTTGGTAGGGTCACAGAGCAGCAGACAGGCCCTGGCAAGGGTGGGTGTTTGAACCAAAATTTGTCATTAACTTGATTGTATTTCTCCATGAGTGGTTTGGTTTTGTGACTGCCAAAAGAACTGTCCAGCTGGAGCTCTCAGCTCCAGGCTCTGGGCTTGGATCAACAGGTTGGATCTTGATGATCCCAGTGGATCTCTTCCAACTCAGGATTTTCTGTGAATCAGGATATCCTATATTGAATCACTGAATTATTCTGCTGGGTTTCGAAGGTCGTATGCACCAATATGAGAAAAATATCCTTAATTACACACTGCTGATCAGTGTATAATATCAGTGCTGATCAGGGTTTCTTCCCAAACGACATGTGCACTTAAAATACCCGTGACATTTCACATGCTGCAGGATGCTTAAGAGCAGCAAAATATCAGAGACCTCATAAAGAGTTTGCTTGGCCCAGGTGCCTTCTTCAGAAAGCCATGGAGGCTGTGGATGATGAAGAAGTATATTCAGTGCAGACATCAGCTAAAATTTCTCTGCTTCATAGCCCAGTGTGGATTGAAGGTGAAAAACTTGTTGGAGTGGAAGAGGTTGAGTGGTGTACATACTGACTTCAGACAAGGAAACTGTTTCTGCTCTGTCTACTGTGATGGAAGGACTAAGAGCAGATGGGACTTTCAAAGGTGTCTCCTTCCCTGTGCTGTTGAGCTGAAAAGTGCAGCCAGCAGGAAAAAGGCAGCATTCTGGTTTCATTTTGGGGACAAACAGGTGAAATTTTAATAATCCAAAATATACCTCCCAGTCTGTATTAAGGACAGAAAGGAAATAGGGTCATCAGTGATTTAAAAAATATCCATTTTAGGGGGGTTAAATTTCTGCTTGGCTCTTCTGGTCAAATACCAGGATAAAGTATGAATAGTGTTGCATACTAAAATACCACAGCATTTTTTTTAGCAAGTTATTTGAATATTTTGGCTCCCTTTGCCTATCGGTGTAGAACACAGGATGGCCAAGGATTGCTTTCGAAAGCACACGAATTTTACTTCTGCTTTGTCAATGCACATTGTGCCTCAGCTGCAGCACACAGAGAGCAGAGTCCTCTTCCCATGCACCCCAGCCACTGGAGCTCTTTGAAGCTTGGGAAGACAAACGTGTTCTGTAAGTGATTTCCTGCTTTGTGTTTTTCTGAACAGAAAAATTTGGTAGAAAAAGAACTTTATTAGTATAGAACCAAGGGTGGAATCTACTCACATGTTGTCCTGTCACCATGAAGGATATGGCTTAGGATAGGAAAGAGACCTGAGGTTGAATATGAAGAGACCACTAAGGCTCTAAGAAGCTGCTGGAGATTGGTGCTGTAAGGAAACCAGGTGCTGGTGAGGGGAGGGCAGAGGCTTGAAAGTGAGCCAAAGACCAGGATGTTTCTCAAGCAAGAAGAGAAACATTCTATGGTGTGTCATTGTTCTTATCTCTTCTGAAGGGTTATCCTGCCCAGCAGCCATCATGGGCATGAAACTGTTGTGTTCAACAAAATATGAATCAATATTTTGTGTTCAACAAAATATGAATCAATTCACAGACTCCATCTCAGCAGGGAGGACATGAGGGTTTGAGGAGGCTGAGCAGGTCCTGCTTGGCTCTCATGGGGTTCAGGCAATGCTGTTCTTCAGAAAGTTGTCCTGCAGCTACCAGGTAAAGCTGAAGAATCCAATGGTTTCTAAAAATATAGAGTTACCCAGGAATATATGTAGAATTATTGGAATTCAAGCAGTCATGTTGAGGTTCTTGTTTTTTCTTCCATGACCTCCTTGGAGCTCAGGGAAATGCAGAATTGCTGCCAAGGTTTCAACAGCACCTTGGGGCTTCAGCGTGGGTTTTGACCCCCATATCCCAGCTGGAGCAACTGTGCAGGGATTCTGAATGCAATTATAACCAAAATCACCTTGCAGAATAAGGGAGATTTCATTCTCTTATGTGCAGAATTACAAGGGTTTGTGTAATTTAAGTGTCTGTATTCATGGAATCACAGTTTGGGGATGGAAGGACATTATTAAAGCTCATCCAGTTCCACCCCTGCAATGGGCAGGGGCACCTTCCACTATCCCAGGCTGCTCCAAGCCTCACCCAGCCTGGCCTTGAACACTTCCAGGGATGGGGCAGCCACAGCTTCTCTGGGCAACTTATTGCAATGTAAAGTTAAAATCAATATTAGAAAAAATTTTGTTCATTTTCCCAGAAATTACTGATGTTTTCTCATTGTTATTTGCTGTATAAATTAGTCCATTTGCTTCTTTGTACCTCAATTTTCCTGGCATAATAGAATGAAAATGAGAAATTAAGGGATATAACCATACAGTTCTTTCAAAATATCGATTCAATAAATATCTGAACTTTCTGTCATTTAATTCTGTGACTATCTTTATGATGCAAGGCCTCTATTTTGTTGCACACATTATCCACCCCTCTATTCATGCAGTTTTTTTGGAGTACCTCTTCTGATACCATGCTGCCTCGCTGGAGAGTTACCAGAGCTTTATATTTTAACGTTGCAGAGACCACAAAAAAGTTCCATATGCAGAGGAGGTAAAGACAGATAATTATGGGGTAAATGTCACCCGTGGTTAACACCTCATGCCCACTGCCTGGGTGTTTCTGTTATGTAACTGCCAGGAAGAAATTTTCCTGGTCCAGAAACTATTATTTTTTAGGTTCAAAGCTGATAAAAGATGTTATGGCATGTAAAAAATATAAAGAGGGGGGAAAAAGCTACAGGAAAGAAAGGAGGAAGGAAACAGGTAACTGTGTCTGTGTTAAGAATTCAGCCTCCTAAGAATGAAATCTCAAGGCAGGGAGGTCTGGAGTACAGAAATAATGGGACAGCTCAGGTCTGTGCCTCCAATTCAACTCAAGAGCTGAACATTGGGCACTGGGCAATGGGAACCTGCAGCTTGTGCTGGCTTCAGAGATCTGCTGGGAAACCAGGCTGCACGGGGATTCATTTGTCTGAAAAATGTTTAAAATTCCTAGCATTTGATCCCTTTTGGAATTTCTCAGTGGGAATTAGACTTGCATTCCCATGAAAACCAAGCAGATCTTGTGAAGATAATGGGGGTTTCCCTTTGTGTTGGAAAAAGAATGTAAAAATATCTTTGTGCTTTAGAGGAATGAACTTGTTACAGAGTTACTAGGGCTGCACTGTGCTCACAGGGTACTCGATGAGTAAATCAAAAGCTTAAGGTGCTCTGTTCTATAATTTTTCAAGTTAGAAAATCATACTTAATCCCTTTTCTGGGCACAGGCCAGTGCTCAGGATATAAAGAAGTGAAGCATGATACTAATTTGGTTTTTATTTCTTTGAAACGTTTTCTTTTTCAATTTTACTTTCAGCCAAGAAAACGGGAATTTATAAGATTGTAACAACTGTGTTGTGAACTGTTTTAAATATTAGACAGCTCAGGCTGCTTTTCTGTCTTTTGCAGATTCACAGCCCAGGATGGACCTCAGTAACCCTCAGGAACAGCCCGTAGCTGCAGGTACTGTGCTGTTCAGTTGTGTTCTTCCACCCTCTCTTGACAATTTTATATTTAAATGGAGAAAAATACATGAATTGCAGCTGCTTTAGGGTCCCAGGGCACTGTATAACAGTCAAAAGTACAAAGAGGGGCATTAAAGACAAAAAAAAAGTAAATTTTAGAGATGAAATAAAACCGTGGAAGTTCAATATAATACTGGAAAATTATAGTGAAGTGGGAAAAAAAGGACTGTATAGGAGGAAAGGAAATATTTTCAGGAGAAAGCTGGAAGTTTTGATTAGGGAAGCAAGAATAATACAATTCTCTTGGTTGACTGCATTTCTAAAAATATGAAAACAAACCTCCTGAGTGAGTTTGACAAGTGTTTCACTTTCTTGTTAATCAAAAAGTCGAGCCTCTTTTCAGCTCCAATGTCATATTTAGCTTGAGAAGGATCAGAGGTGTTACCATCCAGCTGTCAGTAGGTTAAAGAATTTACCAGCAATTTCACAGTGTTACTGTAAATTTTTAAAATTCCCATAATGTTTGAAAAATAATACTGTCTGTTTTTTAATGAAATATTGATTTGAAATTTACAGAAATACACATAATATGGAGCTAGTTTGCACTGTGAGGTTAATGAAAGAGGCTTTATTTGAAACACTTTACATGAATAAATTTCACTACAGTTAAAAATGTGTCTTTATTTCCAAGCAGAGAGGCTGGGATCTCTGGGATGCTGGTCTGCATGATAATGCTGATATTTAAAAATACACACGTGGAATAAGCAGAGAAGTGCAAGTGGGTTCAAAGAGGCCTTGATTACATCTGCTTGAGCAGTTTTCTGGCCTAAGGCCAGAATGATTAAAATTTTCCCCAAAAGAACCAAGTGGAGCTGTGATTCCTTTGCCTTGCTCCAAGGAGCTCCATCCCTGCTCACAGCACTTGTCAGAGCACCTATGACAGAGTTAGATATTCTGGATGTTATTCCTGCTGCCATTTAGAATAAACTCCAGGATATTTGGATCTGAGCAAAAGCTGAGAATTTGTTTCAGGTGTGTGTGAGAGTTTTTGGAGGATTTTGGGAAGGGAAATCATTCCCCAAAGTGCAACCAGTGCAACTGTAGAAATAACATTGTGGGTATTGTCAGCAGGGCTGGGAGTGTGCAGGTGCTTTCTTTGTGGGAATCACCTGGAAATATTCTTGGACAATAAATAGTTAATTTTTTCTTGCTTTTTTTTTTTTTTCCAGAGGAACAAGAGGATTTGACAGACTGTAATCTGAACAAATCCCAGGAAATGGAAAGCATGGATAATGTGGAAGATATGAAGGAACACAATCAGTCTAATGAAGAAGCAGGAGGTAAAGTAGAGTTGGAATTCTGAAAAATAATCATTGTATTTTGTCTTTTTATTCATCTGATTATGCTATGAGAGCATGCCTTTAAAAGGAATAGCAATACAATTCATTTGGAGCATTTCAACACATTCTAAAGAGGAGCAACACTTTTCCATCAGGGAACCTTACGTGCATTTTAGCAAGGTCAGTTTTACAGGATCTGTGAAATATGGATGGGAAGATAAAAGAGCAAGTGCATCTGGTGAGCCTCTAATGTGTGTGCTAACAAATTCCTAACAGCAGTTTGCATAGGCAAATCCTGTGTTAGGACTGTAATTTTTATTTATGCTAAGTACTTTCATACCTAAAAAATAACTTGATAATTTATTCCTTTTTTTTTTTTTTTGAAAGAAAGAACAAGTTATCTCAAATTCACAGGACCACTCAGACCTGTAAAATTTAAAACTGTAGCAGCAATGTTGTATTTTAAACTGGGGGTGAAAGGGAGGTTGGTCAGTTTTCCATGTTTATTGATGAAGAAAATACCCTTCCTACAGGCCTGAGAGAAAACATAGGGATTAATTAAAATAGTAAACTAATATGTACTGTCTATAAAAACCAGCAGGCCCTCTTCATTTATAGACAGAAGATAACAGCAGCATCTCCTGAAACTTGGCAATTGTACAGAGCTCAGGGTTTCCATGTATCCATGACACATATGTTGAATTTCTTCTGTGCTGTAGAATCTCCTAAGCTGAAATCTCAGCATGAACAAACAGTTCCTGCCCATGATCTGAGAGTGCTCATCTGTGCCAGGGGCCTCAGCCACAAGCAGTGAGGAGCGTGCCTGGTGCAGGATGTGGGGCACGTGTCCTGGGCACAGCACACATGGTGTCACCGGTGTCACAGGGCCTTTCTGTGACACAAGTCCATGGCAGTGAAGCAGGACCAAGGGAAATTACGGCTGTGGCTTTGGGTAGGAGTTTGAGGTAGAGTTTGTATCACATGAATCAAGTAAATCACTAAAGAATTGTGTGTTTTGGCTGTGTAAGTAGCTTTGGTTGTTCCCTCTAATGTTAATGTGATTATTTTGCAAAGGTTAGACTTTTGCATTATTGAAGACCAATTGTTTTTATTGGTTAACAAATTGCAAGCAAACATAAAACACTCAAGGGAGTGGTGAGAGGAATCTCACTCAAGGATCTACAGTGCCAGTATCTGGAACTGCTGGTGGCTGGCATTTTATGGACAGACATCACACAGGTTTTCTGACCAAATTTGGGGGTCTGGATTAGGATGAAAAGCCCCATGTCCCCAGAGCAGCTGCTGCTTAGCAGGACTCTACAGTTGAGATTAGCTCATTATATATATCTGCAATGTAGAGCCTGCCTTGGGCAGGTGAGTTCTGCTCTGCTTACCCTAAATGCAGAAGTTTAACAGAATAGACAGAATATGGAAGACTTGAGCATTTCCTACAACCAAGGCAGCTGATCTCTCAGATCCCACAGGACATAAAATATTCACAGCCATGCCCCAGCTGTTTGTCCACCCCTTGCATGAATTCCACTCTCACTGGCTCACTTGTCCCTGTGCTTTCCCAGTGTCCCAGCCCTTCACTCCTCCTGCTCACTGAGCTGTGGGTGCAGGAAGCCAGGACAGGGTTTCTTTCTCAAATGCCCCAGTATTGACCACCTGACAGGAGGTGCTGTAGCTTCTTCCCACCTTCCCTTTCCAGGAGCCATGTCCATACTATTCATATGCAGTATCCAGGCATGAATTTGTTTTTGTTGTCTTTTCCTGTTCTCTGGCTGCCCTGTGCCTGCAGTGCCATTTCTCACCCTCTTTTCCATACATTTGAGTCAGGGACAACTTGGACACGTGAGAGACTGCATCAGTACAGCTCTTACCATTCATTTTTTATATTGCTGCTGATCTCTTTAAGTCTCTTTGCCATTTGTTCTGGAATGCAAACACTGAAAATTTACATCTCAAAGACAATGCTATAAATATCAATAAAACATCATTTCCCTCCAGCAGGCTCCCTTACCATTAGAGCTCATTCATTATAAAGTGAGTATGAACCTTCACTGCCACAGTGCCCCATTGCTTGCTGCTCACTGTAGGAATAAATCCACGACTGCAAGGAGAAAGCTGCTTCAAATGCACAAAAAAGGCATCTCCAGCATCTCCATGTGAAATGGCACAAAATAAAATATACATAGTGTTTGCTTCAGTGCTTCACACACTGTTCTCTGCAGTCATTCTGATACCGGAAGCACAATAAATCTTAAATATTTAAGCATGCTGTGCTAGTACTCCAGGCCCTGCAACCATCAGTAGGTGCACTTAAATTTCCTCCCAACAACACCAGCTCAGTTGCTGTTGGAGACTGAAATTCACAGATAATCTCAGCTTTCATGTCATGCCCTCTATAAAATAGCAGCAGCTCTGTTAGTCCCTGTGCAGTCCTCGTGGGTCACTAACTACTGTCTGACTTCTATAAATGAAACCACATTTTGACAGTGCTGTCCTGGTGGGAGGATTATCTTTTGGGGATCACTAACCCTGGTAAAATGAATATATAATATACTCCAGGATCACAGAATAGAAATATCATCAGTATTGGTGATGGCTTTTGGGAAAAGGATTATGTCCTGCCTACACCTGAAAAACCTATTGGTTAATAAAACCCAAAAAGCTCCGTTTCTTTATTTGGCACATTGATACGATCACTAATCCCCTCATTTTATATCAAATTTCAACAGAAATAATGAAAAAATATTTATGTGGTTCTCATAAATGTTAATCATGTTTGTGAGTGAGCAATTCCACTCCAGCACCTTCCCAATTCATGGCTGATGACAGCCTGCAATAGAAACCTCTCCTTTTTCTCTCCTGAACCCCCACACCATCCGTGCCCCCGGGGTTTGTTCCATCTGCTGAAGGCCATCATGGGAACACGAGGCCACTGACTCATGGAGAGAGATCAGGCCTTTGATAACCTGCTTTCCACTGCCTTAGTATGTCTGTAACATGTTTTTCTCCAGCACAATTATGGCTGGTTTTTCCATGTCTTGTCAGCCATCCATAGTGAGTAGGAATCTCCCAGTTTCTTGGACTGTGTTTTTTTGTGATTCTTGCATTATTCATGGGTGACACTGTGAGTGTGTTGTGGGGAATTATTCTGAGGCTTTGAGCAGAAGCAGGACCTGTTTAAGTCTGGATGTTGTCTGATTTTGTTTGGTGGAGCCTTTTATGCTAAAAGCGATGCTGGGATCCTTTTAAAATCTTACAGACAGTTGATAAAAGCACTAAATTAATGTATAGGGCTGAAACACCATCGCTGGAGCTCATTTGGTATGAAAAAAATCCACTTTTCCAGCAAACAGTTTTGTATTTGTACTTCTCTGAGCCTGTGCAAACACACCAGCTTCTGGTGTTTTTAATGTGTGTCCTGACACAGGTGAGATGCCATTCCATGGAAACAACTCAACTTGTCCTACTCCACCCCCCTGTTAAACAGGCTTCCATGATGATCACTGCTAACTATCGGGCAAACAATTAGGCAGCAGGCTATAGTAAAATGGTAATTAAAAGCTTGATGGGGAAGAAGGGAAAAAAAAGAAACAAAACCCCCTTTTCTTGCCTCAAGGGACTGGAAGCTGCACGCTGTGGTGCACATGGTGTATGCTTGCCTGCAACCATAAAAATACACCGTTCCCATGGTGCTTCCTGTGTCTAGTCTGAAAAGAGACAAGCAATGAGAGGGGGGGGGAAGCTCTTGATTTCCCCTGTTTCTTTATGTGCCCCCAACAGTGTTACCTTCGGTGGCTAAAGTTGACACATCTTTAATTTAAAAATTAAATTAAAAAAAGCCACGTTCCTTCCTCTGGGAGTCGCAGTCAAGCACGAATGTTTAATTATGTCTTAATTCTCTCAGCTGTTGAGGCAGACAACTTTTGGGGTGTTATGAATGTCAGCGAGCTTTCATGGTTGTGAGCTAAAAAGAGATAAAAGCCGCATTTGTGGTTTATGGATGTTAATTGCTGCTGCACTGAGGTGTGTGAGGGGGGCGGTTGAAAGGCTGGAGGGAGGCAGGAGAGGTGACAGAGCCTCACTGGGGCGCTCAGCGAGGTTCCAGCGGTGCTGCAAGAACACGCACTTATCTGCCTGGAAAGGAAGTGCCGTTTTTTATCAGAATATTTCATCTCCCAAGCCCAGCTCGAGCCCCGGCGCTCATGGGACTTGGGGTTATCTCACAACATCAGCAGAAGTTCACTGCAAGGGGATTTCTGTAGTGTTAAACCCAACAAGGAGCCTGTGCTGAACGGGTCAGGCTTCTCTGGGGGCTCTACTGGGACTGAAAGCCGCGTTTTCCTTATCAACAAACGATCCTCTTGACTTTGTTTGAACTCTTCAGACTGTGCCGTCAGCAGCAGGAATGCTGCCAGGCACGCTCGGTGACATCAACGGGGAGGTGGTGTCACCCAGCCTGTAAATGATTGACATCAGCTGGACTATCCTGAGCACTCAGCACTGACACACACACTCGGATACTCTGATTGCCTGCAGATAATCAGAAAGTGCAGCTATTTCTCATTCTAATTAACCCATTATAGTGATTAGAAAATAGAATTTACTTTTGAGATATCCTGACTCCCAGTGGAAGCTTTGAGACAGAACAAGGGCTGGAAAGAGAATGGAGGCACAATTATTCAATAGATGATGGGTTTCATTCCATAACTTTTTAAACTCCATTTTGTTTTTCACTTGTTCTACAATGTGTAATTTGGATCCATACAAAATAATTCCCTGAAATCACAGGTGAGAGAAATATTTATTCCTTTGGCATTGAAATAAAATCTAGTCCAAGACTGATGAGTTGTGATCCCTCCCCACTGCCCCCAGCAGAAGATGCAGAAAATGAGTCTGGGAACTCAAATCACATGTTATTGTAGGAAATAACCTATTTTTGGAAATACAGATTAGTGAAAAGGAAATCAGTTAATGGGGATGAGTCACATTTTGCCCCCCAACCAGGCTGTTCATTTGGCACAAAGTGGGAGTTGAAGAGACAGGTTCACTGTTTGTGCTACTGGAAAAGTTTCGAGAGAGGGAAACAGATCCACAAGAGTCAAAACTTTGCTAAAATACACAGATAGTTCCCTGAGCATTGGAATTGGTGATTCTTTTAACTGAACTGTGCAGAGTTTGCAGCGAGTGCTCGGTGCCTGTTTCACCTGGGGATTTGCCGTGTCCTCAGCGCCGTCTCCTACCACGCTGCATTCTCTCCACTTCTTGTTCCGGCTTTGTTTCCTTCTGCTCTGCGGGAGTTTTGGGGATTCATCAGTTCGGAGCTCGGCTGGTTGTACTCCCGAGGAGCAGCGTGTGGCTGCGCTCACCTGCCGTGCGTGCAGCCGCGCTCCTCTCCTGCTCTCCTGGTGCAGGAGCTCCACCTCCAGGAGCGCCTCCGGGAGCTGCAGGTGCTCCCGACTCTCGGGGTCTCTGCTGCTCACAGTGACCCCGAGAAACTTAAAAAGTCTCTTTTCCCAGCCCAGCGCTCGAAGAAGGAGTGAGAGCTCTTCATTTCTCTGTCTCAAGGTTGTTTATTGTATCTTATCTATAAAATTCTTTCTCCTGTCCAGCTGAGTTCGGCTCAGGAAGTCGGTCAGAGGCACTCTGCCTACCCCGGGGCAGTGTTATCTTTTTATACTAAAAACTACGTGTGCAATATTTACAATTACTTTCCAATACCCATCACCTGTGTTAGACACTGAACTTCTACTCTAAACCAATCCAAAAGTGCCACCATCACAGCAGAAGATGGAGGCCAAGAAGAAGAAAGAGAAAGGCTGGACATGCCCAGATTCCTCCATCTTGCTCCCTGAACCCCCATTCTAAAAACCCCCAAAATCGATTTTTCATCCCGTGATAAATCCACTATCATTCTACTTAAACTGTCATGGCTTGCAGATCTTCATATAAGGTTGGTCATTTGCTCCATGGGTCATAATCAAAACCCCAGGTCTCTGTGCCAGGGTCTCTGAACCCCCTGGCAGGGCTCTTGGCTGTCCAGCACAGCCAGAGGGATGTCCTGAGTTCCGACACCCAACGGGTGCTTTGAGCAATCCTGCTCTTCCAGGGAGGGCTGGATTTGTTGTGCAGACTCCCAGGAATGTTTAGGATGGGAAAGAGCAGTAAGAGCTTACAGCTGTAAGAGCTGTAAGATCAGTGTTAGTAAGGGAACACAAAGAGGATGCACTCGTTTCTCTACAAGGCAGTGCTAAAAGTAAACTACAAATATTTGATTCAAGAACCTCAAATAGAACACAACACAGGTGTAATCTAAAATTCAAGTCAAGATTATTTGATACTGGAATATTTTATAGTTCAATCAAATCAGTTCAAGGTGTTCAAGACCATCTGAATCAAGCTCCTGCCTTCAGCCTATATGTGTTAAAATTCCTCAGGTATTTATCACAGATTTCCCTGTTCTTCACATTATTTTATCTTATTTTCTCTCCATATTTAATTTCTCTTACAAGAATATATTGCATTGTCAGGAAGGCTCCTGGGAGATGAATTTACAAAGATTAAATGAAATGATACACCGAATTTCTCAGGTTTGAAGTTCATTTGAAGCACAGTTGACCAGAGCCGACCGTGCCTGAGTGGTCACATTAGTGATTGGTCCCTTGATATAGGTAATGCCAGTGATTATCTGAATTTAACATGTGGCCTTTCTCAGTCTGACTGTTGGGTCCAGATGTTCTCTGATTAACTGTCTCATTGAAGTCTGATTTAACGGTTGTGATTGTATCTGCCTTGCTGGACTTCAGGAATTGTCATTTTAGAAATGTTTTCTCTGGGTGATGGTATCTTAACGGCAAAGGAAAGGAAGAGCTTGTGCAGTTTCATCTTTTTCTGTGTTTTTTTTGTTTTTTGTAAGAGGGAGACTTAAAAGATATTCAAATCTGAAAGGATAACGTTAACAGGTGTCAAAATTAAAATAAATTTCATCTGGGACTGGTGGTGGAAAACCTGGGCCTTGCAGGCCTGAGGGTGTGGGATGGCATTCCCTCTGTGCTCCCCTCCAGCACTGGGGGTGTAGAAAGTTGAGTAAAAATGACAAATTATTGCCACTTTTAAAAATCAAACAACCAAAATAAAATCCCATGGTAGTTTCAGCACACACTAGCTATAATTTTCCAGCCCCTAGTCCAATTTGTCCCAGGGAAGGTCATTCTGCTTCCCAAATTCCGTTTGTAGTTCCAGGTAAGAGCATTTAAATGCAGTTAAATGAAGTTAAATTCCATTTCCTTCTCTAAACTCAGCACTGCACAGTGTTGCTGTGCAGTTTGTCCTGTTTTACTCCAGCTCTGGGAACACTCACTTTTGAGGAACATTTCTCCTTTACCCCTATTTCTGTTAGTATAACTTCAACATAATTTGGAAACCTTTTGAATGAAAATCCTAGAAAAACACTAGAGTATGATTAGACAGAAAATGATAATTGAGGGGAAATACTGGGTGTGAAATCATGGATTTCCACAGGAATATTAATCTTTATAAGAAAAATCATTGTTTTAAGTAAGATGCTTGAAGAATCAGTTACATAATTCAAGTTTCCTGACTTACATGAGCTTGGAAACGACGTGTGTTGTTTGGTGGCTGTTATTTTGCAATTAATTGTACAACTAGATAAATTACACTATGCTTTAATGATAGAGAGGCACTGGTATTAATGAAGTAGAAAATACACATCTGAGCACTTGGAAAATGATGCCTGGCTGATTTTTTTTATTTTCTTTCCAATTCTCAGTGCTGCATTTCAATTTGATTTGTTTCTATTTTTGTTTCAAGTCACAATAAAACCAAGGAGACTCATTACCATTGAGCCTGCACTCCACAAAGGGGAATGATGAAAGTTTCTCTCCTATATTTAGAAGTGAAATTTCCACCAGGTGCATTCTTCACTGGCTCATTTAGGAATTACCCCTCACGTCTGCCTTATAAAGCATCTAAACAAATTAAGTACTAGGTTTTTTTGTATTGAAGTGACTATTGAACAACAGTACTAAGAAAATACTAAGAGGCACAAAGATAAAATAAACCCAAAGCCAATAATAAATGCAATATTTGGGACTTTTAGTGGAGAAGTCTCTGCTTTGGCTTGGAGTGACACAAAAAAGGACCTGAGGGATGGGACAGGCCCAATGTCTGCACCCTGCAAGGGCATTTCTTGTCACTGTGTCCTGGTTGGGGTGGTTGTCTCTGCTGTCTGGCTGCAAGTTCATTCTGCTCTGAGGTGATTGCTCTTTCTTTGTTGGCAAACAATGATCTCATAACAGCTGTTGGGAAAAAGGGAGCCCGGGCTGGAATCAGAGGGAAAACAAACCAGGGTGGGCCAAAAAGGCTTGAAATCCTTTCCCTTCCCTCGATGGATGTCTGCAATGGGGTAGAAGAAAAACATGGAGAAAAATTGTCTTAACACTGATAGTGTTGCCTCATTAAAAAAAAAACCAAATCCATGTTGCTATTGTGTCATTTCACATTTTATAATTTCCCATCAGTTACAATCTCCAAATTCTCAGTATATACTACATGTAATTGTTTTCTTCTTGTTTGAGGAAAAAAACTTAGGCATAGTATTGTTTATTTTAATTATTTCCCCCTGGTTTATAATTTTTATGGGATGCACTACTTTCTTTATTCCATAAGGATAATGGAAATTTTTTTTTCATGACTTATCTTTGCCCCCAGTGTGTTGATTCCATTGCTGAGGTGTTTCTCACAAACACACAGGATTCTGCCTTCAATCTGGAAACTCGACTGACTTTTTCAGCTTCACCACTCTGTGTCTCAGGCTGGGTTAGGTATAGGAATCTCTCATTCTGGGAGGGGAGCAGCTCTGGCATGTGTCTGTAGGGTTTTTTGGGGATAACAGTGATGAATCATCAGTTAATACCTGTCAAACCCAGGTAGTCACAAGAACCCTCCAATATCGACTCCCTTCTTGTTCCTCAGCATCTGAATCCCATTAACAGCTGTCAAAACCTGGTAAACTATTTATATGCTTTCACAATTTGTTTAATTGGATAGTTAGGAAATGGCATACAAGAAAAGCTTTCCTTTTTCCTTTTTTTTTTTTTTTCCTTTAGTCTGGCTGAACATCTGTAGCATTAGGGGCTCATTATCTCTGAATTGGCACAGCAAATCAGCAGCATCATTAAAATGCCACATTAAGATGATTAAGTTTCTTTGTTACCCAGTTGACTTTTTGCATGTGCTGAGGATTTCACGATTATGACCCCACTCCTTGTAAAACACTTGAGCTACATCACCCTTCCCTGCCGTTGTCTTTAATGGCTTCTGGGTTTTATTCCTTGTGCTTTTCCCATCGCTCCTGGTAAACTTTGCTTAACAACAGGACAAAACTTCGGTTTTCTCCTCTGTATTCGATGCCAGAGTCTCAGATTAAATGGAGAATTTGGGGGCTTTTCCTTCTGGAACTTCCTCCTAGAGGAAAAAAAAGCTAAGATTCAGAAACCCTCCGACTTGCCCTAATTATTTGGCTCTCTTGACTTTTTTATTTCTGCATTTTCAGCCTGGAGAAGAAGGATTGTGTGGAGATGTCAGAGCAGCCATCCATTATCTGAAGGGACCTAAAAGAAAGCAGAGAGTGGCTCTGCTTCAGGAACAGGAGTGACAGGATGGGAGGGAATGGCTTCAAGCTGAAAAAGGGAAAATTTGTGTTGGATATATGGGAGAAACCCCTCCCTGTGAGGGTGGGGAGGCCCTGGCACAGAGAAGCTGTGGCTGCCCCATCCCTGGGAGTGTCCAAGCCAGGCTGGATGGGGCTTGGACCAGCCTGGGAGAGGGGAAGGTGTCCCTGCCCAGGGCAGGGGGTGGGACTGGATGAGCTTTAATGTCCTTCCAACACAAACCCTTTGTGATTCTATCATTTTATAGAGCACACACAAGCACTGTTTGGGTGGTGACTCAGTCTGAAGTTGCCACCGCAGCTTTATTTTGGATTTTTTCCAGAACCCATTGTTTTTACAATGTTTCAGGTGAAACAAAAATATTACTCTGGAGTATGTCTTTCATCTTGTAATCATCTCCCCAGGAAATGAAACCATGTGCATCAGCCTTAACGCATCACACCAGCACTTTGTTCTGTAAAAGCTGCAGCTTTTTTTTTCCTCAGTGTATATTAACTCCATGAACTGCCTCGAGAAAAATAGTTCCCTGGCATGGACTCTATGAATGCTTTTTTTTTTCTCCTACAACCTCTTTACTTGCCTAATAGAAGAGATGATGACACTTATTTTTTCCACTGTGGGAGCTTTGTTAGTGTTTTTAGGGATAATTGTGTTTTTCCTCAGTTAAATTTCCCTATTCTACATGAAGTCACAGCTTCCTTCCTCTTGATTAAGGCAGACCAGTCTGGAAACTCCCTGATCTAATAAAATATGTTGATATGATTTTTAAGTGACAGATACAAACCTTCCCCACATCTGCCAATCTCCTGATCACATGGCATTCCCTGTGCATGCCAGTACAGAGAAAAGTCTGGGCTGAAAGAGTAATCTGGTGGCTCCAGACTCTGCAATCACTTGGTTAATTTTAGTACAGCCTATACCAAGCCATCTTTTCCTCAGACTGCTTTGCACTTAAGCTGTCTCCTGTCTGGCTGTCAGGAGCTGAAGCAGCCTCTAAACCATCACAGGTGAAAAAATCCCAACCCTTCTAATTTATATTTGGGTTAAAACATTCTCTTCCCTTGTGTCTTCTCTTGGTGCCAAACATCAGAAAGTGAATTTTCCCGTGGAAATCCTTCAAATACCTACAGGAAAACACTTGAACTTTGGATGCCATGGACAGCTGAAACAGCCCCTGTTTTTTGCAGAGGCAGTGATGGAAAAGCCTTGATCAAAACTCAGGTGCATCCTCCTCTGTTACTACAAGGAAACACAAGCCTTCTGTGCAGTGTGGAAACTGCAGGGGTGATTATTTTCCACGGTGGAATCATAAGATGA
The DNA here is from genome assembly GCF_023055355.1 of Agelaius tricolor. Taxonomy (NCBI): domain Eukaryota; kingdom Metazoa; phylum Chordata; class Aves; order Passeriformes; family Icteridae; genus Agelaius; species Agelaius tricolor. The sequence goes on from NW_027269291.1 coordinate 3,054,327, forward strand.
TTTGCCCAGTTTGCAGCAGCGCCCAAGGATGTGCCATGGGGGGCTCAAACCAGTGCCCACACAGACCCTGGCACAGCTCTGGAGCTGTGAGCCAAGCACTGTGGTGAGAAAGTGAAGCAAACAGCACAGAAGCCTCTGCTGGAGGTCACAGCTTGGCCTCCACTGCTGAAAACTGCGTGAGATGCAGACGAAAGGTGAGACGTTGAGTAGAAAGTGGGAATTGAAATTGTTTCTGAAAGCACCAACAAGGTGCAGCTGCACTGGGTACTTCCTTTTACCATGCTGGGCAGGATGTAGCAAATTATTTTGGAACAGCCTCCTTTTGAGAGGGAAAAAAACAACCAAAAAATCTTTTTTTTTTTTTTTTGCCTCCTGGGAAAGGGATGGGTGTTGAAATCTCCTTTCAGCAACTGGCAATCATTTTTCCTTGGAAAATGAAAATGGTTGTATAAACTAATTTTGAAAGAATCTTGATAACAAGATCACCCTCGCACCGTTGGACATGGAGTTGGCAGCAGAAGGCACCTGCAGAGGAAGCCCTGTTCCTGTGGAAGCAGGAATCTGTGGGATGTGAAGCAGAGCTGCTACTGAAGGATTGAAGGATCCACAAAGAAAAACAGCCCATTTTTGGGTGAATCTGGAGCTCCCTGTGATCCACTGAGAAAACACCTGAACCCACCTGAGCTCATCCAGGGCTGGGGCAGCAAATCCCGGCAGCAAAATCCAAATATTTTCCAGGATAGAGGATAAAAACACACAGTATGGGAGAAAACCCCTTTTTTCCATCAATATCCCCATCCAAGGAGAGCACGAGAGGGATCTCAGAGTTTTCCACACTATGGGAGGTCTTGTTTAGGAGAAAGAAACCATCACCCACCTCTTTCCCCCAGCTCAGCCCAAAGTCAGACAGACTGGCAGGGCTTAATACAATCAATTAGGACAGAGGAGTGATTTTCTCCCTAAAATGTAGCTGAAAATGTGGATTTTATCAAATTCTAGGTTGCCAGATCTTTGTTTTTCAATGTTGCTTTTATGTCACCACCTCATTTTCACTGCCACCCATTGTTTGTTCTCGGCATTTGATGTGGTTTATTACTCAGAACCAGAGCTAATACATATTCAGCAGTTCATGTTCTGTACTTTGGAGAAGGGACAAGTGATTCAGTGCCAGATTGAACTGTCTGATCCTGGGCTAGAGGGAGGAGCAGGTGGCCAGAGAACAAGGCTCAAACAGGAAGCCATGTGCTTCATCTCATGCTGCTCCTCTTCACTCGGTAGCTTGAGGCACAACTTGAGTTTCGACCTTAAATCTGTCTCTTGTCAGAAAACCATGGAATGGTTTGGGTTGGAAGGACCTTAAAACTCATCCAGTCCCACCCCCTGTCCTGGGCAGGGACACCTTCCCCTCTCCCAGGCTGGTCCAAGCCCCATCCAGCCTGGCTTGGACACTCCCAGGGATGGGGCAGCCACAGCTTCTCTGTGCCAGGGCCTCCCCACCCTCACAGGGAGGGGTTTCTCCCATATATCCAACACAAATTTTCCCTTTTTCAGCTTAAAGCCATTCCCTCCCATCCTGTCACTCCAGCTGATGATGAATTGTCCCTCTTTGTCTCTCTTGTGACCCCTTCAGACACTGGAAGGTGCTGTGAGGTCTCCACACAACCTTCTCTTCTCCAGGCTGCCCCAACTTTCTCAGCCAGCTTTAAGCAGAAAAAAGCTGTCCTGGCAGTTATCAATGATTTTAATGGAAGTGCTGGTAGTGTTGGAGTTAATTGTGGAAAGGAAATTCAGCACCCTAAGCTGGGAATCATCAGTTGTTTCTACAGTGTGACCAATTTGCTTGCATTTTCACTCTTGAGTAAATCATTAGCTGCCTGTTACATCCACCTTTGTCATGGAGCTGCATTCATTTAGGCCATGCCTTTGGATTCCTCTGGACTGGCTACAGGTCCAGGAAGGAACCTGTTTGAAAGCCATGGATGCTGATCTTCAGGTGTCAGGTTCTTTGCCACATCCTCACAAAATCAGGAAAATCTTTTGGCATTTCTGGGATACATTTATTTCTCAGGAAACCCTTACCCTGTCTCTGCTAGTTTTACTCACATAGTAAATCAAGATTATTGACTGCTCCTCACACGTCTGAAGCTATGGATAAAAACTGTGATTTGCAAGTGAAAATTGGGATTATTGGTGAGGCTTAACTAGTGAGAATCTATCCCATGGGAGAGCTGGGAGTCCTGCACTAATCAGACATATTTCCTAGGCTAGTTCTAAGCACCAGAGGTTCTACAAGAAGCTATAAGTTATGAAATAAAATGACTTATTTAATTTATGTCTTTCTGTATTTCCAATTCACAGAAGCAACCTGAAATGCTGATTTCTATAAAAATAATACTTGTGAGTGGTGTGAAAAAGTGCTTTCTTTTGAATCCTGGCTAGTAATTTCAGGATATATTTGTACTGTATTATACATTCATAATCTGTAGAAGGAAGTTCTCCATCAAAGATAATTACCAGGCAGGTTAATTACTTTCAAGGGTTACCTCACTGTGAGTATCACTAAGTGTCCATGACCTGTGAAGTTCCACATCTTAACTTCATTTCTTCATCTGCATAGCTCAATAAAACTTCTAGGAAGATTGATACTGTTGTTTTATATAATCTTTAGTGCATTTTTTTCCTAAAGGTGGATAAGATCAGCCTTTTTTCACTCCTGTGCTTTGTTTTACCTGCAGATGATGTGATTAAAGTGAAAGGTGAATACAGTGAAAGAGAGGAGAGTGCTTTAAATTCCGAGCCAATGGAAAACCTGGAAGAATCTGAACTGCCTTACACATATCCCAGAGAATATAACGAATATGAGAGCATTAAACTGGAAAGACACTCGGGTTCATATGACAACGTCAGGCCAGCTAGTGGAAAGATGAATTGTGATATCTGTGGATTAGCCTGCATTAGCCTCAATGTCTTGATGGTTCATAAGCGTAGCCACACTGGTAAATATCCCTCTGTTGTTCTTGTAAGAGCTGGAGTACTGAAAATAAGATAATTTTTAATCTAGACTAGTTCTTTTTAAAAAGGATACCAAAATCAGGGTTTCCTTGTTCCGTCCTTGACGCCACGTGTGATCTTTATCAAGTTACTCGATGTTCTGTGCCTCACTTTACCCACCTTTCTTCTTATCAGGATTGAATAGTATTAAAAGCAAGTTGGTGAGGCATTTTAAGAATTTTGGATGAAAGGCACTATGTAATGCAGTATTTCTGGCACAAAGCAAAAGTTAATTTGGTTTTGTGCTGCCATTTTCAGTCTGTATATAAATTTCTCTCTGTGCCATACTTTGGCAACAAACCAATGAGCATCTTAAGTTTCAGCCTGCAGTAAGATAAGACTTTTTTTTCCTTCTAAAAATTGCTGGCTTGTTGGAATCAGCCTCCTCCAGAGCGCTTCTTTCCATGGAAGAACTGTGCAGTGCTTTCCATAGTCCTACATATGCTACGAGCAGCTCTGACACCAGAGCTGCACCTCCCTCCCACTGAAGCCACACTCTGTGTGTTTCTATAGAAAGAAATCAATCCAATATCTCATTCTTTCCTCTTCCAAAAAGGCAGAGGACAGCATGATACCCACGTAACCATTAAATGTCCTTTTCTGTATGTCATTTTAAGGTGAACGGCCATTCCAGTGTAATCAGTGCGGAGCTTCCTTTACTCAGAAGGGAAACCTCCTCCGCCACATTAAACTACACACAGGGGAAAAACCTTTTAAGTGTCACCTGTGCAGTTATGCCTGCCAGAGGAGGGATGCGCTTACGGGTCACTTAAGGACACATTCTGGTAAGTGACTTCACAGGCACTCCATGTGGTTTGGATGTGTGTCACTGGGACACTCGGTGTGCAAAAGACAGACAGCGAGGTTTGCTCAGCCTGTGAAAGGCTCAACACAGAGCAGTGACCACTCACTGGTGCTTCTGGAACTGGCTCTGCTCTTGGTGCAGAGAGAAGGGCCATGGGAACCATGTCACAGCCCACAAACCTGCTTGCACAAATAACTCCATGGTGTTTTCACAGAATTGTTTTGGTTGGAAAAGACCTCCAAGATCATCAAGTCCAACCTTTAACCCATCACCACCTTGTCAGCTCATTTTCATATGAGTGCAGCTGGCTGTGCCAGCAAGCTCTGAACTTGAGGAGAGTGTGAGATGTGCTTTGCTGGGATTTCCTCCCATCCCATTCTGAGCTGTGAGGAAAATCCCAGGAGCATAATTGCAGGCAGATGACTATTGCCACCTCACTGTGGTGTAGTGCCTTTCATCTGAATCTCTTAAAATGCTCAACAGATGTTTATTCTTAAGCCTGGTAGGGTGTTCTGTCCATGTTACAGATGGGGAAATGGAGGCACAGAGCTGAGGTGACTTGGATTTCAAGTCAGGTATAACTCAGTCTTAGCTACCCCAGTTCTGCAGGAGCCAGGCTGTGCTTGCCCTTGAATTTGTCTTTATCCTGTGTTCTACATGGGCTCAGAAAGAAAACATTGATTCTAAATTATAGGTGTTATCTCTGCACTGCACTGTACAGAAAAAAGTTCAACCTCACAAAGAATCAAAGTTTAAATTTATCTTATCTGCCAAGGATAAATGAGATTCTGATTTAATCAAGACCAGCAGTGTAGTGCTGTCCCCCATCAGCAACATGCTTCAAGCAAGACAGTGTTTTAGTGGTCTCTTGTGGTTATTTTAATTCTTTTATTGTTTCTTTTTCTAGTGGAGAAGCCATATAAATGTGAGTTTTGTGGAAGGAGCTACAAGCAGAGGAGCTCGTTAGAGGAGCACAAGGAGCGGTGCCGGACTTACCTGCAGAACGCTGGCATGTGTGAGGCTGGTGAGTTTATCACATTGCAGTGGTTTTGGGGTTTCAGTACATTACAGGGCTTATAAAAGATCATCTGGTGAGCTGTTAACCCACAGCCTGAGAACAGCTTTTCCTACACTCCTTTTCAGTAACCTGAGGGGCTGTAATGTTCTAAACGGGCTGGTTCATCGTAGCCCTCAGGCGCTTTTACTTTAATCACTTTTTTCTTTAAGTGTTACTTTGTGTAAAACATCTAAAATACTTTGTACCCAGCATTTCTGGAGGTGATGCTCAGTGAGTTAAATTATTCCTACATTAATGCTGTTATGTAGCTCATTTTACAGGATGAGTTGTTGACAACCATGTGTTTGATGGTTCCTTTTCTGTTAGAATTTGCACCAGTTTTAGTGACTTGGATCCAGGGCATACAAAGGGAGTGGTACCCCAAAAATCACTGACAGATCAGCTTAGGAGAGAGTGAGAGGCTGCTTTGAATATAGAGCTGCCTTTGGAAAAGATGAAATGTATCAAAACTTTTTTTTTTTCTTATTTTCCATTTTGCAGTCTCAGTGCTGCAGTTCCAAAATACTTTGGTGAAAACTAATCACCATAATCTTTGTCCCTGCTTCACCTGAACTGCTCAAATCCTAAAATGAACTGTGTGATTTGGATCTCATGACATACCAGTAAGTCAGGAAAAAATTGCTCTTCCCATTCAGAGCCAAGGAGTGGCTGTGACCTCCCAAAGAACTTCATGACTGATCTAAGAGCTGAGGCCACAGTTTCACAATTCAGGCTCCCATCTTTTGCTATACAGCCTTGAAAAAACACCAAATAATGGAAACATGGAATCATAGAGGGTTTGGGTTGGAAAGGACCTTGAAGATCATCCAGTGCCATAGGCAGAGACACCATCCACTAACCCAGGTTGCTCCAAGCCTTGTCCAACCTGGCCTTGGACACTTCCTGGGCAGCCACAGCTTCTCTGGGCAACCTGTGCCAGGGCCTCAACACCCTCACAGGGAGGAATTTCCTCCTAATAACTCTATCCACAACAGTAAGGACAAGATTTTGCAGGAGTCATCACAAGCCAGGCCTAAAAATCAGTGTGAAGAGCCACTGATATGTGATAAAATCTTGGGTACAGGAATCCCTGCACTGTGCAGAGAGTGTAGGTTGGTGTTTCAGGCTTTGTGACACATGCAGGAAACCTCCCAGAGAACCATGACTTACCAAAGTGTTTCATAGAGATTTTTAAGAGTTTTATAGTTTTGAGGGGGCTCTCTTCTTGTCATAGTGACATATTTCTTACAGTATTTGTAAAAGTTACTGGTAATCAGCTCATCACCAAGTTTTGGTTTTGGTGAGAACCTTTACACGTTATAATGTGGTTTGTGTTACAGTACAACACCATGGCCATCACCCAAAGTGTCCAGCTGTGAAAAAGGAAAACATGAGACCTGGTGCAGGTTTCTGCTTTGAAGTTATTCTCATGGTTTAGATGCATTTCAGAACAGCAACATTCCCCCCTTACCCCAAGCCTGTGGTGCAGCTCTTGCTGCAGCACTGCAGGGAGCCTGAACTGGTCACAGGGAATGGAAATTCTAAGAGGTGGCTGCTGCCCTGCCTTGGAGACCTTCACACCTTTACTGCAGCGTTCTTAGGAAATTTTATGAAAAATGAGAACTCCATCTAATTCCCTGGTATTGACAGGATGCTGGGTGGCAGAACCAGGGAGAGGGAAAGCTGGAAAGACTCTCAGGCAGTCATTTGCTGTGTTTCTTTTCCCCCCCCCTAATTTTAGCACTTTACATTTGTGTTTAGTAAACATCCTCTTTCCATTACTGATCCTTTCCCTACTTCTCTGCATCACTTTGAATTTTGGTGTTTTTCTGAGTTCCCCTCAAGCTTCTCAACCAGGTCTGGTGGAAGGTGTCCCTGTGCATGGCAGGAGGGTGGAACTGGGTGACCTTTAAGGTCCCTTTCAACTCAAACCATTCCATAATTCTATAATTCTCACATGGAGCCATCTTTAGACCCAAAAGTGCTCTACATGCCATCATTCCTAACTGATTAAAATATTTAAAAGCATCAGGACAGTAATAACCATTCTATTTGCTTTTCAGTGCCATGCTTGCATGTTCTAAATGTGGAAATATTTCTAAAAGAGAAGTTTCATGTAATATAGTTGGAGCATTGTCCCTGATAACCATCTCTCTCACGTTTTTCTCATTGCACAATCACCAAACTCCGTTCCACTCTCCCTTCTTGAGTGACCACACAGAGATGCTACAGGAAACAATGCCTCTAATTTCAGCTCTGTACTTGAGGGCTTTGCTAACATTATCTGCACATTCTAAAAATTCTGCTCACATTGGTTGGTGTGGCAGAAACCACACTATGGAAACAGCTCAGTGCAGAGTGAGTGCTGGTGTGAGCTTGGGGCTGGGACAGCAGCAGCTCTCTCTCCAGCTGCAGGGTGACATGGTGGCCCAGAGATGGATGTCCCATCTCTGGAAGTGTTCAAAGCCAGGTTGGACAAGGCTTGGAGCAACCTGGGCTAGAGGAAAGTGTCCCTGTCCATAGCAGGGGGTGATACAAGGTGATGCTTTAGGTTCCTCCCAACCCAAACCACTCAGTGAACCCAGGATGGCCAGGGGACAGCACCTTTGGAGAGGTGGCTCCTCACCCAGCACTCACAGGCCAACCTGAAGAGTCTTTCCTAATGGATAACTCACAGTGGCAGGAAAATGGTCCTCTGGAAGTGCTTTATCCAGGCAGGATTACACCTGAAATCTACTCTGAGGTGTACATCAGGGGGCTCAGGGAAGCTCATCCTCAGCCCTGGTGCTGGCTGAGCAGGAGAGGGGCTCCCAGCTGTCAAAGTGGTGAGATCAACCCCATCTTTACACCAGAGAAAATTCCATGCTTAGGAGCTCAACTTGCCATGTAATTCCAGAGCCACTGATCAGATCTGACCAAGAAAGGGATTTATTTAAGCTGAGAATTTCTTTTAGCATGCTCAGAGAGGTTTTTTTTTTTGCTTTCTGGCTTTGCAGTTGAGCCAACAGAGCCCTGAGCTTGCAGGATAACCCGAGATTCCAGGCTGCTGTGCAGTGCTTTGGAAGTCTGGATTTTCTGTATTTGTTTTTTTCTCAGTGTGATTTTGAGCAAAGCACTTGACCATTTCTGTTAATCCAGTCTGAATTTTATTTTTAGATCCATGTTACAGTGAGATAATTACTTGTTTAAATTACCGTGTGCAGTGGAATCATCCAGAGGGAGGAGAATTGAAGAGGGACACAGGGTGTGATTACTTCTCTATATTTGAGTAGTCTTTAGAGAATTTGGAGTGATTAAAAAACTTTTTCCTAAAAGCTAAATATTATTCTTGAATTGTTTAAGATGTGATCCAGAGGAAGAAGTTGGATGAGATAATTTTCAGTTTGTTTCTGGGTAGAGAGAGCAGTGTTGTGGATGAGAACCTGTATAACCACCTTCATCTCACTGGGAGCAGACATTGCTTCCCTAAGGCCAGCTTGTGGAAATGTCATCAAAGACCTTATGTGGCCCATAAATAAAGATTATTTTTTTCTTTAGGAAAAAATAGCCAGTAGCAAGGAGTCAAAAATATTAATGAGAAGGCAAAGACCCTCAGCATTAAAATTAAAGAGCAGAGAACCATGAACCTGCAGGATTGATTCTACAGAAGTCCCAGAGCATGTTATGTAGGTCAATAGTTACTGTCTCTGCAGATCTCCTCTGAGGAAAGGCTCTGTTATTCCTGCAGGAAGCCCTCATCTGCCCTCCTGACATTAATTTAACAATTAAAGTTCCCTTGGTGGCACATAAATAACGTTGACAAGTCACCCCTGATGTGCTACGTGCAGCTTCCAGTGTGCTCCTGGGGCTGGGAGGGCTGAGAGCAGCTCTGAGCTGAGTCCTGCCAGGATAAGGAAAAACAACCTGAAAATGTGGAATTAAAGCTTTACTAGAGCAGCACATGGCTCCTCAGAGTGCAACTCCTGGAGGTAAAGACTGAGGAAAGGAGGAGCTAGAACAACAAAATCATAAAACTAAAGAAGGGATCAGGGAGATGCTTTTATGATATGGGTGAATCATGTTTTCTTTATTTTTTCTTTGCAAAGAAAAAAGTACACTTTTGAGTACACCATTTGTGGGGGTTTTTAAAATTTAGATTACTGCTGTTATGACTTGTGCAATGATCCAGCCAAGATTATGAGGCTTTGGGTTTGGGGCTGGTTCAAACCTTGGACTACAGTCATCTAAAGTTAATATAAAGCTGCATATTCCAGGCTTTGGAGCATGAGAATTAAACTGAAGTCCTGACATTAAAAACCCTATAATTTTCAAGACCAAACTAGAGCTTTTGGCCCAAACCCAAGCAGGTGATTACACTTTACCTCCCTCCCTTCCCCTCAGAGTGTCACCTTAACCTGGTGTTTTGTCTCACTTTGTGCATTTGGATATTTTATGCTGGGAGCAGGGATGAATACATTTATGGGAACCTCCAAACACACTGGAGTAATTTAGAATAAAACTGAGACTAGAAGAGCAGTGTTATTGCCTTCAAGGCACTCCATGCCCTGCACAGAGCTGTCACGTACATCCCAAAGTTCCAGGACTGTGACCAAGCAGAGCCAGGCCCTGTTATCCCATCCTCCCTGACTCATATTTGTAGCACCAAGCACCTCTGAAACACTTGATGTTTTCAAACTGCTGAACAAACATGAACAAATAGTTCTGGCTGAGGTTTGGTGAGTCATGGTTTGTGCTGACTGAAACTCCTGTTATCAGGAGCAGCACTGACAAACAGGTACAGAGGACAGACTGAAATGCTCAGGGAAAGGCTGCACAGGGCTGGGAAGGATGAAGCTGCACTTTCAGCACTTGCTCTACTGGGCAAACAGAAATTTAAGTCTGCTACTCAATAAATCTGTGTTTAGTAGGACTGAAGATATCAAAGTGTTCCTACCACTTTCCTCTGGCACTGCTTGTCTCTTACTTAGGTTATGCTTCATGTATTCAGGGAGGCCTGACTTTGGCCTAGCAGTGCCTTAAGGGGGTTATAAAAAGGAAGCAGAAGGATTTTTATAACAGGCAGGGAGTGACAGGAGAAGGGACAATGGTTTTAGACTGCCAGAGGGCAGGGTTGGATAGGATGGTTGGAGGAAATTCTTCCTGGGAGGGTGGTGAGGCCCTGGCACAAGTTGCTTGCCCAGAGAGGCTGTGACTGTCCCTGGAAATGTCCAGCACCAGGCTGGACAAGGCTTGGAGCAACCTGGGGTAATGGAGGGTGCCCATGACCATGCCATGATCTTCAAGGTCCTTTCCAACTAAAATCATTCCATGTTTCCATGATTCTATATTTAGATTTGTTGGTGTATGTACAGTAACACAGCCACCAGGACTCTTTCACAGTGAGATCCAACCTTTTATACCACCTTGGGAAAGTCAATCACCTCTCATTGGGTGCTCTGGAAAATGGGAAGAGCCTTAATTGGCCTAATCCCCAGGGAGTCATCACAGGGCACAGGTACTTTTCCAAAAATTAGAAATTTGGGAGGTTGTAACAAGCTTTAAAACACAGAAGAATTATATCCTCACCTTGCAGATCCCATCTCCTACAGACTTGGACATGCATTAAGATGTGTCCAGTTCTCAGCACAGTGATCCCTGCCGCTGGTACTTTTAGCAATGAATTTATTCTTCATTATAATTTTTCACATAAAAGCAGCAGTCCAGATGGGTGTTGTTGAGGTTTGAGCAGGGTTTGGGGGGGAAGCCACAGCAGTTACGATCAGTATTAGTGTGGTAGTAGCGATATGAGGTGGCAGCTCTCCAGCTCAAGGCCTCTGCAGCCTCCAGGAGCTGAGAACAAGCACAGCTTCTGTGCAGTGCTGGGCACTGCTTAGCACAGCTGAGGAGAGCTCTGGAAAATGGGAAGAGCTTTAATTGGCCTAATCTCAAGGGAGTCATCACAGGGCACAGGTACTTACCCAAAAATTAGAAATTTGGGAGGTTGTAACAAGCTTTAAAACACAGAGGAAACATTGGCAGTTAGTTTTAGCTGTCACATTTAGGGAAAAATATTAAGTGACAGAAACACCTGGGGAAAAAAGAGTTAGAAATTTTGACTTTTCAAAGGCTTTATTGCTTTTATTTTACTGGAACACTGATATATATCATACAAGTTTCTTAGTGATTCGTTAAGACATCTCTGACTGATATCTGAAAAGTTAAGCAGGAACACTGAATGTCTCCTCCTGCAGCTCGAAACACTGAGTGTGCAGGTGTCACCCAGCCTTACTCAGAATAAAAAAGAAAGGCCAGCAGAGCTTCTGTCTCCATCTGCAATTTAACCAACCTTCCAGCCAGTTCATGTACTTCCTCTCGCTGACGACAGTTCTGGTTTGTGCTCCCCCCTGAGTCAGCTCGGGGCTGTGCTGCCACTGACCACAACGGGTGCCCAGAGAGCAGGAATGACAGAAAAAGCAAAACCAGCTTTGCATTAGATCTCCAAACTGTTTCCTCCAGTTATGTGGCCGATTGGAGATTAAACCAGTCAGCTCTTCCTTTTTTTTTTTATCTTTCTTTTTTTTCCTTTTCACCTACGTGTTGTTTTGTTGTTTTTTTTTTCTCTCTCTTTTTTTTCCCTTCCTTTTCACATTTTCCAACCTAGCCAGCGTGGAGGCAAGGCACATCAAGGCAGAGATGGGGACTGAAAGAGCCCTTGTGCTGGACAGGCTAGCGAGCAACGTGGCAAAGAGAAAAAGCTCAATGCCTCAGAAATTTATTGGTAAGAACAAAACCCCTTTTCATCTGCAACACTTAAATACGTGTGGGTTGGTAACAAACAGTACAATGCCTCTGCTTCTTTTAAATATCCTGCTCAAACTTAGCATCTGATACAAAAAAAAATAAAGTAACACTGATTTTTGTGATGGGGTTTTAGCAATTTGTTGTAAGGGGTTGATTAAAATAAAAATAATTAACTCTGTTGGCTGCTTAAACTGGGTGGAAGGCACTGTTGTGCCTTGTGTCTTTATAGAGGTGATTTATAAATATGTTTTATGAGCTTCCACGTGCCATTTGTGTACCTGTGTATTTGAAATGTTCTCTACTAGGATCTAGAACAAGCAAAGAATAGGAAGGTTAATGTTTTCTCAACAGGAGCTGAAGATTCCTGCAGTATTCATGTGTGAAATAAGGCCTGAAGGCAGAAAAGTATTGGATTTCTCTTAGTCATTCTACTAAATTTGTGTATGATTAAAAAATATCAAATCCTTTCTTGTGGTAATTTAGCAAGCAGATGTTTCCATAGTATTTTCTTTGCATTTAATTGAACACGATCAGAGTTTTGCATGTTGGGGATCTTAAATACTCGTTGGGCAGGTTCTGGGTTTCAGCAAACACCTGACCCTCTTGGCCAGTCTTATTTCATCAACCTGCCTTTAAAGAAAATAAAATACAGCCCTGTGTCCTAAGGAAAACCCTTAGTCAGCAGTTATATAATATTGGTGCTGATGAAGCCTTATTTGTGCTCTTTGTAGGGTTACATAAGGTAAACAGTGTTTTGTGTTTTTTTCTTTTTTTATGGCCCTATATAAAGTTCACCCTCTGAGTGGGGCTCATGTGGGAGAGGTGTGGGCTGGGAGGGCAGGCAGGGCTGCTGCAGCCAAACCTCCAGCACAGGGTGCACCAGCTCCAGAGCAAGGTGGAGGTGAGCAGCTGGATCCATGCAGGTAGAGCTGCACAGCTGGATCCATGCAGGGAAAACTGCACAGCTGGATCCATCCAGGGAAAGGTGAGCAGATGGATCCACCCAGGGGAAGGTGAGCAGATGGATCCATGCAGGTAAAGGTGAGCAGATGGATCCATCCAGGGAAAGCTGCACAGCTGGATCCGTGCAGGTAGAGCTGTGCAGATGGATCCACCCAGGTAAAGGTGAGCAGATGGATCCATGCAGGTAAAGGTGAGCAGATGGATGCATCCAGGTAAAGGTGAGCAGATGGATCCATGCAGGTAAAGCTGCACAGCTGGATCCATGCAGGGAAAGCTGCACAGCTGGATCCATGCAGGGAAAGGTGAGCAGATGGATCCATCCAGGTAGAGCTGTGCAGATGGATCCATCCAGGGAAAGGTGAGCAGATGGATCCATGCATGTAAAGGTGAGCAGATGGATCCATCCAGGGAAAGCTGCACAGCTGGATCCGTGCAGGTAGAGCTGTGCAGATGGATCCACCCAGGTAAAGGTGAGCAGATGGATCCATGCATGTAAAGGTGAGCAGATGGATCCACCCAGGTAAAGGTGAGCAGATGGATCCACCCAGGGAAAGGTGAGCAGATGGATCCATGCATGTAAAGGTGAGCAGATGGATCCATCCAGGGAAAGCTGCACAGCTGGATCCATCCAGGGAAAGGTGAGCAGCTGGATCCATCCAGGGAAAACTGCACAGCTGGATCCATCCAGGTAAAGGTGAGCAGATGGATCCATCCAGGTAAAGCTGCACAGCTGGATCCATCCAGGTAGAGCTGTGCAGATGGATGCATCCAGGTAAAGGTGAGCAGATGGATGCATCCAGGTAAAGCTGCACATCTGGATCCATCCAGGGAAAGCAGCACAGCTGGATCCATCCAGGTAAAGGTGAGCAGATGGATGCATCCACACAGGAACCCAACTCAGTTTTTGAAGGCAATGGAGCTCTTAGTGAGCTTGGTGGGTAGCACTGGGCTTTCATTAATGAAAACTGGTCTCATTTATTTATTTTACATTAGTGTGGCTTTCTAAAGGTGGCCTCACTGCACAGCCAGACCAGCAAACTCCATCTGAGTCTCTTTGGTGCTCAGGATTGGAACTAGACCTGTGGGGCTTGGCCCTTACATGTCTTGCTGTGGTTCAAAAAGCAATATTAATGGAAATGGGTTTGTAATCCTTTAGCTTCCTCTATTTTAGCATTTTTTCAGCTCTCTCATTGTGCAATCACCAGCAGCTTGACCTTTATGTCTTTTATTAAACACATCTGCAGCAGGATGCACCCCCTCAGCATAAGCCTAATGTGAAGAACGAGTGGGTTTGGGGTTTCCTCTGTGAGCCAAAGAGTTCCTGTGTGGCCCAGATCCTCTGGGATTTGTGCTAGTGCTGGATGGCATGAACTGGCACTGCACACACAGGTGATCGTGTAGAGAAGCTGGAGAACCCATCACAGATCACCTAAAGGCAAAAAAAACCCCAAATTTTTGAAACTTGCTGTTTTTCTAGGACTTGTATGATTTTTCTTGTTAACTTACATGTGCAAACATTCCCCCTCAGCCCTCTGTACCCCTGGGAAGGATGTTTCCAGGAGCAGGCTGCCCGACCTTGCTCTGACTCCTGTGCCTTTCTGAGCTGTCCCTGTCAGAGCTCAGATCTGCCAGGCCAGTGCAGGGATCCTTTGGGAAATCTGGGAATGAGTGCTGATGTCTCATTTAGTCAGGAAGCAGGGACAGGGATATGCACTAACAAGGCATCTTTGTTTGGCTCGTTTCTCTGAATGAAGTCTATTGATTGGAAGAAAAACCCCTTTATTATAATTGGAGGGCTCTGCAGAGATTCAGACAAGCACCAGGAGTCTCTCCCACTTTATTTTTCACATTTCCATCCCCACTAGCTGCCTCGTGTGCACCACTACAAGTCCCACACACAAGGACAGGGACCACCAGACCCTACATTTGACTCTTCACCTCTGCACCAGGCTCCTCTTCAGAGTCTTTTTCTGGGGGACCTTAAAATCCACCAGGACAGTGGAATCACTATGAGACCCTCAGTGATCATTCAGGAGTTGGACTCAATGGTCCTGGTTAGGATATTCCACAATCCTATGATCATACATCAAACTTCTTTATTTTACTTTACAACAGTGACTCTTCGCACCAAAATTTTTAGGGAGTTTTGCCTATTTTTGCTTTTGTTGTTATTTTTTTTCTACTTAAATCCCAATTTATTCACATCTTTCACTTGCCTGGAGCTGGTTTTATGAGTCACCCAAAACTACTGCAGCATTTTGTTTCCTTCCATGTGAAGCTGGACGGCGAGTGGTGCTGCGGGCTGGAAGCAGTTACACTCTTGTGGTTCTTTAACCTTTTGGAGTGTTTTAGAAAAAGAAACGTGAGCTCCTGGTTTTCTGCCTCTGCAGTGAAACCCCAGAGTTTCATACACATTGAGTCAGGGTGTTGACAGGTGACTGATAAACATCTGCACCACTCGAGTTACTGAGTTACCGTAACCAAGAGATTCGTGGATTTAATGTTTGCGAGTCACTTGCATGTGAAACCTTTCATCTGGTCTTTTTTTTTTTTTTTTGTATTTTTTTTAAGCTATGAACAAGCTTATGCTTTTATTAACCACAGAATTCAGTTACTTATTTCTAGACATTCACCTTCAAAATGCCTTCAGTGCCTTTGGGGTGCAGTTTGTTTCCTCCTTGCAGCTGGCACAGAGAAACAGGAGTTGCACTGTGCTGCTCAGAGAGGTGTGAGCAGAATTTCAGGTGCACTCTCATCCTCTTCTGTCCAGTCCAGAGTTTTCTAAGCCCCAGCACACTCAAAGGAAAACTTTTTTTTTTTTTCCCCACTAACCCTGTATCTAGTGACCCTAACTGTGGGGTGTTTATATTTATATCTGCCAGTATTGGATTATCTGAATACCTGTGTAGAGATCCAAGAAGCCAAGTGTGGTGCAGAGGAAGCTGTAGTTGTCAAAGGACAGTGGGGAAAACTGACTTCAGTGTCCAAGGACTTGTCAAAGATGAATCTCAGAAAGTACCCTCACCACCTCCTCTAGTAGACTGGTTTGCTTCTAAGCCTGAGATTTAAAAAAATATGAAAAAACAAATACCCCACCCAAAAGCTACTTGTGTGTAAGAACAGCTTCTTTCAGCAGAGAACATATCATGCCCCATTCCCAGAGAGATTTCTGCTCTTCAGAAAAGTCATCACAAGGTTTAAACAGCTCTTTACCTCTTGGGACTTCTGCTGCTCAGAGTGACCCCCAGATGTGTTAGAAAGTCTCTTTTCCCAGCCCAGCAGTCAAAGGAGTCAGAGCTCTTCAGTTCTTGGTCTCAAGATTTTTTATTCTTTCTTATCTATAAAATTCTTTCTCTGGCCTGCCGAGGTCCCTTCAGCAGGTCAGACAGAGACACTCTGATGCCCTCAGGGCAGTGCTGTCTTTTTGTACGAAAAACTACGTGTACATTATTTACCATAACTTCCCAATACCCATCACCTATGTTAGACAGGGAGCTTCTACTCTAAACCAATCTAAAAGTGCCAAAATCACAGCAGAAGATGGAGGCCAAGAAGAAGGAGAAAGGCTGGACACACCCAGATTCCTCCATCTTGCCCCCTGAACCCCCATTCTAAAAAAATCTATTTTTCAAAAATATCTATTTTCCACCCCATGACAAACTAATTATTATTCTACTTAGAGTTTTGTGGCTCGCAGATCCTCACATAAGGTTGGTAATTTTTCCATGGGTCATAATCAAAATCACAGGTTTCTTGGGCTGTGTGCCAGGGTCTCTGAGCCCCCTGGCAGGGGCTTGGGCAATCCAGGACAGCCAGAGGGATGTCCAGAATTCCAACATTTACCCACTCAGGTAATTATCACCCCTGATCTCTCATAGGTGAGAAACGCCCCAGCTTCGATGTCAATTACAACTCCAGTTTCCTGTACGAGAAGGAGAGCGAGATGATGCACGGGCGCATGATGGACCAGGCCATCAACAACGCCATCACCTACCTGGGGGCCGAGGCCCTGCGCCCGCTCGTGCAGACGCCGCCAGCACCCACGGCCGAGATGGTGCCCGTCATCAGCAGCCTGTACCCGCTGCCGCTGCCCCGCGCCGCCGACGTCCCCAGCGTCCCCAACGGCACCGAGCCCGAGAAGAGCCACCTCAGGGACAAGAGCCTGTCATCCGACAGGGGCCTTTCCCCCAACAACAGCGGCCACGACTCCACAGACACTGACAGCAACCACGAGGAGAGGCCCAACCCCGCCTTCCACCAGAGCCAGGTGATGGCGGCGGCTCCCGCCCGCAACGGCCTCCAGGCCCTGAAGGATTTCCCGAGGCCCTACGAGATCATCAAGCCTCCGGCCATCTGCCCCCGTGACGCCTTCAAGGTCATCAACAAGGAAGGGGAGGCCATCGGGGTGTACAGGTGCGACCACTGCCGCGTGCTCTTCCTGGATTACGTGATGTTCACCATCCACATGGGCTGCCACGGCTTCCGCGACCCCTTCGAGTGCAACGTCTGCGGCTACCGCAGCCACGACCGCTACGAGTTCTCCTCGCACATAGCTCGGGGGGAGCACAGAGTGGTGCTCAAGTGAAAGGAGCTGCTCTTCCAAGGTCAAAGGGTGTGTTTGCTGTCAAAGGGGAGGCTTGGTTGGTTGGTTGGGGGTTTAATTAGTGTAATGAAAATTTTTTGGAGTATTTTTCTAGGCCAGTTTTAAGTGTGTCACGAGGTGACGCATTTTTAAATTTGTTTTTCTCGATAATTCAGTGTTGTGTAGCATCTCTGCCTGGCTGCTGTGGTGAGTGGGACTGTGGGAAACACCAGGAGCAGAGACTGGTTTTGATATTAACTTTATTTTTGTGAAACTTCAGAGCCATTTATGATGTTTTCAATTTTTAACTCGTGTTTGTTTTTATAGAGTTTGCTTTAAGTCAGCACAAAAGGTTTTCATGCCAATTCCCCTGCTCATTCAGGTGAATAGTCAGAGGTGTGTTGGAGGAGCTTTTCCTAGTTATAATCCCAGTGGCTCATCACCAAAACAAGGAAAACGAGGGCAGGAAAAGGGAGGGATTATTAATTCCTCTTTAAAGCTTTTCCCCTAAGCCCTAACAAGAGTGTGGCACACTTTCCTTTTTCTTACCCCACTGCTGACTTACTTTAGTCAGTAAGATGAAAATAAGAAATGAGACCTATTTGGGGTTGGGATTTTTTAACAGTACATATTTTTGGGATACCCAGTGAGGTCACTGCTTGGCTCATCCATGTGGCCTGGAGGAAATCCCAATTTTCATTGCTGGAAACTCCTCCTTTCTGATGGCTGCCAAGAACGAGGATGAAGCTGTGCTGTGTGTTGTGCCTGTGTCCCACAGCAGGACATGTGGCTGTGCCATCACGGGTTGGTCCTGGCTGGCTGTGGACAGGTGAGACCCCAGGCAGGGCTGTGAGAGCCACACCCACAGCAGGACAGCTCCACACCCTGAGCAGGTGCCATCCCTTTGAAGTTGGTTTTTACAACAATTCCAGAATCTCCCCGTGGCCCCACAGCTGTGTTGGTGTCCCTGGGCTGGAGAGGGGTTTGGTAATGGCTTTGCTGAGTGAAGGTTTAATCTTTGCAAAATATTTTTGTATCCTGTAGTTAGGAGTGTTCTGATGGACTTTCTGCATCCCTTGTGTGGTTTGAGAGCTGTGTTGCTTTTGTGTTATCCCTGGTGATCCAATCACTTCCCTGAGGGAAGGTTGAAGAGCTGAGGGCCAACAAATACTGAAATTTATCCCTCCCTCTGAATTCTTTTGGCTCAGTTATTTCCTCTCTGAATTTTAAGGTATACAATAAGAAATTTATATTCATGTTTTCCACGAAATGAGGATTTGGAGAGGGATAAATCAGCCTGTAGTGTGTCTGAGCATCCAGAGTGCTGTGGAAGTGCTAATCCAGGATCCTGCCATCCCTGGGGTTGAACTCTTCTGCTGTTGTGTGTGGAGCTGTAAAGCAGGTTTAGGATGTTTCCCAGAGCTCCATCATGAGGAAGGTGCATGTTGGCTCTCCCCAAGTGAACACCTGTGTCACAATGTGACCAATGCTCCTCCTGTGAGGGAGGCTGCACTTCCACCAAGGGTCAGCCCCAAGGGCCAAGCTTTTGGGCCCAGAAAAGAGAGGGAAAGGGAGTGAGAGAATTCCCAGTCCCAGGGAATTCCAGAGGTTCCACTGCTGCCCTGACATTTCTAAGTCCGACATTTTTAGGACATTGTGGTTGTCTTTATCAATTTCTAATTTTGTGACAAGCTTGCTTTTCAATGGCTTAGTTTTCAAGACCAAAGAATTATCAATAAATGAATAAAATATTTAAATAATGATGATGTCCTGACTTGAGGGCAGGCAAGGGCAGGTTCTTAAAGGAATCCACAGAGAGAGACCTCCTGGAGCCATCCAAAAAATCTCATTCTCCATAAGTGGATTGGGTAATGGATTCATTTAAGAATATTAATTGTTCCTTCACACCCCATCATTCATCCCTGTCCCACAGTGCTGCTCTGGCCTGGGAGATGGGAATCCCACTGGGCCATGTCTGGATGCTGAGGGGCTGTGTTGGTCCAGGGCAGGTCCCTGAGCTTGGAGGAGCTCTGGTAACCACCTTGTCTGAGAAAACAGATGGGAAAACTGCTGGTACTGCTTCAGAGCCTGATTTATTCTGCTCTTGGCTTGTTTATTTTGGTCTGGAACAGGTTTGAAGCATTCTCCAGTGCCTTGGTGTGTCCATCTCACTTGGTTCTTCATTTACTTATAAATTACACCCCAAGAGTGGGCAGGGAGGTTCAGGGAAGGAGCTTTTAGCACCAAGAACCAAGCCTCTGGTGCTTAATGTCAGTAAATAAATATCCACTCTGCCAGCCATGAAAACAGATCTGGGAGTGACCAGAGCAGGCTGAAGAGTGGGAATGAGCGCTGGGGCTGCCTGTAAACGATACAGGAATGATGGAATCTCGGGGTGCTGAGCCATGGTGGAGGCTGTGCTCAGCAGAACCTGTTACTCAATAGAGTAACTGACACAGTCAGAGGTGTAAAATAACATCATCTGCTCCTCTGACTGCTGGAAAATGGTGTTGGACACGGTTCTGGTGAGCAGGGGAACGGTTGAACCTGAGAGCTGTGGGGTGGGGGCAGCTCAGCCCCACGCTGGGGCTGTGGGGTGGGTTCGTGGTTCCCGGGCTGGGTCAGGCAGATGGAAACATCCCGGCAGGGAGGGTGGAGGCTCACACCAACCCCCCGGCCCTTTTAGCACCTGCGTTACCAGCCTGACGTTGTTCGCGCTTCTTTCATTCCCCCCGACACCTCCTGCCACAAAGAGCTGGACACGCTTGAGAAACAGAAACGAAAAAAAGCCGAGAAAAAAGAAAGTCAGAGGATCCTTTTTTTCTTTTCCCTTCACTTCCTTCCAGCCACACGAACACTGAGGGTCTCTTCCCCTGCTGCTGCTGGGAGCCTCCGAGGGTTGGGTGAGACAAAGGGGGCTCAGGGCTTCCCATCCTGGTTTGTCCCTTAATAAGAATTTATTTGATCCAAAACCCCTCAGCCTTCTCCTGCATGGAGCCAAACCCCTTTAAAGTCTTACAGAAACTTTCAGTTGGTGTTGTGACAGAGAGATCCTTATCTGCTGATAGCTGTAATCGTGATAGAGCACAGAGGAACTCGTTTCTCCTGTCCTCGTGTTGAAACACGCTTCGTAACGCACAAAAAAATCCCATAAAAACTTCCGGCTGCTGCTCTGCATCCTTGGAGCATCCCGGCCGGCTCCTGCTCCGCGGGGAGCTCCCCAGCACCCAAAACCCGACGGTGCCCGGGAGCACTGAGTCACTGCCCCCACCTCCTGGGTGTCCCAATTCCCCAGCCCTGCTCTGAGTCACGCTGCCCCCGGCGTTCTCCCACCCTCCGCGTGGGTCGGGTTCCTAAATCCGGGGGGCAGGGGGTGAGCAGAGCCAGCTCTGTGCTGAGCGACAGCGGGAAGGGACATTGCAAGTGTCCCCAGCTCTGGCACCCACCCCGCGGCTCCCAGCCGGACGCGGGGCCGTGACTGTCACCGGGGCACCAGCACGGGGACAGCAGCTTTGTGTCACGCCTGATGCCCCCCTCGCTGCGCCGGGAGGGAAGTGAAGCCCCCGGGGAGCAGCCGAACCGGCCCCTCCAGCCCCTCCAGCCGGGTTAAATCTGGCGCCGCATTTGCATGGCAGCGAGTCGGCACCTGGCAGCGAAATCCTCGGGGGATCGAGGACACGGGGAGCGGCTGGCAATTGTCACACGCCGGCCACAGGAAAGTCCCAGCAGACGATTGTTTTTAGAAGAATCTACTTCCAACCCGCACGGCTCCGGCCCCGGCAGCAGCGCCTCCACCTCGGCACCCGCCGGGGATGGAGGTGACAGCCCTGGGCTCGAAGTGGTGCTCCAAGGCCACGGAGGATGCTCCAGGTGGGAGGTGATGCTCCTCAGCCTCAAACATCACCCAGGTGCTCCCCACCTCTTGGGGACCCCCTCACCCACAGCAGCTCCCTGTTCCCCCTCTCTCTGCCGTGAGCAAGGCTGGGAGAGCGGGGCTGGGGCTCCCCCCATTTCCCCCAGTTCCAGCCCTGTTGCTGCTCCCCTGGGCACTGGGGGACACCGTGGGGCTGGGGGTGTATGAGGGAGGTCCTGTCTTCCCTCAGCCCCGGTTCCCACAGCTGTGGCTTTGTACCGTGGGCCCCCCTTGCTGCTCCTTGTTGCTCCCCGGGGCCGGGCAGAGTCACGCCCACCTCCCCCCCCATCCTGCCCCCCAAGCGGAGAAAGTTAGTCAAATCTGCAGAAACCGCAGAGGGGGAGGCAGCGACACTGTCACCGCTTTGATGTCACCCCTGCACGTCCCACAGGTGCTGCCATCAACCCGGGACCACGGTCCCGCCGCCACTTTGCCATTAACTCGTGCGAGAAGAGGGGGGATAATGCAAAAATATTTCCTTCCCCACCTCCATCTTGTCCCCACGGTCCCGGAGAGGCCACGTGCGAGGCACACGGAGCTGCAGCCGCTTCCATGCAGCCCTCACGTGAGGCTGGCGGTCCCTCCAGGGCTCTGGGGGGAGCCAGGAAGGTTTCTGAGCAGCGGGGCTGATTCATGCCGGGCCTCCTGTGGTTTCCCCCTGCTCTCACCTCCTGGTGCTGTCACGCCAAGCACCCACGCACCAGTGCCCAAGGGTGAACCCACCCCGTTGTCACCCACAGGGAGCTGGAGGGGAGGCCCCCGTGAGCTGCTGGGCACCCCTGCACCCGTCCTGCACCCATTCTTTGCCACACATCCCACCCCCACTCTGCACCACTCCCTGCACCCAAAACGCCCCCCTTGTGCCCCTCTGAACACACCACACACCCCTGTCACTCTGCTCTCTGCTCTCCCAACACCTCCTGCACCCCCTGTGCTGCCCCGGGGCCCCAGACAGGGCTGACACAGAGCCCCCACCATGGGACATTCCCCAGCCCACAGTGGAGGAAGGAGGACGCAGCACCGGGGGGTGACAGGGTGAGGTCCCCTAGGTGCCACATGCCCATGGGTCAGAGGCCCAGGTGCCCTGGGGAGCAGGAGGCAGGCAGGGGGCAGCTGCCAGCCCTTCCCAGCCCCGTCACGGCCGCTGCACTCCTGGAGGAAGCTGCTCTGCGTTGCTCACCCGGCGCTGGTTATAAATACCCTCCCCATTTTAATGTGGCAGCTATTTCAGGCCGGGAACGGGAAGCGAAACCCTGCACAGGTCCTGCCCCTTTACCCCCGTGCCCGGGAAGGGCCGGGCAGTGCCCAGGAGCCACAAGGGTTTATTTGAAGCCCAGGAGCCGCGCGCCAGCCTTGACCTTCTGAGCCTTCCAGCGGAGCAGGCGGATGGCGCGGAGGCCGAAGCGCAGCACGGCGTCGTACTTGAACACCAGCTGGTAGAAGGCGTCGGTGATGAGGGCGCCGCTGGGGTCGGCGTGTTTGAGGGCAGCCATGGGCGTGTACGCCACGTTGGTCTGGTGCCGGAACGGCGGCCGGGCCGCCTCGATCACCCGCAGGGTGTGCTGCACGTGGGCATGGGATTGTCCCCTTCCTGTGCCCACAGCCCCAGCCCACCAGGGCGTGGGATTGTCCCCTTCCTGTGCCCACAGCCCCAGCCCAACAGGGCACGGGATTGTCCCCTTCCTGTGCCCACAGCCCCAGCCCACCAGGGCATGGGATTGTCCCCTTCCCGTGCCCACAGCCCCAGCCTGCCAAGGCATGGGATTGTCCCCTTCCTGTGCCCACAGCCCCAGCCTGCCAAGGCATGGGATTGTCCCCTTCCTGTGCCCACAGCCCCAGCCTGCCAAGGCATGGGATTGTCCCCTTCCTGTGCCCACAGCCCCAGCCCACCACCACTCCCATGCCAGCTCTGTCCCCTTTGAACCCTGTCTGCATCCCACCCACATCTGCACCTCCATCCCATCCACATCTGCACCTCCATCCCATCCACATCTGCGCTTCCATCTTCATTCACATTCCCATGCCCTCCCTTCCCATTCCCCTCCTATCCCCATTCCCATCCCCTCTCCTTCTCATTCGTTTCCTATTCCCATCCCCAAGCCCTTCCCATCCTATCTCTAATCCATCTCACCCCATCACCATTCCTATCCCATCCCCAACTCCTTCCTGTTCTATTCCTATCTTTATCCTATCCCACCCCATTCCCCTCCCATCCTACCATCCCTTCTCATTCCCATTCCATTTCTGCCCATCTCCATCCTCACAGTTCCTTCCCATCTTATTCCCATCCCATCCTACCCCTACCCCATCCCTTCTCATTCCCACTCCATTTCTGCCCATCTCCATCCACAGCTCTTTCCCATCTCATTCCCATCCACCTTCCCATCCCACCACCATTCCTGTTCCCATTCCCAGCCAGGCTCAGCCCCATCAGGATGGAGCTGTCTGGGTGTCAGCTGCCCCACTGCTGGCTGGGCATTGCTGTTACTCGTCAGGGCTAATTAACACCTCTGTCCAGCCCAGCCCCAGCCCACTGAGACCCCCTGCCCGCCTGTCACCTCTGCAATGTCCTCAGGGGTCTGGCCCAGGCTGGTGAAGACATCCCTGGAGTTCCTCAGGTAGAGCTTGGTGAAGATTTCGGCCGTCTCGGGGTCTGTCCGTGAGTAGTCGGCGCGTTCAGCTTCCTCGTACAGCTTGGTCTCGAATTCCGTCATCACCGGCCCCGGCTCCACCAGGCTGATCCTGCCCAAGGATGTGGCACTGGGCACTGGCACTGGGTGCCCCCAGACCCCTGCCCCAGGGGATGCAGGGCCCCCACACTCACGCCACGTTGAAGCGCAGCGCCTGCACCACCAGGCTCTCGCAGAAACCCTCCACGGCAAACTTGGAGGCTGAGTAGATGTCATTGAAGACGATACCTGGATGGTTGGGGGGCTCCAGTCAGGGTTGGGTGAGGGCTGGTCCCCCCAGGGCTCCCCATTTTCCCCTACCCTGCAGGCCCATGATGCTGCTGATGACGACGATGTGGCCCCCACGGCGTCTCTTCATGTCAGGCAGCACCTCCTTGACCAGGCGGACGAGGCCGAAGAAGTTGGTGTCCATGAGGCTCTGCATGGCTGCCAGGCTCTGGCACTCCAGGGGTCCCGCCATGCCCACCCCGGCATTGCTGACTGTGGGGCAGGGGGCATCAATGGGGCGTGCCCTGGGCGGGGGAATCCCACCCTGGGCATGGGGGGGTCCCTGATTCTCGGAGTGTCCCCAGCATGGGACGTCCTGGGTGTGGAGGGTCCCTGGTGCAGGGTGACCCTGGCATAGAGAGTCACTTGTGTGTGGGGTCCCTGTGCATGAGGGACCCCTGGCACAGCGCTCAGAGGGTTCCCAGAATGGGATGTCCTGAGTTTGGAGGGTCCCTGGCACAGGGAATGTCCCAGCACAGAGGGTCCCTGGTGCAGGGGGATTCCTGGCATTGACAGTCCCCGGTGCACGGGGTCAGGGCCATGAGGTGTCCCTGGCATGGAGGGTCCCAGCACTGGCAGCACAAATGGTGCCCGGCACGGGACAAGCTTGGGGTGGGGGGGTCACCGGGGTCAGGCCGGGACGGGAATCCCGGGGCTCACCCAGGATATCGATGTGACGCCCGGGGATGCTGTCGAGGCAGGCACGGATGGAGCTCTCATCGCACACATCCAGCTGTTTGATCTCCAGCGTCCTGCCCAGCGCCGGCCCCGCCGCCGCCGCCAGCGCCGCGCTCCTGCCCGTGTTCCTCATGGTGGCGATGACTGCGGGCACAGGCGGCTCAGCCCCCGCGGGATCTCCCCGGGATGGGGGTTTGGGGGGGTCCCTCCGCCCCGCTCACCTCGGAACCGGCGCTGTTTGTCCCTCGCCAGCCGCACGGCCAGCGCCAGCCCGATGCCCGAGGAGCAGCCGGTGATCAGCACCGTCTTGGGAGCCATGGCACGGCCTCACCCCCCCCGTCCGAGCCCCAGCCCCCCGCATTTATAGCGGCTGCCCCCCCCAAATCCGAGCCCCTTAATCCCCCCTGGATAATCCCCCCTCCCGGGGATTTGCGGCGTGGCTGAGCCGCACGTGGTGCCACGGAGCACAGAGGAGCCTTTGTGTGGCACTGTGGGGACACAGCAGGACATGGGGACACTGCCAGGCGTGGGAGATGGGGACGCTGCCAGCCGTGTGCCACCAGCACTGGGGGGGGCTCTGGGGATGGGAAGGAGCAAGGCAGGAGCTCTGCAAAAATAACCTTTATTATTTATCACTGGTATAAAACACGTCCCTGTTCAACTGGCCTCGTGGAGACGTGGGGGACACGGTGATGGGTGCCCCCCTCACCCCCACAGCTCGGGACCCCGCTCCTGGGGACCCCAAAACCCCCCTGGTGTGGGGGCAAGGAGTGCCAGGCCCCTGCAGGGACCCTCGGGGCTGGTGCTGCAGGGCAGAGGGGAGAAAGTGCTTGAGTGTGGGGGTCCTGGTGTGGGCTGTGCTGAGCTGTGCCATGCTGGCGGTGCCAGGCTGTGCCAAACTCTCCTGGCAGTGCCAGGCTGTGCCAAACCACCCAACTGTGCCAGACTGTGCCATGCTGGTGGTGCTGGGCTGTGCCAAACCATCCCACTGGTGCCAAGCTGTGCCAGCAGTGCCAGGCTGTGCTGAGCTGTGCCATGTCATTGGTGCCCAGCTGTGCCAAACTGTGCTGGCGGTGCTGTGCCAAGCCAGGCCATATCAGCAGGGCCAGGCTGTGCCAGACAATCCCAGCAGTGCCAGGCTGTGCCAAGCTGCTCCTTGCTGGGCTGTGCCGAGCCGTGCTACGTCGGCAGCGAGATTGAACCAGCAGTGCCAGACTGTGCCAAACCACGCTGGCAGTGCCAGGCTGAGCCCAACCCTGCCGTGCTGGTGGTGCCAGGCTGTGCCAAGCCCCCCCAGAGGCTCAGAGGGCCACGCAGGTGCAGTAGTGGCGCAGCTTGCAGGGCAGGATGCCGCGGTTGATCTGGTGGAACTCCACCAGCTGGATGAGGTCGGCGAAGCGCGTCTGCCCGTCGTCCATGGTGAAGTAGAGCCGCCCCTCCTCCTCGCTCTGCCGGGGGGGCTGCAGGTCAGGACCCCTCTGCCCGGCCCCCCCAGGCCCCCCCAGGCCCCCCCAGGCCCAGGCTGGCACTCACCGGCAGGATGAGGTAGTGCTTGATGCGCTGCAGGTGGCACAGGGACAGCACGAAGCCCTTGGGGTTCCGCTGGCTCTCCCGCACCAGGAACACCCTGTGAGACCCAGAGGTGTCACTGCTGGGCTGGGGCCAGGTCGCCTCTGCCCTCCCAGTGTCCCCTCTGACCTCCCAGTGTCCCCTCTGCCCTCCCAGGTCCCCTCCGCCCTCCCAGTGTCACCCATTGTTGCCACGTTTCCCAGAGAGAAGCAAGGAACAATTCTTCCCAAGGGTTTCTGAGATTCACATTCTCTGAACCTCAGAGAAAGGGAAAACACAATTTTTATCATTTGATGTGCCTGTGTTTGTGCCAAAGTAGGATGCAATGTGGAGATAATTCATTCAAAGTGAGGAAGTTTTGTTTCCATGGCCTAACAGGGTCAGGTGTGTAGCCCCACATTTCTCTTGACAGAGAAAAGCAAGGCACAATTCTTCCCAAGAATATTCTTATCTCACTTGCTGTGCCTGTGTTTGTGCCAGAGTAGAATGCAATGTGGAGATTGTTTACCCACAGTGATGGTGATTTGTTTCCCCTGTCAGGGCCAGGTGTGTGTGTGTGTGTGTGTGTGTGTGTGTGTGTCAGGACTGTCACTGACAGCCATGAGATTCTGTGCAGGGTGTGCAGAGTGAGTGCTTGGCAGGTTCAGTTTAGATGAAATGTATATAATACAGTATAATAAACTAATTAATTAGCCTTCTGCTATCCACAGAGTCAGATGAATCATTCTCTCCCCTTCATTGGAGTCACCTTTGATTTACAACAACCCATGGGGTCCCACAAACCCCCTGGGAAATCCTGGGAATAGCCCAGCACCCCCTGGCACCCCTGGGAGTCTCTGTGTCCCCCAAACCCTGCAACAACTTGGGACCACTCCCCCCCAACCCCACACATGCCCTGTATCCCCCCAGGAGCTGCAAGACCCTGTAACCCCTGGGCTCCTGAACCTCCCTGGAGTTCCACATCCCCCCAGAAACCCCAGGGACCCCAAACCCCCCCCAAACCCGAGGGGGTTCCGTACCCGTCCACCAAGCCCTGGCGGCCGATGAGCTGCTGGGTGTCCTCCCGGGAGATCCTCCCGTGGAACCAGGGCTGGGTGCGGTGGATGGCTGTGGGGACAGGGCTGTCACACTTGGGGGGACCCCCTGGGCAGGGCAGGGACCCCCCAAAGCGGGCAGTGGGCCCGGGTCTCACCGGCACTGAGCGGGGAGCTGTGGCAGGCGGCGGGCAGGCTGTAGCGGTGCGTCGTCTTCTTCTGGGCACACAAGGACACCAGGGGACGTTGGGGTGGGCTCAGGGGGGCTCCCCCTGGCTCCCCAGCACCTCCACTCACCCTCCAGGCCTGGGCCTCCTCCAGGGCCGCACTCAGCACCTCATTGGGGTTCTCAATCACCCGGCCCGTGCAGCCCGAGAAGTCCATGGCCACCAGGGCATTGTCTGAGACGCTGCGCTGTGGGGGACAGGGGGGTCACCAGAGGGTCCCCAGGGGCTGTGGGGGACAGGGGGGTCACCAGAGGGTCCCCAGGGGCTTTGGGGGACATGGGGGGTCACCAGAGGGTCCCCAGGGGCTGTGGGGGACAGGGGGGGTCACCAGAGGGTCCCCAGGGGCTGTGGGGGACAGGGAACACTCACCAGGGGTGTGGTGGACAGGGGACATTCACCAGAGGGACAGGGAACACTCACCAGGGGCTGCAGAGGACAGGGGACACTCACCAGGGGGACAGGGGACACTCACCAGGGGCTGTGGGGGACAGGGGACACTCACCAGGGGCATGAGGGACACTCACCAGGGGCTGTGGGGGACAGGGGACACTCACCAGGGGCTGCAGGGGACAGGGGACACTCACCAGGGGGACAGGGACACTCACCAGGGGCGTGGGGCCGATCCAGGCGGGTTGGCTCAGTCGTGCCTGGGCTTGCTGGTAGTTTCTGTAGAGCTGCATCCCGTACTGGGGGGACAGCTCTGTCAGCTGGGGGGGCCCTGCTGTGGGGTGGGGGAGCACCCAGGGACACCCAGGGACCTCCACAGCCCCCCAGGGACACCCAGGGACACCCAGGGACACCCAGTGCAGGGGTGGGGAGCTCAGCACCCCCTCCACGTGGGCACAGGGACACCCACCCTGAAACATTTGCTCTGGGATGGGGTCATCCCTCCAGCATCCTTCTAGAACCCTCCACATCCCCCCCTTGTAGCTCTCCAGTATCCCCCAAGCATTGTCCCATCATCCCTCCAGCACTGCCAGATTAATCCCTTTTCTGACCCAGAGATGGGGTAACTGAGAGATGTTTTAAAACTTTTATTCTATTTTCAGTCTCATGTGAAGGGTGAGGAAACACAGATGTTATAATCCACGCCATCACAATCAGAAGCCAATTATTTCCTGATTAAAATACGCTGTAAGTGTTTTTTTGGATGTCCTGAATTTTGTCACACCATGCTGTAAATACCTTAAAGCCAATCATCCAAAATTACCCCTCATAGGTCCTACTACAATGAATTTTTCATAGTTCTATTTCTCTGAAGTATCTGGAGATTTGCAAGGCCACCTTCTGAAATTTTTTTTCTGTCTGACCTATTCCATGGCATTCTAAGTTTTGAAATTTTGAAATTTTTTTCTGTCTGTCCTATTCCATGGCATTCTAAGTTTTGAAATTTTGGATTTTTTTTCCTAGGTCTTTTTCCGTCCTATTCCATGGCATTCTGTGTTTTGAGATTTTGAATTTTTTTTTCCTAGTTCTTTTTCCACCTGACCTATTCCATGGCATTCTAAGTTTTGAAATTTCAGATTTTTTTCCTAGGTCTTTTTCTCTCTGTCCTATTCCATGGCATTCTAAGTTTCAAAATGTTGACATTTTTTTCCTAGTTCTTTTTCCACCTGACCTATTCCGTGGCATTGGAAGTAAGTTTTGAAATTTTGAAATTTTTTTTTCTGTCTGTCCTATTCCATGGCATTCTGTGTTTTGAAATTTTGACTTTTTTTTCCCTGGTTCTTTTTCTGCCTGTCCTATTCCAAGTCAGCATTTCTTATCTCCATGTTTGCACACAGATGCACACCGCGTGATCCTTCTGCCACATCCCCACCCTGGTATTCCTCCAGAATGCCCCCAAAATCGCTCCAGCATCCCTCCAAAATCGCTCCAGCATCCCTCCAAAATCGCTCCAGCATCCCTCTGGCACCATCCCAGCCGGCAGGGGGCCGGGGCTCACCTTGAAGAGGCGGAACGCGGCCATCCAGCAGCTGCGGCTCTGCTCATCCTCGCTGCAGAGCAGCTTCAGACCCTTCGCTCCGCTCCGAACCTTGTGGGGCTGCGGGAGAGGCCGGAGCCGTCACGGGGCAGCCCCGGCTGGCGCCGAGGGCACAGGGGGAGGGACATCTACAGGCAGGGACATCCCCACCTGTGACAGTGTTCACAGGGGTCCGAGGAGGAGGGAAGAGATGAGGATCTGACTCCGTGTTTCAGAAGGCTTTGATATATATGATATTAAATGTGATATATATGGTATTAAAACTATATGATAGTTTTAAGATATATATTATTATATATGTTATATTGAACT
Organism: Agelaius tricolor; assembly: GCF_023055355.1. Lineage (NCBI taxonomy): Eukaryota > Metazoa > Chordata > Aves > Passeriformes > Icteridae > Agelaius > Agelaius tricolor. Next base: position 3,084,239 of record NW_027269291.1, read on the forward strand.
ATATATATTATATATGATATATTCTATATATTATAATATAATATTATAATATCTATTACTATATGTTATATATTATATATTATATATTATATATTATATATTATATATTATATATTATATATTATATATCATGTGTTGTATATCATGTGTTGTATATCATATATCATATGTTATATATAATATATAATATGTTATATATAATATATAATATGTTATATATATTATATTATATATACTATGTTAAACTATATATATTATATATATAATGTTAAAACTATACTAAAGGAATGGCTTTAATGATAGATATTACGATATATATTGTCTTAAAATTATATTATAGTTTTAATGATATGTATTATGGTATATATGATATTAAACTATACTAAAGGAATCATTTTAATGATATATATTATGATATATACTACATTAAAACTATACTAAAGGAATAGAAGAAAGGATTTCATCTGAAGGCCGGCTAAGAATGGAAAAAGAAAGAATGATAACAAAAGCTTGTGACTGACCAGAGAGTCAGAGACAGCTGGATTGTGATTGGCCATTAATTAGAAACAACCACATGAGACCAATCACAGATCCACCTGTTGCATTCCACAGCAGCAGATAACCATTGGTTACATTTTGTTCCTGAGGCCTCTCAGCTTCTCAGGAGGAAAAATCCGAAGGAAGGGATTTTCCATCCAAGATGCCTGTGACACCCACCTTGATGCAGAAGCCGAACTCGGTGGGAGTCCCGTAGAGCTTCTTGCCCTGCGTCACGTAGTAGATGTTGGACTCGGTGAGGTCAGCGAAGTACTGGAGGTGCCGGGGGTCCTGGGGGGTTTGGGGTGTCAGGGTTGGCCCTGCTGGACCCCCTGGCCATGCCCCCTTCCCCAGGACCCCCTGGCCTCACCTTGGAGGTGCCTTTGGTGGAGTAGTAGAGCCCCGAGCGGCGCAGGGAGAAGTGGAAACGCTTCCAGACCTTGCGCCCGGCCTCCCGCAGGTGCAGGAAACCCTGGACCTCAGGGCAGCTCCCAGAGTTGAGGAAATTCTGGAGGGGACACACAAGGGCTGAGGGTCACAGCGGGGTCCCCAGGGCATGGCAGTGACCCTCAGGGCAGGGCTGGGCACGGTGCCCGTACCTGGATGAGCTCGGAGTGCGCCATGCTCTTGTTGGCCTCCAGGCAGCTGGACACCATCACCTCGGGGAACAGCAGCTGCTGGGGGACAGAGGCTCAGCAGAGACCCCTTGGGGTGCCCAAAGGGGGGACCCAGAGGGTGCCCACCTACCGTGCTGCTCTTGAAGAGCTCGTACTTGGCGAAGTTCTTGCGGAACACGAAGCGGCTGTCGGCACCCGGGGCCCAGGAGCTCTGCACCTCCAGCACCGACTCGTGGTCCTCCAGGCAGCGCTCTGGGGGGGACAGGGGGATGGTGGGGGGGTCCCACGGGGTCAGCAGAGAGGTGGGGGGTCCCAGGGATTGAGCCTTTTCTGAGATGGGGTAACTGAGGGGTGTTTTAAAAACTTTTACTCTGTTTTCAGTCTCGTGTGAAGGGTGAGGCAGTACAGATGTTATAATTCATGCCATCACAATCAGGACCCAATTATTTCCTAATTACAATATACTATAAAGGTTTTTTTGGCCTATCAGCTTTTGCCACACTGTGCCATAAATGCCTTAAAGCCAATCATCTAAAACTACCCCTCATGGGTCCCACTACAATGCATCTTTCACAGTTCTATTTCTCCAAAGCATCCAGTCTTATGTGCAAGGCCACCTTTTGAAACCTTTTTCCTAGTTCCATTTTCCCCCCAATAATATCTGTCTTATTCCATGGCATTTCTAAGTCATTTCTAAGTGCCCCACTGTGCCTCCAGGTGTCACAGACACATTTTATGAAAAATCCTTTCCTTAGGATTTTTTCTCCTGAGAAGCTGAGAGGCCTCAGAAATGAAATGTAAACAGTAATTATCTGCTGCTGTGGAATGCAACAGGTGTATCTTTGATTGGTCCACGTTGGTTGTTTTTAATTCATGGCCAATCACAATCCAGCTGTCTCAGACTCTCTGGTCAGTCACAGGATTTTATTGTGATTCCATTCCTTTTCCTTTCAAGCCTTCTGATAAAATCCTTTCTCTATTGTTTTTAGTGTAGTTTTAATAGATCATTTTCTTTTAATCTAATATAGATCACAAATAATAATATATTTGTGATATATAATAATAATAAATACATATATATAATAATAATAATAATAAATCAGCCTTCTGAAACATGGAGTCAAAATTCCCTCTCTTCCCTCATCCTGAGACCCCTGTGAGCTCCACCACCCCCAGGGCTGCTCACCCAGGGCCAGGTGCTGGTGCAGCTCCACCAGGGCCCAGCTGTGGTCGTGCAGTGCCCGTGTCCTGCGCACCAGGGTCTCGCAGAGCTGCCGCGCCGTGGTGCCCGCCGAGGCCTCCAGAGAGCGGCAGGCGCCGTCCTCACCAAACACCTTCACCACCTGGCAGGGGGCACAGGGGCTGTCAGGGCCCCCCCGGCACCAGAGGAGCACAGGTGAGATCATCCCACCCCACCTGCTGCTCCCCAGCTCATGTGGGAGGTGCTTCCTGTCCCAAGGATGGGATCCCCCCCTTCCCAAAATCTTGATTCATCCAGGAGGTGGTTCCTGTCCCCCCTTCCTAAAATCTTGATTCATCCAGGAGGTGGTTCCTGTCCCAAGGATGGAATCCCCCCTTCCCAAAATCTTGATTCATCCAGGAGGTTGTTCCTGTCCCCCCTTCCCAGCCCCTTCATTTATTTAGGAGGTGGTTTCTGTCCCAGGGATGGGATCCCTCCATCCCAGGCCCTTGATTCATGTGGGAGAGGTGGTTCCTTTCCCAGGGATGGCATCCCTCCCCTCTCCCAGCCCCCTGACTCTCACCTCACCTGGGGGGTGCCCCAAGAGCCCCCTCCCCATCCCGTGCAGGGGTCCCAGCCCCCCTGCCCAGCCCCAGCCCCTGACTCACGTGGGAGGCGCCCTCGCGGGGGGGTCCCTGTCCCAGGGCCGGGCTGCTCAGGATGGGGGAGTTGGAGGGGCTGCAGAGCTCGGGGAAGGGGTTGGGGATGCTGGGCAGCGACGACGCCCGCGGCTCCTCCTGTGGCGGCTGCCGGCTGCAGGAAGGGGGCGGGGGATGAGCTCTGCGCCCCCTGTGACCCCCCCCGAGCACCCCCCGACCCCCCCGGGCCTCACCCACCTGCTGCCGTGGATGAAGAGGGGCTGGGAGCGCCGGAGCTCGGGCGGGCCCTCGCCCCCATCCCGCTCTGCAGGGCCCCCCTCCTGCTCGGGGGGCTCCCAGAGGCTGCTCTGCTGAGCCCCCCCCTCCATGGCATCATCTGTGGGGGGACACAGAGGGGGGCTGGCACCCGTGGCCGCATCTGGGGGGCCGTGGCCAGGTGTGGGCAGCCCCCAGGTGGGCTCCAGGTGGGCTCCCACCCCTGGCACCCACCCAGGGGTGTTCTCCTGCCCAGACAAGCAGGACCCCAGCCCTGGGTGGGATGTTGGGACACCAAGGGGGTGTCCCTGTCCCCCCAGTCCTGTCGGGGTGCTGGGGGCTGGAGCACGACCCTGATGCTGAGCACAGCCCCTGGTGAGAGCCCCAGAATTCCCTCACCAGCACCGAGCGTCTGGGAGCGCTGGGAGATGCTGGGCTGAGCTTTGCCAGGCCGAGCTTTGCCAGGCCGAGCTTTGCCAGGCCGAGCCACGCCGGCGCCGAGCAGAGGAGGAAGGCGAGCGTGGCGGCGGCGGCGGCTCAGCCCCAAACACCTCCTCGGGTCCGGCCAAACCGGTCCCGGCAGCCGCTCCCAGCTCCACCTCACCGCGCTGGCATCCGGGCCCGGGAGCCGCGGGCGAGGGAGCCGCCGTGGGAACCGCCGCCAGCCCCCCCGTGTCCCCACCCACGCCCGGTGCCACCGCTCACGCCCGGACACCGCGACCGGCCCCGGGATGTGGCCTCGGGAGGTGCCGCGGCCCCCCCAGCACGTGGCACACGGAGCACACACGTGGCACCCACGGTGGCACCCACGGTGGCACCCGCGGTGGCACCCGCGGTGGCACCCGGTGGCCGCGGGACACCGGGCAGAGCCGCGTTAATCATTCGCCCGCTGCCCGTCCCTGCTGCCACCTCTCGGGTCCAAGTCCGTGCTTGGCAGGGCTGATGTCACCCCCATGCCATCCCTGTGTCCCTGTCGTGTCCCTGTCCCTGCCCCTGCCATGTCCCTGTCCCTGTCCCCATCCCTCTGCCCCATCCCCGCTCCCTGTGTCCCCTCCCTGGCTGTGCCCGGGGTGATTTGGGGACACGGGGACAGCCGGGGGACAGGTGGGGTGGCTGAGACACAGCAGGGGACACACGGAGGGGGGGAATGTGACACACACGGCCCTGGCAGCGGGGACACCGCCCTGGCACCACCCCTGTGGTGGCCTCAGGTCACCCCGGTGTGAGCCCTGTGCTGGTGGCAGTGGCAGGGTGGGGACACTCGGGGTGGGACAAACTGGGGACACGAAGGGACAGGGACATCGGGGCTATGGGGAGGGGGACGGGAGGGACTCAGGAGCACCAGGATGGGTGTGGGACAATCAGGGGACACGGGGCTTTGGGCAAAGGGACAGCGACAGCAGGGCTATGGGGTGGGGACTGGAGGGGGTCAGGACAATCAGGGGACAAAGAGGGGACACAGGGGACATCAGGGTTGTGGGGAGGGGGACTGGGGTGGGCCAGGAGCACTGGGGGACAAAGAGGGGACGCAGGGAACATTGGGGGTGTGGGGAGGGGGACTGGAGGGGGCCAGGGCCACCAGGGGACAAAGAGGGGACACAGGGGACATCAGAATTGTGGGGAAGGGGACTGGAGGGGCTCAGGAGCACCAGGGGACAAGCAGGGGACACAGGGAACATTGGGGTTGTGGGGAGGGGGACTGGAGGGGCTCAGGAGCACCGGGATGGGCCTCAGGGCCACCAGGGCAGTGGAGCAGGGGGTCCAGGGCCACCAGAGTGAGGGTCCCAGGGCAACAGGGCTGAGGGACAGGATCCCAGGGCCACCAGGGCTGAGGAATGGAGTCCCAGGGCCACCAGGGTGAGGGACAGGATCCCAGGGCCACCAGGACAAGGGACAGCGTGCCAGGACCACCAGGATTAAGGACCAGGACGCCAGCTGTGGGTGAGGGTCCCGAGACTGGGGGTCCAGAGCTCCCCAGGGGCGCAGAGGAGGCAGAGGAGGCACGGCCGGACAGCAGAGGAGGAGGAAGAGCCGGGAGGAAGGCGGGAAGGAGGGAGGGGAGGGCTGCGGGCTCAGCCAGAGCTCCGGGCTCGTTCCCGACGGGACAGAACCAACACCCCGGGATGAGCAGCGACCCTCCCCGGCCCCGGGAGCCCCCGGGCCGGCCCCGCTCCTACCTGCAGCTCCCGCCGCGTCCCGGCCCCGGCCCCGTCCCGCCGGACCAGGGATTCCTGTTCTGCCCGGCTTTATCTACCTGCAACAGCTCCCGCCCCCGCCTGACATCACCGCGCCCGGTACCGGCCCCCCACCGGCACCCAGAGGGGCCCCCCAGCCCCTCCAGACCCCTTAGGGGGTGTCCAGCCCGACCCCGGCGCAGCCCCCCCCTCCCCCCCAAAACCCCCCTGAGGTGGTGATGGGGAGTTTCCCACAATGCACCGGGCATGGGGGGACACGAGGACCCCTCGGGGTGTCCTGGGGGTGCAGATCCCACTGACCCCCAGCCAATTCCCCCATAACCTCCCAATTCCTCTAGAACCCTTTCCTCAGCCCCCCAATTCCCCTATAAGCCCCCAATCTCCCACCCCTCAGAGTCCCCCAACCCTCTAGAACCCCTCCTCAGCCCCTAAATTCCCCTATAACCCCCCAATTCCCTTATAACGCCCCCAATTCCTCTACAACCCTTTTCTCAGCCCCCGAATTGGGGTTTGGGGTGGGGTTTGGGGTGGGGCTCCCCTGGGACCCCCAGATTTGGGCTGGGAGGGTCCCATGGGGGGAGGTGGTGTCCCCATTGTCCCCTCAGGGACCCCTGCCAGGTGGGGTCATGGGAGTCTCATGCAGGTCAGGGCCCCTTCCAGGAGGGTTGGGGCCGGAATTTGGGATATGGGAATGCAGTGGGGTCCTTTAGGGGCTCTGTGTGTGTCCTGTGGGGTCCCCTGGGGCCGTCCCCTGTGGGGTCCCTTATGGGTGTCCCCTGTGGGGTCGCCTGTGGGTGTCCCCACACTGGGTCTGGGAGTCTGCACTGGGGACTAGGGGTGCCATTGGGTCACAGAGGTGTCCCCAAGAAGGGGTTCAGGGGTCCCTGTGGGGGATGCTGAGGGTTCCGATTGGTCTGGGGGGGGGCTACAGGACCCCATAGAACCCCCACAGGGCTTTAGGTGCGGGTCCCACAGGGCAATGGGGACTCCCATGGGAATCCAGAGCTCCTGTGAGGGTCAGTTCAGGTCCCATGTGTGTCCCCCGGAGGTCACTTTGGGTCCCACAGGGGTGGCTGCAGGTGACACGGGGATCACTGAGGTCATTGTGCGTCTCATGGGGCGTTTGCGGGTCTTTGGGGTCACTGCATGTGACACACGGAGAGTTTGGGTCCCTTGGGGGTCGCTTTAGGTGTCCTGGAAGTCACTTTGGGTCATTTTGGGTCCCCCGGGGGTCACCGGGGTCACGGCGGTCCTCCCAGAGCAGACGAGACGAGGGCGGGGCGGGACAGAGCGGCCCCGGAAACGGGCGCGTCACGTGACCGCACCCGGAAGCGGCGGCGCGGCGGCACCGGGGGCCATGAGTGACGGCGCCGGGAACGGGAACGGTGACGGCAACGGGGCCAAGAGCGGGGCCGAGCGGCGGGTCCGCATCGTGGTGGAGTATTGGTGAGCGCCACGGCCGCGGAGAGCCCGCGGGCGGATGAACCGAGGGGAACCGAGGGGACGGGACCCCAGGGGCTTCGGGGCTGGGAGCCGCCCGGGGTACCGGAGCACCGGCCCACAGCGGTACCGGAGCACCGGGAGCACGAACTGGGGGGAACTGGGGTGAGGCATGCGGCGAGTCCAGGCACGGAGGGCGTTGGGGGGAGAAGGGAGAGGCTGAGGGGGATCTAGAGGGGGGTTGGGGGCTGAGGAGGGAGGTGGAGGGAGGCTGGGGGGCCCTGCAGGGTGGGGGAATTGGGGGTTATAGGAGAATTTGGGGGCTGGGGAGGGGTTATAGGGGAATTGGGGGGCTGAGGAAGGGGTTATAGAGGATTTGGGGGGCTCTGAGCGTGGGGGAATTGCGGGGTTATAGAGGATTTGGGGGGCTGAGGAAGGGTTGTAGAGGATTTGGGGGGCTCTGCAGGGTGAGGGAATTGAGGGCTTATAGGGGAATTGGGGGGCTGAGGAGGTACTGAGGGTTATGGGGTACAGGGGGCTGAGGGTGTGGGAGGGCTCCTAAGGGGGGCATTGGGAATTGGGGTTCAGGAGGCAGCAGAACTCTTGTGGGGGGGCTCCTCAGTTCGGGGAGGGTTTGGGGGGGGTCCCCGTGCCCCCTCCTCAGGCAGTCCCCCCCTCCCCAGCGAGCCCTGTGGCTTCGAGGCCACCTACCAGGAGCTGGCGAGCGCCGTGCGGGACGAGTACCCCGACATCGAGATCGAGTCACGCCTGGGGGGCACCGGTGAGACCCCACAGCAGCCTCGGGGGGACACCCCAGGCCCCCCCCCAGTGCCCTGCTGGGATTTGGGGGGGGTTAAGCCTGGCTGGAAGGCTGGGGGGGGTGGGGGTGGTCTGGGTGTTGCCCCTCAGTGGGGCAGAGTTGTGGGGGGGATGCCACGGGGGGGGTTTTGGGGTGACACAGCTGATGGCTGGGCCCTGTGTGTGCCCTCAGGTGCCTTTGAGATCGAGATCAACGGGCAGCTGGTGTTCTCCAAGCTGGAGAATGGAGGTTTTCCCTATGAGAAGGATGTGAGTACCCACCAGGGGGGCTGGCCTGGGGGTGTTTGGTTTGCAGGGAGCCCCTCCTGTGATGGGATCATTGTTTTATGGAGCTGTTCTCCCTCCTGCCACCCTGCCAGGACCCTGTGCAGGTCCTGCTGGGGTGGGGTGGGAGGGGATAGAGGGGCAGCTCCTCAGTGTGGCCTGGATTTGTCCCTGTCACCCCCGTGTCTCCCCAGCTGATCGAGGCCATCCGCAGAGCCCGCAATGGGGAGCCCCTGGAGAAAATCACCAACAGCCGCCCCCCCTGCGTCATCCTGTAACCCCCCCAAGGACAGCAGGGTCCCCCACGCTGCCTTCCTTAAATCCTGCACCCCTGGGGGGGCTCAGGAGCCTCCTAGGGACCCCCAAGGTGGCACTGGGGGTTGTTGTGTCCCCTGCCCGACCTGCTGTGGGGTGTAGCTGTGGATTTGGGGGGCGTCTCCCACCTGCCTTTGCCTTCCCCCCCTCAGCAGCTGCTCCTCCCTGAGGGGTGCAGGGTTGGCACCCCCATTTCTCTGTGCTGGGCAATCTGGGGGTGTCTCCCATGAATGGGGAGCCAGGCTGGGCGTTGGAGCAGCTCCCAGCAGGTTCATTCCAAGGGGAATCCACTGGCTGTAACTTTCCCTGGGATCTGTTAATGATTAAAATCCCTCTGGCACTGTTTAATCCAGGCCATGGGAAGCCCAGGCTGGCCCCACAGGCACAGGTGTGTTCACATCCCCCCTGCCCATTCCCAGGCTCCCAGCTCCTGCTTCCTGCCTGGAATGTCCCTGCCCTTGGCCTTGGGATGGGGGGATCCCCTATTTATTCTATACTGTGTATAAACCCAACGGCCTGGGTGGAATAAAGGATGGAGAATGTGGCTCCTCTGGTGTCCCTTGGGATTGGGGGGATCCTGGAGTTTGCCTGGGATCAGGAATTTTGTCCTTCAGGCAAGTGGTGGGAGGTGGCAGAGAGGGGAGGAAGGGAAGGGGGGAAAAGGAGGAGTGGGAGAAGGAAAAGGAAGGGAAAGGGGAAGAAGAAAGAAGCAGAAAATGGAAGACAAAAGGGAATGGAGAAAGGGAAAAGGGACAGAAAAAGGAATGGAAAGGAGAGAAAAGAGAAGGGGAAAGGAAATGGGGAGGAAGGGAAAGGGAAAAAACGACGAGTGGGAGAAGGAAAAGGGGAAAAGGAAGGGAAGGGGAAAGAGGAAAAAGGGGAAAGGAAAAAGGGGGCAAAAAGAAGGGGAAAGGGAGAGAAAAAGAGAAAAAAAGGAGGAAGGAAAAAAGGGGAAAGGGAAGGAAAAAGGGGAAAAGAGAAAGAAAATGGGAAAAAAGAAGGAAAAACGGAAGGGATATAAGATGTTGGTCCTTGGGAGACGGAGCTGGATCCGAAGGAGAAGGAGAAACCAAACAGACCACAGGAGTAGAAAAACCAACCAATGTACAATTGTCAAATATACATCCCGGTGCTTCCAGAGGATCCCGGAGCAGCCGGGACTGCTCTCAGTCCAGCTGCCCTCAGTGCAAGTCCACGTGTCCCAGGCACTGGGACAGCCCTGCATGGGGGGGATGGCACAGGGTCTGTCCTTCTCCAGGCCCTGCTGGCTCTGGGCTGCTCGTGGGGTGCCACCCAGGGTGACCCTCGTGTCCCCACTCTGCTGCCGCGCTGTCCCACAGCGTCCTGGCTCCATGAGCGGTGCCACCCCTGGGCAGAGGGGTGGACTCCCAGCCCCACAGCTGTGGCTCATCCCTCCCTGAGCTGCCTTGGTGAAGTTGGGGGGGTCTCTCCTACACGGCCGTGGCGTCGGGGCCGGCCAGGCCGAGGTACTCGGGGTTCTCGGCCGTGGGCGTCGTGCCAGGGCCACCGTCGGGGCCACCACCCTTGGCAGGGTCCTGGTTCCAGTAGTAGGGGTTGTCGAAGGCCTGGCTGAAGGGGCCAGGGCTGGGGGCGCCATGGGGTGGTGCCAGGTACTCGGGGTTCTCCACAGCGTGGCCGAAGGGCCCTGGGAAGGAGTTCTTGGGGTCCTTGATGAGCCCGTTCTTGCCCTGGTGCCCCTTGGGTTTGTCCGGCGGGGACGGGGGCGCGCGGGGCGGGCGTTCCCCAGCCTGGTTCACGTACTCTGCAGGGTGAGGGACATGTTAGGGACCCCCCAGGGGTCATGGGACAGGCAGATGCCCCCCACCACCTCCCCAAGGGTCTGGCTGTGCCCTCCCTACCTGGCATGGTGCTGTGGGGGGCTGGGACAGTGAAGCATTCAGGCTCCTCTCCATCCTTGGCCGTCAGCCCGGTGGGATCCTCACTGTAGCGGGGCAGGGTCCCAGGCTCCCGCCCCGGGGGGCTCTGCAGGGCCACCTTGTCCCCATCTGGCACCTCTGGGACAGGTCCCTCTGGCCCCTCTGCCAGGCCTTGGGCGGGGAAGGAGAACGAGGCCAAGCCCTCGCCCTCTTCCACCTTGGCTGGAGACTCCGCCGTGCTCTGGGTGTGGGAGAGGACACAGAGTCAGGCACTTGAGCCCATCCCAGACGTGGCACGGGGTCACCCCCACGTCTGCCAGCACTGGGAGCTCCCTCCCAGCCCTCCCCGCGTACCCGCATGGAGGAGATGCGGCTGCGGTAGGTGGTGGAGGTGTCGGTGCTGAAGAAGCCGTGGTGAGGCACCAGGTACTCCTCAGCGTCCACCAGGTCGTCCATGTCCTCCTCATCCAGCAGTGCCCGGTAGAAGGTGCTGTCCATGGAGCCAGGCAGCCCCACCAGGTCGTTCTGGGGGGGTCACAGTGCTCAGTGCTCACCCCAGGGCACCAGGGAGGGGACAGGAGCTCGGGGATCTCCGTACCTGGATGACCACGAAGCGCTGGGGGTCGCGGGCCATGCGGGAGAACTCGGTGACCAGCTCCCGGAACTTGGGCCGGCACTCGGAGTCAATCATCCAGCCTGAACAGAGCCAGGTGCCATCAGGGGCCGGGAGCAGGGTGGACAGCACGCCCTGTCCCCTCCCTGTCCCCGTGTCCCCTCCCCATACATTTCACCATGATCATGTAGACGTCGATGGTGCAGATGGGCGGCTGCGGCAGCCGCTCGCCCTTCTCCAGCAAGTCTGGGATCTCCCGGGCAGGGATCCCATCGTAGGGCTTTGCCCCAAACGTCATCAGCTCCCACACGGTGACACCTGGAGGGGACAGGGACAGGTGTGGGGGTCAGCAGTGCACTGGGACCCCCCCAAGTCCCCCGGGGTGGGGACACCCTGACTCACCGTAACTCCAGACATCGCTCTGGTGCGTGAAGCGCCGGCGGAGGATGGACTCCAGCGCCATCCACTTGATGGGCACCTGGGACAGAGAGGTGAGCAGGACCAGGGGTGGCTGTCACCAAGGGGAGCACCCCTGTCACTGAGTCCCACGCCCTACCTTGCCACCATCAGCGTGGTACTCGGTCTCATCGATGTCGAGCAGCCGGGCCAGCCCAAAGTCGGTGATCTTGACATGGTTGGGGCTCTTGACGAGGACGTTGCGAGCGGCCAAGTCCCGGTGCACCAGTCTCACCTCCTCCAGGTAACTCATCCCCTGGAGGTGACACATGTCCAGCTGTCCCTGGTCTCCCCAAGGACCTCCCCAGAGCTGCCCAGGTGCCCTGTCCTACCTTGGCGATCTGCACACACCAGTTGAGCAGGTCCTGGGAGCCGATGTGGTCCTTGTTCTCCCTCACGTAGTCCAGCAGGCAGCCGTAGGGCATCAGCTGCGTCACCAGCTGCACCGTGGAGGTCAGGCAGATGCCCAGCAGCCGGGACACGTAGGGGCTGCCCACCCCTGCCATCACATAGGCCTCCTGTGGGCAGGAGGGGGGTCAGGGTGGGGGTCAGGTGGTGAGCAGGGGCTGCTGCCAGCCCCGTTCCCCCCCAGTGTTGTGGCCACACTCACATCCAGGATCTCCTTGTTGGCTTTGGGTGATGTGTTCTCCCGCAAGACTTTGATGGCCACGGGGATCTTCACGCTCTCCCCATCAGGGATCCAGATGCCCTGAGGTGGGGACAAGCAGGTGAGAGGATGCAGAGCATGGAGGGTCACATCCAGTTCTGCTGTCCCCACTCCTCACCTTATAGACAGTGCCAAAAGCACCAGAACCCAAAACTTTCACTTTCTTCAGCTCCGTCTCCTTGAGAATCCTCATCTGGGCTTGGTTGGGGAGGGCCCCGCTGGGCGTCAGTGGCTCCACCAGCTATGGGGCACGAAGAGGTGAGGGGGGCTGGGCTCCTGATCCCTCCCAAGCCCCGAGGGTCCCCTCCTGCCCCCCAGGAGATCCCCACCTCAGTCTCCTGCAGCAGCCTCCTCATGGTGTGCTTGCGCTCCTGCTGCCGCCGGCGCTTGACGCAGATGACGGTGATGAGGAGCAGGACGATGACCAGCAGAGCCCCAACCACGCCAGCAATGATGGATGTCACCTGGCTGTGTGCCAAAAGGCCATCAGTGTGGGGCTGACCCCCATCACCCAGAGTGGTGGTGGTACAACAGAGCCACACCCCTACTGTGACCGTGTTCACAGGGGTCTTAGGGTGAGGGAAGAGACGAGGACCTGACTCCATGTTTCAGAAAGCTTGATTTATTATTTTATTATATATATTATATTAAAACTATACTAAAAGAATAGAAGAAAGGATTTCATCAGGAGGCTGGCTAAGAATAGCACAGGAGAGAATGATAACAAAGGCTTGTGGCTTAGACTCTCTGTCTGAGCCAGCTGACTGTGATTGGCCATTAATTAGAAACAACCAACATGGGCCAATCCCAGATGCACCTGTTGCATTCCACAGCAGCAGATAACCATTGGTTACATTTTGTTCCTGAGGCCTCTCAGCTTCTCAGGAGGAAAAAATCCTAAAGAAAAGATTTTTCATCAAAGATGTCTGTGACACCCCTACCTTGGCTTCTGGTCCACAGGACATCCATCCTCATCCCGGATCGTGCACCTGGGGACACAGGTGTAGCCCGTTGCTGTCAGCAGCCCCCTGCAGCTGCCAGCACCCCCATCTCATCTAGGGAGCCCCCCAACTCACGAGTGGGTGCAGTTGGTGGGGCAGAGCTGGCACACTCCGAATTCATCCGGGTATTTCCAGACGGGCACGAAGGAGGCGTCGGCCTTGACACCGCTGGGGCAGCGCCGCACGCACTGCTGGGCGTCCTTGTAGTGGGCACAGGCCACGCACTGGTCTGGATCCTGCAGGAACAGGGGTGCATTGAGGCACCCAGATGTGTGGGGCCACCCTCACTGCCCCCAGTGTGTGTCCCTGTCCTCACCGATCCGAAGCAGGTCTCGGTGCCGTTCTGGGGCTGGCACTCGGGGTGGCACGGCAGGCACCGCGTCCCGTTGGTGTGTTCCCGGATGGCTCTGCAGGGCAAAAGGGGCAGGGATGGGATGCCAGCCTCGCCCTGCAGTGTGTGTGGGCGCTCTGTTTGGCACTGCCGAGCGTCTCCACTCACCCATCCAGGAGGTTGCAGGAGGCCACGCACTCCTGGCCACGCAGGAACCGCTCGCACGCCACGCACTGGGTGGGGCCGGGGCCCCAGCAGTGCCCCTGGGCGCAGAGGTGGAAGCAAACCAGCCCCTCTCTCTCTGCAGGAGGGGCACCCATCAGCACCTTTGTCAGCAATGGGAGGGTCCACCATCCCCCCCACCCCCACGAGACCCCTCCTACCGCACTGCTCGGGGGGTTTGTTGTGGGTCTGGAAGAGGCGCTGGCGGGGGTTACGGAAGATGCTGTGCCAGGGCACCTTCTGGAGGAAGCAGAGCTGGGGGTTGTGGTGCACCAGCACCATCCCACTGCTGATCTCCTGCAGGGCCCGCAGCCCCAGCGCCTGCACCGCCAGGTCCTGCAGTGTCAGCGAGTAGGCGCCGCTGCCGAGACACCCACGGGTGAGACACGCCTGGCCCCGTGTGCCCCCACGTCCCCCGCCTCCTTCCTGGGTCCCCCTGCAGCCTGTGGGAGCCCCTCCATGTCCCTGTGTCCCCCTGAGTCCCACCCACATCTCCCCACCCATATCCCCCGTGTCCTGTCATCCCCCATGTCCCCCTGTGTGTTCCCACAACACCCTGCAGCCCCCCAGTGTCCCCCTGTGCCCCAACATCTCCCCATGTCCCCTCTGCATCCCCATGTTCTCGTGTCACCCCATGTCCCTGTGTCCCCTCTGTGACTCCCTGCGTCCCTCCATGTCCCTGTGTCCCCTCATGTGTCCCCCTGTGTCCCTCCATGTCCCTGTGTCCCTCATGTGTCCCCCTGTGTCCCTTCTGCATCCCCATGTCCCCGTGTCCCCTCATGGTCCCTCTGCCTCCCCCCATGTCCCTGTGTCCCCCCATGGTCCCCCTGCCTCCCCCCATGTCCCCATGTCCCCGTCCCTGCTCACTTGTGCAGCACCCTGCCCCGGATCACCCGCAGGTTTTGGAACACTCCCAGGTCCTTCATGTCAGGTGGCCAGGCTGCGATGTAGAGGAAGCCTGGGGGAAGCTGAGTGTCACCCCCTCATGTCCCCCCCAAACCCAGAGCCCTCAATCCCCCCCAGCTCCCCCAGCTCTCACCCGTCAGCTCCTCCAGGCTCTCAAAGATCCGCAGCAGTTTGGGGTCCAGGGGTGGGGTGTTGGTGCTGGGGTCCCTGCAGGGGATGGGAGGGAGGTTGGGGGGTCCTTTTGGGGGTCCCCAGTGGGCTCAGGGAGGGGATTCAGGCACTCACCCAGCGAAGGTCTCAGGCAGGAAGGCCAGGCTCCCAAAAATCTTGGTGCAGCCAGAGAAGTGCTGGATGTTGGAAGCGTTCACAGCACGAACACCCTTCAGGAAATCCACTCCCAGCCCGTAGCACACTGAGGGGGCACAGCAGGGGTGCTCTTCCAGGACCCCTGAGCCCCCCAAAACACTGCCCCACCAGCCACAGGGCACAGCAGCAACCCCATACAGCCTTGCAGTCCCCAGAGCCGCACTGAGGATGGATCACCCCCATCCTAGGGGTCACCAGAACCCCCCAAAGCTTGGGAAGGCTGCTTACCCAAACCCTTGGGGTGCCCAGAACCCCCCAAAGCTTGGGATGGCTGCTTACCCAAACCCTTGGGGTGCCCAGAACCCCCCAAAGCTTGGGATGGCTGCTTACCCAAACCCTTGGGGTGCCCAGAGTGCCCCCAGCCCCCAGGGGACCTCTCTCCTACATCCCTGGGGTCCCCAGAGCCACTCTGGGGGGCTGCTCACCTGCACCCCTGGGGACCCCAGACCTGTCCAGATACTTGGGGGGCTGCTCACCCACAACCTTGGGAACCCCATGGACATTGAGGAGCTGCTCATCCACAATCCTGCCGTGTCCAGAGCCCCCTCCCCATCCCCTGGGGGCTGCTCACCCACATCCCCAGGGCACCCAGAGCCCCCCCAGACCCCCGGGGTGGGGAGGGGGGGGTTTCTCACCCTCTGGGCAGGGTTTGCTGCACTTCTCACACTTCTGCACGTTGTTGACCGTGACCTCCTGGCTGTTCTGGGGGCACACGAGGGTGCAGGACCCCACCTCCGTGGCGAGGTAGTTGTCTGCAGGGGGTGGCAGGAGGGGAGGAGGGGGTCAGGGCCACGCTGGCTGCCCCTGCACCCCCCCAGGGTGTCACTCACAGGGACACTGGCTGACACAGCTGGCACCAAAGGTGTAGCGCCCGTCAGGGTTGGGCATCGACTCGAAGGTGTCCGAGTTGTAGACAACGAGTGGGGGGCAGTGCAGCTCACAGATCCCACTCCTGTTGAAGTTCAGGCATGCCTGGGGAGGGGACACAGCTGTGTGAGACCCCTGTCCCTCCCCAGGACCCTCGGTGTGCCCGTCCTGTGCTCACCAGGCAGTCGGAGTGCTTGGGGCCGGTGCAGCCAGCAGCGCATTGCTCGTGGCAGCAGTCCGTGGGTTTCGTGCCCTTGCAGCGTGGGCAGCCGTGGCAGATGCTGTTGGTCACTGCAGGGACACAGAGGGACACGTTGGGGACACAAATTCCCCCCCTCCAGGCAATGGGGGAGACCCCAGGATGAGGGGTTGGAGGGTAAGGGGGTTTCCGGGGTAAAAATCTGGGTGGTGGGAATTGAGATGGCAAATAAAAACAGTGGGAAAGGAATTTAGGGGGGCAAGTGGGGCTCCCAGAGCAGGGATTTGGGGTGTAAGGGGAGGCTCCCAGAGCAGGGATTTGGGGTGTAAGGGGAGGCTCCCAGAGCAGGGATTTTAGATGTCTGGGACCAAGATTTGAGTTCTGTGTAGGGCTCAGTGGAACAAGGATTTGGGGGCTAAACAGAAGGGCAGGGTGCTTCTGGGGGCAAGATTTAGGTGGTAAATGGGGGGTCAGTGGGACAGAGATTTGGGGGGCAAATGGAAGGTCCAGAGATTCTCTGGAAACAGGACTTAGGTGACAAGTAGGGCTCAGCAGGGCAACAATTTGGGAGTGCAAGCAGAAGGTCCAGGGAGTCTCTGGGACACAGATTTGGGTGCCAAGTGGTGATCAGTGGAGCAGGGGCATACACAGGGAAGGAAAGGGGTTCCCAGGGGCTTTGGGGGTCTCTGAGGGGGGGTCAGAGCCTCTGTGGGCCCCACACTCACATGTCTGGCAGTCCTGTTTGCCCTCACCCCAGCAGCGCCCCTCGGCACAGAGCGCCCGGCAGTCGGGACCTGCACAGGGGGAAGAGTGAGCAGGGGGTGCCGGGGGGGGGCTGGAACCCCCAGAGCCCTCCCTGGCAGCACAAACCCCCCACTCACAGCTGCGGGTGCGGGTGGTCTCCACCTGGATGTCGGCACGGAACTCGTTGTGCCGGTGCAGGATGTCGCTCCACAGGATGGTCTCCTGGAAACACAGCTCGGGGTTCCTCTCAATGAGCACCCCTCCCTTCAGGATCTCTGTCAGGGGACAGGTTGGGGGGTCAGCATGGACCTGCAGCCCCGTGGGGACTCCCAATCCTCGGTAGGGAGCTGGGGAGCACCCAGAACTTTGGGTTCCCAGACTGGAGCTGGCAGCTCCCAACTGCAGGAGCAGCAACCCACACACCCGAGCACCCCAGACAGGGCTTCCCCACCTGTGAGGTGCCTCATGCCGAGCTGGCGCAGCCCCGGTGCCCCGGCGGGGCCGGCGTTGCCCAGCACGGCCAGGGCGTAGCGCTCCTGGAAGAGCTGCGTGCCGCGGATGATGCGCAGGCTCTGCAGCTCCAGCCCGCTCACTCGGTTCTCCGCGATCAGCACGTACCCCTGCACCTCCTTGATGTCCTGCCATGGGGGGGACACGGGTGAGGGGTGAGGGGACCCTCGTCTTTCCCCCGCCTCGGGGCGTTTTCCCGCTGCGCACCTTGAGGAAGGAGGTGTCGGCGTCGGCGGGCAGGTAGGTGAGCTCCAGGTTGCCCTGGACTACCTGGCAGCCCTGGTAGAGGTGCCGCAGGGTCTCGTAGTGGCTCTCGGGGCTGGAGGGACGCAGCAGCTTCATGTCGGTGCCGGTGCAGACTGTGGGGACAGCGGGGGCTCAGCGGGGCCCCTCTCCCCGCCGTGGGACACACACGGAGCTCCGGCCCCCGCAGGAAACACCGCGGGTGCGGCGGCCGCCGTTTATCTCCGGGGCTGCTCCCAACAGCTTCCGATGGGTTTCCTGCACCGAGGCTCCCCCGGCTCCCACCCCGGCAAAGCCGCTCCCGCTCCGCCACCGGGCCCCGCTCGAGACACAACGGGGATCGGTGTCGCCCCGTGCCCGCGGCGGGAGCCGGGGATTGCCGGGGGCTGGGTTGGGACCCCCAGAGCGGCGGGGCCGGAGCGGGGGCCGCGGGCAGGAATGCGCTGCCCACGCCGAGACAAGACCCGATTGTTGAGCGGCGACGGCTGCGGGGCCCGGCCGGCCCCATTGTGGGGGGCTCCTGGCCGGGAGAGCATCCCCCGGGCATCCCGGCGGGGCTGGGGGGTACGGGAACCCGCGCTGGGTTCCCGGGCCCCGGGCGAGTGAGTCACGGGCGAGGGTGGCACCGGGCCCCGGCCGCCCGCTCCCGGCTGGAACCGCCTTTTCAGGTCGGGCGTGTTTGGGGAGCAGCGGTGACGCAGGGCTGGCGGGCACGGCACGGCACGGCCCGGCCCAGCCCCGGCGCGCCCGCGGCCCCCGGCACCCCAACACCCAGCGGGGAGATCCCCCCGCTCCACACCGAACCCCGCTCCCCCGCACCCAGCCCCGCGCTGACCCCGCCGCCACCGCGGTGTCACCCGCAGAGCCACCAGCCCCGTCCCAGCGCGGGCAGGGGGGCACACGGGGGTCTGGGGGGCTCGGTGTGGCGGTCCCCGGCTGCTCGGTGGCTGAGTGACAGCCCCCGGTGCTGGGCAGCTGCGGGCGCGGCCCCGTGGCCCGGAGAGCCGGCTGGCACTCGCCTCCCCCGCCTGCTCCGAGGCCTCCGAGCCGGGGAAAATACGGCCAGGAAGGAGGAAGCCCCCCCGAATGTGGGGTTCGGCTGTGTCCCACCCGAGCAGGGTGAAACGGGGGGGACCCCTGGAAGGGAAAGTGTGGGGCGGCCAAAGCTCAAGGTCTGTGCCCACACCTGCCGTGACAGGCGCAGGGTGCTGGGGCTTCCCCGGGGGCAAAGGGCAGGTGGGACAAGTGTGGGGATCCTGGTGGGATCCCGGCTCTGTTCCCCCCGGATTTGGCTTTGTCTGCTCGCCCAGACCCCGGCTGGGCACCGGGCAGGGCAGGGACTGCTCCGTCCTGGCTCACCCCAGCGTGCGGTGCCACCACCAAAGCACCTGGGCTGCCCACGGGTGTCCGGCCGAGCCCGTGAGCCACGTGCCCACGGGGCTGTCCTGAGCCCCGGGGCCGGGGACACACCGGGCTGTCCCCAACCAGGAGCTCGCCCCACACAGACCGTCCAAGCAGCGTGGGCTGTGGGCTGCCAGCAGTGGCGTGTCCCCGCGTCCCTGTCCCACCGCCTCACACCGAGCTTTCACTTTCCAAACTCCCGCTGCCGGAGCTGCCCCCCGACACGAAGAGGGAGGCAGCAGGGTCCAACTTTTGGGGCTGCCGCTGCCCATTTTGGGGCCGCCAGCCCCATGCCCTGCTGGCCCCGTTCCTGCCCCGTTCCTGCGGTGCGTGGCCGAGGCCCGGGGGCTGCCGGGCCGGGCTCCCCGCTCCCCCCGGGGCTGGGCTGGGTGCGGCACGTCGAGAATGTGGATGGGAGCGACGGGGACGCACCCACCCACCCACCCAGCCAGCCGCTCCGCACCCCGGAGCCTCCCGATGCCCACGGGAAGGGAACCCCCACAAGCTGGGGGCTCCCGTTTCCGCTTCTCCCGGCGGTACCGGAGCTCTGGGACGGGCTGCAGCGGGGGGGGTCCCCGCTGCGGGCTGTACCGGAGCCCCTAAATTCCTCTCGGGAATCGTGCAGCTCGGGGGAACCGGGGTGCAGCGGGCAAGGCCTCTCGCTGGGCCCCAGCGCCTCCCAGTCCACACCAGTTCGGCCCCAGTCCTGGCGGCAGTCGCGGCGCGGGGACACCGGGGTCGCGCTGCCCGCGGCGGGGAGAACCGGGGGCACCGAGGGGGCACCGGGGGAGGCGGTCCCATCACTTCCAACCGTGCAGCCCCCGGTTCCCCCCGGTGTCCCCCAGAGCTGCCCGATCCCAGCCCCGGTGCCCCCCTCGTTCGCAACTCGAGGCCGCCACGATCCCCTCCCGCTTCTCCCTCTGTTCCCCCCACCGTCCCCTCCCGGTTTTCCACTCGGTCCCACCCCCGATGTCCCCCCGGTGCCCTCTCGGTCACGCCCCCCGTGTCCCCCACTCCCTTGCCCGGTTCGCCCTCTCGGTGCCCCCCCGGTCCCGATGGGTCCCGTGCAAAACTTTACGCGAAGTCGCCGCGCGGGGCCGGAGTCCCCCCGATTGCCGGTGTCCCCGGTGCCCCCCCGTGTCCCCCGGTGGGACCCACCTTCGGCGGCGGCGGGGGGGCAGAGGGCGGCCAGCAGCAGCAGCAGCAGCAGCAGCGCGGCGCCGAGGCAGCCCCCGGCCGCGATCATGGTGCTCAGCGCGGGCCGCGGCCCATGGCCCCGCCGCCGCTCTCCGGGAAAGTTTGCGGAGCCGGAGCCGCCGCCTCCCGCCGCTCCCGGGCTCCGCCTCGCGATCCCGATCCCGGTCCCGGCCCCGGGCGAGGGCGCGCCGCGCGCTCCCGCCGCCCCCGCGCGCTCCCGCCGGCCCGGACCAGGACAGACCCCCCCTCACACACACACACACCCCCGTCCAACCTCCCGGAGCACCGGGAATGTCCCGCCCCGGACCCCCCCTTCCCTCCTCCCGAGCACCGGGAATCACCGCCGTCCATCCCCCGGGAGCCCCCCGTTCCTCCTTCCCATCCTGGGACCGGCGGGTGCCCCCTCCTCACTTCCAGGGGGGCTCCGACCCCACTTTCTACCCCCCCGGAGCAGCAGGAACCCCTAACCCTGGACCCCCCCCCCCAGCATTCCCATCCCGGAGCGCCCCGTTCCCGTTCCCCGGGGTGTCCCCCGTCCCGGGGTCCCGCTGCGATCCCGGGGGACGGGGGTCGCCTGAATGGAGGGGGGGAGGACCCGACCTCCATCCCTGTCCCCTCACCTGGGGCTGGGACTGTCACCCATGAGGGGGAGGGGGACAGAAATGCCACTCGTGGGTTTGGGGGGGTCAGTCCCAGGGGTGGGGGACAGAGCTGGCACCGGGAATGGTGCGGGGGGCTGGAGGCTGTCCTGGGGGACAGGGACAGTCCAGCAGCATCTGACGGGTCCCCAGTGGGGTTACCAAGAGCTGGCACCTGTCCCCCACCTGTTCCACCTTCACCTGCTGCCCTGGGCACACAGGGAATTGGCATGGGGGGGTCCTCCACAGGTGGGGACCCCCACACATAGGGGTGACCCCATCCGAACCCCCCGGCCGGGCAGAGCCAGGAGCAGGTGGGATGGGGACCAGGATACCCCCACATGGGGCAGGTTCTGCCCCCCATGTACCCTTGGTCACCCCAGTCTGTGCTTCCACATGTGCTACCGAGGCTGCCCTGAGGGAGGAGCCCCAAAAGAGGGGACTCTCGGTGTTGGGGTCTCGCCTGCCATGGGGACAGGAATGGGGATCCAGCACATCACTGTCACCTCAGGCCAGGCCGCTGCCGGGGGTCCCGCATGGCCGGGACCACT
The DNA here is from genome assembly GCF_023055355.1 of Agelaius tricolor. Lineage (NCBI taxonomy): Eukaryota > Metazoa > Chordata > Aves > Passeriformes > Icteridae > Agelaius > Agelaius tricolor. Next base: position 3,105,330 of record NW_027269291.1, read on the forward strand.
CAGTTCCTCAAGCCACGCTGCCCCCGGACCCTCAACTGACCCCGAGCCCCGCAGGACACCGGAGGGTCCCCGGAGGGTCCCCGCAGGACACCGGAGGGTCCCCGGAGGGTCCCCACAGCGCCCGGGATCCCCGGGCCCCATGGGGGGATATATCCCATGAGCCTCTGCAGAGCGAACATGGGGGGATATATCCCATGAGCCTCTGCAGAGCGTACTCGGGGGGATATATCCCATGATCCTCCCGCGGCCGGCGGGGGCGGTATATCCCATAGTGCCCCGCGCCGCCCCATCTCCGGGGCGGGCCGGAAGCGGCCGGGCCGGGCGGCGATGGCGGCGCGGGCCGCGCAGCTGCTGCTGCTGCTTCTCATGGCGGCAGCAGCACCGGGCCCGGCCCAGGGCTCGCAGGGGGACCGGGAACCGCTGTACCGGGAGTGCCTGAGCCGCTGCGAGCGGCAGAACTGCTCGGGAGCGGCACTGCGGCACTTCCGCGCCCGGCAGCCGCTCTACATGGGCCTGACAGGTACCGCCCCCTGCTCCTATTGGTTGACCGATCCAGAAACCACGCCCCCTCTGGGTAGGCCGCGCCTCTCAGAGCCACGCCCCATTTGAAGCCACGCCCCTTGGCGGAGGGACTGGGAGGGACTGGGGCTGAACTGGGAGGGACTGGGGCTGAACTGGGAAGCGCTGGGTGATGCTGGCGGACACTGGGGCTGTGTTAAGGGTCCCTTATCCTGTACTGGTTGTCACTGGGTCGTGCTGGTGCATACTGGGCTGGTTTTGGTCTATACTGGGAGGTGCTGGGCTATGAAATAGGGACACTGGGCCATACTGGGGGGACACTGGGCCATACTGGGGAGTCACTGGTGCACGCTGCTGGTCACCATGGCGACAGCTGCGTGTGCTCCCAGATTGTTCAGTGATGCTGGGGGTGCCAGGGGGGTGAACCCCACCCACTCCCTGTGCCCTGCGCTGGGCTGGGGCGCTCTGGTGGTGCACTGGTGCATACTGGGAGGCACTGGTGCATACTGGTGTGCCCCCCACAGGCTGGACGTGCCGGGATGAGTGCCAGTACGAGTGCATGTGGCTGACGGTGCGGCTGTACCAGCAGGGTGGGCACCGCGTGCCCCAGTTCCACGGCAAGGTCAGCGCGGCTCTGGGGGGGGGCTGGGGGGCACCCGGGGGTCCCCCCGTGCCCGCTGACCCCCCGGGCCCCCCCAGTGGCCCTTCTCGCGGTTCCTGTTCGTGCAGGAGCCGGCCTCGGCCTTGGCCTCGCTGCTGAACGGCCTGGCCAGCCTGGTGATGCTGCTGCGGTACCGCGCGGCCGTGCCCCGCGCCGCCCCCACCTACCCCACGTGCACCGCCTTCGCCTGGGTGAGCCCTGCTGCCCGCTGGCCTCCTTTGCCCTCCCTTTGCCCATCATTTCCCTCCCCTTTCCCATCCTTTTCCCTTTTTTCCCCTCCCTTTTTTCCCCTCCCTTTTTTCCCTCCCTTTTCCCCCTCCCTTTTCCATCCTTTCCCTCTCTTTTCCATTCTTTTCCATCCTTTTCCCAGCCTTTCCCATAATTTCCCCTCCCTTTTTCCCATCCCTTTTCCCCTCCCCTTTCCCTCCCCTTTCCCTCCCCTTTCTCTCCCTTTTCCCTCCCTTTTTCCCTCCCTTTTTCCCATCCTTTTCCATCCTTTTCCATTTTCCCCTTCCCTTTTCCTCCTTCTTCTTTCCTTTTCCTTCTTTCCCTTTTCCCCTTTTTCCCCTTTTCCCTTTCCCCCCTTTCCCTTTCCCCCCTGTTCCCCTTTTTCTTCCCCCCTTTCCCTTTTTTTTCCCCTTTCCCTTTTTCCCCTTTCCCTTTTCCTCCTCCCCAAATCCCCCTCCCCATCTCCCCCTGACCCCACCCAGCCCCATCTCTTCCACCCCCCCACCCCATTCCCATCCCCCTCATCCCCCATTTGAGGGGGTCCTGACCCGGGGGGGACCCTGCCCCACATCCTCCCACCCCATAAATCCCAAATTTTCCCCTTTTCCAGGTCTCCTTAAACGCCTGGTTCTGGTCCACCGTGTTCCACACCAGGGACACGGCGCTGACAGAGGTGAGGCAGTGCCACCCCCAGGGTGTCCCCAACCCCCAGGGTGACACCCCCAGAGTGTCCCCAAGCCCCTGGGGGTCCTGTTCTAGGCCCCCTCCCCAATTTCCCCATCCCAAATCCCACAGAAACTGGATTATTTCTGTGCTTCGGCCGTCATCCTGCACTCCGTGTACCTGTGCTGCGTCAGGTGGGCACTGGGCAAACTGGGACAAACTGGGGGGCACTGGGGAGGACTGGGGGGCACTGGGGACAGACTGGGAGGTGCTGGGGTTGGACTGGGGAGCACTGGGGAGCAATGGGGTTGGACTGGGGGACACTGGGGATGGACTGGGTGGCACTGGGGCAAACTGGGACAAACTGGGGGGGACTGGGGGGCACTGGGGAGCAATGGGGATGGACTGGGGGGCACTGGGGTGAACTGGGGGGCACTGGGGATGGACTGGGGTGAACTGGGGGGCACTAGGGTTGGACTGGGGGGCACTGGGGAGCAATGGGGATGGACTGGGGGGCACTGGGGATGGACTGGGGCAAATTGGGGGCAGACTGGGGGGCACTGGGGCGAACTGGGGGGCACTGGGGCAAACTGGGAGGCACTGGGCTATACTGGGGAAGGTGCTGGCCTCTCTTGGGCCAGTTTGGGCATCGCTGGAGCACCTGGGAGGACCCTGGGCCATACTGGGAGGACCCTGGGCCGTACTGGGAGGACCCTGACCATCCCCCTTGCCCACAGGACGCTGGGGCTGCAGCGCCCAGCCTTAATCAGCATCTTCAGAGCCTTCCTCCTCCTCTTCCTCGCCGGCCACATCTCCTACCTGAGCCTCGTGCGCTTCGACTACGGCTACAACCTGGTGGCCAACGCTGCTGCTGGTGGGCTGGGGGCACTGGGAGGGACTGGGATGGACTGGGAGGCACTGGGGGGCACTGGGGCTGTGTCAGGGGTCAGTCTGAGCCCCATTTTCCCAGGAATGCTGAGCAGGGGTTTGGGTATCCCCATGTCCCTGGGCTCCCCATTTTCGTGGAGTTCTGCCCAGGGGTTTGGGCACCCCCTGTCCCTGTGTTCTCCTGTTTCCCCAGGAATGCTGACCACACTTTGGGCAGCCCCTGTGCCTGTGTTCTTCTCTTTTCCCAGGAATTCTAACTGGGGTTTGGGCACCCCCCTCTCCCACATCCCCCTCGTGGTTTTCCCAGGAATTCTTTCAGAGTTTGGGCACCCCACAATCCCTGATCCCCAGTGTTTCTCCAGGAATTCTTTCAGAGTTTGGGCACCCATCTCTCCCTGATCCCCTCGTTGTTTCCCCAGGAATTCTGACCGGGGTTTGGACACCCCCTGTCCCTGTGTTTTCCTCTTTTCCCAGGAATGCTGACCACACTTTGGGCACCCCCCTGTCTTTGATCCCCACTGTTTTCCCTGGAATTCTTTCAGAGTTTGAGCCTGTTCCCCCCTGTTTCCTCAGGAATTCTGACAGACTTTGGACACCCCCTCTCCCTGATCCCCCCCTCACTGTTTTCCCAGGAATGCTGAGAGAGTTTGAGCACCCATCTCTCCCTGATCCCCCTCGCTGTTTCCCCAGGAATTCTGACTGGGGTGTGGGAACCCCCCTGTCCCTGATCCTCCCTATTTCCCCAGGAATTCTGACTGGGGTTTTGTCCTTGTGTCTTCCTGTTTCCCCAGGAATTCTGACCGAGTTTGAGCACCTCCCTGTCCCTGATCCTCCCTGTTTCCCCAGGAATTCTGACTGGAGTTTGGGCACCCCCCTGTCCCTGATCCTCACTCTGTTTCCCCAGGAATTCTGACTGGGATTTTGTCCTTGTGTTTTCCTGTTTCCCCAGGAATTCTGACTGGAGTTTGGGCACCCCCCTGTCCCTGATCCTCCCTGTTTCCCCAGGAATTCTGACAGGCTTTGAGCACCCTCCTCTTCCTGATCCTCACTCTGTTTCCCCAGGAATTCTGACAGGCTTTGGGCACCCTCCTCTTCCTGATCCTCACTCTGTTTCCCCAGGAATCCTGACTGGGGTTTGGCACCCGCCTGTCCCTGATCCCCACTATTTCTCCAGCAATTCTTTCAGAGTTTGGACACCCCCTCTCCCCTCTCTATTCCCCAGCAACTCTCCCGGTGTTTTGCCCACCCCCGGAGCTCTCAGTGCCGCTGTTTTCCCGCTGTTTTCCCGCTGTTTTCCCGCTGTTTTCCCGCTGTTTTCCCGCTGTTTTCCCGCTGTTTTCCCGTGTCCCGGGCACGCTGACGCTGTTTTCGCTGTCGCAGGGATGCTGACGGTGGCGTGGTGGCTGCGCTGGTGCCTGCGGCAGGGCCGGCGGCTCCCGCACGTGTGGAAATGCGCGGCCGCGGTGCTGCTGCTGCAGGCGCTGGCGCTGCTGGAGCTGCTCGATTTCCCCCCCCTGCTCTGGGTGCTGGACGCCCACGCGCTCTGGCACATCGGGACCATCCCCCTCAACGTGCTCTTCTACAGGTCTGTGACACATCCTCTAATGCCATTTAAAATAAAATTTAAAATACAGGTCAGTGCCCCCCCCCCCCACTTAAAATAAAATCTAAATATAAATAAATTAAATTAAATTAAATATAAAATTAAAATAATTAAAATTAAATGAGTACTATAAAATTCAAATTAATAAAATTAAAAATGAAATAAAAATAAGGTAAAATTAAATTAAAAATTAAATAAAAAATTAAATAAAATTTAAAATACATGTCAGTGACCGCCCCATCCCCACTTAAAATAAAATATAAATATAAATAAAGTAAATAAAACATAAAATTTAAAATTAATAAAATTAAATTTATACTATAAAATTGAAATTAATAAAATTAAATAAAATTAAAAATATAATAAAAATTAAATAAAAAATTAAATAAAATTAAAAATACACATCAGTGGCCACCCATCCCATTTAAATAAAATTAAAAATACAGGTCAGTGACCCGCCCCCACTTAAAATAAAATATAAATAAAATATAAATATAAATAAATTAAGTAAAATATAAAATTTAAAATTAATACAATTAAATTAACACTATAAAATTAAAATTAATAAAATTAAGTAAAATTTAAAATAAAATTAAAAATACAGGTCAGTGACCCCCCCCTCCCCATTTAAAATAAATTAAATAAAATATCAAATTAAAATTAATAAAATTAAATTAATAAAAATTAAAATAAATAAATTTAAATTTATAATAAAATTATTAAAATTAAAAATAAAATTAAAATTAAATGAAATTAAGTTTAAAAATTAAATAAAATTAAAAATACAGGTCAGTGACCTCCCTTCCCCATTTAAAATAAAACTAAAAATACAGGTCAGTTACCCCCCAATCCTATCTAAAATAAAATTAAAAATAGGGGTGAGGGGCTCCCCAGGGAGGTGCAGGGGTGCAGAGCTTCCCCCCGGGGTTTGGGTGGGCTCTGCTGTGGTCTGGGGGTGTTGGGGGATCCCACTTGGAACTGGGATGCTCAGGGCCCACTGTGGCCTGTGGGGTTCTCAGTGTCCCCCTCTTAATTGAGGTGCTCAGATCTGTGGGGTTCTCAAGAGTATCCCCCTCTTGAAATTGGGGTGTTTAGATTTGTGGGGTTCTCAGGGTCCCCCTCTTAGTTGGGGTGCTCATATCTGTGGGATTCTGAGCCTCCCCCTCTTGAAATTTGGGGGCTCAGCACCCCCTCAGTTTCCCATGGGGTGCTGCAAGTCCCAAACTGAGGTGTTGGGGACCCCACTGTGGGTGCTGCGAGTCCTCCCTGTTGAAATTGGGGTGCTCAGCACCCCCTCAGTTTCCCATGGGATGTTCTTGGTCCCTGTGCCATGCCCAGACCCCCCCCTCCCCACCTTGAAATGGGGGTGCTGGAGGGACCCCAGGCTTGCTGTGCTCAATGTTGGGGTTCAAGGCCCCCCCCTGAACCCCTCCCTTGTCCCCCCAGTTTCCTGATGGACGACAGCCTCTACCTCCTGAAGGCCAACTCCGACCTCTTCAAAGTGGACTAGAGCTGCTGGGGGGGGTGGGCAGAGCCCCCCGTGCCCCCCCAGGGCTGTGCCCTGCCCTGTGCCAAGCAACCTCCCAGCCCCCCCTGGCCACGGCCTCCTGCCCCCCCCAGTTGCCTTCTGAGGTTTGTTTTACACCCCCAGACCCCCCGTGCCCCCCAGCTGGGCACAGAGGGGTCCAGGACAGCTGAGCCCCCCCCCAAAACCCTCCCCATGCTGAGCTGGGGACCCCCCCCATGAGGTGACGGTGGGTGATGGGGGACATGTGGGTGATTTGGGGGGGTCTGTGTGCATGGGGGGGCTCTGGCAGGGGTGGGGGGCGTTGTGTGGGTGCCTTGGGGCTGGGGGTGCCCCCTCCCAGCCCAGAGGGGCTGTGCCCCCCCCATTGCCCCCTCCCTGGGTGTGTTGTGGGATGTGAATAAAGCTGAGTTTGATCTGTGAGCTGCTGGCTTCGTGTCCCCTGCCCCAAGGGCACCCCGTGCCCCCCAGCCCCTGGGTTTGTCCCCCAGCCCCCAGTGTACCCCATTCCCTTCTGCTGTCACCCACAGTGCACCCCTTACCCCCCTGCCTCGCTCTGTCCCACCCCGCGTGCCCCAAAATTCCCTCCAGCTGTCCCCAACACCCTAAGTGTTCCCAAACCCCCTCAGCACACCCCACATCCCCCCATACCTGCCCTGCCCTGCACCCCCTTTCCCACCCTGTTCTTGCTCTCTGCCCCCCATTTGTGCCCCAAATCCCCCTGCTGAGACCCCCCCCCACCCATCCCATCCTCAGCCTTTATTGTCACCGTCCCCTGCCCTTTACTGTCACCATCCTGTGCCACAACCTGTGCCCTAATTGTCACCATCCTGTGCCACAACCTGTGCCCTTATTGTCACCATCCCCTGCCCTTTATTGTCACCATCCCCTGCCCTTTACTGTCACCACCATCCTGTGCCACCTCAGCCTTTACTGTCACCATCCTGTGCCACAACCTGTGCCCTTATTGTCACCATCCCCTGCCCTTTACTGTCACCATCCTGTGCCACCTCAGCCTTTATCGTCACCATCCTGTGCCACAACCTGTGCCCTTATTGTCACCATCTTTTGCCCTTTATTGTCACCATCCTGTGCCACAACCTCAGCCTTCATTGTCACCATCCTGTGCCACAACCTCAGCCTTCATTGTCACCAACCTGTGCCACAACCTCAGCCTTTATTGTCGCCATCCAGCCGGCGCTGCCTCCATCCCACCCCTCCCTTGGCTCTCCCGGGCAGGGTGACATTTCCCCACCATTTCCCGGCCATTTCCCGGGACTCCCCCTCACATTTCCAGCGGTTTTTGCGCGTGGGCGAAGAACACCCCATCCACATCATCCACGCCGGTGCGGAGCGCGGGGGGCATCGCGTAACAGCGCAGCTCCCGCAGCGCGAACCCCGCGGCCGCCAGCGCCTCCCGCACATCCGATTCCTGCAGCGGCACCACGGGCAGCCGAGCGGGACCCGCCAGGTAGAAGGACTCGCCCAGAGCCCCCAGCAGCACCGCGTGTCCCCCCGGGCGCAGCAGGGTCCCCACGTGGCTCAGAGCCCGCACGAAGGAGGCGCGGTCGGGGCTCACGGCCTCCAGGCAGAAGGCGGAGAGCAGCGCATCGGCCCGGGGGCGCAGCGGGGCCCCCAGAGGCTCCGGGCGGTGAACGTCGATGGGGAGGATCCGGCGGAGGCGCTGGCGGAGACGGCGCTGCTTGTCCTGCCACGGCTCCCTGGGGAGAGGGGGAATGAGGGAATAAGGGAATAAGGGATGTGGGATGGGGATGGGGGGTGTGGGGAGGGGATTGACCCCGAAAAACGCGGGGATGGGGGGGTGGGATCGATCCACACAGGGTTGTGGGGATGGGGTCAATGAAGAACAAACGGGGATGTGGGGGGATCAATGTAGCATCCATGGGGATGGGGTCAATCCAGCTTCCATGGGAATGTGGGGATGGGGTCAATGCAGTGTCCATGGGGATGTGGGGAGAGGATTGACCCAGAAAATGTGGGGGTGGGGGGGTGGGATCGATCCAGACAGGGATGTGGGGATGGGGTTGGTCCCATGGGGATGTGGGGATGGGATCATGGGATCAATCCAGCATTCACAGGGATATGGGGATGGGGTCAATCCATTATCAATGGGGATGTGGGGATGGGGTTGATCCAGTGTCCACGGGGATGTGGGGATGGAATCAATCCAGTGTCTATGGGGATATGGGGATGGGGTCAATCCATTATCAATGGGGATGTGGGGATGGGGTCAATCCAGTATCAATGGAGATGTGGGGATGGACTCAATCCAGTGTCCACAGGGACGTGGGAATGGGATCAATTCAGTATCTACAGGGATAAGGGGATGGGATCAACCTGGCACCCAGGGGAGTGTGGGGATGGGATCGATTTGGCACACACAGATCCCTGTAGGGATGGGAAGAACCCAGCACACGGAGGGATGTGGGGATGGGATCAATGCAGCAGACAAAGGGAGGTTAGGAGAGAATTCTGCAGGGATATGAGGTGGGATTGTGCAGGGAAGCAGGGATTGGGTGGGCATTGGCCTGGGACACACAGAGAGGTGGGGATGGGATCAATCCAGCACACACAGGGGTGTGGGGACAGGATCCTGCAGGGATGTGGGGTGGGATGCCCATTCCAGAACCCACAGGGACCCAGGGGCAGGATTGCAGCAGGACAAACCCAACACACACAGGGACAAAGGGACAGCATCTCCTGGGGATCAACCCAGCAGCTGCAGGGATGTGGGGAAATGGGATCCAGGAGGGATTGACCCAAGAGCCACAGGGATTTGGGAGCAGGATCAAGTGGGCACCCACAAGGACAGGCTCCTGTGGGGATCAACCCTTCACCCACAGGCTCAGAGAGAGGATCCCATGGATATCTGAGGCTGGGATCCTGCAGAGACAGGGGCTGTGAACCCATGGGATTTGGGAACACCGTCTGTGAGGATGTGGGGCCGTGATGCCACGGGATTTTGGCGACAGGGTCCTATAGGGATCCCCTCAGCATCTGTGGCAAAACGTGGCTGTGATCCCACAGGATCTACAGGGATCTGTGAGGACCTGGATCTGTGATCCCGTGGATTTTGGGGACACAATCCAGCAGGGACCCCCCCAGCACCCCCTTCCCGTGCCCCCCCGGCCCCCCTACCCGCGCCCCTCGATCTTGCAGACGTGCTGGATGAACGGGCTCCAGTCGAAGGCTCCGGGCTCCCCCCGCGCCCACCGGCCGAGCTCCTCCCGGTTCACCGCCAGGAAATCGGTGGCCACGATCTCCTCGAAGTGGTCGCAGGCACTCAGCAGTTGGTAGATGGTGGGGCCCGAGCCCACATCGATCAACGTCCGCCCTCGGATCTCACCTGGGAGGGGACAGGACATGTCTGGGAAGGACCGCCACAACAACCGGGAAAACCAGGCAGGAGCAGAGGATGCTCCGTGCCTCAGTTTCCCCGCCTCACTGAGGGTCCCCGGGAAAACCAGGCAGGAGCAGAGGAGCTGCCCCTGCGTGCTCCGTGCCTCAGTTTCCCCGCCCCGCCGCCTTCCTCTCTCACCGCTGGCGAAGGTCTCGGCCAGGCATCGCAGCTTCCAGGGCACCACGAACTCCTCGGAGGAGAAGTCGGCTCGGGGGGGGAGGTAATTGTTGCGCAGGTACGCGCGGGGGTCGAAGTGCTCGTAGCCCTCTCGGAGCGCGGCCGGGCTGCTCATGGCGAGGGGCTGCGGCTCCGGCCCCGCCGCCGCCGCTTTTTATCCTTGGCCGGCCCGGGAGGGGCCACGAGGAGCCGAGACAGCCCCATCCATCCACCCTGCATCCCTCCACCCATCCATCATCCACCCTGCATCCCTCCATCCGTCATCCAGCCCTCCTAACCCGGTTAGCGCCAGTGCCCCCGGGCCGCGGCCGGAGCCGATAACGGAGCTGATAACGGATCCGCCGCTCTTCCCGGGCTCTGGGAATCCAGGAATGCTGTCCCTGCGCCGGGGAGAGTCTGTCCCCACAGCCCGAGATGTGGCTGTGACCCCCCTGTGCTGCCCCAGCTCGTGGGGGTCCCGTGGGATGAGGATGGAGAGGGATTGGGATGAAGATGGAGGGGAATTGGGATAAGGATGAGGATGAAGAGGGTGGGAAAGGAGTGAGGATGGATAGGGATGAGGATGGAGGGGAATTGGGATAGGGATGAAGATGAAGAGGGTGGAAGAGGGGTGAGGATGAAGAGGGTGGGATAGGGATGAGGATGGAGGGGGATTGGGAGAGGGACAAAAATGAGATGGGGATAGGAGGGAACAGGAATGGTGTGAAATGGGGGTGGGAAAGGACTGGAATGGGATGGGGATGGAAAAATGTGGAGGGATTGGGGTGGATTGGGATGGGGAGGGGAATGGGAAGGGATTAGAATGAGGGGAGAATTGGGATTGGGATGGGGATGGAAAGGGAATGGAATGGTGTGGAATTGGGTTGGGAAAGGACTGGAATGAGATTGGCATGGAAATGTGGAGGGATTGGGGTGGATTGGGATGGGGAGGAGAATGGGAAGGGATTAGAATGAGGGGACGATTGGGATTGGGAAGGGGATTTGGATGGAAAGGCATTGGAATGATGTGGGGGTTGGGATGGGGCCCATCTGAGCTCTCCATCGCCCGTGCTGGACTCAGCCCAGCTCTGGCAGGAGCCGGTGCCACCTCTGCCAGCTCCCAGCGCTCCCAGTGCTCCCAGTGCTCCCAGGGCTCCCAGTGCTCCCAGAGCTCCCAGTGCTCCCAGTGCTCCCAGTGCTCCCAGGGCTCCCAGTGCTCCCAGTGCTCCCAGGGCTCCCAGAGCTCCCAGTGCTCCCAGTGCTCCCAGGGCTCCCAGAGCTCCCAGTGCTCCCAGTGCTCCCAGTGCTCCCAGTGCTCCCAGGGCTCCCAGCGCTCCCAGTGCTCCCAGCGCTCCCAGGGTTCCCAGCGCTCCCAGCGCTCCCAGCACCCCGGGCTAACGAGCAGGGTGGTTCCCACATTTGTGGCTGGGGGCGTTGTAAGACCCCAAACCCTTCCCGTGCCCGATCTGCGGGGGTGAGGGTGCAGGGCCAGGAGGAAGGAGCGGGACGGGGTCGGGGGAGGGGACAGGGAGGGGACAGGGCCTGGCGGGGGCCCAGGGACAGCGGGATCCGGACTGGGAACAGCTAATCTGGGCACTGCAGAACCTGGCACCGGGTGGGCGATGCGGGGGGGGGGGGGGGGGGTTATATAACCACAGCCCCCCCCACCCAGACCCCCCCAGTCCCATAAGACACCGGGTCCCTCCCGCTGCCGTGCCTCAGTTTCCCCGTGTGCCACACACGGCCCCCCCACCTTAAATCTTGCCCCCCACCCTTGTACCCCCCCAGAAAAGACTCTGCCGTGCCAAGGTAGAGTTTTTGTGGGTTCTTTGTGCGGTTTTATTGCCGTACAAAGAGCGCGGTTTGTACAACCCCCCCTCCCCATTCCAGCCCCCCCAGGCTTTCAGCGATCCTCATCCTCCTCCTCTCATTCCCTTCTTCTCGCCAGGGAAACTGAGTCACGCCGGAGCTGCCGGGAGCCCCCCGAAGGGCGGGAGCCCCCGACCCGCGGGGTCCTCATCCCCACCGGGCTCCACCGCGCCCGCAGCGGGGCGGGGTCCCGAGCGATGGGAGCCCACCCCCACCTGCCCCTTCCTTCTCCTGCTGCCTTTTCGGGGGGCGGCTGAGCTGACCCAGAGGGTCCCCCCAGCCCCCCCCAACATCACCCTCCTGCCCCCCCCCCCGCACCCCGACCTCCCCCGGCAACTCAGCCCCGCTGGGCTTCGTGCGAGAGGGAGCGGGAGAGGGTGCGGGGAACGCCGCCCTTGGCGCCGCGCAGGTCTGAGGGGGCAAAGAGGGGCACGGGGAAGGTGCGGGCGTAGGGCAGGAGGTGCTGGGTCAGGGGCTGCCCCAGGACCCCCACCCTGAGCAGCCCCCAGGGCGAGCGCTGCTCCAGCACCCGCACGGCCCCGCGCTGCTCCAGCGACTCCCGGCGCTGCGTGTCCGCCTCCCGCCGGCACCACCTGGGCACGGACAGAGCCTCACTGGGTCAGGGTCCTCAGGGTCCTGCTCTGCGCCCTCGGGGTCACCGCGCCCCGACAGGACCCCCGGAGACCCCCGTGTGCCGCCCCACTCTATGGGAGAATCCCCCATGTCCCAGCTCAGCCCCATAGGAACACCTGGAGACCCCCACGGGAACACCTGGAGACCCCCGTGTGCCGCCCCACTCTATGGGAGAATCCCCCATGTCCCATATCCCAGCTCAGCCCCATAAGAACCCCCGGAGATGCCCATAGGAACCCCTGGAGACCCCCATGTTCTTCTGGCCCCTTGTGGAATCCCGGCCTCCCCCCCAGTCCCTCTTGGATACCGCCCACCACCTCCCCCCGGAGCTTCCCTGACCCCCCAGGGACCTCCAGAAACCCCCAAACCCCCTGGGAACCTCCTAATTTGGGACACAAGACCCCATGGGAACTCTTGGGCTGCTCAAAACCCCATTGGAGTCTCCTACACCCCCAAACCCCCATGGAAACCCCCAACCCATCCCACAAACCCATGGAAACTCTGTATTTTGGGAGCCCCTCAAAACCCTATGGAGACCCCACATTTTGAGCCACTTGGAGCCCACCACAACCCCATGGAAACCCCACATTTCAGAACCCCACAACCCAAATGTTCACAAAAAAACCCCCAAATCCTCCAGCACCCGGTGCCCCCTGTGCCCCCAGCACCCCCTGGCACCCCTGGCACCATTGGGTCTGCCCAAGTTTGGGACTCTTGGGCCGCCCAAACCCCCATATTTTGGGACTCTCGGAGCCCCTCGAGACCCCACAATTTTGGAACCACCCCACAAACCCATGGAAACCCCACATTTCAGAACCCCACAACCCAAATCTTCACAAAAAACCCCCCAAATCCTCCAGCACCCGATGCCCCCCATAACCCTGGCACCCCCTGGGACCCCCTGACACCCCCTAGGACACTTGGGCTACCCAAACCCCCATATTTTGAGACCCTTGGAGCCCCTCAAACCCCTCTGGAGGCCCCACAATTTTGGAAGCACCCTACAACCCCATGGAAACCCCACACTCCAGAACCCCACAACCCAAATCCCCACAACAGAACCCCCCAAATCCTCCAGCACCCGATGCCCCCCATACCCCTGGCACCCCCTGGCACCCCCCTGGCCGTGCCCCTCACCCCTCCTCGGGTCGGGAGCTGAGCTCCAGGTCCAGCCACTCGGCACTGAAGGTTTCCCTCCTGCCCACGTCCTCCTCCTGCAGGCGGCAGCCCAGGCGGGCCGAGAGCGGCGCCCTGGATCCCTCAAGGCCCACCATGGCTCCTTTTCCCCCCTCCCCCTGTGCCCCTTCTGCTTTTATGGCCCCGCCGGGGCTATTTTGGGAGGCACCGAGCGCTGCCAAGGAGGGGGGGTGGCACTTCGGACACGTGTGTGGCACCCACGGGGGTGTCCCCTCCCCTTCCCGCATTGGGGACGCGGGGCAGACCCTGCCAGCAACGTGATGGCACCAGCAGGACCCGCCCTGGCACCTGCCCAGGGCACGGCTGGCCTTTCCCTGTCCCCTCTGTGCCACCCACAGCGGCCACAGCGCCCAGCTCGGAGGGACACTGGGGTCCCCTTCGCAGGGACATTGGGGTCCCCTTCAGAGGGGACATTGGGGTCCCCTTCGCAGGGACATTGGGGTGCCCCTCAGAGGGACATTGGGGTCCCCTTCACAGGGACATTGGGGTGCCATTCACAGGGACATTGGGGACAGCCCAGGACAGGGGTTTGGGGCTGTAGGGACTCCCAAATGGGCGTTTGTAGGGCCAGCAGTTGGGTGGCAGTGACCCATGGAGGTGGCCGGTGACAGAGGGGACAGGGCTGGTGACACAGAGGGGACAGGGCTGGTGACACACAGAGGATGTGACGATGGTGACACAGAGGACAGGGCTGGTGACAGCCCCCAGAGCTGCCCCCAAGTGTGGGGGTCCCACCCCAGGGGATGAACGCAGGGCTGGAGGGACACTGGGGACAGACAGACAGACAGAGATGCTCCAGGTGGATGGAGCTGCTGGTGCCACCATGGCTTGGGGACAGTGCCACCCACAGCCAGCGCCCCAAGGAGCCTGGACCCCCCCACCTTTAGCACTGGGGGGGTCTTCAGGGTGACCCCAGCCCCACATCTGCCCCCTCCCCTCCATTCAGTGTCTGACACAGCCACACAGGAAACACAAACCTGCAAACAGTGCAAGGCTTTAATTCATCCCCCACAAATTTGGGGGGGGGTCGGGGGGTCTGGACCCCCCCAGACCCTCAGGGGGGTGCAGAGAGCCCTGGGGGGGGGCTGTGGGTGCCCCCCTCCCCAGCACAGCCCCCACACTGCTGCTGCTGCTGCTGCTGCTGTTTTTAGAGCAGCACACGGAGCTCACACGGAGCTCACAGGTAGAGGAGGAGCTGCAGCCACCCCCGCACCCCCCCACGCACCCCCACCCCCAACACCCCCCCGTGCACCCCCAAAAAGGAGCAAAGTCTCTGCTTAAGGCAAATCCCGCGCTGGCTCCGCCCGGAGCTGCAGCTTTGGGAAGGAAGGAGGGGGCTCAGCCAGAGCCAAGGGGAGATTTGGGGGGTCCCCAGTGGTGGCACCGGGGTGGGGGGGGGGGGTCACAAATTGTGCCTTGACCCGGTGAGCCTGGCACAGGGCTCAGCTGTGACACGGCCACCACCTCTGTCCCCTCTTCCTCACGGAACTGGGGAGCAGTGACAGCAAACGGGGGGTGCCAGTGACAGCAATCTGGGGGTGCCATTGACACCAACCTGGGGGTGCCAGTGACAGCAAACGGGGGGTGCCAGTGACACCAATCTGGGGGTGCCAGTGACACCAACCTGGGGGTGCCAGTGACACCAACCTGGGGTGCCAGTGACCCAACCTGGGGCTGCCAGTGACACCAATCTGGGGGTGCCAGTGACACCAACCTGGGGGTGCCAGTGACACCAACCTGGGGTGCCAGTGACCCAACCTGGGGGTGCCAGTGACACCAACCTGGGGGTGCCAGTGACAGCAAACGGGGGGTGCCAGTGACACCAACCTGGGGGTGCCAGTGACCCAACCTGGGGCTGCCATTGACACCAATCTGGGGGTGCCATTGACACCAACCTGGGGGTGCCTGTGACACCAATCTGGGGGTGCCATTGACACCAATCTGGGGCTGCCAGTGACACCAACCTGGGGCTGCCATTGACACCAACCTGGGGGTGCCAGTGACACCAACCTGGGGGTGCCACGACACCAATCTGGGGGTGCCAGTGACACCAACCTGGGGCTGCCATTGACACCAATCTGGGGGTGCCAGTGACACCAACCTGGGGCTGCCATTGACACCAACCTGGGGCTGCCAGTGACACCAACCTGGGGATGCCATGACACCAATCTGGGGGTGCCAGTGACAGCAATCTGGGGGTGCCAGCTGAGCCCCCAACCCATTTTTGGGGAGGGGGGGCCCTGCCCGGCCCCCAGGGCAGGGATTTGGCACAGAACAGTCAGGTCCAGGCCCCCCTGAGCATGGGGGGAACCGAGGTGGGAGGAGAGGTTGAGTCTCCCTGGCTGGTAGTGGGGGGACCCCTCCTCGCCTGGGGGGGTGCAGGGTCCTGTCCCCATGGCCAGAGAGCAGAGAAGGTTCTGGAAGGTCCTCAGGGCTTGGGGCAGAGCTCGGCCACGCGCTGGCGCAGGTGGAAGGCGAACTCGAACATGGTGGCAGCCAGGCTCTGGTGGATCAGGTACCTGGGCAGGCGACCCTGGGGACACAGGACAGGGACACAGGGACCTGAGGGACCATTTGGAGCTGGGGATTGTCCCCGTCTCACCCTAGGGGGCTGCAGGGACACAGAGCCATGAATGAGGGCTGGGGGTTGGTCCCATCCCGCTCCAGGGTGTTCCAGGATTTGGGGCTGGGGGCTTCAGGGGCAGAGGTGAGGGCTGGGCTGGGGGATGTCCCCTGTCCCATCCTGGGGGGTTCCAGGGATGGGGACATAAGGCCATGAGCAAGGGCTGGGCTGGGGGCTCTCCCCTGTCCCATTCTATTCCATCCCATCCTGTTCCAGGGATGCAGGAGCCACGAATCAGGGCTGGGGCTGGGCTCTATCCCCCACTAAACTCCATCCCACCCCACCCCATCCCACCCTGTCCCACCCCAGAGGGATCCAGGGATGCAGGAGCCACAAATGAGGGGTAGGACTGGGCTCTGCCCCCATCCCATCCCTTCCCACCCCATCCTGTCCCATCCCATCTCATTCCAGGGATGCAGGAAGCCACGAATGAGGGTCGGGGCTGGGCTCTGCCCCCATCCCACCCCATCCCATCCCATCCCTCCCCACCCCAGAGGCCCCAGGGCTGCAGGAGCACCGCTGGGCGGAGCTGCGGCTCCCGGGGAGCTCCGATCCGCTCCGATCCGGGGGAGGAACCGCAACGTGCTTGGATTCCTCTAAAAAAGCCCTGCACGACTCACCCCCCCCCCCCCCCCCCCAACCGCCTCGGCCTCGGCTCCGAGGTGGGAGATCCACGAAAAAAAAATAAAATAATAATCCTTGGCTCTGGGGGGGAGGGAGCTGAGGCAGGGCTGGGAACTGGCACGGAGGGATGAGTGGAGAACGATCCCGAGGGTCGGGCAGGCACAGGACACTCCCCTGCCCTGGGATTGCGGTGGTCCAGCACAGATCTTTTCCTGGAGGGGGGGTTTTCCCTCTGGAGGGGGGTTTTCCCTCTGGAGAGGGGTTTTCCCTCGGATCAGGGGCAGGAAAAGTGCGAGGCCGCTGTCCCAGGGGCCGTTTCACACCCACAAACACACGGGCGGGATGCTCCCTGCCCCGAGGAGCAGGCAGGGATGAGCCACGGGCTATAAATACTCGGCCAGGGCCAAAGGGAAGAGCCGGGAGCTGCCGAGGGGTCCGGGCTGGGCTGGCAGAGCCCCTGGGGAAGGCGCTGGGAGCACTTGGGGGTTATTAATAGCTCGGCATTCCTTCCACGGCGGGGGCGGCGCCGGCACAAGCACAAGGACAAGGAACCTCTTTTCTTGCCGAGCCCCACCACGGGGGGGTTGTTATCCATCCCCCTGCCCCAAAACCGTGATGGGCACGGGATCCACGGGAGGGAAACACATCCCCGAGGGGAGGAAAACATCCCTGGGCACAACCAGGGTGGGCAGGATCCGCTCCATCCTGCTCTGGGCCCTTCCCAAACCTTTTCCCGAAGCGTTTGGCTGGGCTCAGGGGGAGGGGAAGGGGCCGTGGGAGGGGAGGGGAGGGGAGAAGAGAGGAGGGGGCAGCAGCGCTGCAGCACAGCCGAGGGATGAATGAATGGAGCCTTTGTGCTGCTGCTGCTGCTGCGGCAGCGCCGTTACCACGCCAACCCTCGGCGGAGGAAGGAACGGGGCCAGCTCCGCTCCCGCTCCCGCATCCGCCCCGGTCCCTCCGTGCTCTGCCGGGACACCGGCAAGGGCAGGCAGCTCCACAAACAGCTCCGGAGCTGGGGCAGCTCCTTCCTCCCCCGGGGAGGGGGGATTTGGGGCGGTTGTGGTCGTGCCAGGGGGTTATGGAGCCACTCCAAAGTGTTCTCGGCACAAAAGTTGCTTCAAAGCGGGTTTGGTCAGCAAGGAGGATTAAAAACTCCTCTCACCCGTCAGAAGTGACACCCCTAAGTAAGACCTGAAATAAGGAAGAGCTTCCCAAACTCCCACTGGGAAAGGAGGGGGATTTTGGAGGAGTTTAACCCCCCCACTTGCCAAACCTGAGTCCCTTCAGGGCAGTGCTTGCTAAGGGGGCACTTGTGTGGCTGCTGGGATGCTGGAGCAGGGCCTTGGGCTGTGCTGGGGATGGGACTCAGCTGCCTCACCCAGGAACTGCCTTTTACCTTCAGATCTGTGTTGAGGATCCAGATGAAGGTGCAGACCTTGGCATTGCTGGGACATTTCAGCACGATGAATCCTCCAGGTCCATTCTCACCCCTGTGCAGGAAAAGCCAAGAGGGTCAGGCTGGAATTCTGGCTGGGATTCTCTGTGGATGCACCACATGGAGCTGAGCCTGGCAGCAAAATCCAGAGCCCAGTGGGGCAGGAGCAGATGCTGGGAGCCTGGGAAGGTGTGTGCCTTGGCTCCAGGTGCACGAGCCAGCACGGCAGGGCAGCTTTCCCACAGGTGCCTTGGCAGTGCCAGTGCCAGGGCTGCTGGTGGAGCAGCAGCTCTGCCTCTGCACTGTGCCAGCTGTTCCTCATGGGAAGCTTTCCCAGGCACAACCCTGGGAGCAAACAAGAGGTCCCAAGAAGCTCTGCGTGCTCAGGACAGGCTCAGCACTTATCACTCCAGCCCCCAGATCCTTCTCAGCACCATCTGATCTGTCTCTGAGACGGGAGCTGTGCACACACAGCCCAAATACAGATTTCCCTTCCCTCTTCAGAACACGCTATTTTTGCTGTGTGCCTTCTTTAAAGGATTTTTCCAGGCCCTGAAGTCCCCAGTTCCTAAATAGACTGAGGCAGCTCCAACAGCTCTGAGATAAAATGTCAATTACTTTAACCAGATTATTGAGAAAACCGAAGTCGGAGTGTGCAGCAGCACAGCTGGGCTCTGGCAGGAACAAGGAGTCCTTGTCTGATGAGCCTGACCCTGCTGGGATCCATCACCAGCCTGTCCCTTTGGAAGGGGAGAGGCCAAAGCCCTGCTGAGATTTTAGGAGCTGC
Source organism: Agelaius tricolor (assembly GCF_023055355.1). Classification (NCBI taxonomy): domain Eukaryota; kingdom Metazoa; phylum Chordata; class Aves; order Passeriformes; family Icteridae; genus Agelaius; species Agelaius tricolor. The sequence goes on from NW_027269291.1 coordinate 3,124,162, forward strand.
TCCATCCTCGTTTCATCCCTCAATGCCTCAAATTCAGTTGATGAAGAGCAAAAGGCATGTGAGAGGCTCAGAGCCACATCCAGCTGTTTACTGCCCCTCAGAAAACCCTGTTTGGGAATTAACTGTTACATAAACAGGATGTGGGACTGGGATAGAGTTTGTTACTGGTCAGCACCTCCACTCCCCTGAGCTGGGAAACGCCCCAGCACTGCTGACAGCACAGAGAGTTTCTCGAACAAAAGGAGACGAACAAGGGAAGCGAGGTTCAGCTCCACAAATAGCTCAGCTTCCTGCAAATCCTGCCAGCAAGGCAGCAGGGCTTGCAGTGAAGCTTGGAGCTCTGGAGAAGTGCGTGATCCCAGCTGAAAAAACAGCACCTGCCTCTCACCTGACGTACTTGGAGAGCGGAGGCTTCAGGCTGTGCGTGGTCGACATCCCTGAGGACACGTACCTGTCTCTCCTCCTCTCGATCCGACGCACGTTCACAAAATCCCTGCACAAAGAAAGGCCTTAAAAACACAGCAGGGACGTGGAGGGGGGCAGATGCCTCTCTTTGGGCTGCTGGGAGAGGCTGGGGCAGGGCTGTGTCAACACAGGGAGGCACAGCCGAGGTATCTGGGAGCCCGACTGAGCGAGGTTTGGAGCTGGGAGAATCCTGCCAAGAAGAAATTTCAGGGGCTGCTCACACTTGGGAGCGTTACCTGCACAGCCAAGCAGCCCTACCACGGTGACACCAGCAGCTCAGAGCATTCCCAGAGGGGTCTCCCCATGGTTTGGGGGGTGTTTAGGGGCAGTGTGGGATGAACTGACCTTGGGGACACCACCCCACCAGCAGCTCCGGCCGCCACGTCGTATGAGACGATCGTGTTGTCCTCAACCCGCTGCAAGATCTGGAAAAGGGCAGGGGAAATAAATCAAAAGAAAGGAGATTTGCTCAGATTGTGCCTCCAAGCCTGCACGTGCCAAGAGGATGCAGCCCCTCCCATAAATCAGCACCGGGATCGGATCTTTTGGGGCAGAGGGTGACGAGCGGTGCGTGCGTGGTTTCATCTCCCGAGTTCCTCTCCACAAGGCTTAGATCCCCTCAGCAGGTCTGGCTCAGCCCTGGCCCCTGTCCCTGCCCACCTCTCAAAAGAAGGGAGATTTGCTCAGATTGTGCCTCCAAGCCTGCACACCAAGAGGATACAGCCCCTCCCCTAAATCAGCACCAGGATCTGATCTTTTGGAGCAGAGGGCAACGAGGAGTGCGTGCATGGATTTGGCTTGTGAGTTTTTGGGGGGCACAGGTGCCACTTCCAGCTCTCCTCTATGAGGCTCAAACCCCCCCCAGCAGGTCTGGCTCAGTCCTGGCCCCTGTCCCTGCCCACCTCTCTCAAAAGAAGGGGGATTTGCTCACATTGTGCCTCCAAGCACCGATCTTTTGAGGCAGAGGGCGATGAGCGGTTTGTACGTGGGTTCATCTCCTGAGTTTTTGGGGGCACAGGTGTCACCTCCAGCTCCCCTCTACGAGGCTCAGACCCCTCCCAGCAGGTCTGGCTCAGCCCTGGCCCCTGTCCCTGCCCACCTCTCGGGCTCTTGGCCGGGCCCAGGCGTGCAGCCGGCTGGAGCGCACGGATGAGCGGCGGAGATTTAACGCCTCGGTGCCTGGGATCCAGCTCGGCTCCAGCCCTGCCAGCAGCCTGTGCTGGATGGGGAAGCTCCAGCTCTCTCCGCTCCAAGGAGCTCCTGTGATTAAGCCATCTTTGTCCAGCACGCTCACCTGGCAAGCTGCCACTGTTCTGTTCCACAGGATCATCTTCTCGGGCTGCAGAATCACCTCCTGGTAAACCATTTCAGGGGAGCACTGCAGGAAAGCCTGAGGACACAGCCAGAGCAGTCAGCCAGACCCTCTGCTCCCCTTGGGGGGATTATTTTTAAGGAAAACAGGGTAAAACACAAAGGACAAATGGGAATACAGGTGAGGGGAGGGGTGAGGCCAGCCTGGCTCCCCTGCATGCAAAGCCATGGCTGTCATCCCTCTGTCCCAGAGCTCCCAGGGGCCTGGAGGGCACACGTGGGGTCAAGAAGGATACACAGACCTCAGGATTTGGGAGCCACTGAGCTCTGCCTGTCTGCCCCTCTCCCACGCTCAGCAGCTCCCCATGCACCATTGCTTTGAGAAGTTGCATTTTTGACTGTTTTGTGGTTTTTTTTTTTCCCAAGCCATTCCAAGCTCCAGCACACACAGCACCCATTCCATTCCCCCCCAGTCCCCACGGGAGCAGGGATCTTCAGAGGCAAACAGTTCATGCAGCAAAGTGGGACCATCCAGCTTTTGCTGGTGAGCACAGAGCTGCTCCACTGGCAGCTCCTGCCAGCGAGGCAACATATGCACTGGAACAAAGAAAAGCCACGGCAGCACCGACGCTTCATTAAAACGTGGTTCCCAGCCAAGCCACTCCAGCTTGGGAGAGGGCACAGAGCAAGGCACTTCTGAGCTGCTCTGCCCCGTGCCAGGCAGCAGCAGAGGCACACTCAGCCCTGGCCTTGCTGGCAATTAGTTCCAATTAGCCTCCTTGGTCAGATTAGTCCGAGATGCTGAGGTTGGAAGCGACTCTTGCAGTCACCTGCTCCCGATTCTACCAGCGGAGTCTGGGGCCTTGGATATTTACTGGGGAGTTTGTCTGCTGGCCAAGGGGTTTTCCTGGAGAGATTCCCCAGTGCTGTTCATCTGTCTCAAGCACAGGGAGCGTGTTCTGCAGCCTGACCTGTGCTGAAAGCTGAGCTGTGGCTCTTCCCCCGTGCCAAAGAGAGCAAGGAATGGGCCCGAGGATGTTCTTACCTTTAAAATAAAGGTCTTGCCGTGGAAAGGGATTTCAAAAGTGTAAACAACATCACCAAAGTCCTGTGCAAGAGATGAGAAAGTTGTGTTTTTCTCAGTAAAAAGGGATCATTTCTATTTAGGGTGAAGTTTGCTAAAACTCTGAGGCTCCTGTCATCCCCTACTCCCCACACCAAGCAGCGACCTCAGCACAGAAACCGCCCCGGGCACATTTCAGTTGGCCATGCCTAAATTTCCATCAACAAAACAATATCCAGAGAGGCAGCAGGGATGAGACAGAAAAAGAATCCACCCCGTGCCAGGCTGCAAACCCCACGTCAAGGTCACATTCTCTTTGTAGCAGCACTGGGGTGCAAAAGGGTTTTGCTGCCAGGGCTGCTGGTGTTACCTATGGCTGAGAGGAGCCTCCCTGGAGGGGCTGGGGATGGGCAGATGAAAACCTTTCATCATTAGCCCTGTGTTAAACTCTGATTAGTCTATTTAAATCCATCCCCCTTTGGAAAAAGAAAACAATCTGCCCAGCTAGTTTGGCATCAGACAAAGGATCACTTGACAGGGGAATTTGAAACACCAGATGAGACAGCAGTTTGCAGGATTCACACCCCCCAGTTGTGTTTGAACCTTGTGAAACAAGGTTGGGTTTGGGGGGCAAACCCCTCCTCTTTCTCTCCGCTCTTCAGAGAGAAAAAAGAGCTCTGTGCACCCCAGAAAAGTCTGGAGTAGGCAGAGCCACATCCCAAATTCACACCCCAGGTCCCAGGTGCTGGGGAAGGGGCTTTGGGTATGGGAAGAAAAGTTAGTGCCCCACATGGGCCAAGACTCCAGTTTGGGCCCCCAGCAGGCTCAAAGGCACCTGATCATGGAACAAGGGCAGGACTGGAGCTGTGGGACCAACCTTCCCCTGCTCCTTCCCATGGTTCTGCATCCCAAAGGTGACCTGGCCACCCCTGCCCTCCCTCCGGACAGAGGGAGGAGGGAAGGGCTCTCTCCTGTCAAACTGCAAGGCAATTAAAGGTCTAATTAAATAAGAGGGGGATTTTACATTTAACTGAACTGGAATAGATTCCTAATTCAATCAGGTAATTGTAACGCTTGTTAATTTTTCATGGCGCAAGGAGGTTTCCAAAGCCTCGTTTGTCCTGGTTTTTGCTAAGCCATCCATGCCCTCTGCCAGCTGGGGAGGAAAAAAAACCACACTTGCATTGTTTTTCTCGAACTTCCAGTTCTCCTCCTGGGCAAGGATTTGGTCCACAACCTCCATGGCCTCTTTGCCTTGTCGGACATACTCCTTTTCCTGGGGAAAAAGGGAGGATTTTACCTTTAGATTTCATTAGCTGGGCGTGCAGGAAGCTTGAGGAGTGTGAATGTGTGTGTGTGTGAGGCTGCTCCCCCCTCCCTGGGCTGGCAGAGGGAAAGGGGATCAGAAATCTCTTAATTTGGGTCACAGAGGCCTCATTTTGGAGCTCCAAGTCACGCTCCCCGCCCTGGCTTGGATCCACACACCAGCTGCTCCCGATGGCTCCTGCCTTACAGGAGGGTTTCCAGCAGGCAAAGGGCTCTGGGATGTGCAGCTTCCTTCCTGGAGGAGCCACAACAGGAGCAGGATCTCTTGGAAAATGGCACCAAGCCTGTGGCCAGCCAGGTTGTGGGGCCACCCCTCAAGCCAAGGGGACAGGTGAGGTGATGCCCATCTCAGAATGTGACCAAAGGAGCAGGGATGGAAGGGGGAAGGGAAAGGGACAGGCAGAACACATCCCTGTGGGATGCTGCAGGGAGAACACACAGCCCTGGGGAAGGGGGATAAAGCTGGGGGGCTCAGATGACCCCTCTTGGGTGGGGACACAGAGGGGACTCAGCCACACGTCCCCACAGCTGAGGGGTTTGGAATGGGGGGCAGCAAAACCTGACTGGGGAAACTCCCACAGCCCCAGATCAGCTGGAGCTGAGGGCAGGGCCAGGCCCTGTTTACCTGAGTTGTCAAGGCCTTCCTCCCCACACCTTCCTCATCAGACTCGTTGTCTGAGCCTACAACAAGGAAGCACCAATTAACTCAGAGTTAATGAACACCCCACAGGTACCACCTCCCTCCCTTCTTGTGATCCCTGTCCCTCATCCAGCAGGAAGGGCTCTCAGTGAGGATGACTCCCTGAACACCTGCTCCAGAGGGCTGAGCTCATCCTGGGTGTCAGCTGTACCAGGAACAGTGCTCCAGAGGGCTGAGCTCATCCCTGTGCCAGCTACACTGGGACAACTGCTCTGGAGAGCTGGGCTCATCCTGGGTGTCAGCTACACTGGGACAAGTGTTCCAGAGGGCTGGGCTTGTCCTGGGTGTGAGCTACAGTGGGAAAAATAAAAATATTCCAGAGGGCTGAGCTCATCCCTGTGTCAGCTACACTGGGAAAAGTGTTCCAGAGAGCTGGGCTTGTTCTGGGTGTCAGCTACAGCAGGAAAAGTGTTCCAGAGGGCTTGGCTCATCCTGGGTGTCAGCTACAGCAGGAAAAGTGTTCCAGAGGGCTGAGCTTGTCCTGGGTGTCAGGACAACTATTCCAGAGGGCTGAGCTCATCCCTGTGTCAGCCACACTGGGACAAACTGCTCTGGAGAGCTGGGCTCATCCTGGCTGTCACCTCCACTGGGACAACTGCTCTGGAGAGCTGAGCTCACCCCAGTGTCAGGCACAGCAGGACAATCCAGCTGAGATGTCCCCCTCCCACGTCAGGAGCTCTCTGGTGCCACCAGCCCTCATCCCCACCCCTGTGCCCTCACCCCAGGGCAGCATTTCCCAAGCACACAGCTCAGAGCATTTAATCCCAAGCCCACACAAAGCTCCAGTGCTCCAGGGAGCTGCAGCCAGGCTGGCAGGGATGAGGGCAGCACCAATAAAAAGGTGCTGCCATGTGGAGAGTGTGGCAGTGCCACCCCTGTCCAGGGGCAGGAACAGAGAGAGGAGAGGGGACCCTGTCCTTCAGAGTCAGGCTCTGCCAAGGCTGGTGTGGTTGGGATAACAGGCAGAGCTCTGTCCAGAGATGATGGAGGTGAGGAATTCCATGGTGGGATGGGCATGGCAAGTGAGGTGATGGCACAGGTGACCTTACCTGCAAAGGACTCGGGTGGGGAGTAGAACTGTCCCTCGGAGAGGGCTCTGGGGTACAGCAGTGGCCTCGAGGCTGCAGCCTGGGCTGCCAGGAACCCTGGGAATGGGAGCACAAGGATTTAACACCTGGCAGGCTGTGGGACCCCAGCCCTGCCAAAACACCCTCTTTGTTTTTCCCATGTCTTTTCCCACTGACACCAGCCAGCCTCAGCTCCTGTTGCCTCAGCTTTTGTCTGAGATGTTTTATCTGCCCCGGAGATCAATGGGCTCTTCTGCCTGTCAAATAATCCAAAGGCGATTAAACATCTAATTAAATAAGAGCTTCCCCTGGAAGCAATTTGGAACCTGAGCCTAATCCAATAGAGGCATTAAACACTTGATCATTTTTCAATCTAAAGCCTCCTTGCAAGACCCAAACATCCTCTGGTGCTTTCCAGTCAGAGCATTTCTGATTGAGCCCAGCCTGACAAATGTCCCTCTTATGTTTGGTGTCACTTCCCAGCCAGTGACTCCTGGGAGAGGGACAAAGCTCCCTAGAAGGACCCTGGAAGCCACAGGGTGATGTGAGAAGCATGAGGTCAGCCCCAATCTCTGCTCAGTGTGACCTCAGAGACCACAGAATTTCACACCCCATCCTTCACCCTGTGCCACAGAATGTGTCTGTGACTCCAGCAGCCCCTCTGGAAAGGGCTCCAGCCAGATCCAAACACAGATATCAGGGACAGGGAGTCCAACACTCTGCCTGGCATTTGCCTCCCTGTTTCCAAACACTTTCTCCCATGCAGAGCTGAGCTCTGTCTCCAGCATGTCTGGCTGCAGGATCCAGCCATTGGGAAATCTGGCACATTTTTTCTCCCCTCAATTAAAAGATGCTTTTTATAATCTGGTATTTTCTACCCCTGAAGGGACTTGTTGACCATAACAGATCTGAGTCAGGCACTTCCCATCCCAGCCAGCCTTTCCCAGAAATGTCAGATCAAGGTGCTGCCAGAGCAGGCCTGGTTGGATTTGTCCAACTCTTACCAGAGAGGAGCAAAAATACTCACATCGTTCCTCTTCTGCTTCCTGAGTTAGGACTTTAAAATCCAGGAACCAGGTCTCCAGCCAAGCAATGACAAATGAGACAATGGGAAGCAAATACCCAAAAGCCCCTTTGGTCAGAAGCTGTGTGGAAAGAAGCAGAAACCCCAAGGAATGACCCAAACAGGGAATAAAACATCACTGAGAAATCACAAAGCGACTTCCAGGAAAACCAACCTCAGACAGGATGACCTTGACAATCAGGAAGGCACTGGATACCAATGTGGTGACCTGAAAAATAAAGTGGCCAGAGCTCAGATCCCTGAGAAGCCAAGGAGGAGAGGGAGAACCCCCAGAGGAGAGGCTGGGCCGGCTCCTTACCGCGATCACCCACCAGTGGCGCAGGCGCACGACGGCGTAGCCCAGGAGCAGCACAACGAACCGAAACACAGCCAGGAGCTGCAACCACAAACAGCCAGCACCAGCAGTCACTGCCCCTGTCCCTCTGCCAGCTGCTGGGAGGGCAGGGACAGGTGCCAGCTCCTGGCTGAAAGCTGCACCAGGAGGATTCACCGAGGTGGGCAAGGGGAGAGCCCAAACCCTCCCGGCCCCACTGAGCTCCAGGGCCCTGCAGGAGGCTGAGATACTCACAAAGATATCAAAGAATGAGGTCTTGAATTTGTAGTTGATGATTTCATCCTTCAGGTTCTCCTTGATGCCCACCTTGGTCTGAGGGAGACAGGGAAGCAGGAAGCTGATAAGAAACTGATGGGAGAAGGAGCTGAGCAGAGCTCGGGGTTAGGGCCAGGTCAGGGAATGCACCTGGAATAAAAATGGTCCCACAGGCCCAGTGTGGGCTCCTCTGGCAGCACAGCACCAGGGAGGATCCCATGGCACATTTCCTGCCTGGGATGTGCCAGGATTCACAGGGATTCACACCAGGTTCCCCCCAGGAGCATGGGTAGGGCAGGAGGGACATTGAGGACCTTTAGGTGGGACAGGAGGGACATTGAACACCTTCAGGTGGGACAGGAGGGACATTAAACACATTTAGGTGGGACAGGAGGGACATTGAACACCTTTAGGTGGGACAGGAGGGACATTGAACACCTTTAGACGGGACAGGAGGGACATTGAACACCTTTAGGTGGGACAGGAGGGACATTGAACCCTTTAGGTGGGACAGGAGGGACATTGAACACCTTTAGGTGGGACAGGAGGGACATTGAACACCTTTAGGTGGTGCAGGAGGGACATTGAACCCTTTAGATGGGACAGGAGGGACATTGAACACCTTTAGGTGGTGCAGGAGGGACATTAAACACCTTTAGGTGGTGCAGGAAGGACATTAAACACCTTTAGGTGGGACAGGAGGGACATTGAACACCTTTAGGTGATGCAGGAAGGACATTGAACCCTTTAGGTGAGGCAGAAGGGACATTGAACACCTTTAGGTGGGACAGGAGGGACATTGAACACCTTTAGGTGGGACAGGAGGGACATTGAACACCTTTAGGTGGTGCAGGAGGGACACTGAACCCTTTAGGTGGTGCAGGAGGGACATTGAACCCTTTAGGTGGGACAGGAGGGACATTGAACCCTTTAGGTGGGACAGGAGGGACATTGAACACCTTTGGGTGGTGCAGGAGGGACATTGAACCCTTTAGATGGGACAGGAGGGACATTGAACACCTTTAGGTGGTGCAGGAGGGACATTAAACACCTTTAGGTGGTGCAGGAAGGACATTAAACACCTTTAGGTGGGACAGGAGGGACATTGAACCCTTTAGGTGGGATAGGAGGGACATTGAATCATTTAGATGGGACAGGAGGGACATTAAACACATTTAGGTGGGACAGGAGGGACATTGAACCCTTTAGGTGGGACAGGAGGGACATTAAACGTTTTTAAGTGGGGATTTCCAACACCCAAATCCTTGGCTCAGCACAGCCAGTGCCACCTTTCCCTCACAGCCTGGAATCTGTCACCTGCCATTGCTGCCCACCTCATCCAGGTGGCAGATTCCAGAGGAATGGGAGAAAACATGGGAAAAAAAAAAATGGAAAAGCACAGGAAAAATGTTCCTCAGGAGCCTTCAGTGACACACTGAACATCTTCCTGTGGGAGCTGCCAGGGTCACTGAGGACCTGGGGGGATTTAAAAAGCAAAGCACTGAGGGGTCCCTTCTCCCTCCAGCTGGCTTCCCACAGCTCACAGCAGAGCTCCAGGAAATCTGAGGGAGGAAGGGAAGCAGCAGGATCAAACATGCTGGAAAAGGAGAAGAGAGAGGAGAGGGGGATGCACAGCCCAGGCTGCAAGAGGCAAAACCACCCTGGGATTGACAGGAGTGTGGAAAAAACTCATCCTGAGATAATCCAGGGTCTGACAGCCCTGCTCCTCTGGCCACCATAAATCCTGGGAGGCTGGAATGGCTGTCTGGGAGGAAGTGGAGGGCTCAGGTAACTGGAACAAATGCTTCACCTTTAGGCTATGGCTTTGGATGCAGCCCAGCTGGCTGGGAGCTGGCAGAGCCAGCAGCTGCTGGAGCTGGGGCCAGTCCTTGGCAAGCCAGGGTGTCCTGGCACTCCAAGGGCAGCCACTGGGAAAGGATCCCTGTGGGTCAGGGCTCTGGCTCCAAACCCAGGGCCAGGGAGGCAAAAAGAGGGGGGTGAAGCTGGGCTGTGGCCACAGGACTTGGGCCAGCTTGGCTGAGTGGCCACCAAAATCCTCTTCCCCCTCTCTGTGGCTCCATGGGATGCTGCAGGAAGGGAGGGAAAGCTTTGGGTGAGGACTTTTGGGGGGTATTTTGGCTGAGTTCCCATCAAAATCCTCTTCCCCCTCTCTGTGGCTCCATGGGATGCTGCAGGAAGGGAGGGAAAGCTTTGGGTGAGGATTTTTAGGGGATGTTTTGGCTGAGTGGCACCAAAATCCCCTTCCCCCCCTCTGTGGCTCCATGGGATGCTGCAGGAAGGAGGAGACACAGGAAAAACTTAGGGTGATGCTTTTTGGGGGTGTTTTAGGATGGTTTTTGTGGGGGTTTTTTAGGAGTGTTTTGGCTGAGTGGCCACCAAAATCCTCTTCCCCCCCTCTGTGGCTCCATGGGATGCTGCAGGAAGGGAGGGAAAGCTTTGGGTGAGGATTTTTGGGGTTGTTTCTGGTGTTTCTGGTGGATGGACTGTAAGGAACAGTTGGTGGTGCCAGTCCCTAGCAGAGGAGTGTCCTGGTACTCCAAAGACAGCACAGGCAACCTTTGGAAAGGGATCCCTCCCAGTCTGGGATATTTAAATATAAAGCAAAGGGGCAAAAAATAGAAATAGAAATGTATAAAATGATAAATATAAAACAATGTATAAAATGATAAATATAAAACAATGTATAAAATTATAAATATAAAACAACGTATAAAAATTATAAATATAAAACAAAGGGGCAAAAAGAAGGGGGGGAAGCTGGGCTGTGGCCATGGGACTCAGGCCAGCTTGGCTGAGTGACCACCAAGGGCCTCATCCCCACCTCCTGACTCCACAGGATGCTGCAGGAAGGATGAGACACTTTGAGAGGTGTTTTCAGCTTAAACACAGGCAGATGAACCACCTGAGGCATCTCCCTGGCTCTCAGAGCACCCAGCCTGCACAATCTCAGTTTGCTTTTAACGAGGGGCAAATTGCTGGGCTTATCTCACAGCGAAGGAAACGGTAGGATATAAAAAAAGGGGGAAAAAAAAGCAAAAAAAAAAAGCATTAGTCATGATATCAAACCGTTGCTCCTCATAACCAGGCAAATAAGCTGCTCTAATGGATTTAAATATGCAGCATTTCAGCTCAGGGGCCCAAATATCAGCACTTAGTCACTCATTAATGGCTACCTGCAGCACCCACGCTCAGCATCACCCTGGTGACCGAGCCGGGATTATCTCCTGGGGGCTGGAATTTGGAATTGCAGCAGCTCCCCGGGACAAGGGCAGGGGGCCGGGGTCCAAAGTGGGCGGGCAGGACACCATCGGCACGGCTGGAATGCTGGCTGGGAGATGGTTTTTCCTACAGGGGGTGGGGAGCAGGGGGGCTCAGGGCAGGGTCTGGGCAGCCTGGTAAGTGCAGACACCCAGAGATAAGGAGGGCAGAGATAAGAGCTGCTGAGGGAGCAGCAGCAGGATGCAGCGCTGATAAAATGCAGCCCCAGAGCTCGGGGGTTCTATCTGTTCATCTCTGCTCCCGGTGTTCCAGGGGAGGACATGGAGTACCTGAAACCAGCCAGGACCGGTTCAGGGGAAAATAAAAACAAAATGTAGCCCAGGGAGGGATTTGGACTTGGTGGGACTGAGGTAAATAAACTGGATTTGCCCTGTTATTGCAACACAGAGCAAACACGGCAGCTTGTGAGTTGCTTTGGAGAGAAGCAAACCGCTCACAACCCCCTCAACAGTCCCTTGGGAGGTGGAGCAGCACCTCCAGCTTCCCAAAGCTGAGATTAGCAGCAGAATTTTGGGATCAAAGCCCCTGGAGGATCCTCCCCTGCTCCTCTGATGCTCTGACAACACTGCGGCAGCAAACCCAGGGGAGCAGGAGGGGAATTTGGCTCAACTTGGTGATTCCAGAGGCCCTGGATCTTGTTACAGCCCAACAAAGGGAGGTGTTAACAACCCTGGGCAGCCCCGACAAAGCCCCGGGGCAGGAAACGAGCTGGACTTTAGTTGATATTAAAGAACAGCGGCTCCTTGGCCAGCGCTGGGAACAGCAAACAAAGATCTGTCCCAGGAGTGCTACAACAGAGCAATTAACGCAGGGAACCGAGTTTAAAAAGGGCAAAGATTCCCGGGTTTGCTTCCTCCGACTCACATTGAGCTCGATGATCCACAGCAGGGAGATGAAGAGCAGGTCGAAGGTGACGAAGAGGCAGAAGGTTCTCCTCACATCGGAGATGGCTTTTCTCTTCTCCGGGGAGAGGAAATAGGGGGAGAAGCCCTGGCTCTGGGAGAGGGAGGAGCTGATGGAGGCGATGGCAGGGAGGCTTCGTTCCAGGTCGTGCTGCAGCTCCGTGGGCTTGCTCATCCTCCGGGGACATCGGCCACCAGGGCAGCGTCACCTGCAGGACACACCGAGGGCTTGTCACACCCCTGCTCCTGGCCTGATAATCGCAGGAGCAAATGGGATCCCTGGGAGAAATCATCCCTGGCAGGGTGGTCAGGCCGTGGCACAGGAGCCCAGAGAAGCTGTGGCTGCCCCATGATCCATGGAAGTGTCCAAGGTGAAGCTGGATGGAGCTTGGAGCAACCTGGAATAGTGGAAGGTGTCCCCCTGCCATGGTAGGGGTGGGACTGGATGGGCTTTAATACTAATTTATATTAAAGAATATGTATTTCCATGCTGTAATGCCATGGCAGTAGGAAAAGGGGCTCCAAAGCTCATGGAGATACCAAGGTAGCATGGAAAGGAGCTGCAAACCCCATGAAAATGGTGTGGAAGAAGAAAAAGGGGCCCCAAACCCCATGGAGACACTGTGGACACAGGAAAGGAGATGCAAACCCCATGAAAATGTTGTGGAAAAAGAAAAAGGGGCCCCAAACCCCATGAAAATGGTGTGGAAGAAGAAAAAGGGGTCCCAAAGCCCATGGAGACACTGTGGGCACAGGAAAGGAGGTGCAAACCCCATGAAAATGTGTGGAAGAAGAAAAAGGGGCCCCAAACCCCATGAAAATGTTGTGGAAGAAGAAAAATGGGTCCCAAAGCCCATGGAGACACTGTGGACAGAGGAAAAGGGGTCTGAGGATGTGTTGGGAGCACTCCCTGAAATCATGGAGCCATCCCCACCCTTCCCTCTGCAGGGAAGGCAAAGCCTCAGGAGCTGAGCATCCCACTGGAACAGATCCCAGCCTGCAGAGCCAGGAAAGAACCCTGGGCCTGATGGGCCAGGCAGAGCAGCAGGGAAGGAGCTGCTCCATGTTCCAGGGGCAGGGAAGGAGCTGCTCCATGGTCCAGGAGCAGGGAAGGAGCTGCTCCATGTTCCAGGGGCAGGGAAGGAGCTGCTCCATCTCCAAGAGACAAAAAAGAGCCTCCCCGTGTCCCAGGAGCAGGGAAGGAGCTGCTCCATGTCCCAGGGGCAGGGAGGCTGCAGGGAAGGAGCTGCTGTGTCCCAGGATCAGGGAAGGAGCTGCTCCATCTCTCAGGAGCAGGGAAGGAGCCTCGTGTTCCAGGAGCAGGGAAGGAGCTGCTCCCTCTTCCAGGAGCAGGGAAGGAGGTGCCCCATGTTAGGGAAGGAGCTGCTTTGTGTCCCTGGGGCAGGGAAGGAACTGCTCCATGTCCCAGTGTAAGGGAAGGAGCTGTTCCATGTCCCAGGGGCAGGGAGGCTGCAGGGAAGGAGCTGCTCTGTGTTCCAGGATCAGGGAAGGAGCTGCTCCCTCTCCTAGGGGCAGAGAGGCAGCAGGGAAGGAGGGAAGGAGCTGCTCCATCTCCAAGGGACAAAAAAGAGCCTGCCCCGTGTCCCAGGAGCAGGGAAGGAGCTGCTCCATGTCTCAGGGGCAGGGAAGGAGCTGCCCCATGTTAGGGAAGGAGCTGCCCCATGTTCCAGTGTTAGGGAAGGAGCTGCTCCATCTCCCAGGAGACGGGAAGGAGCTGCCCCGTGTCCAGGGGCAGGGAGGCTGCAGGGAAGGAGCTGCTCTGTGTGCCAGTGCTAGGGAAGGAGCTGCCCCATGTTGGGGAAGGAGCTGCCCCGTGCTGGGGAAGGAGCTGCCCCATGGTAGGGAAGGAGCTGCCCCATGGTAGGGAAGGAGCTGCCCCACGGTAGGGAAGGAGCTGCCCCATGTTGGGGAAGGAGCTGCCCCATGTTAAGGAAGGAGCTGCCCCACGGTAGGGAAGGAGCTGCCCTGTGTTAAGGAAGGAGCTTGCCCCATGGTAGGGAAGGAGCTGCCCCATGGTAGGGAAGGAGCTGCCCCATGTTAAGGAAGGAGCTGCCCCAGGTTGGGAAGGAGCTGCCCCATGGTAGGGAAGGAGCTGCCCCATGTTGGGGAAGGAGCTGCCCCATGGTAGGGAAGGAGCTGCCCCATGGTAGGGAAGGAGCTGCCCCATGTTGGGGAAGGAGCTGCCCCATGGTAGGGAAGAAGTTGCCCTGGGTTAAGGAAGGAGCTGCCCCATGGTAGGGAAGGAGCTGCCCCATGTTAAGGAAGGAGCTGCCCCATGTTAAGGAAGGAGCTGCCCCAGGTTGGGAAGGAGCTGCCCCATGGTAGGGAAGGAGCTGCCCCATGTTAAGGAAGGAGCTGCCCCGTGTTGGGGAAGGAGCTGCCCCGTGTCCTGCCCCGCCTGGCAGTGCCAGGCACACGATCCCAGCACGAGTCAGGTGTTGGAAGGCCGGGGATGTTTTCCTGCAGCCCTGCCAACCATTGTGCTGGGATTTTTCCTCTCCGTCAGCGCAGCACAAGGAGGCCCCTGTGGGAAGGGAGGGTGACAGGCTGGGGACACAAACACGGAACAGGTCGGGCCAGGGATCTGTCAGCCACGGCCACAAACTCCTTCCCTGCTCAAGGATGTTCCCAAAAAAATCCTCCTGGATTGCTCGTGGTGGGAGCTCCTGCCTTGGCAGTTCTGTGCCTGCTGGGAAGAACCAGTGAGGTTTGAAAGCAGTGAAGTTTAGAAGCAATGAGGTTTGAAAGCAGTGAGGTTTGAAAGCAGTGAGCTGCTTTGAAATCCCACTGGTGACACCCAGCAGGCTGCAGAGTCCATGGAAAAAGGAAAAAGGTCACAAGGCTGTGCCCAGACCTGTGGGGAGTGGAAATGCCACGGGATGTGCAGCCAGCCAGGAGCACCTGCAGGAGCTGAGCACAGCCCAGTTTGGGCCAGTTTGGATCCCTGAACCAGCGGCTTTTGCATCCCACCCCCGGGAAGTGCAGGGGCTGGGAAGGGAACAAAGCTGGACTCCTGTCAAATCCCTGTTATTCCCTCTCAGAGGAGCTCGGGAAGGAGCTGGAATCCTTGTCGCTTCGGATCAGCCACTCCCTGCACCGGGCCCGGCTGGAAGTGACAAAAGTTAAGGACATCTGTGAGGGATAAATAATGAATCCCCCTGGCCGGGGCTGCCGCCGCCTCCTCCTCCCCTCCTACAGCAATTTGCACTTAGGCAGCCCCGCCCCGACTTTCACAGCGCTTTAAAATCACCCGCAGAAGCTCCAGGGATGCCAGGAGGGGTCACAGTGAGGTGTTGGGACATGGCAGGACATGGGGACACAACACCAGAGCACCCCGGTGCAGCTCATCATTAATCCCAGCCTTGCCAAGGGGGTTTGGGCTGTTTGGGACGTTCCCAAACCATCCAATTCCCGAGGGAAAATCTGAATTATGGGGCAGAGTAGGAATGTGTGAATCCCAGACAAGCCCCCCCTTGCACTGGAGCTGCTCCCTGTGGCAGCTGAGAGCTCAGAGCAGGGGCTGGGTGTGCAGAAACGTGGCTGTTCCTGGGTGACAGATGAATTATTGAGCTCTGCTCCATTATGCATTCCAGCATCCTCCACATCCCACTCTGGCAGGGCCTGGTGGGGGCCAGCAATGAGGGATGGCATGAGAGGGAAAAGCCCCAAGCTGTGCCCAGAGAGGGGCAGGGTGTTTATCCACTGAAAGGAGAAAAGAAAAACCCCCACAGGGGGGTTCATTCACTGAAAGGACAATGGGGGCTCTGCAGGTGTTGGGGGAGTTGTCACAAATGGTGTGGGTGTGGCACTTGGGGACAGGGGTGACAGGGCTGTGCATGACAGACCTTAACCCATGACAGGGTTGATGATCCTGGGGGGCTTTTCCAGCCTGAATGATCCCAGGATTCCCTCCCAGGGAGGGGCAAACAGTGCTGGGGGGGCAGATGGGTGACAGATCACAGCCCAGGGGACACCCTGAGTGACACATCACAGCCTGGGGACATTGTGTGAGACACATCACAGCCCAGGGGACACCCCAAGTGACAGATCACAGTCTGGGGACATTCTGTGAGGCAGATACAGCCTGGGGGGACACCTTGAGTGACAAATCACAGCCTGGGGGACACCCCAAGACATAGATCACAGCCCCGGGGGACACCCTGGGTGACAAATCACAGCTCAGGGGACATTCTGGGTGACAGATCACACCCAGGGGACACCTCAGGTGACAGACCAGTGCCACCACGCCAAAATCCCATCAGCCCAGTGCCATCAGCAGCCCTGAGCTACCACCATTAACCCAGTGCCACCACCATCAACCCAATGCTACCACCTCAAAACCTAATCAGCCCAGTGCCATCATCATCCCAGTGCCACCACAGCCCAGTGCCACTACCCCAAAACCCATCAGCCCCATGCCACCAGAGCCCAGTGCCACCACCCTAAACCACCATTAATCCAGTACAGCACCCCAAAACCCCATCAGCCCAGTGCCACCAGCAGCCCTGAGCCACCACCATTAACCCAGTGCCACCACAGCCCAGTGCCAGCACCCCAAAACCCCATCAGCCCCATGCCACCACAGCCCAGTGCCACCACCCTAAACCATCATCAATCCAGTGCCAGCACCCCAAAACCCCATCAGCTCAGTGCCACCACATCTCAGTTCCACCACCCTAAACCCAGTGCCAGCACCCCAAAACCCCAGTTGCAGCAGCACCCTGGCCACTGAATTATTCCCAGTGGCAGTGCCAAGGCATGTCCCAACCCTGTCACCCCAATCCCCCTCCCTGAGCCCCTCCTTAGCCCCGGGGCTCATTCATGACCCAGCTCCCACTGAGGAGCTTTTCCCACCCCGTGACTCCACTTCTCCTTCCACGCTTCCCCCTGGCTCATGTGACAGTTCCTGCTGTCCCCTCTGCTGTCCCCTCTGCTGGGAACACCCCCAGGGTGACCCCAAAACCCCAGAGCCTGGAGGAGCAGAGGGATGGGGACCCCCCTGCTGCACTGAGGGGTGTCTGAGCCCTTCTAAAACACCAAAAAAGATCAATTTTAACCCAGATACTGAAACTGCAACCAAAAAAAAAAACAACAAAACATGGGAAGGATCCAACGGGGCAAAGCACTGGGGAAGGGTTGGTTCAGGGCAAAGTGGGGACATGGGGACCACTGGGGGGACACTGAGACCCTCAGGAGGACACTGAGACCCTGGGAGGACACTGAGAGACCCCTGGGAGGACACCAGGACCCCCAAGAGGACATTGAGACCCTGGGGGGACACTGAGACCCTCCAAGAGGACACCAAGACCTCAGGAGGACACTGAGAGACCCCCCAGGAACCTGTTCCCCCCTGGCACTGCAGGGAACCTCAGGAAATGCAGCTTTGTCCCAGAGGCAGCTGTGGGATCCTGCAGCATCCCCTATTGTCCCTAAAAGATCTGGGGTGAAATTTAGGGCTCCCCCTCACTATATCCCAAAGGCAGCAGGAGGCACAGCCCAGCCCAGCCCAACATTTGGGGGTTTTGGGGCTTGGAGCCCCCAGTTCTGGGGGTGGGGAGAGACCTTTCACAACGGGATTGGGGTTGGGATGGGCTGGATGGGGGTCGGGATTTGGAGTGGGATTTAGGTCAGGATTTCAGTCGGGATTTGGGCTGGGTTTGGGTCAGGATGTGGGGCTGGATTTGGGATGGGTTTGGGGCTGGATTTGGGTCAGGATGTGGGGTTGGATTTGGGTTGAAATTTTGGTTGGGATGTGTTGGGATGGAGGGCTGGATTTGGGTTGGAATTTTTGGTTGGGATGTGGGGCTGGATTTGGGTCAGGATGCGGGGCTGGACTTGGGCTGGGATTTTGGTCAGGATATGGAGCTGGATTGGGCTGGATTTGGGGCTGGATGTGGGTCAGGATGTGTTGGGATGTGGGGCTGGATTTGGGTTGGATTTGGGGCTGGATGTGGGGCAGGATTTCGGTCAGGATTTAGGGCTGGGATTTGGGGCTGGATTTGGAACCCTCGGGGGTTCACGCTGCCCCCTCCCCGCAGCCAAATGGTCCCGGGGTGGTCCCGGCGCTTCCTCCCGGGGGCTCCTCCACCTGCCCGGAGCCGCGGGAAGAGCCCGGGACCCCCGCACCGACCCAGCCCCGCTCGGAGCCCCCCGGAGCCCGGGCAGTACCGGGACCCCCGGGAGGACACCGGGACCCCCAGGAAGACACTGAGACCCTATGGGGACACCGGGACCCCCGGGAGGACACCGAGCCCCTCTGCCCTCCAAGGAGCCCTCCCGGGTCCGGTACTCCCGTTCCCCGCAGGTTCAGGGCGGTGACACCGGTGTCAGACACCCGGAGCGGTTCTCGCCGCTCGGCCCGCTCGGGGTCTCGCTGCCGGGACTGCCGGGACCCCGTGGAGCGGCGGATAACGGGACCGGGACCGGGACCGGGACCGGGGCCCCAACGGAGCCCCGGTGCTGCCCGAGGCCTCCCCAAGCCATGTGACCTGGTGCCGGTAACCGGGCCTGAGGCCGGGACTCGCCGTGCCAGCCCCGTCCCGTCCCGCTCCCACCGGCGGCTCCGCTACCGGGAGCGGCACCGAGGCTGCGTCAGCGGAGCCCGGCACCAACAGGGCCAGAAATGGACCGGAGACCCCCCCGCCCTGACGTGTCCCAGTGTCCCCCCGTGTGTCCCCCCGGTACCTCCCGGTGCCGGTGCCGGGTCCGGGTCCCGCCGGCCGCCGCTTCCGGGCCCGCCGCCACCTCTGACCCCGGAAGGGAAACTCCAGAGCGAGGCTGCGCCGGCAGCGACCATTGCCGGCCGTGGGGGGGGGGAAGCCGGGAGAGACCATTCACAGCGGGGGGGGGGGGGTGTCAGGCTGGGAGAGACCATTACAGGGCGGGAAGGGGGGTCAGTGGGGCTGGGAGAGACCATGCATCGCGGGGGATCAATAAAGCTGGGAAGGACCATTCCTCGTGGGAGGGGGAATCAGTGGGGCTGGGAGAGACCATTGCAAAGGGGGGAATCAGTGGGGTGAGGGCAAAACCATCCCCGTATGGACGGGGGTGTCTATGGGGTGAGCAAAGAAGAGACCATTCTCCCCCTTGGGGGTGTGCCAGGGGGTCTGGGAGAGACCATTCTCCCCCTTGGGGATGTACAGGGGGTCTAGGAGAGACCATTCCCCGTGGGGGGTGTCCCAGTGGGTCTGGGAGATACCATTGCGTGGTGGTGGGGGGGTATCCATGGGGCTGGGAGACACCATTCCCTACATGGGGGGGGGGGGTTGTCAGTAGGGTGGGGGCCAAACCATTCCCTATGGGACAGGGGGGTATTCATGGGGCGCCCCACCCCCCCAACAAGAACCAGACCCCAGCCCCCCCCGCCCCCAAAGAGCCCCCAGTCCCCCCAAAACCACTCTGCACCCTCTGTACAGCCGTTTATTGCGGGCGGGGGGCTCTGCTCGCTCGGGGCCGGGGGGCAGCAGCCAGGGGGGGCCGCCAGCACCCGGGGGTCCCATCCCCGGCTCCTCCATCACCGGCAGCCGGGGGGGGCACGAGGCCCGCGGGGAGGGGGCGGCCGGGGGTCTCCGGGGGTCCCGGCGTGTCCCGGCACGGCCCGGCACGGCGCGGCACAGGGCGCACGGCAGGCGAAGCGCAGGCAGCGGGCGGGGGGCAGCCGGGGGGCACGGGCGAAGCTGCGGGGGCCGGGAGGGCCGGGCGGGGCCGGTGCCCGGTGCCCGGTGCCAGCTAACTGGTGCCCAGCGGGAAGGTGGGCGAGTGGCGCTCGGTGCCGATGGGACGCGAGGGAACCTCGGCGAAACCCACGTGTCGCCGCTCTGGGGATGGAAAGGCGGGGTTAGCAGCGTGGTGGCACCGGGGACAGCGGGGATGGCGGGGGGACAGCCCCCCACGTACCCCCGGTGCCGCCGTCCTGCTCCTGGCCCGGCTCGTCCTCGTCGCCCTCCGCTCCCTCGGGGTCCTCGGGAATCTCGGACACCGTCAGCGACTTCAGGTCCTCCTCGCGCTCGTCGATGCCACCGGCGAAGGAAACCTTCTGCCCGCCTGCGGGGACCGACCCGCACGGTGGCCCCGGGGACACGCGGCGGGAGGCGACCCCGCTGAGGGGCGGAGGGGACGCGGCATCGAGCCCCAGTGCCCGCCCGGTGTCCCCGGGAGAGTGAGCAGCCACGTCCCCTCGCTGTCCGTGTATCCCCACCATCCTCATCCTCCTGCCATCCTTGTGCCGCTGTCCCCATCCTCCTGATGGGGACCTTGTCCCCCACCATCCTCAGCCCTCCACCATCCTGTCCCCTCGCTGTCCCTGTGTGTCCCCACCATCCCAATCCTCCCGCCACCCTCCTATTCTTGTCCCCCACCATCCTCATCCTCCTGCCACCCCTGTCCTGCTGTCCCCATCCTCCTGCCACCCCCCTATCCTTGTCCCCCATCCCTCCACCACCCCGTCCCCTCGCTGTCCCCATCCTCCTGTCTCTCCGCCATCACCTCCACTGTGTCTGTCTGTCCTCCTGCCATCCCTCTGCCGTCCCACTGTCCCCCCGTCACCCGCCCTCCCGCCACCCCTGTCCCCCTCCCACCCCATCTGTGCGCTCCCCCGTCCCCATCCCGTTACCTTTCCGCTTGTGCGCCTTCAGCCCGGCGGGGAAGTAGCTGCGCTCGGCTCTGCCCTGGCTCCCCGGGGCTGCCCGGGCGGGGGTCGATGAGGCCGGGGCACGGCGAGGCACGCGCGGCCCCGGGGAGGCACCGGGACACGGCCGGGGCCGCGTCAGACAGCGGCCGGGGGTCCGGCTGGCGTCACCAGCCCCGCGGGGGACGGGGACACGTGGGCAGCAAGGACAGCGTCGCAGGCAGCCCGTGCGCCAGCCCCGGCCCCATCCCCGCGGGCTACAGGGGATGGAGACCCCCGTCCCCACCTCCCTGTGTCCCCCAGGCCCCAGCAATGCTGTCCCCACGTATCCCGGGCTCTGTGTCCCCGTGTCCCCACATCCCCGTGGCTCTGGCACCCCTGTGGCTGTGTCCTCACGGCCTCCCTGTCCCCTGGGCTCTGGCAGGGCCATGTCCCCATCCCGCAGATTCCAGCAGCCCCATCACCACATCCCTTGGGCTCCAGAATCCCCTCCCCACATCCCTGTGTCCCCAAGGCTCTGGCACCAACACCCCCACATCCCTTGGGCTCCAGAATCCCCCTCCCCGTGTCCCCGTGTCCCCAAGGCTCTGACATCCGTGTCCCCACAACCCCTGGGCTCCAGAATCCCTGTCCCCATGTCCCTGTGTCCCCCAAGCTCTGGCATCCGTGTCCCCACATCCTTTGGGCTCCAGAATTCCCTCCCCACATCCCTGTGTCCCCAAGACAGTGGCATCCCTGTCCCCACATCCCTTGGGCTCCAGAATTCCCTCCCCATGTCCCTGTGTCCCCCCAGGCTGTGACATCCATGTCCCCCCATCCTTTGGGCTCCAGAATCCCCCTCCCCACGTCCCTGTGTCCCCTGAGCTCCAGAACCCCCTCCCCACGTCCCTGTGTCCCCCATACTGTGGCATCCACGTCCCCACACCCCCTGGGCTCCAGAGCCCCCTCCCCGTGTCCCCCTGTCCCCTCACCAGACTCGAGGGCACTGTCGGGGTCACAGCCATCATCGGGCTCCCCGTCGGAGCTGTCCCCCCCGCCCATGCCGCTCTCCAGGTGGGACTGCACGATGCGCTGCACGGCTGGGGACACGCGGGTGTCACCGGGAGCACCGGGACGAGCCCCGGGCTGTCCCCGCAGCCCCCGCCGTGCCCCCGGTGTCCCCGCGGGCGGTACCTTTGAGCGAGGGCGGGGTGTAGGCACACGGGTTGGTCCTCTTTGGTTTGAGCAGGCAGCCCTCGCCCGAGCGCTGCGGGGGGAGAGGCGTCGGGATGGGGGGGCCCCGTGTCCCCCACGGGGGTCACCGCGGCCCCCGGAGAGCCGGGAACCCCCCCGGTGAGGTGGGGGCTGCGATGGGGGTCTCATGATGGGGATGACACCCACCCCATCCCCAGCAATGAGGACCCTGCTGAGGGGATGTGGCACCAGGGACATCATGATGGGACCCTGCCTTGGGGACCTTGCATTGGGGATGGGGTACTGGGGACACCGTCCTGAGGACCCCTCTGTGGGGACCCTGATCCTATGTTGGGGACCCCCATGATGGGGACACTGCCATGAGGATGTGGCATTGGGGTCCCCAGGATGGGGACACTGCCATGAGCATGTGGCATTGGGGTCCCCACTGTGGAGACATTTCCATGAGGATGTGGCATTGGGGACCCCCACGATGGGGACACTACCACGAGGATGTGGCATTGGAGTCCCCACGATGGGGACACTGCCATGAGGACGTGGCATTGGGGTCCCCATGATGGGGACATTGCCATGAGGATGTGGCATTGGGGACCCCCATGATGGGGACATTGCCGTGAGGATGTGGCATTGGGGTCCTCACGATGGGGACATTGCCATGAGGATGTGGCATTGGGGTCCCCACTGTGGAGACATTTCCATGAGGATGTGGCATTGGGGACCCCCATGATGGGGACATTGCCATGAGGATGTGGCATTGGGGTCCCCACGATGGGGACATTTCCTTGGGGCCGTGGTTTTGGGCTGCCCCCGATGGTGACCCCGTTATGGACACCTCGTGTTTGGGGATGTGGCACTGGGGACACAGCGCTGGGGACACTGGGGGGGTGACCCCGCCACGGTCACGCGCTGCTTTGCACAAACTGCCCAGCCTGGCTCGGCTCCATGTCCCCATCCCGTGTCCCCGTCCCGGTGCTGGCGCCGTGTGCCCGTGCCGGGAAGGAGCCGATAAGCTCCGGGCGCCGGGGCTGGGCCCCGATAACGACCCCGGGGGACACGGGACAGGGAGAGCGGGGCTCTCTCGGGGCTCTCTCAGGGCTCTCTCGGGGCTCTCTCGGGGCTCTCTCGGGGCTCTCTCGGGGCTCCCGGCGCTCACTCACCTGGTAGGGCAGGTTCTCGTCCTCTGCGTCAGCAGCGCCGGGGAGAGAAAGGTGAGCGGGACACGGGCACCCGGCGGGGCCGTGCCCACCCCCGGACCCCCTCCAGGGGTTCCCCGCCACCCCCTTCCTTATGTGACACCGCGTCCCCTCCTTGCCGGACATCCCATCCACAGGTGACACTACATCCCATGTCCCCTCCCTGCCACCGTGTGCCATCCCAGACACCACGACAGACACCATGTCCCATTCCAGATACCATGACAGACACCGTGTCCCATCCCTGCCACCGTGTGCCATCCCAGACACCACGACAGACACCATGTCCCATTCCAGATACCATGACAGACACCGTATCCCATCCCTGCCACCGTGTCCTGTCCCAGACACCCTGACAGACACCGTGTCCCCTCCCTGCCACCGTGTCCCATCCCAGACACCCTGACAGACACCGTGTCCCATCCCTGCCACCGTGTCCCATCCCAGACACCCTGACAGACACCGTGTCCCATCCCCGCCACCGTCCCCCGCCCCGTGTCCCGGCCCGGCCCCGCTCACCTGGGGACGAGTGTTCGGAGAGCTGGAAGAGCATGGCGGGCGTGGGCCTCCGCCGGCGGATCTGGGGCACAGCAGGGTGTCACCGGCTGGGGACGCCCCGGGTCCCCTGTGCCCTGCCCTGTGCCCCAGGGACACGTGTGTGCACGTGTGTGAGCGTGTGTGAGCGCCTGTGGGTGCAGGGCCACCAACCCACCCGGCACGGGGTCCCCGGGGTGTCCCCAGTGTGTCCCAGCCCCACGAGAGCCCCAGGCCAGCTCCTCCGGGGGGCTCCGGGTCCGGCGTGTGCTGGGAATGTCCCCTCGGATCAGGGACAACCGGCGGGGGTGGCTGCACTGACTCCCGACGTGTCCTGTCCCCTTCACCCCATCCCTGTCCTCTGTCTCATCCCTATCCTGCTCTCCTGTGCCATCCCTGTCCCTGTCCCGGTCCCCCTGGCACAACTCTCCGTGTGCGGGGACCTTGGAGCTCTCTCGTCCTGTCCCCGTCCCTTTCTGCGTCCCCCACGCAGTCCCGTCCGGTCTGTGCCTCCGGTCCCCCTTGTCCTGCTCTGCCGGTCCCATCCTCTGCCTGTTGTCCCCTCTGTCCCTTCCGATCTCCCCCCGGATCCATCCCCTCCCTCCCTCTGTCCCCTCCCACCTCCCCCTTGTCCCATCCCCTCTGTTCCCTCCGATCCCCCTTGTCCTCCTGGTTCAGGATCCCGGTCCCATCCTGACCCTCCTGTCCCCTCCGATCCCCCTTTGTCCCATCCCCTCTGTCCCAATGCGTCCCCTCTGTCCCTTCCATCCCCTGCCTTGTCCTCCTGTCCCCTCCGATCCCCCTCGTCCTGCTCTCCCGGTCCCCATCCCGTCCCTCCTGTCCCCTCCGATCCCCCTTGTCCTGTCCCTCCTGTCCCCTCCGATCCCCCTTGTCCCATCCCTGCCTTGTCCCCTCCGATCCCCCTTGTCCCATCCCTGCCTTGTCCCCTCCGATCCCCCTTGTCCCATCCCTGCCTTGTCCCCTCCGATCCCCCTTGTCCCATCCCTGCCTTGTACGCCCCGATCCCCCTTGTCCTGCTCTCCCGGTCCCTTCCCGTCCCTCCCGTCCGCTTCAATCCCCTTTTGTCCCATCCCCTCCCTCCTGTTCCACTCTGTCCCCATCCCGTCCCCGCTGTCCCCGGGGCTCTCCGTGTCCCCCTCCCGTCCCGCGCGGTCATTCCGGGGGTCCCTCCTCGCCCCGGGGTCACCGGCAGCGCTTTGCCCCGGCGGGCAGGGGGGACCCCCGGGCTCCCCTCTCCCCGCTCCCCGTTCCCCTCTCCCCCTCACCATCTCCACGGCGCGGGGGTCCAGGTTGCTGGGGGGGGCGGGCACCGAGAACTGGATCTTCTTGCGCTCCTTGGGGTCCATGGCCTTGGCCGGGAGTCACCGGAGCCGGTGGGGAGGGGTGGGGGGGTTCTCTGGCACCGGTACCGAGCGGAGTTCCGTGGCACCCGAGGCTCGGTACGGCGAGGAATGAGAGTGGCGGGAGGTGGGGAAGGCAGAGCCGGTGAGGAGGAGGAGGAGGAGGAGGAAGGAGAGGGAGGGAGGACACGTCTTCCTACCAGGAGCTGAATTATTCATCCCCCCCTCCCCGGGCAGGGGGGCTGAGGCCGCGGTAATGAGCCCTTGGGGAGCCCCCCAGGGGGTTCAGCCAACCTGGGGGGGGTCCTTAACCCCTTCCCTGCCACGGGGGACCCCACCTGCGGTTGCCGGTCGTGCTGGGTGGCTCCGTGTGTGTCCCTGTCCCTTGAGTCTCCCCAGAGGTGGGGGGACAGGGGGCAGGGGACAGAGGGACAGCCGCTCCCACCCTGTGTGGGCAGCGGCAAAATTGCCCCCACCCGGCTGCTCTGTGCCACACGGGACAGGGCCACCGCTCTGGAGGGGACACCCGTGGGGACATGGGATTCCCAAACATCCCATCCCCTGTGTGCCGGGGGTCCCCCCACCCCCAGCTGCAGCCCCCGGCATTTTGGGGGTGCGGGGGCTGCGTCTTCACCCGCGGCTGTGCCCACCTGCCTTGGCTCTTGCCCAGTTTTTGGAGATTTTCCCCATAGAAAATCCCAGGGGACACAAAATGTTCCCCATGGGGAAGGGGGGGATTCAACCCCCAGGGCACCAGAGCTGCCAAGAAAGGGTCGGGGGACACCGAGGGCACCTCTCCCGTCCCCAGCCCGGAGGTCCCCATGCAGGGGGGGGACAGCCGGAGCGGTGGCTCGTCCCCTCCTGGGATGTCCCGGGGCGGTGTCGATGGAAGCCGCCTCTGAGCAGGAACGAGGAAGGGGGAGCTGGGAACTGGCTCCGTCCCCCGGATCTCCCGGTGCTCCAACGGCTGCGGGTGGCCCTGGGCCAGCAGCCACCGCTCCAGCAAAATATTTACCCGAGTGGCACCGAGCCATGGACCAGCCTCCCGCCCGCCCGGCACCACGCGGCAAAACACGGCACAGCCCGGCCCCGAGTGACAAATTGTGGCTCTGGGTGGCAAATCCTGGCTCTAGGTGGCAAATCTCTGCTCTGAGTGGCAAAGGCCAGCTTTAGGTGACAAAGTCCAGCTCTGGGAGGTCTGCGTGGCAAATCTTGGCCCTGGGTGACAAAGCCGGGCTCTGGGTGACAAAACCTGGCTCTGGGTGATGAAACCTGGCTCTGGGTGACAAACTTGTGCTTGTGGCACAGCGCAGTGACCACATGGATGGGGACAAACCAGGGACAGGCGCCAGCAGAGCCCAGTGTCCTCATGGAGACCAAAATCTGGGGACAGTGTGAGGGGTCCCTCTGCCACCCTGGCTGTGCCAGGTGTCCCCGTGCCAGGCTCTGCGCACCGTCCCCATCCCGGGACCCGGAGTCGTTATGGCAACAGGTTCCCGGGCTCCATCCCGCTGCTGTTCCCGCTTCTCCCACCCACGAAGACGCCGTGTGAGGGGGTGGCCGGGCCCCCTCCCCTCCCTGCGCTGCGGCAGCGCCGGCACCCGCAGCCCCCCGGGATCGGGAGGCGCCGCCCGCGCCCGCGCCCACGCAGCGTCACCCGCGGGTGGCACCTGCAGGGGAGGGGGGGGCCCAGGAACACGGGGGGCACCTTCCAGGCACACGTGTGGCACACATGGCCCCGCTCCTCGTCGCCGGGACAGGCACGCCGTGGGCACCCAGCCCGTGCCCGTGCCCGTGCCGCGGTGCCGCGGGGGCTGCAGCTCCGCGCAGCAGCGAATCCTCCCGCGGAGAGAGTAAAAATAGCAGCAGGGTGAGGGAAGAAGCGCTCGCCCCCCGGCAGCGGGCACCGGAGAGGAGCCTGAGCCCAGCGCGGAGCCCTGGGCACGGACGGAGGGTGTGGGGACGGACCGACGTGGGGAGGGGACAAGATGGGGACAGAGCGTCGTGGTGGGGAAAGGGGGGGCGTCGTGGGGACAGGGTGCCACGGGGACACGGTGGGCTGGGGGTGGAACAGCACGGGGACACGGCGGGCTGGGGGTGGAGCATCGTGGCCAGCAGGGTCCCATGGGGACGAAGTGCCCCAGGGATGGGCCATGGTGGGGACAGGATGTGCTGGGGATGGAGCGTGGTGGGGACAGTGTCCCATGGGGACAAAGAGCCCCAGGGATGGGCCATGGTGGGCACAGGGTGTGCTGGGGATGGAGCATGGTGGGGACAGTGTCCTGTGAGGAGGAAGTGTCCCAAGGATGGAGTGTGGTGGGGACAGGGTGTGCTGGGATGGGCCATGGTGGGGACAGGATGGGCTGCGGATGCAGCGTGGTGGGGACAGTGTCCCATGGGGACAAAGAGCCCCAGGGATGGGCCACGGTGGGGACAGGATGTGCTGGGGATGGGCCATGGTGGGGACAGTGTCCCACGAGGATTAAGTGTCCCAAGGCTGGAGCACTGTGGGGACAGGGTGTGCTGGGGACAGTGTGGCGCTGATGGGGCACATCAGGGACAGGGTACCACGGGGACAGGACATGGTAGGGACAGGGCCTTGCGGGGACACCGCATCGTGGGGACAACCGCTCTGTCCAAGGGTGAGTGCCGGGGGGGCGGGGCCTGTGCTCGGAGGGGGCGTGGCCGCAGGATGGGCGGGGGTCGGCTCGGGGGTGCCGGGACCCCCCCCCCTCAGTGCCCTTCACCCCGGTGTCCCCCTCCGTGTCCCTCCCCGCCCTCCCGGGTGTCCCCTCCCAGCTCGCCCTGAGCTGAGCCCCCCGAGCCCCCCCTGCACCCCAAGACCCCCCCGTGGGTGCAGCCGCCCCCAGGAACTGCAGCGGGGGCGGCGGCTGGGGGCCGGTGCTCCCCTGGGTGCCGGGAGTGGGAACACGCGTGGGAGCGGAGCACGCGTGGGAGCCCGAGGGGGCGGCGGGAGAGGGGGGGCCGCAGGGGCTTAACCCCTTCATTGCTGGGAACCCCCCCAGAGACCACCCTGGGGGGCTGCAGAGGGGGGAAGGGGGTCTGGGAGGGACGTCCCCTAAATGGGGGCTCATGGGGGGGCAGGGGAAGGGGCACCCCCTGCCCTGCTCAGGGACACTGGGGGGTGCGAGGGGGAAACTGAGGCAGGACTGGGGGGGTGCAATCCCATATTTTTAGCATGATGTGGGGTGGTGTGGAACCCCACACCCCCAAAAAGTGCGGGGGCACGAGGAGGGGCCGTGTCCCCGCATTCCCGGCAGGATGGGGGGACATTGTGTCCCCACACCTGGCAGCACAGGGGTGGCCGTGTCCCCACATTGTGTACCCACACACAGGGGGTGGCCATGTCCCCACATTGTGTCCCCAAAGCTGGCAGCACAGGGGTGGCCGTGTCCCCGCATTGTGTCCCCACACCTGGCAGCACAGGGGTGGCCGTGTCCCCACATTGTGTCCCCACACCTGGCAGCACAGGGGTGGCCGTGTCCCCACACCTGGCAGCACAGGGGCGGCCGTGTCCCCGCATTGTGTCCCCACACCTGGCCGTGTCCCCAGCTCACCGAGGAGGGGTCACAGCCCTGAACCCCCCAACAGGGCGGGCAGAGGGCTGCACCCCCGGGCTGTGCCGGCTCCTTGGTGCCCTCCCCGGCGCCGTGTGCCCGCCGGCGGCACGCGGTGGCAGATGTCACTGCCGACGCTGGCATGGCCGGGCTGGCACGGCCACCCGGGGCTGGCACGGCCGCGTGGGCTGGGCAGCGGCTCAAGGGCTTTGGCACGGGGTGGCCGGAGCGGAGCCGCGGCTGGAGCCGCCCTGGTTGGCCCGTGCCAAGCCTCACACCCACCCCACGGGGTGGCACCGGGGGCTGTGGGGGCACTGGGGGGTCCTGGGGCTGTGATGTTTGGGGGGTTCATGCACGCAGAGCCCGGTGCCAGGGTGTGCCCGGCCCCGGGAGGGGCTGAACGGGTAAAACCTGGAGGGGGAACTTAATGGGGGAAGCCGGGGCAGGATAAAGGGGGAACGTGGGGAGGGACAGATCTGGGGGGGTCCAGGTAAGGGGTGCAGTGGTGAGGCAGCCCGGGGGGTCTCCTCTGCCCGGGGGACACCACGTGCCTCAGTTTACCCACCTGTAGCAGGTGTCCTCTAGAGCCCCAAGCCCCTCCCACCCCATTCCCTGCGGAGGTGGGGCCCCAAAAGGATCCTAAAACTCCTCCTGGTGCCCCACAGAGCCTCAAGGTGGGGGCTCCCAGCCCCGCTACCCCCCCAGCCCATCGCTGACCCCCCCTCCGGGAGGGGGTCCCGGCCGCCAGCACAGCCCAGTTTGCTGCCTCCATTCCCAGATGAAAGAATAAAGTTAAAACATCTGTTAATTTATAAACCAATTTAACCATGACTGGTTAATAAATAGCTTCCAGCTGGCACCCCCACCCCGCGCCGGGCAAGGGGGGGCCAGGGGGGCACAGCCGGGCTCGCCACTCTCCCGCAGCCCCCCCCGGGGTCATTGTCACTTGTCCCCCTGGGGGTGTGGGGGTGTCCCCGGGGGTTTAACGGGGAGAGCCCGGTGCCGGCGGGGAGGGGACACGGGCACGGTGCCTGGCACGGGGCGGGGGGCACAGGGGAGAGCGTGGTGCCCACGGGGGGGGGTCTGGTCGTGCAGGGGGGGGGTCGGGGCTGCGGGGACACGGTGAGGGGGGGTTGGGTAGGGGAGGAGGGAGCAGGGAAGGAGGAGCCTGGGGAGGGGGGTGTGGATGATGCGCGTGTGCCAGGGATGGGCACGTGTGTGTTGGTGTGTGTGTGTGTTGGTGTGTGTGTGTCTGTGTTGTGCACATCTGCACGTGTGTGCCAGGCGTGTTCATGCGTGTGTGCCAGGGCTGTGCCACCCACAGTGCCCCCACCCCAGTGGGGCCACCCCGTCTCTGCTGTCCCCACGTGTCCCCGTGGAGCTGCACAAGGATCCAGCATGGGAAAGGGCCCTGCCCTGGCATTGTGGGGTGCCCGTTGCTGCCCCCCACCCCCTCTCTGGGGGCTGTGGGTGGAGGTGCCAGGCCGTGAGCCCCTCGCCCCGACACGTGTCACAATAGTAATGTAATTTGTCCCTTAACAATGGGCAGCTTGAGGTTTATATTTAATTACACCGCTCGCACCAACCTGAACTCACCCTTATTCATCAATAATGCATGGGTTTGTGTTTATCGCTGCTTAATTAATCTGTGCTTACCACAATTAAAGGCTCGCAAAATCCCCCAAGGTGGCAGCGGGGAGCGGCTGCGCCGGGCTGGCGCGGTGCTGGCACTGCCAGCCTGGTCCTGGTGCCAATGTGGTCACCCTGGCAGCACGGTCACAGCGCTGGCGTGGTGGCAGTGCCACAGCGGTCACAGGGCCACAGTGGTCGCTGTGACAGCGTGGTCACCGTGCTGGCATGTGGTGGCATGTGGTCACTGTGCCAGTGGGGTCATGGTGGTGGTGCTGGCATGATCATGGTGAGGTCACAGTGCCTGTTTGGTGGCAGTGCCAGTGAGGTCACAATGCCACTATGGTCACAATCCCAGTGATGTCACAATGCCTGTCTGGTGGCAGTGCCAGTGAGGTCACAATGCCAGTGTGGTCACAATGCCAGAGTGGTCACAACGCCTCTTTGGTGGCAGTGCCACCATTCAGGCATGGTCATAGTGCCAATATGGTCACAGTGCCTGTCTGGTGGCAGTGCTGATGTGGTCACAGTGCCAATATGGTCACAATCCCAGTGATGTCATAGTGCCTGTCTGGTCACAGTGCCACTGTGGTCACAGTGCCAGGGTGGTCATGGTGCCTGTTTGGTGGCAGTGCCAGTGAGGTCACAGTGCCACTGTGGTCACAGTCCCAGTGATGTCACAGTGCCTGTCTGGTGGCAATGCCAGTATGGTCACAGTGCCACTGTGGTCACAGTGCTTGTCTGGTGGCAGTGCTGGTGTGGTCACAGTGCCACTGTGGTCACAGTGCCTCTCTGGTGGCAGTGCCACCATCCAGGCATGGTCACAGTGCCAATATGGTCACAGTGCCTCTCTGGTGGCAGTGCCACCATCCAGGGTCACCATGCTGGTGTGGCACCGGTGGCCAGCGAGATCCACCCCAGCTGCCAGGCAGGGTGACCCCCCCAGCACCCCCATCCTTGGGTGCCAGGAGGGCTGAGGGCAGATCCCCACAGCCAGCAGCAGGGTACCCCCACCCTCTCCTCCCTGCCTCAGTTTCCCCACAAGGAAACCACCAACAGCACCACATCCATCTCCCCCTCACATCCCCCCATTCCTCCTCCCCGGTGCTTTTCCCCAATTTCGCTTTCCCCCAATTTCACTTTTCTCCAATTTTGCTTTTCCCCGATTTCGCCTTTCCCTGCCCACTCTGCCCTCCCCGGTGCCCTCTCTGTGCCAGGGCCGGGGGGGATTGTGCCCCCCATGCCGTGCCAGGCCAGCTCTGTGCCTTTAAGCACGGTGGCACGGCTGTCCCGGATCAGCCGGAGCGCCTATTAAATTTTTATGCGAAGTGTAAATGGGCCAGGTCTCCAGCTTCCCGCTCCCTCCGAATGATTTATTACTCGCAAATACCACAGAACTAATTAGTATAGTAATTAATTAATACGAATTTGCATATTTGCATGTGCAATTAGTGCAGTGGAGTGATTACTCTGAAAATGAGAAGTTGGGCCTGTCAGATGGGAGTGTGAACTGGAGTGGAAAAGCCTCGTGAAAACGATCCCGGGCGGCGGCGGCGGCGGCACCGGGCACGAGGCGGCGGCGCCGGGCGGGCGGCGGCACCGGCGAGGCCCGGGGGGGGGCAGCGTTGGGGGGCTCAGCCCTCGGGACACCCCCTTTCCCCCCATCCCATCCCATCCCTGAACCGTGGGGACCGCTCCATCCCTCGGCCATCTCCATGGCGACTGGCTGTGCCAGGCGCGTCGCCATGGCAACGGGCCGGGCCACGCAGCCTCGCCATGGCGACTGTCGTCATCGCGCTCTGTCGCCATGGAGACCCTCCCCATCTCCCCAAATCCGCTCCCCGACAGGGCCCCCCCACACACCTCGGCCTTGGGGTGGGGGGGCTGCCCCTCCCAAAAGCAGCCGGGAGGGGGGGTGGGGGTCCCCCAGTGTCCCCAGGGATTGGGGGGAGCACCCCGGGGTGCCCCACACTGGGGGGGCAGCTGAGCTCTGTGACAGCAGCGCTGAGCTGGAGCTGCCCCAGGGGATGTGACCCGAGACCCCCCCAGGGTGGGGCTTGGCACCCCCAGCCCCACAGCTCCGAGCCCAGCCCTTGGCCTTTGTCCCTGGTGCCACCCTGGTGTCCCTTCAGCTGTGCCCACCCCTCTGGCTGAGGCCTGACACGCTCAGAGCACTCCCAGGCTGCCTGGTTTTGGGGGGCAGGCAAGGGAGATGGGGGTGATGGAGGGGGCCGTGGCCATGGGCAGCCCCCAGCACCCCCGTGTGCCCCAGCACCGGGCCCTGGCAGCCCCCAAAACAGGCCCAGGCTGCTGCCACCTGCCAGGGGGGCTGGGGACGCTGCCAGCAGCACCCACTCAGCTGTGCCCACTCTGGTGGCACCGCCAGTGTGGCCACAGTGGGCACGGAGAGGCTGCTGTGGGCACTCCTGCAGCCCGGTGATGTCACAGGCCAGCTGTGATGTCATCGGCTTTTGTGACATCACCAGGGTGGCCTAGTTATCTCAACAGCAGCTGGGTTGGGGTCCCTTGTGCCAGCCCCCCGCTGTCCCCAAAGGACTCCTGACCTCAGTAGGGGTGAATACACCAGGGGACAAAGAGTGTGGGGCAGGGGGGACAAATCCTCAGTGTCCCCACCCCGTGATCATCTGTCCCCAGCCCCCTGTGGAGCCGCAGTTTCCCACCGGGCAATTCCCAGGTGTCACCTTCCTAATTAACAACGTGTGGCTTAAAAAGCACCTGGCAGGTCCCTGGTGTGTGTGTGACTGTGGGGGACAGGCTGGGGACAGGCTGGGGGGACAGGTTGGGGACACAGGTGGGGGATATGAGCAGGAATTTGGATGCCCTGGGAGCAGTGGGTGAAGCAGCCACACCACAGCCCCCGGGCTGCCACAGCACCTCCTCATCCTCCTCTGGAGCAGATGAAGGAGTTCCCCAAACCCTCCTGATGCCAGCCCAGCCAGAGCTCCCCTCTGTTCCCTCAGCTCCCTCCTCCCATGACCCTGCACAGTCACCACTGCAGGGACATTTGGGGACACAGGGACGGGCAGGGCACCACCCACCCCTCCCCATCCCCCCGCAGCCGGGGCCCCGCTCACCCTCGGCCCGGAACCTGCCCAGGTTTGGCTCCTCCGAGGGTGGAGCTGCTCCAGGGACCCGGGACAAGGACGGGGCCAGTGATGGGGACAGGGATGTGCTCAGCTCCTGCTCTCCTCCCCTCAGTGACATTCCCGCCGCGCCTTAGCGCATCCATCTCTCCCCAGCCTTCACCTCCCAGAAATATTGCAGTGCGGAGCCGGCTCCATCTGGCAGCGGCCCCCGCCTCCCCCCCGCCACCGCTCGCGGGGAGATGCCGGAGCCGGATCCATCGCCCGGGCCTCGCTGAGGGCCAGCAGGGACCCTAGCGGTGACAGGGGACAGCTGGCATGACCCCCCGTGCCACACCGGGAGGGGACAGCGTGGCCTGGCCCGCGGTGACATCAGCGCGCCGGGGCTGTGAACTCGCCCCGGGCGGGTCCCCCGGAGCCACCCGGGCCCAGCTGGATCCCAGCCGTGTCCCGGCACCACCCAGCACCCGGCTGTGCCAGGGCCGACCTGCCCGTGTCCCCTCCCCGCGGCTCGTGTCCCCTGAGCCATCGCCGGGTCCCCCCCTGCAGCCAGCGCTTCCTGCAGGAGGGAGGGAAGGGACGTGGAGGGTGGAATTTGGGCGAGGAAAGGGCTCCGTGTCTCAGCCAAACTCCTCAGTGTGTGCCTGCCTGGCACCAAGGCTGCAAAACCGGGGTCATGGTCACCACCAGGGAGCAGAGGTGGCAGTGCAGGGACAGCCAGCCCCGGGGGCACTGGGCCATCCCCCCACACCCAAAAGGCAGCACCAGCCCCGCCCCTGCTCCCCAAACTGTGCCTGGCCCCGGGTTCAGCCCGGCCTCAGCTGCCCCTGCTGCACACACAGCCCCAAATCCTGTGGGGTGGATCCTGCTCAGCCAGGCCTGTGCTGTGCTGCCACATCCCTGCTCACCTCTGGGGGCGAAACCCCTTCCCAAAGTCACCCGAGGACCACGATGGGGATGGCCCTGCCACCACAGGCCATTGTGGAGGGGACAGCACGGGGACAGCGCTGGGATGCCACTCCTGCCCTCCCTGTGGCACAGTCCTGGCACTGCCCGCTGCACCCACCGAGGCAGAGCTTTGGGTTTTCATCTCCCTGCTCCCCTTTCATCTCCTCTCCCCGTTTCATGTCTCCACTTTCTTCTCCCTCCAAGCACTGCGCATGCTGATGAGCCCACCCTGGCCCTCACCGGCTGCTAATGAGGCTGTAATGGGCACCCTGGGCCAGAGGTGTGTGCTTCATCCCTGTCCCCATCCCTGTCCCCATCCTTGTCCCCACCCTGGGCCAGAGGTGTGTGCCTCATCCCTGTCCCCAACCCTGTCCCCAACCCTGTCCCCACCCTGGGCCAGGGGCTTGTGCCTCATCCCTGTCCCCATCCTTGTCCCCACCCTGGGCCAGAGGTGTGTGCCTCATCCCTGTCCCCATCCCTGTCTCCACACAGACCAGGGGCTTGTGCCTCATCCTTGTCCCCAACCCTGTCCCCATCCCTGTCCCCACATGGACCAGGGGTTTGTGTCTCCTCCCTGTCCCCATCCCTGTCCCCACATGGACCAGGGGTTTGTGCCTCATCCCTGTCCCCATCCTTGTCCCCATCCCGGCCACCTCAGCCACTCACCCTGTGGCCCCTCCTCGTCCCCATTTGTCGCCCACGGGCCGCAATTCTGATGCCAGGAACAGGGGCACTGATGGCTTCACTGCCCTGGCACCTGTGCTGTGCCCACCCTCCAAGGGCTGGGGACCATGGCAGGGCAGTGGAGACACACCCGGAGCTGGCTCTGCAGTGCCACAGGCTCCAGGTGAGGGCGGGCTCCCCGCAGGTCACCACCGGGGACGGCAGCGGCAGAGGGAGCCCATCGGTGCCGCGGGGAGGGGATGCCTTGTGCCAGGAGGATGCCCGGGACTCGGTGCCATGCCTGGCAGGGTGGGGTGGGCCTTGCCTCGCTGCAGGCCGGCCCCAGGTGCCATCTGCTGGGCCGCAGCCGTGAGTGATAATCAGAGGGCTCCTGCCGGGGGGACACTCGCCACACTGTGACACTGTCACATCCAGCCCTGGCACCTGCACCGGGGCAATGGGCACTGCTGATGGCCCTGGTGGCCGGGCATGGCCAGCCCTTTGTCTGGGTGTGGGCACTGCCAGCGCTGTCACCGTGTCCACGTCACGGCTGTGCCACCCTCACCTGGCGTGTGGCACCCAGCCCCTGTCCCCAGCCCTCAAGCCAGGCAGGTCCTGACCCCCGTGTCTGTGGGGACAGGGGAGATCCAGGACATGGCACCGGGACACCGGGTGATGGGAGGTGGCTTTGGGGACACTGCGGCTCCGTGGCCCTGCCGGTGCCCACCAAGAGAGCAGCAGCGATTTCTGGGTGCCCAGTCACTGTGCTGGGGACAGATTTGGAGGCTGCAGGGTGGCACAGCAGTGAGGAGGTGCCCGGCAGACAAAGGCCTGGTTGGCAGCACCGTGGCACAGCCAGGCCTCGGCCCCCAGCGCCGTGGGCTTGGCACCCGTGGGGGCTCAGCCCTCGTGTGCATCAAGGAGGGTGTGAGCGTGCAAGGGGGACTGTGTGCGCCCAGAGGGTGCCAAGGCCGTGTGGGGCTGTGCCACAGGGTGGAGGGACCCTGGCGAGGCCGTGTGGCCGTGGGGACACACCTGCAGCCCCGTGGCAGCAGCGGCGTGGCCAAACCGGGCACTGCCAGCACCTCTGCCGTGCCCAGCCCGTGCCAGGCCCTCGCCATCGCCTCTCGGCTGCCGGCTGAGGGTGGGGACGGAGCCGGCCGAGCCGCGGCGTTTTGCAGGAGCCGCAGATGCCAGCTCCCAGCGAGGGTCCCCGTGGCATCGCCCCCCTCACCCCAGCGCCCGCCTGTGCCCCTGCCACGCTCGGCCCGGCCGGGATGGCCGCTTTTCCCGCCGGCTCCATTGTTCCTCCCGGCCCCGCCATCGCCTGCATCTCGCCCGGGTCCCATTTTGCAGCGTGTAGGCAGA
Organism: Agelaius tricolor; assembly: GCF_023055355.1. NCBI lineage: Eukaryota > Metazoa > Chordata > Aves > Passeriformes > Icteridae > Agelaius > Agelaius tricolor. Next base: position 3,160,188 of record NW_027269291.1, read on the forward strand.
GCTGGAGATTTGGAAGAGGTTTTTTTTTTTTTTTTTTCTCTTTTTTTTTTTCCTTTTTTTTTTTTTTTTTTTTAGAGTACAGAGTGACAGATGGCGAGTCCTCCTTCCCCAGAGAGACAAATCTCCCTGAATGCAAGCGCATGTCAATCATTAGCTCTCATGTGATAGCTCTCGCGCATGACGTGCCAACCATATGGCACTGGCAGCAGAGCTGGTACCCCCTTTGCTGGGTAGAGATGCCACTCTCGCCTCCTTTTGGATAGAGGACTGCAGGAGGCTGGAGCACCTCAAGGAGCCGCGTCCCGCTCCCAGAAGATGCTGGGAACAATGAAATAAGAATTCCTGCGGTCCGCCCGAAGGTGAGTTATGTAAGAAGTGGAGGGTTGGGAGGGCAGCGGAGGAAACTTGAATGGAGAAAAGGCAACTTCCATGTTGATTTTGTTTCTCCGCCACGTCTCGCCCTTTTTTCCCCCCATCTTTCGTTCTCCCCCGGCCCTCGGTTCTCCCGCTCCCCGCGGGCCCCGCTGATGGGGTTTTTTTTCCTGCCCCCGCCGAAGTCCCCCCCAAGGGGGAATTCTTGGGGTTTCGCCTCCTCCGTTCCCTCCCCCAAAGCCTGGGCGCGCCCGGGGCGCCGCGGTCCCGGTGGGACGGAGCGGGCAGCGGCGGCCGAGCGGCATCAACGAAATCAGCGCGGAGCCTCCGCGCCGCCGCCCCGGGGGGGCCCGACCTGGCGGAGCCGCCCCCCCGCTCCCCCCCAGCGCCCCCGGCCCTCGCCCCGGGCGGTGCCCCCGCCCCGGCCCCGCCGCGCCGCCCGGCCCCGGGGGCGCCCCCGGCAGCGCCGCCGCCCGCGGCCACCGCGCCCCCCCCCGGGGGGGGCCCCGGCCGCCCCCGCCGCCCCCCGGTTGGTGCCGCCGCATTTTACGGGCCGCGCTCCGGCGGCCGCGGGGAGCCCCGGGGCGGGGAGGGGAAGGGCGGGCGCGGCTGACCGGGCCGGAGGGGGTACGGGGGGTACCTGGGGATGCGGGGGGGCGCGGCGGTGTCGCCTCGACCCCCACCGGCCCCGGGAAGGCGGTGGCGGAGCCGCCACCGGGGCCGCTCCGCGCCCGCGGCGGGGAAAAGTTGGAGGCGTCAAAGAGGGACCGGCGACACCGGGCCCGGCCCTCGGGGCACCGGGGCGGGGGGGGGGCGGCACCGGGCGGGCCGGGAGCGGCGGGGGCGCGGGGGGTGTGCGGAGGAACGGGAGAGGGGCGCGGGCGGCGGCCGCGGGGACCCCGGCGGTGGGGCCGGCGGGGGTCGAGCCGGGGCGGAATCGCCGCACCCCGAGAGAGCCCCGGTGGCCCCGGGGTCGGGCAGCGGGGGCGGGGGGCGGCGGCGGGAGGCCCCGCGCCCAATTCGTTTTCGCCGGTCCCGGCGGGTGGGAGCGGAGCGGGGCGGGGAGGGGGCGGCGGGCGGCGGGGCCGCCGGTAACGCCTGGCTCTTTGCCCCCCGCTGCAGCCACCATGTTGACGCGACTTTTCAGCGAGCCCAGCCTGGTCCCCGAAGTCCCGAAATTCCCCGGTTGGGCCGAGGAGTGCGAGGAGGATGCCCGGAGCGAGAAGGAGGAGCGGGCGGGGAAGGGCTGCGCCCTCCCCGAGGAGCCGCCCGAGGGTTCGCTGGGAGAGAGCAAAGAGGAAGGGGAGCTAGGAGGGGACGAGGAGGAGGAGGAGGAGGAGGAGGAAGGCCTGGAGGAGGCGGAGGGCGAGCGGCCCAAGAAGCGCGGCCCCAAGAAGAGGAAGATGACGAAGGCGCGGCTGGAGCGGTCCAAGCTGCGGCGGCAGAAGGCGAACGCCCGGGAGAGGAACCGGATGCACGACCTGAACGCGGCCCTGGACAACCTGCGCAAGGTGGTTCCCTGCTACTCCAAAACCCAAAAACTCTCCAAAATCGAGACCCTCCGCTTGGCCAAGAACTACATCTGGGCTCTCTCCGAGATCCTGCGCTCGGGCAAGCGGCCCGACCTGGTCTCCTACGTGCAGACTCTGTGCAAGGGGCTGTCCCAGCCCACCACCAACCTGGTGGCCGGCTGCCTCCAGCTCAACTCCCGCAACTTCCTGACGGAGCAGGGCCAGGAGGGGGGTCGGTTCCACGGCCCCAACGCCGCCTCCTTCGCCGTGCACCCCTACCCTTACCCTTGCTCGCGGCTGGCCGCGGCGCCCTGCCCGCCCGCCGCCGGCCCCGGGCCGCACGGGCTGAGGACACACGGCTACTGCGCCTCCGCCTACGAGAGCCTCTACGGCAACACCTCCCCCGACTACAACAGCTCGGAGTACGACGGGGGGCTCAGCCCCCCGCTCTGCATCAACGGCAACTTCTCCCTCAAGCAGGACTCTTCATCCCCCGACCACGAGAAAAGCTACCACTACTCTATGCACTACTCGGCGCTGCCCGGCTCCCGCCCCGCCGCCCACAACTTGGTCTTCGGGTCGGCGGGGATGCGCGGGGGGGTCCACTCCGAGAACATCTTCCCCTACGACATGCACCTCCCGCACGAGCGGGGCCCCATGTACGAGGAGCTCAACGCCTTCTTCCACAACTGACCCCCCCCCCTCCCCTCCCCGGGACCCCCTCCCCATCGCCGAGGTGGCGGGGAGGGGGGGGAGACTCCCCCAAACCCCCCCACCCCACCCGCGGATCGGCCCCCGGGGCTCCGCCGTGGGCTTTGGTGCAATATGGGGACCCGGCCCCGGCGGCGGGTCCCCGCGCCCCGTGGGGACAAAGTGCTTTTTTGGGAGGAATTTCCCTTTTCCTTAATTTTTTTTATTCTGGTGGATTTCGTTATTTTTAAAATTTTCATTATTTATTTATTGCTACTTCTTTATTATTTAACGTAATTTATTTAGTTATTTTATTATGATCGCTGTCATCGCCGCTATTATTATAATAACTATTACAGCTATTATAACTATTATTATTATTATTATTATTATTATTATTATTATTATTATTATTATTATTATTTTCCAGGGGGAGACGCCCCGCACGGGCCGACCCCCTCCATCCAGCCCACCGAAACCCCTCCCCGCTACCCAGCACAACCCTCTGGGTCGAACCGCTTCGTTTCATTTTTAATTCGTTTGAATTAAATTTTATACATTTATTTTTTAATTTTTTTTTTTCCCCCCCACCTCCCACCCCCATTTTGGGCCGTTTCTCCCCCTCCCCAGCCCTGACCCCGACCCCCCCGGACCCCCCCGGCATTGGACACCCGCTGCCCCGGCCCGTGGGAGCGAGAGGAGCCCGCGCTCGGCGCGGAGCGAAACTTTCCGAAGCAATAAAGAGGCGCAGGGAGGAACGAACCCCAATTTCTATCTATGCAAGAGGCCCGGCCCGGCGGACGCTCCGAGATGCACTTTGCTTTGGGGGGGCCCCGGCCCCGCTCCCCGCCCCGGGAGCTCCTCGCAGCGCGTGTGTCAGGACGTTTTTTACCTGTTTTAAAAACTTGAAACGGAAAAAAAAAAAAAGAAAAAAAAAAAAAAAGGAAAAAAAAAAAGGAAAAAAACAATGATAATAATTAAAAAAAAAAAAAAAAAGACACCCCCCCCACTCTCCCCCACCTCCCCAGCGGAGCCGCCCCGGTTTTCCCGAGCTGGCGGAGCCGGGAAGCGCAGCCCGCAGCTATGCAAGCGGGGCTCCGGGGGGGCTGGCGGGGCTGCGCCCCCCTCGCGGCGCCCGGCCCGGGGGTCTCCGTCCCGGTTTGCCGCATTCCTTCAGCCGGGAGACGCCGGGAAGCCGATAATGCTTTTTTTAAAATTTTTTTTTTTTTTTGGTTGGGTTTTTTTTTTGGTTTTTGGGATTTTTTTTGTTGTTGTTTTTTTTTTTGTCGGAACCTGCCCGCACCACCTTCGAGAAACCAGCATTTTTAAGAGACCAGGGAGGAGGAGGAGGAGGAGGATTTCTGAGAAATGTTTTGAAAACGAAAAAAAAAACAAAAAAAAAGGAAAAAAAAAAAAGAAAAAATGGGGGGAAAAAGGAAAGAAAAAAAGTTATGGGAAAAAAAAAACCTGAAACGGGGAAAAAACAAAAAGAAAAAAACAAAAAAAAAAAGGGAAAAAGAAACAAAAACCCACAAACCGTTGTAGCAAAGGGGACCCGCTGCCCGACACCAGAAGTGCTTTCGTGTTTCCGTTCCGTTTCATTTCGATTAATAAATATTTATGGCCAACGATATGCAAGACCCCCCCGCGCCGGGCGCCGATCCCGCTCCCCGGTCCCGGTTCCCGGTCCCCGTCCCCGCCGCCCGGACCCTGCTCGGCGGCGGCGGCGCGCGGGGCGCGGGGCCGGGGGCCCGGCCGTTCTGCATGCACCGGCCCCCTCCCCTCCCTGCCGGGGCCGCCCGCCCCCGGCCCCGCCGGACGCTCTCGCCGCCCTGTCCCGGCCCCGCCAGGACTCGTCGGCCGTGACGAGCCGCCGCCGGTGCGATCGCGGCCAGGCTGTAATTACCGAGCGTCCTTCGACGGCGATTAATAAATATTCAATGTTGACTCCGCCGCCTTCGCCGCTTTCCTTCCGCCCCGGGGGCACCGGGGGGCACCGGGCCGAGCCCCCCCCTCCCGCCCCCGGCGGTGCCAGCGCCGCTCCCGCCGCCGGAATGCGCGGCCCGCGGGGCGGCGGCGCTGATATAACGCGGCTCTGCCCCACGGGTGTCCCCCCCGGGACCGGGGAGGCGGTGTCCCCCCCTCACCAATAAACGCACCGGGATCCGGTGCGGCGGGCCCGGCTCGGTCCACCGGCGGTGACACCGCTGCGGTCCCCTGGGAGCGGGAGCTCGGGGCTCGGTGCCCGGGGCTGGCACCGGGCCGCGGTGCCGGTGGCCTCGGGAAGGCTGCGCGGCGGCGGCAGCCAAGGCCGGTTCCTCGGCGGCGGCCCCGGGATGCCGCTCGGCTCCCGGCGCGATGCCCGGGGCTGGTGCCGGTTCCCGGTGCTGCTTCCCGATGGAGCCTCGGCTCGGTGCCCGGTGCCAGCGCCGGTGCCAGCGCCGATGCTTGTGCCGGTTCCTGGCGCTGGCGCCCGTTGGAGCCCCGGAAGCTCCCGCGCCGGTTCAAGGAGCGGTGCCCATGGGAGCCCCGGGACCCCCGTGCGGTTCCGGTGCCCGCTGTCCGGTGCCGTGCCAGTGCCGGTACCGCTGCCCGGTGCCCGGTGGAGCCCTGGCAGCGCGGTGCCGGTGCCCGGAGCGGAGCTGTCCGCTCCGGCGGTGCTGAACGGGCGCTCGGGCTTCTTAACGGCCGTCGGTTCATTTACCGGCCGCACCACCGGGACTCACCGCCGCCCGACGGCCGCCGGCACCGGGCAGCGCCGGGCACTGGGCTCCCGGTCGTGGGGGCCGGTTCGCCCCGGGATCACCGAGCGCCGGGGCCACACAGGGGCTGCGGGGACGGAGGCACCGGTTTCCTCCCGGGATGGGTGTCCGGTACCCGCGCCCCGCAGCTCCGCGGCTTTTGGGGATAAACTGGGCCGGTTTAGGGTTGGCTGCAAACTGGGGCGGGATCCAGCGCTGCCCCGACGTGCTGGGCCCGGTCGCAGAGCCGCCGGTGTCGGGCCCGAGGCGGGGAACGGATCCACCACGGCCCCGCGAGCCCCGGCAGCGGCCCCCGAGCCTCCGGTCGGGCCCCGGTGTTCGCCGCTCTCCCCAGAGCCGCGGATCCTCTTCCGACGGCTCTGGCCCCAACATCCTCCCGGGACTCGTTTCTCGGGGGAAAAAGCCCCGGAAGGACCCGGGGACAACCGATGGGGCCGGGCGGAGGCTCCGTGGGGCCGAGGCTGGCGATGTGCGGCCCTTCCGCCGCCGTCCGCAACCGGCGGCGCCGGGGCCGCGGCCGGAGCAGCGGCGGCGAAGGGCGGATGCCCCGCGGAGGGGAGGAGGGGGACGCGGGGCCGGGGGCGGCGGGGGGGCCGCCGACATCTGCTCCGGGGCCGGCTATGCCAGGGGGTGCCGGCCCCGGTGGCGGAGCTGCGCTTTCTCTTCAATTGTCGGGATTTTTGTTTCCCCGGTGCCCGCCCGAAAATGCGGGAACCGGCAAGGCCCGGCCCCGCAATGCGGCCCCGCACTCGCAGCACGGCCCCGGTGTAAAGCTCCGGAGAACGGCTCCGGTGCAAAGCTCCGGTGGAAGGTTTTGGTGCACGGTTCCCGTGAACGGTTTCGTTGCAAAGCTCCGGTGCCCGGCCTCGGTACGAGGTTCCGGTGCCCGGTGCTGGTGCCCGGCTCCGAAACACAGCCGCGGTTCACAGCCCCGGTGCCCGGCCCGGTTCACAGCCCCGGTGCCCAGCCCGGTTCACAGCCCCGGTGCGCGGTCCGGTGCCCGGCCCTTCCACCCGGCGGCTCCCGGGGAGGGCAGCGGGAGGTCGGGAGCCGCCGCCCCGCCGGGCTCTGCGAGCGTTTCGTGCCACCGATGGATCAAACCCACCTCGGGAGGGTTTGGGGGGTCCGGGGAGCTGCCGGGACCCCCGCGGCCGCCCGGGGCTCAGCGGAGCTCGGCCAGCACCGGGGGGACGTGGCGGTGGCGGCTGGCCCGGCCGCAACCCCGCTATTTCAGAGCAGGATGAGATAGATGGGGGTGGGTGTCTCCCCCCCGCCTCAGCACCCGCGGTGCCCGCGGTGCCCCCGGTGCCCCCGGCCCGGCCCCTCTCCCGGCCCGGCGGAGCGCGGCGGGGGCGCGGGGCGAGCGCCAGCTCCGGGTCGCCGCTGCCACCGGCGAGTGCCAGCCGGGGGGGGGGGGAGGAGGAGTCATTGCTTCAGTTTAAATTTCATGGCATCTGTTCATTATTATACAGTGCGGATTTTTATATGGACAGCTAAATTAAAGACAGATTTCTGCCAAAATTGCAGATACCATAAAAAACCGGAGGCTCCCGGCGCCCGGCGCTCGCCGCGCTGCGGAGGCGGCCCCGCTCCGGGGGCCGGGGGCTGCCCGGGGGTCGGGAGGGATGTGGGGCACAGGGAGGGATGTGGGGGTCAGGACGAGGGGGGCTGTCCCCGTTTTTGTGCCATGGGGAGCTCAGGACGCCGTCCCCGTGGGGGAACGGGGGGTCCCGGCGGTCCCCGGAGCCGCGGCCGGGGCGGGCCGGGCTGGCAGCGGTCCCCGCCGCCCCGGGGGCTGCAGAGCCGCCCCCTCCCCCGCCCGGTCTGCCAGGCTCCATCGCAGAGGAGTTAAAACAAGGACATCTGTGCCTGGAATCGCTGCGAAGCTCCGAACCTGCCAGCGCCTGCTGGCACCGGCCGCCGGCGGAGGCGGCTTCTCCGGAATGCGGCACCGCCGGCAGCTCCGCCCGGAGCCCCGGCCCGGCCCCGAGGGCTGCGGGGCCAGGAGGGCCTTGGCTCGGCCGGGCAGCGTCCCCACCTTTGTCTGCCCCCGTCGTGTCGGTCGCAGCCCCGAGGGGGTCGTGTTTCTCCGTCCCCATTCACCCCCTGCCCCACTGAGCCCTGTCCCCATCCCCACACTGGGTTCGGGGGTGGTGGGGGACAGCGAGGGGATGAGGAGAGGGCCCTGGCCTCCGGTGGGGCACGGGCAGAGCCGGGAGGGCACAGAGCAATGGTGGAACCAAGGGAAGGGCAGGGCTGGGGGCACCTGGGGGCCGGGGCTGTGGGAGCAGCCCGGGGTCTGCAGCCAGGGTTTGTGGGAAGGTGGGAACCTGCCCTCAGCCCTTCCTGGGCTTGAAGGGGAGAAAATGGACAAAACCCCCAAGCAGGGGCAGAGCGGGAGGTTGGATCCAGCAGACACCAGGCCAGCTCTGGCTGGGAACACTGGAGAGCAGGTGGTGCCCACCTGAGCACCCCAGAGCAGCCCAGCCCCCTTCCCTTCCCTTCCCTTCCCTTCCCTTCCCTTCCCTTCCCTTCCCTTCCCTTCCCTTCCCTTCCCTTCCCTTCCCTTCCCTTCCCTTCCCTTCCCTTCCCTTCCCTTCCCTTCCCTTCCCTTCCCTTCCCTTCCCTTCCCTTCCCTTCCCTTCCCTTCCCTTCCCCATCCTGGGTTCCAGCCCATCCCCACAGCCCCTCTGGATCCCCGGCCAGGGGGTCCCACCCTGTCCCGGTGCCCCGGGGCCGGGGTCCCGCTCGCCACTCCCGGTGGCAGCCGGTGCCTCATTTCATATGGGAAATGTCCATTTTGTTGCTACTTAAAAGCTGATTTACGGCGGCTGCATCCCAGCCCTGCCTTGGCCCGTGTTCCTCCCATAATCTGCCCATTTCTCTTGGCAGCTCTGGCTCACCAGAGTCTGTGCCGGGCTCCGGGAGCCCCCGGTCCCTTCCCGTGGTCCCCGGGCCCCGGCCACGCTCCCTGGTGCTGCTGGATCGCGCCTGCCTGGAGCACAGCCCGATGCCCTCCAGATGGCAGCGCCAACACCCCCAAAATGCCGTTCCTGGGGCTGCAGGGATGGAGGGGACACGGCAGGGTTGGGGACAGCACGTGGGTGGCTTCACATCGCGCTGGACCCCCCCTTCCATCCACCTGCACTCCAGCATGGACCTGGCAGGACAGACAGGGTGGGCACACCTGGGCACGGTGGCAGCAGCAGGGCCCGAGCCGAGCTCCTGCCCCCGGTGGTGAGCGCTGTCCCGGCTGTCCCACACGCTCCTAATTCAATTTTCCCCGATTAGGAATCTTTTTTGTTGTTGTTGTTAAATATAATTGAAAAGCACACCTTTGGAATCATCACATGCACCCGGCACGGCGTTATCAGGGTGATGAAAGCCCTGCCCAAGTTCCAGGGCAGGCAGGATTGCGCCGTAATCCCGGCAAAGCAAACAACTTCTGAGCAAAACTAATTACATTTAGAGCAGCTGTGATAATAATCCTAATTCAACCCCATTTGGTGCCTAAAATCCGGCGATCCGGCAGCGAAAGCCGGGCCCGGGGGGGTGGCTGCGGCCCAGCTCTGCCCTCCAGGTTGTCCTTTCACCACAGAGGTGACAAACCCGGGGATTTCTGGAGGAGCCACGGCATCGTGTGACCCCTCGTGGCTCCACGGGGACATCCCTGCCCTCGGCCACCAAACCCGCGCTGCCCATCACCCTGCGTGACCCCGTCACCCCTCCGGTGGCTGTGCCCCGGTGCCCGGGCGGTGGCACGGTGCCCAAACCCCCCCTGCTGTCCCCGGGGACGGGGGGATCGCAGCTGGCGCACGGAGCCGTAATGGCCACGGCTGGGCTGGCACGGCGGCCCCGCGCCTGCGGGCACACGGGCAGCAGCAGCAGCAGCTTGTGCTCCGTTTGTCCTTGACGAGTCCCCCGCGCTGCCACCCCGGCACAAAGCCCCCCGCCACCACCGCCACCGCCACCGCGACCCCCGGCTCCTCACGGGGGCGGCACCGGCAGCAGCTCCCCGAGCCCGCCGGGGCTGCCCCGTGCGCGGCGCCGGTTGGAGGCAGAGCCTCTGTTGGCATCTGCGGTGGCACTGCCACCACCGTGGTCACTGCTGTGACACACGGTGACATTCCCACCCCGCCCGTTACCCTGGGGAACGCTCGCTACAAAACTCTACCCTAGAGCTTTTATTTCATTTTTTTTTCTTTCTTTTTCTTTTTTCTTTTTTTTTTTTTATTAAAGTTGCCAAAAATTTGTGTTAGCTAATGGCTTCTTAATTCCGCCGAAACCCAGGGAAGGAAAATGATGCCATTCATCTTGTATTGGTTTGAAATCACGTCTGACAACTAATCGATCATACTGTGGGACATTAACTCCTTTGGATGGGGGCCCAAGCGCTCTCGCAGCTCCTCGCTCCCGCGCTGGATCCATTTAACTACTTTACTGCTGGTATTTTGGCACGTGGCTCCGCGGGCTGCTTCCTCTCCGGTTGGTGCCGCTGAATTATTTGCCTTTCTCCGGATACAGCTGGCACGGCGCTCCCGCAGCTTCCCCCGCCCCTTCCCCGCCGCCCTTCACCCGACCTTGGCCCCGCTGCCCCCCCCTCGTCCATGGATGGATCCCCCCCATTTTGGGGGGTTTTTTTCCCCAGCCAGGGATGCCTGTGGGATCCTGGGGGGTGGCTTTGTTCCGTCACCTTGTGGTGACCCCAGGTGACCCGTGCCTCAGTTTCCCCGTTTCTCCACAGGATGTGGTCACGGGGACAGACAGGTTGAGGGGGGGAGGCTGGTGGCACCTCACAGCCGTGAGCAAACTTGGGGTGGTGGCCCCATTCCTGATGTCCCCTCCCACCACATTGGGTGCTGGTGACCCACCAGCCCTGGTGACACCACAGGGGTTTGTGGGGACAGGGATGGTGGCACCGGGCTGTGTCCACCCAGGACAAGGGGGGTTGGATCCTGTCCCTGTCCATGCACTGCAGTGGGAGGGGAGGGATGGGGACATTGTCATGGGGAAGGATCTGGAAGGACAACAAGGACCCCAGGGTGACCCAAAGGGACCCAGAACACCCCAAAGACCCCCAGGCACAGCTCGATCAGGGGCTTTATACACCCAGGGTGGGCAGGACCCAATCCAGGGAAGGCTGTGATTGGTCAGCAGCACCAGCCCTGGCTGGGGATTGGCTGGGGCCTGTGCCCATCCCAGGTGTCTGGGTGGTCCTTGGCGGCCCCCCCCAGCAATGAGGGGACACATGGGTGTCCCAGGGACCCCCCTCACTGTCCCAGTCCTGTCCCAGGGGACACACCTGACCCCAGGGGCACAGCCCTATGGCCCCCTCCAGGCCCTGGGTGCCACTGAGGGGTCACAGAAGGGGCCGTCCCTTCTCAGGGGGCAACATGGGGAGAGTCCCCTCACTGACAGCCCCTGGCTGAGGAAAGCCATCGTGTCTGTCTGTCTGTCTGTCTGTCTGTCTGTCCAGGCCTGTATAACGGTCTGTCTGTCCAGTCACTCTCTCCACACCCAGCCACCTTTCTCTCTATCCCCTTCCTGTATGCCACCTGTCCATTCATCTGCCCGTCCCATGTGTCCATCCATGGATCCATCCATCCATAGATTCCATCCATCCATCCATGGACCCATCCATCCATGGATCCATCCATCCATCCATGGATTCCATCCATCCATCCATGGATCCATCCATCCATCCATCCATCCATCCATCCATCCATCCATCCCCCATCCATCCATCCATCCATCCATCATCCCATGTGTCCGTCCATGGATCCATCCATCCATCCATCCATCCATCCATCCATCCATCATCCATCCATCCATCCATCCCCCATCCATCCATCCATCCATCCATCATCCATCCATCCATCCATCCATCCCCCATCCATCCATCCATCCATCCATCCATCCATCCCTCCATCCATCCATCCATCCATCCCTCCATCCATCCTCCATCCATCCATCCATCCATCCCTCCATCCATCCATCCCTCCATCCATCCATCCATCCATCCATCCCTCCATCCATCCATCCATCCATCCATCCATCATCCATCCATCCATCCATCCATCCCCCATCCATCCATCCATCCATCCATCCATCATCCATCCATCCATCCATCCATCCCCCATCCCTCCATCCATCCATCCTCCATCCATCCATCCATCCATCCATCCATCCATCATCCATCCATCATCCATCCATCCATCCATCCATCCCCCATCCCTCCATCCATCCATCCATCCATCCATCCATCCATCATCCATCCCTCCATCCATCCCCCATCCATCCATCCATCCATCCATCCATCCATCCCTCCATCCATCCCCCATCCATCCATCCATCCATCCATCCATCCATCCATCCATCCATCATCCATCCCTCCATCCATCCCCCATCCATCCATCCCCCATCCCTCCATCCATCCATCCATCCATCCATCCATCCCTCCATCCATCCCCCATCCATCCATCCATCCATCCATCCATCCATCCCCCATCCATCCATCCATCCATCCATCCATCCATCCATCCCTCCATCCATCCATCATCCATCCATCCATCCCCCATCCATCCATCCCCCATCCATCCATCCATCCATCCATCCATCCATCCATCCATCCATCCATCCTCACCATTCCCTTCTCCCCATCATCCCCATTTTCCCCAAAACCCCCAAGATCTCCATTATCCCCTTCATCCTTATCACCCCATCACTTCTGTCATCCCCTTCATCCCCATCCTCATCATCATCCCTGTCATCCCCTTCACTCCACAACTGCAATCATCCCCTTCATCCCCTTCATCCCCATCACCCCCAACATTCCTATCATCCCCATCCTCCTCCTCACCCCCATCATCCCCATTCCCCCATCACCCCCATCATTCCCATTATCCCCTTCATCTCCATTCCCCCCTCACTTCCATCATTTCCTTCATCCCCATCATCCTCATCACCCCCACCACTCCAATCATCCCTGTCATCCCCCTCATCCCCATCATCTCAATCATCCCTGTCACCCCAACACCTCAATCATCTCTGTCATCCCCATCATCCCCTTTACTCCATCACTCCCATCACTCCCATCACCCCCATCATCCCTGTCATTCCTACCATCCCCTTCATTCCCATCATCCCCATCACCCCATCCTCCTCCTCACCCCCGTCATCCTCATCATCCCTGTCATCCCCATCATCCCCTTCACTCCATCACTCCCATCATCCTCCCATCCATTCTCCTCCTCCTTCCATCATCCCCATCACCTCCATCATTGCCATCCTCCTCCTCACCCCCATCACCCCCATCATCCCCATCAACCCCACCACCCCAACCATCCCTGTCATCCCCATCACCCCAATCATCCCTGTCATCCCCATCACCCCCTTCACCCCAAACTGCCCTCACTTCCACCATTCTCCTCATCCCCATCACCCCATCATTATCCCCATCACCCCCATCACCTCCATCATCCCCATCCTCCTCGTCACCCCCATCATCCTCATCATCCTCATCATCCCCACCACCCCAATCATCCCTCCATCCCCATCACCCCCTTCACCCCCATCCTCCTCCTCGCCTCCACCACCCCCTTCACCCCCATCCTCCCCAGCACCCCAACCACCCCCTTCACCCCCACCACCCCCACCCTTCCCCACCACCTCTCCTCCCCTCCCTCCTCCACTCTCCACCGATGAAGACGCAGACCCCGAGCGTATGTCAGGAATCAGAGCCTGTCGCAGGCGCCTAATCTGTTTTTCTAAGCCGCCCACGAGCAGCACGTTTGCCGAATTAGGCCGACAGCTGCTACGGGTCCTTCTCCCCCTCCGCGCCCGCTCCGCGCCGCCTGCCGCAGATGCCGGGGCCGGGAGCGGCGGGTACCGGCACGGCGCCGTGGCCTCGCGCCTCCCGCCGCTCCGCTCCGCGCCGGCACGCGGACCCCGGCACACGAGGCCCGGAGCCTCCCCGGGACACACACCCCACCCACCACCCCTCCCTCCCCCGGGAGCGCAGCCACGCGTGTGCATCCACCTCTTTTTTTTTTTTTAATTTTTTTTTTCCCGTCTTTTTTTTTTTTTTTTTTTTGGATAGCAGTAGAATGCAATATGCAAATGAGATGGTTATTACCGCAATGTTCGTCAAGCTGAGCTGAGAAGACATTAATAGCCTGATGAATATGCATGTGAATTTGTTAATTAAGTTAATTATTCTGCTGAAAATGCATTCGTCTTCCAAGGACATTTTCCCAATGATTTTTACATGCTTCAGTCATTAGTCATGCTGTATTTTATCAGGGAAATGAGTTTGCTTAAGTTGCACAAAAAAAAAACCAAAACCAAAACAACAAAACGGGAAAAGGGGTGAAAGAAAGCAGGAAAACAGGAAAAAAGGGGGGAAATGAAAAAGGAACAACAACAAAGAAAGGGTAAAATGGAAAAGAAGGAAAAAAACAGGAAACAAAGCAGGAACTGCAGCTCTGGGGAAAACTTAGCAGGGCTGCAGGTGGGTGCAGGTGGGTGCATCCTCCCCATCTCCCCCTTCTCCCCCTCTGATGACAAACTTTTTTTTTTTCTTTTCTCTCTCTCTCTCTTTTTTTTTTTCCAGTGCCAAATTTCCAACACATTAATTAATTGTTGTAGCCAATTAACTGTAGTTGTGCAAATGAGTTTAGCACTAATTACCATGCAGTGCCTGTAATCACATAAAAAACTTGCTGAGAGGTGGAGGGAGCGGAGGTGGGGGGGGGGGGGAGCGGGCGCTGTGGCAGGGGAGACACGGCGGGGGGACACGGCGGGGTCCCGGCTCCCGGTGGCTCCCGGTGGCTCCCGGTGGCTGCCGGTGGCTCCCGGTGGCTGCCGGTGTCGCGGTGCTTGGCCGGGGGCGGGTGGCGGCGATATCGGTGTCACCAGGGCGGGCCGGGGACACGGAGGGAGTGGCGGCGGGCAGGGTCGCGTGGGGGCAGATGGCGGCTCCGGTGCCGTTCCGTGCTGAGCCGTTTCGTGCAGGGGGGCAGGAAGGAGGAGGGCACGGATGCCCTCAATGCCCCCCCCGCCCCATCCTGCTCCTCATGGCCCGGCTGCGCCCCCTCTGCCCAGCCGGTGACATTCTGGGACATGCGGGCACGGCACGGCACGGCCCGGCCGGGACAGGGGGTAGCCGGGGCTGTGTCCTCTCCAGCAGCCGGGCTGGCAGCCGGCGGGCACCGCGGACGGGCTGGCTCCGTGCCCGGCCAGAGGATTAGCCGTGCCATGGATACGGACTCCGCAGGGAACGCCGTGCTGCAGGCCTGGGGCTCCGCTGGCACGGCACGGCACGGCACGGTGGCATGACACGATACGGTGTGATATGGCACGGTACAGCCTGGCATCACCCGTGTGGCACCGCCCGACGTGCCAGCCCCGGCGCTGCCCCCCGGCCGTGCCCATCCCGGGGGGCTCCGCAGCCTCCCCCCGCCCGGGAGGCAGAGAGTTAACGCGGGACCCGCCGCGCTATAAATTTTGCATCGTGCGGGGCTGGGGGGAGCTGGGCGGGAGCCAGGGGCGTCTCTAGGTAACAATAAACACCCGGGCAGGAGCAGCTGGTGCCCCGACCGCCTCTGCATCACAATGCCGGAATCACGCTAATCAACCGCCCGCACCGCGCCCGCACCGCGCCCGCACCGCCCGGGCACTGCCGGGGCACCGCCGGGGCACCACCGACAGGCTCCGGCCGGGGAGGGGCCGGGCACGGGCAGGGGATGGCCGTGGTGAGGGCCTGGGTCCGGCCATGGGGAGGGTTTGGCTGGGGAGGATGTGGGCGTGGGGAGGGTTTGGCCATGGTGAGGGTCCAGGTATGGCAAGGGGCTGGGCAGGGCGAGGGGCTGGGCAGGGTGAGGGTCTGGGCAGGATGAGGGGCTGGGCAGGGCGAGGGGTTGGGCAGAGTAAGGGTCTGGGCATGATGAGGGTCTGGGCAGGGTGAGGGTCCAGCCATGCTGGGGGCTCTGGCATGGCAAAGATCTGGCCATGGTGAGGGTCTGGCCACAGTGAGGGTCTGGCCACAGTGAGGGTCTGGCCATGGCAAGGGCCACCCCAGGGCTCACATGCCACCAGCAGTCACCAGGCAGAAGGGCTGGTGGCACAGGCCCCTCCTGCTCCTGGCAGAGCATCCAGACAAGATGGGTCTGACCCTTCCAGCCATGGCCGCTGTCACCAGTGTCACAGGGCACAGGGCTGGGCTCTGGTGACACCACCAAGGCCACCATGTGCCACCATCACCCTGGCATCATGGTGGCACTGTGGCTGGTGGCCCCAGCACTGGGGAGCCAGCCCAGGGTCACGGCACAGCCAGGTCAGGACCCCCAACACCTTCCTCTCCCCAGCATCTTCCTCTCCCCCTGATGTCCCCCCCGGTGGCTCCAAGGGCCTGGAGTTTGGCCACCACCCTCTCCACCTCCTCTGTGCCAAGTGCTGGGATCTGTGGGGGCTATGTCCCCGCTGTGATGTGCCCCCCGTTTCTCTGGGCAGGCTGGGGGTGCACGGGGCTGTGGAGACCATGGTGGCAGCAGTGGTGACCAAGGAGGTGTGGTGGCCCTGGTGGCCGAGGGTTGTGGTGGCAGTGGTGGCCAAGGAGGGGTTGTGGTGGCAGTGGTGGCTCAGGGTTGTGGTGGCAGTGGTGGCTCAGGGGTGTGGTGGCCGCTGTCCCCGCCGTCCCCGCTGGCTGCCGTCTGCATTCCAGCGCAGGAGGCAGCTGTGCCACCCCCCAGTGTCGCTAAATATTAATGCTGCCCTACATTGTGCCTCGGCACCTGCCACGGGCCAGCCCCGCCGCCCCTCCGGGGCTCGGGCAGCTGCCCCGGCACCACCGCCCGGCCGGGCCCCCCCGGGCTGTGCCAGAAGGTGGGGGGGACACGCCAGACCCAGCTGTGTCCCCTCCCCAGAGCCAGGAGGGAGGGACAAAACAACGATGGTGGCACACCGAGAGCACTCGCGGCGGGGAGGGCACAGAGGGGTTGGGAGCCCCCCAGATGCCTCCTGTGACCCAGGGATGGTCCCAAGAGCAGATTTGGGGGCAGGATTTGCTGGCGAAAGGGAAAAACTTCCTCGCCGAGAGCTGCTGAGGACGCGCCGCTCGTCACACGAGTGCCAGGCGGCAGCGGGGGTGGCCCTGGCGCCCGCCTTGAGCCCCAGCCAAAAGTCCAGAGCCGAAAAGTAGGGGGTGATTGATGGCAGCGTTTGGCTCGTAAGGGCACCCGGCGGCCCAATCCTCCCGCGGCCCCAATTCCTCCCCTGCCCCTATTCAGAGATCATGTTGTCTCATGTTGGTCCCAGAGGCGCCATTAATTAAAAATACATCCAATTAAATGGCAGGTGAAAGCGTGCAGGCGCGGCCCCCCCGCGCCTTGGCTCAGCTGCGCCGGTGGCAGCGGGGAGGGCGATGTGCCCGCCCGGAGCGCGGTGCCAGCTCCTGCCAGGGCCCTGTCCCCATCCCGGTGCCCGCTGGGGTGGAGCCGCCCCGCCTGTCCCCCCTCCCACAGGCCGCGTGTGGCAGGTGGCATCTGGTGGCAGGAATGTCCCCAAAAGCGAGGCGTGCTCAGCCCTGGCTGGGCAGAGCGGCACAGGAGCGTGGGCACTGCGGGCACCGGGACGCGGGGTGGGTGATGCCCTGGGAGGTGGCACCGGGGGGCACCCGGGGCTGGGGACCCCCCCGGGCCGCGGTGGCTCCGCGTTCTCGCTAATTGGAGCCGCTAATGGCGGGCGCTTCCCGCTCCGGGTGCTGGCAGGAGGCACCAGCTGTGCCACCGCCCGCGCCGCCGCTTTAATCAAGCTGCCGGTGCGAGGGGACAGGGCCAGGTGGCCCCATGGCACAGGGACTGTGTCACCTCCCCCCCATGCCCGAGGAATCCACGCTCCATCCGTGCCCACCAAACCCCATCCGTGCCTGTGCTGCCACCCCAAATCCACCCGTGCCCTCAAAATGTGGCATCTTGATGCCAAGGGATGGGAAATGCAGGGCGCCGTGGGATGAGGATGTCCCCCTCTTTGCCCCCAAAACTGAACCCCAACACCTCGTCCATCCCCCACCCGCGGCCTCCAGCACCTCCAAGGGTTTTTTGGTTTTTTTTGGTTTTTTTTTTGGGTGGTTTTATCCTTCTCAGTCCTTTTCTTCTTTCCCCTTTCCAAATGCCAGCGAAAGGTGTGAACGGGTTTTTGGAAGGAAACGTCTAAATTGGATGAAAAACCTTTAATGCCGACAGCCGGAGCAGCTGGAAGGACAAATATAGCCGGAGAGGAGGAGGAGGAGGAGGACGGGGACGCGGTGGGAGGTGGTGGCCGTGCCGAGAGCGACACCTGGTGACAGTCACCCCCCGCCCCCGGACACGTGTGAACACGCGTGTGCCACCGCAGGTGTGCGCGCACCTTGGCACACGCGCGCACCCGCCCGGAAGGTGCGAGGCCTGTTCCAGGTGGAAATTCCGACAGGATCCCGTGGGATGAGGGTGGCCCGCGGGGATCTGCTCCATGGGAAGGCCCCGTCTTCCTCCTCCTCCTCCTCACATTCCATCTTCATCCCCGCTCCAAGGATCCTCCGGAATGCGATGGACGGTGCCACCACCACAACCGCAGCGCCGTGAGGGCATTGCGAGGATGAGGAGGAAGGAGAGCGGTGCCAGATCCCACATTTCGAGCCGATGGAGCCGGGAAGGGTGGGATGGAGCAGCCAGGAATGTCGGGATGGAGCAGACATGGGAATAATCCAACCGGGAAGAGCCGAACGCCGGAGAGATTTACAGCGGGCAGCCCCCCGGCCATTTGGCACGGCAGCTGCTGCCGAGGAAGTTCAATGCCAAAATAAATTAAACGGGATAAAACGGCCTGGTCACCTTTGGATCGGGATGCCGCAGGAGCCGGGGCCACGTGGGGCTTTGTCTGCCGGCAGAGGGGAGGGAAAGTGGGATTGGGATGGGATTGGGATGGGATGGGAGGAAGCTCGGGGTGGCATCGCGTCCCCTCTGAGGCCCCGGAGGAGCCGCGGGCAGGGAGCAGGAGGGCTGGGTTAGGGATCCAGCCGAGTGCACGGGGCCCAGCTGCCCCCTCCGTAAATCGGGGGAGCCTCTGGGTGGGCGCTGGGGGCTCGCTCCTGCCGTGCCAGGCACCGGGAAGCGCCCGGCGCCGCCGCCACCCCCCCGCCATCTGCACAGGGATTTTATTTTAAGATGTGTCAGCGCAGGGATCGGAACCAGGCGAAAGGAGAGCGAGAAAGCCGGGGCTGGAACGGGAGAGGGCGGCCGGGCTCGGCGGGGATGGAGGCGCGGACACGGAGCCACGGCCCCTCCAGCTCCCCTCAGCTCGGAGCGGCTGTCCCAGCCTCAAGTGAGCAGGAAGGAGGCGATTCCGGGAGCAGCTCCCATCCCAAATTCCTGCCCGATGCACAAAGGCTGGGACAAACCGACCTGAGTCCTGCAGGAGCCACGGTGGGGGTGGGAGCAGCACAGGGAAAGGGCACGGAGGGGTTGATGTGGAGGGAGGGTGACACAGGCACAGCTCCCTGCTCCTGCCCTCATGGCACAATCCAGCCCCTGGGGTCCTTCCCAGCACCCAGAGGCTGCCAGGAGCTGGGAGAGGGTTTGGGGCCAAATCTCAGCCTCAATCCTTCCCTCTCCCAGCCTCCCATCAGCTCTGGGGTTCCTGTTCTCACCTTAACCAAACCGTCCCCTGCTCCAGCTCGGGCATCTCCCACCAACCTTTGAGCAGGGGGAAAGCCAGGGCTAATGATGGCTCAGAATTTAATTAGAGAGTGGAATTTGGGGGCTTGCAGAGGCTGGCAATGCCAAATCCCACCCCTCTCACCAGGAGGGAATAAAAGGCTTTCCAAGGAAAACACAAGTTACTGTGTGATTCCAAAGGCTACGGGGAAGCAACGGAGCAAAAGGCAACCAAGATACAGTAACAGGAAATATTTAATTTTCCAATCTCCACTTCTCCATTTTTATAAACTGAAAAGAAAAAAAATTTTAATATATTACAAAATATCTGTACAGAGACAAAGGTACAACCGAAAAAAGGCGCGCTCGGTCTCCAAAGGAAACTCGGGAGAGGTACAGCAAGAGTCTGACCAGAGGCTTCTCTGCTGGGAACTGCTACAGTGGGAGAATTTGGGATTGAACCCAGAGCCAGGATTGGGGGGAAGGAGGGGGGAGCTGCCCTCACTCCCTCGTCTGTAACTGCACCAGTTTAAATCCTCCCAAACGCACAAATCCCACCCAACGCCGTGAATCCTTTTGTCTTCCTTGTGCAGAGCATCGGGAAAAAGGTAAAATTAAACGAAAATAAAATAAAAGGGTGGGGGGAAATAAAGGAAAAAGAGGTGATGGAAGCCAGGAGTGGCCCCACAGCCTGCCAGGACCTGGCCAGGCTGGTTCCCCCCAGACCCCCTGGCCCTGGCAGGGATGGAAAGGCCGGGACCAGTTAGGAAAAGCCAGTGGGAGCGGAATAAGGAGGGGGCTCAGAGAAAGGAATGATGGAATCACCTTCCACAGGAGCCCCGAGGGGCCCTGGGGACAGCTGGCAGCTGCCACGGAGCAGGGAACAGATGCCTGGAATGTCCATCCCTGGCTGGGGCAGGGGACAGGAGCCCTCGCTGGCCCCCAGCCCTGCTGCAGGAGATGGAGCTGGGCCAGCTGGGAAAGGCCACCCTAAACCGGGACTGATGAGCCCCAAACTGGGACCAAGCACCCCAAAGTGGGGCCCCAAAGCCAGGATGAGACCGGCATGGGGAGCAGGAGGTTGAGGAGGGCTCAGCTCGTTCCCGGCAGCTTTCCTGGGAATGTGCCAGTTTGGAGAGACAATAAATAGGCATCAGCTTCCTAAGAGGATTCAGCACAGGAACGAGACTTTTCCTTCCAAAGAGGATGGGATTGGGAAGAAAAAAAAAAAAAAAAGCAGCAGCTCCATGGCAGCCTGGAGCTGGTGCCAGGAAAAGGGGAAATAGAGAAATTAAACCCCCCCTAAAGCCTCTCGGTGGGTTCAGTGCACTCTGTGTCTCACAGAACTTCTCTTTTTTTCTCTCTGCACATCAGGCATGAACTAAGTTTAAAAAAAAATAAAAATCATCAAGCCAACAAAAAAAAAAATCCCAAACCCTACAAATTTCCAGTGGGAATTCTGCAAACAGCATTGCTCCTCAGTGCTGGGAGCCACCGGTCCCTGCATATCACCAGCAAATAAAAATAAAAAATATATCTATATATTGAATTTCTCTCCCTTCCTTCCTCCCACGGCAAAGCTGGGTAAGGCAGGATCTCCCCAGGTGGAGAAGCATCACCTATTCAGGTGCATTTATTTAAATTTATCTCTCTGTATAAAAAAGAAATTAAATCCTGT
Source organism: Agelaius tricolor (assembly GCF_023055355.1). Lineage (NCBI taxonomy): Eukaryota > Metazoa > Chordata > Aves > Passeriformes > Icteridae > Agelaius > Agelaius tricolor. Next base: position 3,180,889 of record NW_027269291.1, read on the forward strand.
TAGTAGCAAGAAGGTCTCTCGGCCCACCCCAAAATTCCCCTCCCCTTTAACACTCCAGAACTGTCGGCTCTAAAATTAAATGTTTTCCATAGGAAAGGTCTACTTGGGAAAAAAAAAAAAAGCTGATAAATAGGTACCTTTGTTTTATTCATCTCTTTTTAAGTCTCATTGAAATGAACAGCGCAAGGGTCTGTGGGAGGAGAAAATCCATCGTAAATACTTCCTTGACAACAACAAAAATAGAAATATGCTCATGGAAATGACACAGGAACACCTGGAAAACCTCAAAGGGCTGAGATGTGACCGACCTCGGCAGGATGGGCAGCACTGGCCCAGGATTCCGGGGACAAATCACTCCCATCTGCTGGCAAATCCCACCAGATGTTGGGATTTTTGTTCCGTCTTTTTTAATTCTTGAAGGGTTCTGAAAGTTACAAATGGCAGAAATCCCTGGTTTTCAGGGAGGTGTTCTCCTCGGCTCTTAAAAAAAATTAAAACAAAAGACAAAAAAAAAAAAAGAAAAAAAGAACAAGACAATTCCCACTGCCAAGTTACAGCAGGAGGGATCCAACACCCAGAGATCCTTCCCAAAAATCAATGTACTAAGGCTGCTGTCACAGGGGACAGGACTGGCCCTGGAGCAGAGGGAAAACTGGATGCTTTATGAAAAGAAAGCGACTCAGATAAATCAAACACAACCAGTGTCACATCCCAGGTCCCCATGCTGGGATAACCCATCCAGGTGCCTCTGCATCGATAAATTCCCCTTTTCGTTTGTTCTTTCATTTTTTTTTCTTAAGAAAAAGGGGAAAACAAACAAACAAAACAACAACAACAAAAATAAAACCGCTTTGGGAAGCAGCCTCCCCCCAGCCCTCCCTGACCCACTGGCAAACTCCAGTGCCCAGCTTGGGGAAACAGCATTTTTAAAATTCCTTCTTCCTTCCATTCCTACTTTTCCATCAATCCCTCCTCTCTCCTAGCTCAGTTTGCTGCAGGGTTGGGATTCTTTTTGTCACTAACCAAGCAGGGGAGGCCAGTGGGGGACCCTCTGGCATCTCCTGAGCGAGGGAGGGATGCCCAGGGAGCTCTGCAGCAGCTGAAATGCGGACGAGACCTTGATCTGGCCAAAAAAACAACAACAAAAAAAAATTAAAAAAATTAAAAAAAAAAAAAAAATCAAGTCCTGTGGCTAAAGGAGAGGAGAGGCAAGGGGGGGGATCCCAGGAATCTCAGTAGGGAACCCCCCGGCCCCGGCCCCCCCGTGGAGGCACTCGGCCAGGCCCTCGGAACGTCTTCCCATAGGAAGACGGCGCCTGGGTTGGGGCGCCCCAGCTGGGACCCGTTCCTGCCCCGCTGGAGCCGCCCGTTCCCGGCCCCAGCTCGCTGTAACTCTGCATTTTGGCCTCTGGATGTAGCAGCGCGTTGCTGTTGCTCCCCTCGGCTTTGCCGAACGAGTGGATGCCGCTGCCGGGGACTCTGGCGAAGCGCAGGTCCTGGTCCCCGGGGAACTGCAGCGAGCCCGTGCCCTGGTAGCTGCTGCTCTCCCCGAGGTGGCTCACGGAGCCCAAGAAGGTCCTGCTTTTCCCCAAGGGCTGGGCAGAAGAAGGTTCTAGCAGAGTCTGGCCCGGAGTATTGAGCTCCTCGGCACCGAATCCCCCCTCGGAGCTGTCGGTGCTGTAAGTCCTGCCGGGCTGCGGGCGGCCGTAGTCCGGGGCCGGCGGCTCCTGCGAGGCGAGGCCGAGCGGCTCCGGGTCGGGCTGGGAAAGGAGCTGGAGCAGCGCAGCCGTCACGGCCGGGTTCAACTCCTGGGCTGCTCCGGAGAGATCCCCTTCGGCCACGGGAGGAGGCGGCGGCGGTCCGGGGGGCTCGGGGGGTCTCTTCTCTGGTGGGACAATGCCAGGAGGACACGCTGTGGAAGGGTGACTTCTTTTAAACACCGTTTCAAACAGACACAAAGACATTTCTAAGCAAATCAAAACCGAGCCCTGCCGAGGCCGCCCGCTCTGGGATGCTCTGGGAAGAGGCGAAGGGAAGGAAGAGTTTGAACTGGCTGGCTGGGAGATCAACGTTCATTAACAATGTTCATTAACGCTTTCGCCCCGGCCCCCGCGCACCCAGCTCGCCGGCAACAGCTGTCCTAACACCTGGGCAGCCGTGCAGGGAATTCCCGCTGCCGGATCAAAGGCTAATTCCGAGCAGGAGGCAGATGTGGAGCCACACGCCAGCCCCGCGCTCCCCGCGGGCAGCGGCACCGCCCGGCTCCGGGGCCAGCGTGGCCGGGATGTGCAGCCTTGCACAGACACAAACCCGAGCCCAGCACCGAGTGCCAGCTCCCGAGTGCCCCCTCAGCACCCCCAGGGCAGCGGGGCACGCGTTCCTGCCCCTCCCACCCACCCACCCCAGCCCTGCTGCCAACAGAGCCCAAAACAAGCTGGCCCCCCGAATATTTGCACGAGCAGACTGCCCTGAGCACGAGAAAAGCCTTCTGCTTCCTCCCCCCTGCCCCTTCAGCCCCGATTTGCTCCCAAATCAGGGTTTGTTTCCTTCCTGGAAGAAGAAAGCTCCGTCACCCTCAGCGCCCCCTGCTCTGTCCCAGCCTGCGAGGCTGAGGAAGTACAAAGGGGCCGGGCTGGGAGCTGGGAGAGGCAGCAGAGCCCTCCCCTGAGGCAGTGCCACCACCAGGGCCGCAGGTGACACCACCAGGGCCGCAGGTGACACCACCAGGGCTGCAGGTGACACCACGGAGCTGCTCCACTCCCAAAACCAGCCCTGCCTCCTTCTGGAGCAACACACCTGAGCTGCCTCCTCTCCCTCGCCCACGGGGGAAGGAATTACTGGCGATGGCAGAGCCCACGGACACCTTGTTGGAATCAGATCCTCAAATCATTGGCAAAACTGGTTATTAAAAAGGTCAAACTTTATTGTGAAAACCAGTAGTCTTCCAGGACCACCCCTCCACCCGTATCCGTCAGTCCACTTTGAAAACTAGATTGTATTGAAATCCAGAAAAATAAAACATCAACGGGGAAAAAAAAAACCAAAACAAAATAAAAAAAAAAAAAAAACAAACCCCAAAAACAATCTTCAGGTATAATTTGTAAAGCCAAGCTGATCTGGGGGACAGCAAATCATTCCAAAGAATTATCAACAGAGAACAACGGCATCGAATTCCATCTGCTCTACAGTAACCTAGTTATCTTCCAGGACTAGGGCAACAACAACAACAAAAAAAAAAGAAAAAAAAAAAAAAAGAGGAGAAAAAAAAAAAGGAAAAAAAAAAAAAAAAAAGCACGATCACAACTGGCTCGTGGTGGGCGGGTGTTGAAGGCACGAGAACACAGCACGTTCAGCTACATTGCAGGAGGTGGGATCGGGCCAAAACAGGCTCCCCGGAGAGTCTGAGACAAACTCAGGAGGCGCTTCTACAATTTGGTGAGGTCGTCACAGGCTGTTGCTAATAAATTCAAAAAATCAACAGAAACAAAAAAAAAAAAAAAAAAAGACATGGAGACATTTACACTCACCTTTGGAAAGGAAATCCGAGAGCTCACTCACTGACACAAGCAGGGGGTTTTAAACTCGTTTGGTTCAGTTTCAGGGCTCAAAAATCAGCTCCAGGTAGAACCAGGCACTTGTGGATGCTCAGGTTTTACCCACACAGCTGCCACTATCCCTCCCTTCAGCACTCACCATTATTTCAGCTCTTTAAAATCATCTCTGCAGGTTTATTTATTTATTTATTCAAGAGGGCAGGGAGGGGATGGTGAAAAAGAGCTGGGAAAAAATGCAGAGGTGCAGCAGCATCCTGTGCAAAAAACTTCCCTGGACATGCAAACTTATTGCTGGGGGGTCTGAGGAACAACTGACCTGCCCAACTTCCCTTGCACTTTTGGGCAAACCCCAAAACCTCCAATTCATCTGCACTGGCCCACTCCCAGTGGAGCACTCATGGATTTTGGGGTAATATTTGCCTGTTTGGGCTGTTTAGAGCTGTTCAACCTCCTGAGCAGTCCAGCACTTACCGCAGGGAGGGGAGGCAGGGTCTTTCCTCCTGATGTCCAACCACATCCTACCCCCTTCCCTCCTCCCATCCACTCCCCTGCTGCCTCTCTCCCACCACTCCAAGCCCTCATTCCTGGCTGCAGCACTCTCTGGGATGCTCCCACACTCCCAGGTGTGTTTCTCATTTACCTGTGCTCTCCTCGGGATGCCTCGTCGGGGTTTTCCTGGAGCCCCGCTGCTCGCTGCTCTTCTCCCCGTTGCTCTCCTCCAGGGTTATCCCAGGCTCCTGGCTCTTCATCAGCTGACTCAGCAGAACTGCCAGCACGTTCTGCATGTCTCCCTGAGCGCTGGCTGCCTCCGGAGTCTGCTGCTCCTCCTGCACCTCTGCCGGCGGCTCCTCCGCCGCTTCCTCCGCTGCCGCCGCTGGGGGCTCGTGGTGCTGCGCCGTGGCCTCGGTCAGGGCCGTGATGGACTGGTTGAGAGCCTCCAGCTGCTGCTGCATCTCGGGGTTGGAGTGCACGTTGAGCAGCTGGGCCATCTGGGGCACGCTCAGGTCGGTCTGGCTCTGCAGCAGGTTCAGGAGCACGGCCAGCTCGCTCTGGTTCAGCTGCTGGGTGATGTCGCCCAGGCCTGCAGGACACACGGGGAGCGGTGGTGGGGAGGTGAGGGGTGGGATTGTGGTGTTGCACGTGGTGATGGAACAGCCCTTCCTTACATCCCACAGCCAGGACAGCCCTTCCTCACATCCCACAGCCAGGAACAGCTCTTATCTACATCCCATAGCCAGAACAGCCCTTCCTCACATCCCATAGCCAGGAACAGCTCTTATCTACATCCCATAGCCAGAACAGCCCTTCCTCACATCCCACAGCCAGAACAGCCCTTCCCCATGTCCCATAGCCAGGAACAGCTCTTATCTACATCCCATAGCCAGAACAGCCCTTCCTTACATCCCACAGCCAGGACAGCCCTTCCCCACATCCCAGAGCCACAACAGCCCTTCCCCATGTCCCAGAGCCAGGAACAGCCCTTCCTCACATCCCATAGCCAGAACAGCCCTTCCTCACATCCCACAGCCAGGAACAGCTCTTACCCGTGTCCCACAGCCAGGAACAGCCCTTCCTCACCTCCCAGAGCCATCATCCACATCCCACAGCAATGAACAGCCCTTCCCCATGTCCCATAGCCAGGAACAGCCCTTCCCCACATCCCAGAGCCATGAACAGCCCTTCCTCACATCCCACAGCCAGGAACAGCTCTTATCCACATCCCACAGCCAGGAACAGCCCTTCCTCACATCCCAGAGCCATGAACAGCCCTTCCTCACATCCCACAGCCAGAACAGCCCTTCCCCATGTCCCAGAGCCATGAACAGCCCTTCCCCATGTCCCACAGCCATGATCCACACCCCAGAGCCAGGAACAGCCCTTATCCACATCCCAGAGCCATGATCCCCATCCCACAGCCAGCAACACCTGTTTCCCACATCCCAGAGCCATGATCCACATCACCCAGCAATGAACACCCATTTTCCATGTCCCATAGCAAGGAACATCACTTCTCCATGTCCCAGAGCCATGATCTATATCCCACAGAAATAATTACCTCTTCTTCACATGCCATAGCCAGGAACACCCCTTTTCCATGTCCTAGGTCTACATCTATCAGCATCTCTTCCCCATATCCCACAGCCAGGAACACCTGCTCCCCACATCCCAGAGCCATGATCCACATCCCCCAGCAATGAACACCCCTTCTGCATGTCCCACAGCAAAGAACATCCTTTTTCTATGTCCCACAGCAAAGAACATCCTTTTTCTATGTCCCACAGCAAGGAACATCCTTCTTCTATGTCCCACAGCACTGACCACCCCTTTTCCATGTCTCACAGCAAGGGACATCCCCTCTGCACATCCCAAAGCACTCAACATCCCACAGCACCGAATGCCTCTTTTCTGCCAAGAACTCTCCTGCTCCACATCCCACAGGCAAAACCACATCTCACAGCACTGCAGACCCCTTCCCCACATCCCACAGCCCTAGAGCAGCCCCTGTCTGTGTTCCCAGGCTGGGGAAGGCAGGGATGCTCCACGAGGAGGATTTTGGGATGCGATGCCAGCCTCTGATCCGGTGGCACGGCAGCAGCACCCCGTGGTACTGCACACACACTGCACCCACAGAGCTGCTGCTGCACTGCCCCCAGCCCTCCCCAAAACCTCAGCACACCTGGCTGCTGCTCAGCATCAGCTCAGCCAAGCCCAACTGCCCCACTCCTGGCTTTGGGCAGCCCAAGGGTACCAGGCTATGGCAGGGGGGTGAGGATGGCAGGGGAAGCCCTGACCCCTCAGCAGGGCAATCACAGCCTGGCCCCTCCTGAGAGCCCCACAGACCCAAATCACTCCCTCCTGCACTGGGAAGGTTTCCCAGGATGGAGCTGAGCTGCTCTTTGGGATGCAGGAAGGGCGTGTTCCCTGACACAGCACAAGGAATTAGGTCAAGCAGAAGGCAATTCCTTGCTGGGAGCTGGCCTGGGATCACAGGACTCTGTCCTGACCTGCAAGGATCCAGGTCATCCTAAAATACATCCTGGGAGTGGCATCACCTCCCTTCACAGCCCAATGACAAGTGACAAGGGTGTCCCTTCACGCTGACAGTGACGCTGGAACTTTTTGGGAATAAGGGTGGCAAGACTTTGGTTTCAGCAGCTTAAAATGGAGCTTCCCTTGCTGGTAGGCAATGGGGAAGGGGACATTCTTTTCCCAGCTGTTTGTTAATCCAAGCACCACCTTTTGTCCATCTGCCATGTTTCACTGAACACATGGATTGTGCATTCCCTGGAGCAAGAACTGTCTTCCTCGTTACTTGTCAGCACAGCACTGGGCACAAAGGAAGCCTTAGCCCATATCTGGGTTTTTCTAAGGCTTCTACAGAACAATCAGGGCAGCTTTGTGTAAATCCACATTCCTCCCCTCTGGCCACAGGGGGTTTGGTCACTGCTTGGAACAGTGCACAAGTCCAGGTCCTGCCAGTCTGGATGACCTTTTCTGCAGCAAAGTGCAAAAATGTTCATTTCTGCCCACCAGCCTGACACTTCCCAGCCCTAATCTTCATAGAATTTATCAACAAGATCAAACTTCAGCTCATTTGCACACCCTGGACGTGGCTCCACCTTCCAGCCTATGATTTGTTTCTCCACTGGCTGAAGTGACTCAAGGACTCCTTTCATCATTCAGCCTCTTTTAGAACTAATAACACAGCTCAGAACAAATTCACAGTCAGCTCATCAGTGACTTCTGAAGACCAGACAGAACCTTCTGCCTCTTCACAGCAGAAAGAGGAGGGAAAAAAAAAAAAAAAGAACAAAAGAAATGAGGACAGGAAGAGCCTGGAATGCCCTTTCTGCAGAATTAGAGGTGAAAGAACCAGACTGGCTAAAAAACAACCCCAAACCTCCCACACCCAAGGAAGGAACACACCAGGAGCCTTTTCCACACGCAGGTGGGCACTGACCTACTGCATCTGCAGCACCAGGCTCTGCTTTGAGCTGGGCAGGCTGGGGGGGCACAGGACTGCTGTTGTTTTTCACAGTGTCTGTGCTTGGAACAGAGGTAGTTTCTTTCCGAGAAACTTTTGATACCGGAGGCTCCTCCACGGCCACCCCGCTCTGCCGCTGCCGCCGCCGCTTCTTGCTCCACAGCTCGTGGCAATCCTGCCAGTGGGGGAGGCTGCAAGAGAGGGAGAAACATGGCAGGGAAAGCAAGGCAATCCTCTAAACCCACAGGAAGCCCTCAGCACAAACGGTGCTGCCCCTGGATTGAAGGCTGGAAGTGGCCAAGGGCAGCTCGGATGGGGTTTGGAGCCACCCTGGGATGGTGGGAGGTGTCCCTGCCCAAGGTTCCTTCCCCACCCAAACCATTGCAGGATGTAATTTTGTAGATCCATGTAATGTTGTTCCACTTTTACAGATGAAGAAATGGACTCAGGAAGGGATTCAGGGAAGGAATTTCTCCTGTGAAGGTGCTGAAGGCTGGAATGGATTTCCCAGAAGCCAGCAGGGAATCCAAGGGAATCCTCAAAACCCACAGGAAGCCCTCAGCACAGATAGTGCTGCCCCTGTGGCTGCCCCTGGATCCCTGGAAGTGGCCAAGGGCAGCTTGGATGGGGTTTGGAGCCACCCTGGGATGGTGGGAGGTGTCCCTGCCTGTGGCAGGGGTGGCACTGGGTGGGATTTAAGGTCCCTTTCCACCTAAACCATTGCAGGATGTAATTCTGTAGATCCATGTAATGTTGTTCCACTTTTGTAGATGGAGAAATGGATTCATGAAGGGATTTTGGGAAGAAATTTCTGCCTGTGAGGGTGCTGAAGGCTGGAATGGATTTCCCAGAGAAGCTGGGAAATGTCCAAGGCCAGGTTGGACCAGTCTGGGATAATGAAAGATGTCCCTGCCCATGGCAGGGGAGGGACTGGAAGAGTTTTAAGTTCCCTTCCAACCAAACCATCCTGGGATTCTGTGATCCCTGACTGCAGCCAGACCTCCACAGGAAGGGGCAGGTCCTAGGGCCAGGAAAGGCAGTGTAAAAATCATTTACTTTGTATGGGGATCTGATCCCTGAATGTGCTGGGATCTCACAAAACCAGTGGGTTTATCAAGCTCTGGGAGTGTAAGGAAAGGCCCTTCCTTGAGAAACATTGAAGGAAACAGGGATCTCCAGAGCTGTGGCTGCATTTCCACACAAACCAGTCATAGTTTTATCATCTGCTTGATTGGAGTGGGAGAAAATCAAGTGATACTGCTCAACCCTGGCAGTCAATTAACACACAGCCTTAATTAGGCCTGAGGAGTTCTCCATGGCAGAGACAGGGCTGTGCTACATCTACTCCTGCACATCTTCCAGCAGAGCTTTAGAGCATCTTACAAACCTTAAACTGGGCTTTATAAACCCAGCCTGTCATCAGGCAGAAAACCAACAGCACAGGAAAAGCCATTTGCTCAACCACACCACCAAATACAAGGGCAGAGTCAAGAGAAGAACCCAGAAATCATAATTTGGACTGAAAAGAACATCATGTCTCCATCCCAAAGCTCATGGTGGGAGGACAGCAGCTGGGACTTACTCTGGAGGTGCCATTTTGCTGAGGTCAACGTCCTTCAGGAAGTCACTGTGCAGGGCCTGCTCTGCTGTGCAGCGTTTGCCAGGGTCCAGCGTCAGCATGTGGTCCAGCAGGTCCAGGGCAGAGGAGGGAATGCTGTGGGGAGAGTGGGAAACATGGATGAGATGATGGAAAATGTGTGGAAAAGCTCAGTGGCAGGAGGATAGCTCAGGTCTAAGGGGAATCCACAGAGGCAGAGTTCACTGCAGCTCAAAGGCAGCAGCAGGGCAGGCATCAGGTGTGGGCAGCGGCTGGAGCTGTGCCTGGGAGGTTCAGGCTTGGTTTTGGGAAAGGTTTTTCCCCCCAGAGGGTGCTCAGGGAATGGGCATGGCCTCGAGGCTGCCAGAGCTCCAGGAGTGTTTGGACAACAGGGTGGGATTTTTGGGGTGTCTGTGCAGAGCCAGGAGCTGCACTGGATGATCCCTGTGGGTCCCATCATCAATGGTAAAATACAGAGTGGAAATCTCATGGAATATATGATATTTCACATAATATTTCATATGATATAAAATATCCTGTATTCCACGATATTTCCACTCTGTATTTTACCATTTGGGAGTTTCCAAATGGTAAAAAGTGGGATATTTCCACTCTGTATTTTACCATTTATGAGAAGCACTTCGACCACAACTCCCACAAGATGATCCCACAGCCAGACCTTAGAGAGCATCCCCCTGAAGATGCCCCACTCCCAGGAGAGCAGTGCCCAGCCCCAGGGAAGCTCCCTGGAGGTGGATGAGGGGCTGGGAGAGGGCACAGGGAGCCCAGCCCGACTCACAAGGAGAACTCCTCGCGCAGGCGCCGCCGGTATTGCTTCTTGGGCTTCATAGTGTTGAAGTAGGGCAGCTTGATCACATCTGGCCACACAGCTGGGCAGGGGCTCCCACAGAGCCGGCTGGGGAGCAGGGAAGCACAGTCAGCCACGTGGGACACACAGAATAACAGAATTCACAGAGTCACAGGGCTGGAAGAGACCTCCAAGATCACAGAGCCCAACCCAGCCCCAACACCTCAACCCTGGCACCCAGAGCCAACCCAGCCTTGTTTAAACACCTCAGGGCAGTGCCCACCTCCCTGGCAGCACATTCCAGTGCCCACTCCCTCTTTCTGTGAAGGATTTTTTCCTCATGCCCAGCCTAAACTCCCCCTGGCACAGCTGGAGGCTGTGTCCTCTTGTCCTGGTGTCACTGCTGAGCCCTGCAGAGGAAATGACCTCGTGGGAATGGTGTGAGCACAAAGAACAGAACAGAATGACCAGGCTGGAAGAGACCTCCAAGATCATCGAGTCCAACCCAGCCCCAGCCCCTCAATAAACCCTGGCACCCAGAGCCACATCCAGGCTTTGTTAAACACCCCCAGGGATGGTGACCCCAGCACCTCCCCGGGCAGAACATTCCAGAACTTTATCACCTTTCTGGAAAAAACCTTTTCCCTGATATCCAACCTAAATTTCCCTTGGTGCAGCTCCAGGCTGTGTGCTCTGGTTGTGTCAGTTCCTGGAGACAGAGCCCAGCCCCAGCTGAGCCCAGGCACCTTTCAGGAGCTGTGAGAGTGAGGGGGGCACCCCTGAGTCTCCTTTTCCCCAGGCTGAGCACCCCCAGCTCCCTCAGGTGCTGCTCACAGGGTTTGTGCTCCAGACCCCTCACCAGCCTCGTTGCCTCCTCTGGACGTGCTCCAGCCCCTCCTAAATTGGGGGGTCAGAACTGGACACAGCACTTGAGGTTCAGAGCCACCGACCCCAGGGCAAACACCTTTCTGAGCAACCTGCTGCAGGAAGAGGCCAGAGCTGGGCACAGCTCAGATGAGGTGTTGAAAAAGGAGGTATCAGGAAGAGGAAAATGTTGAGCTTGAGTTTATAAACCATTCAAAACAATGACATTTTATTTTTCTTACTAAAAATTTTAAAATCTTAATGTTTCTTACTTTAAACATTCCAAACTCACTAAATTGTAATATTTTTACAATGGTGAGGCTGTGGAAGAGGTTGTCTAGAGAAGCTGTGGACTTGATACCCCTGGAGTTGTCCAAGGCCAGGTTGGACAGGGCTTGGGACAGGGGAAGGTGTCCCTGCCATGGCAGGGGTGGCACTGGATGGGATTTAAGGTCCCTTCCAGGATTAAAACTTCCAGTGTGAGAATTAATTCAGGTTGGTGATTTTTGGACTCAGCAAACAGCAAGGTTTACATGAGGCTACATAAATCAGCAACCACACACCTGATGTAGGTGTGGACACCTGATTATTCCCATTTTCATTCCTGGCCCTGTTTTCCAGGCAGGTTAGAGAACAAGGGCTCCTCTAACTCAGTGCCTGTGTGCACGAGCAGCTCCTGCAGCACCCTCCCCTCACAGACATGAGTGTGCAAAGCTTTACCTGATTAATTCAAGCTGAGCCAGTTCCAGATTGGCTTGAAAAATAGGCTTCTTTGTAAACAGTTCCCCGAGGATACAGCTGGAAGGAGGAAAAGCAAGAGGTCACGACAGCAAACCCTGGGGACAAGCGTCTGAACATGGCAGCGTTTGTGCTTTGCCTGAGGAGAGGGATTTGCATCAGGGCTTGTAGTGACAAAGTGACCTGTGTGTACAGAGTCCCCAGCCCTGAGCCCCTGGGAATCACCTCCTGCAAGTGGCTGCTGTGCAGGAAGCCCCTGCCACGTTAACTCTTTGCAGGGAAAGGAGTGACAAGAGAAAAGAGCCCAGAGCTCTCATTTCCTCCAGCTTCAGCTTTTGTTTGGGTTTTCAACTTCCCTCTGCTGGCCCAAGCTATCAGGGCAAGCAGAGGAGATGGATTTGTGCACACAGAGGACAGAGAGAGCACCTGCAGCCCTCAGCATCTCTCCCTCACCCACCAGGAATCAGTGCCATAAGAAGCTGGGGGGATGCTGAAATGGGACCTGAGCAGCAACTGGGCCTCACAGTCAGTAATTATAATTAATTATCAGTTTTCTTTTGTAGTGACAAAGTGACCTGTGTGTACAGAGTCCCCAGCCCTGGGAATCACCTCCTGCAAGTGGCTGCTGTGCAGGAAGCCCCTGCCACGTTAACTCTTTGCAGGGAAAGGAGGAGGTGTCAGTGTGACAAGAGCCCAGAGCTCTCATTTCCTCCAGGTTCAGCTTTTGTTTGGGTTTTCAACTTCCCTCTGCTGGCCCAAGCTATCAGGGCAAGCAGAGGAGATGGATTTGTGCACACAAAGCTCTTGTAAAGCTGGAAGGGAATAGAGGGGACACTTCTGACTCCTGCAGCCCTCAGCATCTCTCCCTCACCCACCAGGAACCAGGGCCAGAAGAAGCTGGGGGGATGCTGAAATGGGACCTGAGCAGCAACTGGGCCTCACAATCAGTAATTATAATTAATTATTATTTTTCCCAAGCTGTCCTTGTGTTTTAAACCCTGCTGAAGTTTAGCTGGGAACATCCCAGTGGGAAATGCAAACTGTGGGGAATCCAGCCTTGGCTCTGCTGGTGAATCCTTCAATCTTTGCTTCTGAACCATGTGGAAAAATGTTCCACCTTTGTGGCTGAACTGCCCAGACTCCTGTTCCCCAAGCTTCCTGTACTACTGGAGCTTCCTGAAACCTGAAATATCTACTGAAAAATGTTTTAGCTGAAAAAAAAAATAGTGACAAACAGCAACTTAAAGAGTTTAAGAGAAAAATTCTCAAAAAAAAACCACAATGAAGGAGTGAGCAGCACAAATGTGCCACCCCTCTTGATCTCAAGGGTGTATCAATATCATTTTAAATAGGGTAAAGAATTTTCACTTTCTCATTTCAAACCCAAGGAAAACCTCATTCTAGGAGTTTTCACTAAGTGATTTTAATGAGGGGACACAACCCTGTCCCTCAGAGCACAGCACTGTGAAATATTCCTGTCTCATCCATGTCCCTGCATGGATGGGGCAGATCCAGCTGTGGGAATGGCACCAATCAAGGAGCAGCTGCCATGGATTTCAAATAGTGAAAATTCAGTTTTTTACCCTGGCTAATTTCAAACCCAATGAGGAAAACCTCATTCTAGGAGTTTTCACTAAGTGGTTTTAATGAGGGGACACAACCCTGTCCCTCAGAGCACAGCACTGTGAAATATTCCTGTCTCATCCATGTCCCTGCATGGATGGGGCACATCCAGCTGTGGGAATCAGCACAAATCAAGGAGGAGCTGCCATGGATTTTAAATAGGGTAAAGAACAGAATTTTCACTTTCTCCTTTCAAACCCAAGGAAAACCTCATTCTAGGAGCTTTTCCTAAGTGGTTTTAACCACCACACCCCTGTCCCACAGCACAGCACGGTGAAATATTCCTGTCTCATCCATGTCCCTGCATGGATGGGGCAGATCCAGCTGTGGGAATGGCACCAATCAAGGAGCAGCTGCCATGGATTCCAAATAGTGAAAATTCATTTTTTTACCCCGGCTAATTTCAAACCCAATGAGGAAAACTTCATTCTAGGAGTTTTTCCTAAGTGGTTTTAATGAAGGGACACAACCCTGTCCCTCACAGCACTGTGAAATATTGTTGTCTCCTCCTAAAACCCTTAATGGCTGGGGCAGATCCAGCTGTGGGAACTGGCACCAATCAAGGAGCAGCTGCCATGGATTCCAAATAGTGAAAATTCAGTTTTTTACCCCTGCTAATTTCAAACCCAATGAGGGTTTTAATGAAGGGACACACCCCTGTCCCTCAGAGCACAGCACAGTGAAATATTCCTGCCTCCTCCTAACACCCTGCATGGATGGGGCAGATCCAGCTGTGGGAACTGGCACTAACCAAGGAGCAGCTGCCCTGGGAGTGCTCAGGAGCTGGCAGCAGAGGCAGGGCAGGCAGCAGGACTCACCCACAGCTCCAGACATCGATGGCAGGGGTGTAACGCTCCTCCCCGAGCAGCAGTTCTGGGGGTCGGTACCACAACGTGATGACTTTGTTGGTGTAGGGACGGCTGCAAAGCAAAAAAACACTGATTAAAACTCATCCCAAGAGCCACAAAAGCCTGAAAACTGCTTGATTTTACTTCCCAGCTGCACTTACACCTGTTGGTGGCAGTAGGGGGGTTTCAAGTGTCTGCACTTCTGAGTTAAAACAGCCGAGGGTTACCAGCAATGGATTTTACAGGAATCAGGACTTATGTAGGTAGCCAAGACTGAAAATCCCTGAGCCTCAGCAGGCTGCCATCACTGAATGGTGACTGAGCTTGGAGCAAAACTCACTCCAGGGTAGGTCAAAGCAAGCAGAGCAGAAGTTTTGGCTCCTTCTGAGCTGCTCTTCTAATGAAAAGTTATTAACACCAGCCAGGAGTGTATCTGTCCAACAGCTGGAGCTGGATGACAAATTCCTGACAAATCACTGAAAATGATTTGTCAGGACTTCCAAATGAGGGGATTGTGTGGATAACTAAGAAGGAAGAAGCTCATCCCACCCAGATAAACCCTTTCCCCCTCCTCACCTCTCCTCCGAGCTGTAGAGTCGGGCGAGCCCAAAATCTGCAAGTTTGATCTGCCCACTGAAAGACAACAAAACAGCCCCTGGTTTAAATCACAGCTAAAACACAGAATTGTGGAATGCACTGAGCTGTCAGGGAGCCATCAGAACCCCACCCCTACTTAAACCTCAGTTAAAGGGTGAGGAAACCCCTCCAAGCAGCAGAAAAGCTTCACAAAGCCACATTAGCACGAATTACTGCTGGGTATGCCAGGCTTAAGTCTCCATTTCTGATTGAATGCTTCAAAGAAATACAAAGTTAAAAAAACCCCAAAAACCAATAATTCAGTATCATCTGTATCACAAACCCTTCCCATAAACAGGCCAATGTTCCAGAGAATTTTTTTAGGTGGATATTGAGACATTTGGTCGTAATTATGGACAAGATTCTTGTCAAAGTGGTCACCTGTTGTTCAGTAAGATGTTGGAGCACTTGATGTCTCGATGAAGGAAATTCTTTTTGTGACAGTAATCCAGACCCTCCATTAACTGTTTCATGAAAGACTTGATATGGTCCTCTGAGAAATGTACCAAGCCAGATTCTAGCAGCCCCATTAGGTCATGGTCCATGTACTCAAACACAAGGTAAAAGGCACCTGGGAAAATAAACACAGAAATGGTTGTAAACAAAAGGAGACACACAAAAAAGAGGAGGAATGAAAGGAGATTAAATTGTTGAATGAGTCTTTATTGTGTACAATTCTGATTAAGTTGGTTTTTTTAACAGTCCTTTGCTGTTTTGGACTTGCTGGGTGTCCTTTTCCCTCAAGGGGTAAAAAAGCCCCAAAACAACAAAGTAGCTTCACCAAGCTGAGATCTGAAATTAAGTAACACTCAAAACAAATTCCTCTGAAGTTCTGGCCACATTTATCTTCATGCTTTGGTTATTTTCTTACAAGACTTCGTTGAAGGATTACCATGCATGGTTTGAGCTTGAGTTTGGGCTGCTCCCTTCTCTCTCCTGGAAGAGAAGGTCCCAAACAAGAGGCAGTGGGATGCTAAAACTCTTTTTCCACAGTGACTGAGGACAAAGAACTTTTCACTCTATTATTAAGTTTGTTGCCACTAATCAGTGTTAAAAGGCTGTTTTTTAAAGCCTGTGACTCTGCAGGAATGCAATCAACTCACTCCAACTGGAACCTGTCCTTTGAGGCGAGGCCAGACCCAGACCCAACCTCGCTGGAACCGCAGGAGGAACACAAAGAAACAAACCCACCCCAGAGCTGAGTTAACACTAACCCAAGGAGCTGCATCACATGTGTGGTGAACAGAAACCACCTCTGCAGCCAGCTGTACCTTTGTCCTTCTTGAAATCCAGTGCATCTTGTTTGTCTGTGACGATCTCCTTCATGTTGACCACGCTGCGGTGGATGAGCTGCCGCAGGATTTTGATCTCGCGGATGGCCGTGATGGGGAATCCTTCCTTCTCATTGTCCAGGCGCACCTTCTTCAGAGCCACCAGCTCACCTGCAGGCCAAGAGGGTCACAGCCTGCTCACCTGCACCCCCAGGGGAGCTGGGAGCAGCTCCAAGCAGGGAAAATGCCCACTAAGGGACCTCCCTGCTCATTTTAGTTCAGTCGTTGTGCTCGGAGCTCTCACCTGACACTTGTGCTTTTCCTAGAGAAATGTATTTGTAGAGCCTTAGAAATAACCCTAGATACTTTGGAGAGGTAGAACTGTGAAAGATGCATTGTAGGAGGAGCCACAAAGGGAAATTTTAGATGATTGGCTTTAAGATGTTTGCAGTATGGTGTGGTAAAAGCTGATAAGGCAAGAAATGCTTCTACTGGGCTGCAATGCACTCCTACTACTGGGCTGCAATGCACTCCTACTACTTAGGCTGCAATGCACTTCTACTACTGGGCTGCAATGCACTCCTACTACTGGGCTGCAATGCACTCCTACTACTGGGCTGCAATGCACTTCTACTACTTAGGCTGCAATGCACTTCTACTACTGGGCTGCAATGCACTCCTACTACTGGGCTGCAATGCACTCCTACTACTGGGCTGCAATGCACTCCTACTACTGGGCTGCAATGCACTCCTACTACTACATTCCAATGCACTTCTACTACTGGGCTGCAATGCACTTCTACTACTGGGCTGCAATGCACTCCTACTACTGGGCTGCAACGCACTCCTACTACTGGGCTGCAACGCACTTCTACTACTACTAGACTGCAATGCACTCCTACTACTGGGCTGCAATGCACTCCTACTACTGGGCTGCAATGCACTCCTACTACTGGGCTGCAATGCACTCCTACTACTGGGCTGCAATGCACTCCTACTACTGGGCTGCAATGCACTCCTACTACTGGGCTGCAATGCACTCCTACTACTGGGCTGCAATGCACTCCTACTACTGGGCTCCAATGCACTCCTACTACTGGGCTCCAATGCACTCCTACTACTGGGCTGCAATGCACTCCTACTACTGGGCTGCAATTAAGAAATATTTGGCTTCTGATTGTGGTGGTGTGAATCATAACATCTGTGACTGAAAATAGAATAAAAGTTTTTAAAACACCTCACAGTTGTCCCATCTCTGGGTCAGTAAAGAGTTTAATTGAACACTGTTCCATCACAAAGAGGGAACAGAGGTTTACCTGGTATTTCCCAAGCTGTGCTGCAATAAAATCTGACAATTTAAAAAGCAGGGGTTCAGCTGGCACCTGTGGCCACCACAATCACCTGACCAGCCACCAAACCACACCCCAGGGCACAGGATCCCACCAGAGAGCAGAGCAGGAGGAACCTGAGCACTAAACTCAAGATTCCAGAGTGGAATCTGGAACTGCTGGCCCTGCAGGAATTGATCACTGTGGAGCAGCAGTGCAGGGAGCTGAGCACAAATCCAGAGTGCATTTCCCTGGAGCCACGCTCACCTGTGTCCTTGTCCTTGGCTTTGTAGACCTGCCCGTAGGTGCCCTCTCCGATGATGCCGATGATGTCGAACTTGTCCACGCAGCGCTTGCCCCAGTCGCTCTCCGTCTGCCTCCTCTCCCCATAGCGAGGACAACAGATTCTGCAGGGGGAGAAGAGCTCTGTGAGACACCTGAGGGCTGCAGCTCGGCACCATCCCACCAAAAAACACCTGCTTGATTGGGTTCATCCCTAAAATACAACAGCAAAGCTCAGGCACGTTTGCATTGCATTCCCAGAATTGGAAGTTTTATTTTAATGGATTTTTGGTGTATAACCCCAATACAGAAATATTATCCTGGAGGGCTCCAGCTCAGTGCTACCCCACCGAAAACCACCTGCTTGACTGGGTTAATCCATAAAATACAACAGCAAAGCTCAGGCATTTTGGGGTTGCATTCCCAGAATTGGAATTTTTATTTTAATGGATTTTTGGTGGTATAATCCCAACTACACCCAATACAGAAATATTATCCTGGAGGGCTCCACAGCTCAGTGCCATCCCACCAAAAAACACCTGCTTGATTGGGTTAATCCCTAAAATACAACAGCAAAGCTCAGGCATGTTGGCGTTGCACTCCCAGAATTGCAATTTTTATTTTAATGGATTTTTGGTGTATAACCCCAACTACAGAAATATTATCCTGGAGGGCTCCACAGCTCAGTGCCATCCCACCAAAAAACCACCTGCTCAACTGGGTTAATCCCTAAAATACAACAGCAAAGCTCAGGCACGTTTGCATTGCATTCCCAGAATTGGAACTTTTATTTTAATGGATTTTTGGTGTATAACCCCAACTACACCCAATACAGAAATATTATCCTGGATGGCATTATCACACTACAGCAGGGCAGAAATGGATGTCTGGGATATTTTGCAGGATGCTGGATGTTTGGTTTTTATTTAAAACACTCTGTACAAAACAGTTTTGCTCCCTCAATGCCCGCTTATGTTTGTGATCAGGGGAAGTTCTCTATGCCTCCAATGTGGAATTGTGGAATCTCAGAATGGTTTGGGTTGGAAGGGACATGAACTATGGTCCAGTCATGGGCAGGGACACCTTTCACCATCCCAGGCTGCTCCAAGCCCTGGCCTTGGACACTTGTGGACACCTGTGAAGAACCCAAATTTCCCATTTGGAACAAGCAACTTTTGAAAGCAGCAAGAGTTTCAATACAGAAATGCTCATCCAGAGGTTTTTTTCTGGCTAAATCAAAGAGAAAAGAGCTTTTGGGGTAGATGTGGCTGAAGATTGGACATGACACAATCCAGCAATTCCTACCATTAATTCTCAAAGAAATGGGCAAGCTGCATTTATCTGAGGGCTCAAATGTGAAACAACCCACAGGAAACAGCCATTATACTGAATAATACAGAAATAGGAACTTGTTTTCTCCCCTATCTCACTTCCCTCAATTAAAAAATCTCTCAAATCAGTCAGGAGACTTGAGACTCAAAGATTTTAAAAAAAATTAAAATAATAAAAGCAAGAAGTCAAGGCTTACTTTGGTCTCTTTTTGAAGGGTTGCTGAGGTGGTGTGGCTGCCTTTGGTTCTGGGGAGTCAGGAGGAGATGGGTCCCCCCCAGGGAGCTCTGGGGGGAGCGGGAGGTCCGTGAGTAAATGTCGTGGTCTCTGCTCTCTGTCCTTCTTCACAGGTTTTGGAGGAAGAATCTCTTTTGGACTAAACTCCGAAAAGTTAATACAACACAAAAGTCAGACTCAACAAATAAACAGATAAACAAAAATAAAGTTACTGCAGGACAACAGCTCTGGTTGACAATGTGAGGTTGAAGCGTCAAAATGTAAAATAAATCAGTTTAAATTTAAAATGTTCATACATCAGGAGAGAAAAGTGTCAGGGTGGAACACATCATGAACTGAACACACAGGTCTGCACTAGAACCTGCTCCATTTGCACACATCAGTAGCAGTAATTCAGAATTTCCTGTGAGGCAGCTCAGGGGATCAGCCAGCACCCACTTTCTGACCTTTACTTCCTCTATTTACTCCATTTATCACCATGAAATGAAGTGCTTGACTTGGTGAGGACCCCTATAAATACAGAGCCAGAGCTAAACCTTCCTCCACGAGAAACTTTCAACCTTTCAGCAAGGACTGCAATGTGGCTTTAACTCCCAAATGCTGCTGAGGAACCAAAAGTTGATTTTTAAAATCCAATTACCAATTACCAGGAGTTTGGTTCAGGCTGGCAGGAGCAGAAGCTACTTTCTCTTTCATGTATTCAGTGAGGAGAATTTCTAGCTTTGAGTAGTCATGAATTCTCCATGCAAATCTCTGCTTCACCAGGAAAAGGAAAAAAATTCAGAGATCCCAGGTCTGTTTTTAGGGCAGGGAGCAGATTTGGTGTTTGAGGCATCAGAATAAATGAATAAATGGAAGAATTTAGAATAACTTTAGAATAAATGAACTGATGGAAGTAGGTCATTTCCCCAATTATTTTATTAGCCACTGCCTCATAATCTGCACAACAATCTCTTGTGAAATCTACTTAAGGAAGGAGGAAGACCAAAAAACCACCAGAAATGGGAGAGGTAGATGGGCTGAAATTCTTCCCCCCGTTGACAGCAAAATCCTTAAAAGCAGAATAATCATGTTCAAATATCCACAGAAAATCACAGGGAATTGTTAAGGCTGGAAAAGATCAAGTCCAACCATGAACAGTCACATTCACCACTAAACCACAAAAAGATTCAGCTTTTGTCCAGAATTAAAACCAATTTCTTCCTAAGACCGTGGTGGGAAGGGTGAAGGTGTGTTTGGAGAGTGAACCTGCAGTGCCCAGGCTCCAAATTACCAATTACCAGTTCTCAATTACCAAAAAATTCCCATTTCCTTGCCTTTTATCTGTTCAGTTCTCTATTTGCATACCAGCACTTGGTTCCTCTAAGCTCAGTTCCCCCAGGACACCTGGGTTGGTCACCAGGGGGAGGAACCAAACAGAGCCTTCAGAGCTGCCCAGGCAGAGAAAAAACCAAGAATAAACAGCAAGAACACAACAAAAGCAAATTGGAGCTCCTTTCCTCTGGACCAGCAGGGGTGGCACCCCAAAACCAATCCTTAGCAGGGGTGGCACCCCAAACCAGCAGGGATGGCAACCAAAAAGTAGCAGGGGTGGCAACCAAAAAGCAGCAGGGACGGCACCCAAAAAGCAGCAGGGACGGCACCCCAAAAGCAGCAGGGAGGGCACCCCAAACCAGCAGGGGTGGCACCCCAAAAGCAGCAGGGATGGCACCCCAAAAACCAGCAGGGGTGGCACCCCAAAAGCAGCAGGGACGGCACCCCAAAAACCAGCAGGGATGGCACCCCAAAACCAGCTGGAGTGGCACCCAAAAACCAGCAGGGATGGCACCCCAAAAAAGCAGCAGGGGTGGCACCCCAAAACCAGCAGGGATGGCACCCTAAAAACCAGCAGGGATGGCACCCCAAAACCAGCAGGGGTGGCACCCCAAAAGCAGCAGGGGTGGCACCCCAAAAAGCAGCAGGGGTGGCACCCCAAAAAGCAGCAGGGGTGGCACCCCAAAAAGCAGCAGGGATGGCACCCAAAAAGGAGCAGGGAGGGCACCCAAAAAGGAGCAGGGAGGGCACCCAAAAAGGAGCAGGGAGGGCACCCCAAAACCAGCAGGGATGGCACCCCAAAAATCAGCAGGAATGGCACCCCAAAACCAGCAGGGATGGCACCCCAAAACCAGCAGGGATGGCACCCAAAAATCAGCAGGAATGGCACCCCAAAACCAGCAGGAATGGCACCCCAAAACCAGCAGGGGTGGCACCCCAAAACCAGCAGGGACGGCACCCCAAAACCAGCAGGGACGGCACCCCAAAACCAGCAGGGGTGGCACCCCAAAACCAGCAGGGTTGGCACCCCAAAAAGCAGCAGGGTTGGCACCCCAAAAAGGAGCAGGGATGGCACCCCAAAAGCAGCAGGGATGGCACCCCAAAAACCAGCAGGGATGGCACCCCAAAACCAGCAGGGATGGCACCCCAAAACCAGCAGGAGCGGCACCCCAAAAAGCAGCAGGGAGGGCACCCAAAAAGCAGCAGGGAGGGCACCCAAAACCAGCAGGGGTGGCACCCCAAAACCAGCAGGGGTGGCACCCCAAAACCAGCAGGGGCGGCACCCCAAAACCAGCAGGGGCGGCACCCCAAAAGCAGCAGGGATGGCACCCAAAAAGCAGCAGGGATGGCACCCCAAAAGCAGCAGGGGTGGCACCCCAAAACCAGCACGGATAGCACCCCAAAACCAGCAGGGGTGGCACCCCAAAAGCAGCAGGATTTCAGAGCCAGGTGAGTGCTGTGTCCCCACAGAACGTTGCAGATTTGAGCTCTGCATCCAATCAGGACTAAATTTGTACCAATTCCTCCTCTCCTGGTGAACCAAGCAAACCTAAAAGGTCCTTCTGGAGAGGTTAAAGAGTCTCCACCTGATCAAATTCTGTCCTTGGGCACTTCAAAATCCAATTTTCAAGCCTGGATTTGCCACTAGGATTGGGGCTGGAACATTCCCCGGGCTCAGCAAGGACAAAAGTTCAGCTCAAAGAGTTTTGCTCATAAAAATGAAGGGCACTGGTGAAGGGTGAGATTCTGCACAGTCAGGGACACATGGAATTGCCACCAGACTCAGCAAAACAAGAGGGATTTCCCATCCTTTTATTGGGGAAAAAAGTCACCCAGAGGCATTTACTGAGCCCCAGCATCACCCCAGCCCTGAGGTCAGGGATAAAACCACTTTTACAGAGCTAAATCACACCTGGGTGGTAAAAAAAAACCCAAAAAACAGAGCTCTAGGTGTGAGTGGTTGAAAAAATAAAATAGAAATTTGCAGGATAAATGTGGGATTGGAAATGAGGGAAAATCAGCAGGCAGCTCAAAGCTCCTGCTCAGCACAGACATTTCAAACCAGTAATATTTACTGAGCAACATCACAACAAACACTCACCAGCCTCACTTTTAGGTTGGAGGCAGTGGGAATATTTCCCTGCTTGCCATCAATACCAGAATCATCCATGAGAATAAATCCAATTATTCAGAATATGTAACACTTCACCCACAGGGTGATTGTATTGAGTCAGGACTGTGGGATACCACACTGGTCACTGAAAATGTGCTTTACTCCCCAATCCCAGCATATCTTTAGTGATGGCTGGGAGGTTTTAGGGACTACAGGCTAAGCAGATCAAATAAAAAATATATTTCACTGATGATGTTAAGTTAATGGCTAGAAAAGGAGAGTAAAAACAACTATTTGGGTGTTTTGTTTTTTTTTTTTTCTTTTCCACTCCATTCTGGATATTCTGCTCCTTTCTTCCCACCAAAAGAAACCCCCTGAGTGGGATTTTCAGATAAATTCATCACAGAAGTCACAAGCACCCCCAGCCCAGGCAGAGCTGCAATCACAGGACAGAGCCAAGGCTGCATGTTTTGATCAGAAATGATCAGGAAATAAAGTTAAAGCAGGTGCAGTTTCACTCGTTTTTAAGCTTTTCAAACAAACAATACCTACTTCTCAAGCAATAAATTGCTTGCATCAATTACTCAAGAATTAAAACAACACTCAAGTTAAACCAATGCTGGTTTTACATATGGGCATGGCCTGTGAATCTGGAACAGAAAAAGCTCTGGTTTGTGTACTTGGTAAGAATTTTTTAGCTTTTTCCTGTTGCTTGGGTACAAGTTTCTACAGAATTAAGCAAACAAGCAAAAAAAAAAAAAAATTAAATTAAGTGTGCAAACAGCTCCAACACAAAGAGAGGCAAAACCCCAGCTCCACATTCCATCCCTGTAATAACCACGAGCAGGGAGTGAGGTGAAACCTTTACCAAGCAGCAGCCAAACCCCTTGTTTCCCACAGAGATAAGAGTCAAAAACCTGCAGGAGACCATAAACCCTCCACACACAAACCTGGAACAGCCCTGGCACAACTCCTTGAAACCAACAGTTAAACTCTTAAACAGTTAAACCAACAGTTAAACCACAGTTAAACTCTGCAGGATAAGCTCAAAACTGTAAAACCAACCCCAAAAAACCCCCAAAAACCCCTTTTTATTCAAGGCTTTGCTGTTAAATGCTAAAGGGGATGCTCTGGTGTGACCTTACCTATCCAAGTCATCTTCCCCAACTAAAATAGGGGGGAGCGGAAGCGGAGGCAAGGTGGAAGTTTTCAGGTGTGGGATAGCAGCCGTCACAGACACTTGGGTTTTTGGAGCCACCTGCACAGAGGACTGGGAGTTCACCTGAGAGGATAAAGTAGACGTCCTTGGGTGGGAGGAAGATGGCAAAGACGTTGGGGCTGGAGGAGGAGGAGGGGCCTGAACAGGAGTCACGGGGGCCGGAGGCAGAGGAGGGACCGCGGGTGACGGAGGCAGCGGCGGCAGCGGCGGCGTGGGAGGCGGAGGGGTGGTGGTGGGCAGAGGTGGAGGAGGGGATTTGATGGCAGGGAGGGGAGGTGGAATCTCCTTCTCTGCTGTGTCTGTCTCCTTTGGAGATACCAGGTCCTCTACCACTGCTACAGGCTTCGAGTCTTTTGTTCCCGTGGGTTTGGAATCCCTCAGTGGAACAGGGTGTTTCCTCTCCGAGTTCTCCTCTGCCTTGGATTTTGTTGTCTCCACAGGGGCTTTAGGCTCTGCGTTGGTGTACAGTAAATGAACCGAGTCCGTGTCAGGAGCTTTCTCAGATTTAACAGTTTTGGTGACCTTTTTCGACTCTGTCCCAGCCTCCTTCAGCTCAGCCAAGCTGTTCTCCTTCCTAGCCAGGAAAACAGGGGAGCCTTTGGCCTCCTTGCCATCCACCTTGGCTGCAGCTGCTGCAGCGGCCGCTCTCTCCTTCTTCTTCCTGCTGAGCTCTGCTCCCAGGCTGGAGTTGAGTGGGAGCCTGCTTGGGGAGATGCTGGAATGGCGACTGCGGGAGCCAGACCTCTGCTTCTTGCTGTGAGATGAGTGCCTGGAGTAGCCAGGGCTGCGGCTCCGGGATTTCACGGATTTCCTGCGGAGAGAAAGGAAAACGGAGCTTCTCTCACCCTCTGAGCTGCTCACCCACAGCTGAATGTGCTGTTGGTCAGCTCAGAGAGGCCACAACATCTGTCAGGAGAGGCTGGAGCTACTGGAAGGAGTTTTTGAGTCAATCAGGAGCAGTTTTTGAGTCAATCAGGAGCAGTTTTTGAGTCAATCAGAGCACCCACCTGTCCCGTGCCAGACCCACCTTCAGGGGAAGGACAGAGGCTGGACAAGCTCAAGGGAGAGATCCCAGCTCACACACCCAACTGGAGACTCTTGGAACACTCCAGGAATATTTAGGAATATTTCACAGGAATTATGTGCAACTTTAAAGGAAACCATGGATAAAACAGGACTGCCCTCATGGGAATGCTGCCTCAGGAAATTGAGCATTTCAAGCACCTCTCACCCTCTCAGCTGAATGTTTGTTGTTGGTCAGCTCAGAGAGGCCTCAACACCTGTCAGGAGAGGCTGGAGCTACTGGAAGGAGTTTTTGAGTCAATCAGGAGCAGTTTTTGAGTCAATCAGGAGCAGTTTTGTGCCATCAGCACCCACCCTTCCTGTGCCAGACCCACCTTCAGGGAAGGATCAAAGTTGGACAAGCCCAAGGGAAAGAGGAGATGACAGCTCACACACCCAACTGGAGACTCTTGGAGCATTCCAAGAATATTTAGGAATAGTTCACAGGGATTATGTGCAACTTTAAAGGAAACCATGGATAAAACAGGACTGCCCTCATGGGAATGCTGCCTCAGGAAATCGGGCATTTCAAGCTCCTTTCACCCTCTCAGCTGAATGTTTGTTGTTGGTCAGCTCAGAGAGGCCTCAACATCTGTCAGGAGAGGCTGGAGCTACTGGAAGGAGTTTTTGAGTGAATCAGGAGCAGTTTCTGAGTCAATCAGGAGCAGTTTTGTGCCATCAGCACCCACCCTTCCTGTGCCAGACCTGCTGTCAGGGAAGGATCAAAGCTGGACAAGCCCAAGGGAGAGATCCCAGCTCACACACCCAACTGGAGACTCTTGGAACACTCCAAGAATATTTAGGAATAGTTCACAGGGATTATGTGCAACTTTAAAGGAAACCATGGATAAAACAGGACTGCCCTCATGGGAATGCTGCCTCAGGAAATTGAGCATTTCAAGCTCCTTTCACCCTCTCAGCTGAATGTGCTGTTGGTCAGCTCAGAGAGGCCTCAACATCTGTCAGGAGAGGCTGGAGCTACTGGAAGGAGTTTTTGAGTCAATCAGGAGCAGTTTTTGAGTCAATCAGGAGCAGTTTTTGAGTCAATCAGAGCACCCACCTGTCCCGTGCCAGACCTGCTGTCAGGGAAGGATCAAAGCTGGACAAGCCCAAGGGAGAGATCACAGCTCACACACCCAACTGGAGACTCTTGGAGCATTCCAGGAATATTTAGGAATATTTCATAGGAATTATGTGCAACTTTAAAGGAAACCATGGATAAAACAGGACTGCCCTCATGGGAATGAATGCTGCCTCAGGAAATCGGGAATTTCAAGCTCCTTTCACCCCTCTGGTTCTTTTGCTGCTAGCAGAACCCAAACTTGCAGAGTGTAATTTGGAAGAAGGAAAAATAAACCCCAGGAATTTTAACTCTGTTGGTCAAGGTCTTCCTGTACAAAGAATGGGCTCTAAATCAGGTGTGTGTGTGCAAAAATAATCAGAGAAAATCTGTGCTGGGAGAGAAGCAAGGCAGGAAACACCTCACACCATCAGGGCTCTGCCCACATGAACCTGCTCAGGAGAGAGGGGAAACTGATGGGGAAACCAGATAAACACTAAAATGGAAGGGGAAACTGCTACTTCCAGTGCTTATATCACATTCCTGATAAGCCAGAACTGTTTCCTCCACTCCAGGAGGAACAAGGATTGGGCAAGGGGAGGCAGGAGGCTTTAATGGTGTGCAGGGCTCTGATGCCAACAGGACAAGCAAAAATTCTGAGTTCAAATACAGTAACAGACATGACACTCCACTCAGGACACATCTGATTTGGAAAACACAACATTCCCTCAGAACAGTCCCACAGCAGCTATAAAACACATTTAACAGCAGCAGTTCAAATACAGGTGCCACTGGCTCCCTTGTAACCATAGCCAGAACATAATGAACAACACAAGCAGAATTATCCCAAGACAATAAACATTTGGAAAATCAACTGCAGAAGTGAGACAACAGGAAATTCCTGTCCCAACACCAGCAGCACCTTGCAGGAGGTGAAGGGGATCAGAATTCCTCTCTCCCACCTGGAAGCACAAGCCCAAGAACAGCAGGGCTGTAGGGGAGTCCTTACCTTTAGCCTTGCAATAAATATAAATATACAACCAGAAGGAGAAAAAAGCAGGCTCTGCAGTCCCACAGCTGTTTTCCCTCCTCTTTTCCCAAAGTTTCTGCTCAGGGACTGACAGTCTGGGCTGCACTTTGTCTGGCACCATGAGCAGTTCCCTTTCCAGCAGCTCCAAAACATTTGCAAGTTATGGAAAACATTCCTAAGGAATCCTCTAGGATGTCACTCACTGCAACCACAAAGTTTTGGGGTTAGCATTCCCTACAGCCAATTCCTGCAGGATGGACTGTTCAAGATGCTGCAGTTCCCCTTCTCCTGCTCCCTGTCTTCCACCCTGCCCCATGAGAACCCCCAAGAGTTTCAATTCATGGAATTGTGGAAGGGTTTGGGTTGGAAGAGACCTCAAAGCCCATCCAATGCCACCCCTGCCATGGCAGGGACATCTTCCACTGTCCCAGGGTGCTCCAAGCCTGGCCTTGGGCACTGCCAGGGATCCAGGAGCAGCCACAGCTTCTGAGCTCCCCCCAGGTGAGCCCTGAACCCCTTCAGGTGAGCCCTGAGCTCTTCCCCAGGTGAGCCCTGAGCCCCTCCCCAGGTGAGCCCTGAGCTCCTCCTTCAGGTGAGCCCTGAGCTCCTCCCCAGGTGAGCCCTGAGCCCCTCCCCAGGTGAGCCCTGAGCTCCTCCTTCAGGTGAGCCCTGAGCCCCTCCCCAGGTGAGCCCTGAGCTCCTCCTTCAGGTGAGCCCTGAGCTCCTCCCCAGGTGAGCCCTGAGCTCCTCCCCAGGTGAGCCCTGAGCTCCTCCCCAGGTGAGCCCTGAGCCCCCTCCAGGTGTGCCCTGAGCCCCTCCCCAGGTGAGCCCTGAGCCCCCTCCAGGTGAGCCCTGAGCTCCTCCCCAGGTGAGCCCTGAGCTCCTCCCCAGGTGTGCCCTGAGCCCCCTCCAGGTGAGCCCTGAGCTCCTCCCCAGGTGAGCCCTGAGGTTGGAATTATGGAATTCTGGAAGGGTTTGGGTTGGAAGAGACCTCAAAGCCCATCCAGTGCCACCCCTGCCATGGCAGGGACATCTTCCACTGTCCCAGGGTGCTCCAAGCCTGGCCTTGGGCACTGCCAGGGATCCAGGAGCAGCCACAGCTTCTCTGGGCACCCTGTGCCAGGGCCTGCTCATCCTCATCATCCTCAGCAGAATTAACCCAGCTGGATGCAGAGCAATCAAACCAGATCCAACGTAAACACCTCCAAAAGTCCAATTTTACCTTATTGAATGGTGCCAGTTTAGAAAGAGCCACCAGGGACACCTGCCTGGGCCAGGACAGGTGAGGGTGGGCAAGTCTGGAATGCTCAGAGCCTCTCTCAGGGCTGGAATGATCCCTGACCTTCCAGCAGCAAATACCCACCCTCCCCTGCTCCAGGAATAAACCCACCCATTCCCTCCCAGTCCTCTTCACCCCACAGGCACCCCTCACACCCTTTTTCTCTTCACTAACAATAATTCCCTGCAGTTACCACACAAATAACTGCAGTTTCCAGGCTGGTGTTCACAGCTGCTTTGTGAGACCTGAAAAAGGCTCCACATGCACCCAGAGCAAACCTCACCTCCCCTCCTCAGAGCATCAGCAGCCCCCAAAATTCCAGCCCAGCACCTGCTGAGGGGCCTTTTATCACTGCATATCTCATAAAAAACCAAAAAACAGGTAATAAAGTGCAGAAGATGCACAGGCAGGTTTTGCTTCTGGAAGAAAATAATTTCCATCCTCTGGAACTTTTTTTTTTGTAACCATTAACAGCACTTTTACCCCTTTTTGCTTTAATTTGTTAAGCCTTGGTGTCACATTCCACACTTTGCTTGCTTTAGCAAGGTTATCCAGCATGGATGAGGGACAATTCAGCCTCACATTCCTTCCTCCTTCTGGATAAAAATGCTCTGGGATTAAAACCCACCCTGCTGTCCCTCCAGAACCGGAAAACAGAAATAAAAGACACCAACCATAACAGCTGTGAATTAAAGCAAGGATGGCTTCATCTAAAAATCCAAATTAAAAAGCACTATGAGATTTATTTAAGTCACACAATCAGAAGATTGGGGTGAGGGGAATGCCAGAACCTTCCATGCTGAGGTAACCAAGGTTAACAGGTTAATACCCACATAATTCCATATCATCCACCCAAAATCACCTACCAATATTTCAATATTTTACCTGCTCTGAACAACACTGAGTTAAGGATAAAGCAGAAAACACTATCAGGGAAGCCTGACTGCTCCAATTTCTCAGGGAAAAAAAAGCTTTAATTCTTATTTTTGACCAGAGGAAGGAGTCAGCATGTGCACACTCCCACCTCCAGCAAGCAGAGGGGCTCTGCAATTCCATCTCCTCGTTTGAGCTGCAGTGACAGCAGTCACCACACAGAATGGCAAAGCACATCTGGTATTTTCCCCACTGACCAAACCATCCTCGTTGGGAACTGAGTTGTTTCCCACAGCCACTGGAAATGCAAACAACTCTGCATTTTCTCCAATCAGCACAGCACACGGCTGCAGTTCCCTGGTGATGTGTTTTGGACATGGAGATGAAAGAAAACACTAAAAAAAACTAAAAAACAAAACCCACCCAGTATTGTCAGTCAGTGGAAATAATGGAGTGTCCCAGAAAAGCCTGAGGAACACAAGCTGTGGTCAGGTGTTCCCTGCCTGAGTGTGCCAGTTAAAGAGGTTTTCTCTCCCAAAATAATGTTCCTGCCCCTCCACAGGAAGCACAGAAGGGATCAAAGTCAGCTGCCTCCTTTCAAACTCATCTGCATCACGTCAAGGAGAGGAAGGCTCTGCCCATCCTCTTCCTCAGGTGTGCCCTGAACCCCCTCCAGGTGAGCCCTGAGCCCCTCCCCAGGTGAGCCCTGAGCTCCTCCCCAGGTGAGCCCTGAGCCCCTCCAGGTGAGCCCTGAGGTTGGAATTGTGGAAGGGTTTGGGTTGGAAGAGACCTCAAAGCCCATCCAGTGCCACCCCTGCCATGGCAGGGACACCTTCCACTGTCCCAGGGTGCTCCAAGCCTGGCCTTGGGCACTGCCAGGGATCCAGGAGCAGCCACAGCTTCTGAGCCCCTCCAGGTGAGCTCTGAGCCCCCTCCAGGTGAGCCCTGAGCCCCTCCCCAGGTGAGCCCTGAGCTCCTCCCCAGGTGAGCCCTGAGGTTGGAATTATGGAATTGTGGAAGGGTTTGGGTTGGAAGAGACCTCAAAGCCCATCCAATGCCACCCCTGCCATGGCAGGGACACCTTCCACTGTCCCAGGGTGCTCCAAGCCTGGCCTTGGGCACTGCCAGGGATCCAGGAGCAGCCACAGCTTCTGAGCTCTCCCCAGGTGAGCCCTAAACCCCTCCAGGTGAGCCCTGAGCCCCCCCAAATGAGCCCTGAGCCCCCTCCAGGTGAGCCCTGAGCTCCCCCAAATGAGTCCTGAGCCCCTCCAGGTGAGCCCTGAGCCCCTCCCCAGGTGAGCCCTGAGCCCCTCCCCAGGTGAGCCCTAAACCCCTCCAAGTGACCCCTAAACCCCTCCAGGTGAGCCCTGAGTCCCCTGGACACACCTGACCCAGAGTCCCCCCTCCCTTTCAGTCTCAGCTCACAGCCTGGCAGCTCTACAAAGCAAAGCTAACACATGAATTACAACTTCAGCTTCACCTGACACATGGGAAACAGGTGAAATTCCCCCTGTCCCTTTGCTACAGGCACTGCAGGCAGGTGTTTGCCAAAGGGAATGAACACCTCACACAGTCAGTGAGTTTTCTGCCCAGGAAAGAGAGGGGAGTAACTTATCAAGGCAGAGGTCCAGAGAGAATGTAAACAGTGAGTAACCTTTGGAACTCATCTGGCTTGGGGTCCAGCATTTAGTCCAAGATGTCCTTAGAAAGCAGCTCTGAAAGTTTAGGGAAGCAGCACAAAGTGCTCTGAAGTTGCTCCCATAAATCAGGGAAATGGAACTGCTGGGTTTTTCAGCTCAGAAGAGCAGCCAGCCACTCACACAGAGAGGTTCTGCTGGGAAGAAAACTCTCAAGCTCTCAGGATACCTCTGAAGTTGCTTCTCCCTGCTCAGGGCTGGCCACTGACCCAGTGGCACAACTCAGAGCTGTACCACTCACCCTTCAAAGGGTCAGTAAATGATGTGTCACAGTAGCACCACCAAGCAAAAAGGATTGAAGGGAAGGAGGAGAAAACCATCCAGGCCTAGCCCTGAGAACCTCCCAGGTGTACACAGAGAAAACAGGCCAGAGGAGGAGCAGCCTGGAGGAGATTTTCACTGTAAAAATCACAGTGGAATTCAGAATTTTTATGTCAGGGCTTGCAGGGGGTTGAAAGCAACACAGAAATGCCAGCAAGGACAAAGGGGAGTTGTCCATGGAAGACAGAACTCCTGAAGTTCAGGGTTGTGGTAACAAAGACCAAATTCCAGCAGGCCTGTGTGCTTTGGGAACTGCTGAGCTGGAGGATGCAGCACAGCATTCCTATGGGCCATTACATTCCAGGTCACATCTGAATTGCCATGGAGCTCCAAGCAAAGCTCCACAGCATCCATGGAGACAGCTGGAAACTCACTGAGTGTAAGCCAGGGCTAGGGGAAGAAAAGATCAACGTTAGACTGTGTCACAGGGTGATTAATGAACACCTGAAATAAAACACACACAGCTACCTGGAAAGAATTGTTTCCTTCTGGAGCAAAGTTACTGAGTGAAAAGGAAAAGGAGAGAAAATTAGAGGCAAGCCAAAATCCAGCTGGTTGCTCCTCATCCTTCCAGACTGCTCAGATTTCAGAAGGAAAGGGAAGAAATTCTAGTGCTGAGAAAAGAAAGTTTAGGCTGAGAGATGGAGTTTGCACGTGGTTGTCGCTAATCCAAGGGGAAAGAAAAGACAAAACAGTTCAGAAAGAGCAAAATCCACCCCAAAGGAGCCCTCCTGAAAAGCAAGATCATGTTCCCACATGCAGTGAACAGATAAAGGCTTCCAGAACCAGGTGAAACCAATTCCCCATGGCTGAGCTTCCCGCCAGGTGAGAGCCTTGGATGGTGCTCAGGGAGCCTCCCCAGGCAGGGGCCACTCCAGAGGTGGGTGGAACTTAATGCCAGAGCTGCCCCAGCCTCCCTCCCAACATGGACGCTGCCTCCTGCCACACGCTGAGGCGTTTCCCAAAGCGTCAACTCCATTTCCAAGGGAATTGTCAAGGCCCCGACCACAAAAACTCCACACACGTCACACCAGGGCCAAACTGGGCACCGGTGGGGAGGAAAGGAAAGGAGTCACAGAATGGTTTGGGTTGGAAAAGTCCCTCAAGAGCATCCCATGGGTGAGAACACCTTCCACTATCCCAGCTTGCTCCAAGCCCTGTCCAACCTTGGACAACTCCAGGGATGGAGCATCCACAACTGTGCCAGGCCCTCAC
This sequence comes from Agelaius tricolor, assembly GCF_023055355.1. NCBI lineage: Eukaryota > Metazoa > Chordata > Aves > Passeriformes > Icteridae > Agelaius > Agelaius tricolor. The sequence goes on from NW_027269291.1 coordinate 3,213,172, forward strand.
AGGGAAGATTTTTTCCCTAATTTAGTCAGAACCAGGTGAAACCATTCCCATAGCTGAACTTCCCGCCAGGCAAGAGCCTTAGCTCCTGCTCAGGGAGCCTCCCCAGGCAGGGGCCACTCCAGAGGTGGGTGGAACTTAATGCCAGAGCTGCCCCAGCCTCCCTCCCTGCCCGGAGCCAGCATGGATCTATCCCACCTAAACGCATCCCCCCTTTATCCTATCACTCCAAACCCTCCTAAATATCCTTCCCCCACCTCCCTCCATCCTCCCAGCTCCATCCCAGCTCCCAGCACACGCACCTGGCGATGGGGCTCCGGCTCACGGAGCGCTTGGAGGCGAAGGGGCTGCTGGAGCGGCGGCGGCTGTAGGGGCTCGGGGACCTCCCGCTGTAGGAGCCGCTGCCCCGCTCGTAGCTGGACGAGCGCCTCCGGCCGTAGGGGCTCACGGATCGCTGCCGCCGGCTGTAGGGGCTGGGCGAGCGGGCGTTGGACTGGTAGCCCACGGGTTCCTTGTAGGGTGGGCTGAGGGACTGGCGGCGTGAGGAGCCGCCGGGGCTCTTCCTGTAGGGATCGTAGGTGCTGGAGGTGTGCGAGCGGGGCGGGCTGAGGTCGTACTCCTGCACGTAGGAGGCTCCCGAGGGGCTGTCGTCCAGTTTGGGGCTGTCCGACCATTTCCTGTGAGGGCTCCTGGATTTCCTCTTGGGGCTGTCGATGGTTTTGTAACTTTTGGGAGCATCCCTTTTGCGATGGCTTTTGCTGCGCTCTTTGTGGCTGGATTTGAGCTCCCGCTCCTTCCTGGATTTCTCCTTGTGCGCCTTGGCCGAGCGCGATTCCTTGTTGCTGCTCTTGGAGGAGGAGAGAGCCTTGGGGTGCTCCTCGCTCTCCAGGAGCCTCTTGGAGGATCCCGATATCCTCTCCTTGGCGGATCTGCTGGAAGCATCCAGGCTCTTTTCCAACTTCCTGTCCTTCTCCGCCTGTTTGCTCTTCATCAGCTCCCGGAGCCGCTTGTGCTGGTGGTGCCGGTGCTTCTGGGCCCTCTCGCTCCTCTCCGCCCTCCTCTCCTCGTTGTCCCTCCTGTCCAGCTTGAGGGCCACATCGTCCGAGAAGGTGTCCGAGTCCGAGCTGATGTCATCGTACTCCACCAGCGGCTTGATCACCGCTCCCAGGGGCGCCGCCGCTTCCTGGGCCGCCAGCGGGGACTCCTTGGAGTGCCTGGACTTGTGCCTCTTGTGCCTGGAGCCCGCCCGGTGCCTCTCCTTGCTGTTGGAGCTCCCGCTGCCCGGCTGCGAGGCCCCCCCGCCGCCGTCCTTCTTGCCCCCATGTCTCTCCGGATTTGGCATTCCTCCCCCGCTGCGCTCGGGAACGGCGAGGGGGGGACTCCGCGAAAGCCCCGAACTTCAAACTCCCTCCGCGCCCGCCCCTCGCACCATCCACGCCGGCCTCAGTCCCCCCTCCTACATGGGGAGCGGGGCCCGAGGCCCCGGAGGAGGCGGGAGGGACGGGGAGGGGAGGGGGGAAGGACCCGGGAGGGGAGGGGGAAGCGCCGCGGCCTCACCGCCTCATCCGAGGGGCCCAGGCCCGGCGGGCAGCGCGGCCGCGGGGGCGCCCCGGGAAGGCGGGGCCCGGGCCCGGAGCGCTGCCCGCGGCCTCAGCGGCGGTGGCGGGGCCTGGGCGCGGAGGATCCCCGGCCAAAGGGGCCCCGGAGCCGCCGCCGCCCCCGGCCCGGCCCCCGCGCTCTGCCCGAACCGGAGCGGCGCCGTCCGGGGGCACCGCCAACTCTCGCGAGACCCGCCCCCAACTCTCGCGATAACAACGCTGCCGCCGCCACCCCTCCCTCGGCTCCGGCGCGAGTCCTCCTCGTCCGCGAGACCTCTCGGAGATGGGCGGGGCCGCGCGCTCGTCCTCTCGCGAGAGCCGCAAAATCGCGCGGCCGGCGGCGCCTTCCCGGCCAACTTTATTGGGGCGCGGGGCGGGGACAGCGCCCCCTAGCGCCCGGCCCGCAACAAAGCTCCATGGCGGCGCCGCCGCCGCCCCGGCCTCCCGCCGCTCTCCCGCTCCGCCGCGCTGCGCTCTAAAGCCGCCGGCGGGTCGCTGTGGAGCCCGCTCCGGCGCACCGCCGGCTAACGGGCGGTTAATGCTCCGTTAGGGCTGCACAGCGGCCGCCGCCGCGCTTCCAGCAAGCTGAGGGGGCGGGGCGTGCTGGCTCCCGAGTCACGCCCTCCCCTGCGGGCGCGGCGAAGTCTCGCGAGAGCGCGGGAGCGCGGCCGACGGGCGCAGCGATGGCGGCGGCCGCCGCCGTGTGAGGGCGAGGGCGGCCCGGCCCGGCCGCCGCCCCCGCTCCCCGCCCGCTCCCGATCCCTCTCCGCTCCCTCTCCCTCTCTCGATCCCGGCCCCGGACCTGCAATATGAAGGCAGCGCCGGGCAGTGCCGAGGGTGAGTGCGGCGCGAGGGACGCGGGGGTTCCCGCCGGCCCCTTGAGGGAGCGAGGGCTGCCCTGTGGGGGCTCCAGGGCTGGAGCTGAGGTGGCGCCCAGAAAGTGAAACGGGCGAGGGTCTCAAAGGTGATTTGAGGTCTGGAGCATCTCTGTGATGAGGAGGGAGCGCGGAGCCGGGCCTGGTTACTGTGGAGAAGAGAAGGTTGGGAGGGGATCCCATAAATCCGTACAGAAATCCCCAGGGGGTGTCTGAGCTTGGTGCCAGGCGCTGTTCGGTTAGCGACAGGACGAGGAGCAATGGCCAGAAAGTGAAACACAACAAATTCCACCTCGATATGAGGAAGAGCTTCTTTCCAGGAGGATGTCGGAGCCCTGGAGCAGCTGCCCAGGGAGAATGTGGGGTCTCCCTCTCTGGAGAAATTCCACACCCACCTGGCGCATTCCAGGTGCCCCTGCCTGGGCAGGGAGTTGGGCTGGGTGATCTGCAGAGGTCTCTTCCAACTCTCTCCTGGGATTCTGGATCATTCACTGTTGCTTGGGGAGGGGGCTTGGACCAGGTGAGCTCCAGGGGTCCCTTCCCACCTCCTCATCCTGTGTTGATGCAGCTGAGAGGTATAAAGTGCCTGAAAACAAAACCCCAGAATAGCTGGGGTTGGAAGGGATCTCTGGAGGTCATCCAGTCCTACCCCTCTGCCAGGGAGCAGGGGATACAGGTGGGTTTGGAATGTCTCCAGAGCAGGAAACTCCAAAACACCCTGCACACATTCATTGATTCCTTACACTTGGATTTGGAGGACTCAGTGTGAGGCCTGTGGGCTAGGAGAGCATCAATAAGGATGCCCAAACTGTGGAAGTTTGGCAGGTGGATCCTGTGAGGTGACACCAAAATGCTGTGTTTGCCTTGGACCCTCTGGGGCTGGGGACAGGGTTTATCCTGGAGTGATGCCCACTGGGGATTTTTTGACATGAAAGTGTAGAAAGCTCTGTCTCTTGGCAATAAAATACAGGATTTGAGTGTTCCTGAGAGCCATGTCCTCTCTGTCACCTTCCAGTCACTCATCCACTGCTTTGTCCCCTCCTGGCTCTGGAGCAGCACTGAGGGGACACCACCCTGAGCTTTGAGCTGATTGTGGACTCATGGAATGTGCTGAGTTGGAAGGGACCCACAGGACCCTCAAAGTCCAGCTCCCAGCCCTGCACAGACACCCCAAAAATCCCACCCTGTCCCTGAGAGCCTTGTCCAACCCCTCCTGGAGCTGTGTCAGCCTCGGGGCTGTGCCCATGCCCTGGGGAGCCTGGGCAGTGCCTGAGCACCCTCTGGGATAAGAACTTTTCCCAAAATCCAACCTAAACCCCCCTGGCACAGCTCCAGCCACTTGCCCATGTCCTGCTGTGTGTCTGAGCACAGAATTTGTGACAGCTGGCAGCTGGAATGACTTGGCTGAGGTTTTTGATGGAGGACCTTTCAAGAAGTTGAGATAAAGAGAGCAGAGGGGGAATCCAGGACACAAAACTCACCTCACTGCTTTAACCCCGTGTTTCCCAAACCCTCGGGTTTAACCCTGGGGATCCTGAACCTGTTGAGGCCCCATCACTCAGGGATGGTGCAGAACAGGAGCTGGGCATTTTCCAGACAGGAATTCAATGGGATTTTCATGATCCTTCAGTTTTAACAGCCTGGGATATTCCATAACATTTACCTCACCTCGAGGTCTGCGGTTAAACCAGCAGGAAGAAAATTCTTTGAAATCACCTTCAGCTCAAAGGTGGAATGTTTTCTGAATTGTAAAGCTTCCAAAACTGGCTCATTTTGTTTCCTGATCATCCCTGTGTCCCAGAGGCAGAGAAGCTGAACAAGATGAGCTCCCTGCTGGAGAGGCTCCACGCCAAGTACAGCCAGAACCGGCCCTGGACAGAAACCATGAAGTTGGTCCGGCAGGTCATGGTGAGCATTGCTGGGCCCTGAGCAGGCCCTGCCTGCAGCTTCTCTGCTCATGCCTTTGTGTTGGCTTTTAGATCTCTTCCAGCTGCTTTTGCTTTGGTTTCACTCTCTCCTGAGGGGTGCAGGGGAGGGAGGGATGTCGGGTCCGTCTGTCTGTCTGTCTGTCTGTCTCTGCCCCAACACGGGCAGGGTGGTTCTTGGGTGGCCCATGTTTCAAAGGATGAGTCTGGACTCTTCAGCTTTTCCATCTTCACATTGTTTATTATTTCTTATCTACAAAATTTTCTGTCTGCCCAACAGAGGTCTGACCTGCAAGCAGTCACAGGCACTCTCTGCCCACCCACGGGGCGGTTGTGTCTTTTTATACTAAAATCTACGTATACAATATTTACCTTTATTTCCCAATGCTTTTCACCCATGTTAGCAAGTGCACCTTCACCATGAACCAATCCCCAAGTGCCAACATCACCACAGGAGATGGAGGACAAGAAGAAGAAAGAAGAAGGACGAGACATGCCCTGATCCCTCCATCTTGTCTCCATAACCCCCCTGTACCAAAAAACTTAAAGTTTATATTTCACCCTCTAAATGTGTCTCTTTTACACCTTGTACTCTAAAGTGATTCTCTTGTCCTCAAACTCTTGTTACTTCTGTGGATGGATCAAAATCAAGCCACCAAACACTCTTGGCAACATTCCAGGATTTTCGAGACCCCCAAGCACACAAAACCCCCAACTCCAAGCACACAAAACCCCCAAAATCCAAGCACACAAATCACCCCAATTGGGTGGGGGTTCTCCTGGCATCTCTGGACATCGGGAGCGATGTGCTGAGATCCCACAGAGGGATGTCCAAACCCTCCCTCCCTGATGTGTTTTTCCCTCCCCTAATTACAGATTAGTGCTCAGTGCCAGGGAAAGGCTCAAACTTGTATTTTCTGCTATTTCCCCTTCCAGAATATTGTTTTTTGGAGCAGTGACTTGTTGTTTTGTGGATTTTTTTTTCTTCAGTGACACTCAACACTCAGCCCTGGCTTAGTCAAAAATGGGTTTGAAATATTGGTGTGGGTGGGGGAAGGAGGAGCAGGAGGCAGGGGAGATCTCAGCAAAGCCTCCTGCCCATACTCAGGTGTTAAAAGTTTGCCCAGCTCTTTACTTTTGTGTCACCTCTTCTAAAACTCTCAGCTCACACCTATTTAGACAAGCTGCTAAAAAGAAAATAATTCCAGGCCTGCCTTTGTAATCTGCTTGCAAACAGATACTGTTCACCTAGAGGAATCAAGATGTTGTAATTTGGGGATGAAACCTAATCTGCTTTTAATTATCTAAATAAACCTCACTTGCCTGCTCAGAAGTTGCCATAATTCCCTGCTACTGAGAACCAGGAAAAATGATATTTTTTTTCTTCTGTCTGCCCAAGGAAAAGCGTGTGGTGCTGAACTCAGGGGGACACCAGCACCTGGTGAGCTGCTTGGAGACCCTGCAGAAGGCCCTGAAAGGTTGGTGTGTCCTCTGTGTGCTCTCCACAGGATGGAAAATCCCATGGAAATGTTCCATAAAAACCACACAGGGTGTTGCTGCTGTGTTCACACTGTTCCTGGTGCTCAGGGGTTCAGCACACACTGAGCTCAGTGCCAGGCAAGACAGTCAGGCTGTGCTGCTTTTATTGGCAAAATAAAATTCTCTCTTTGTCCAGAGAAGCTGTGGCTGCCCCATCCCTGGAAATATCCAAAATTAGAGAACCTGGGATAGGGAGAAATGTCCTGCTCATAGCAGGGGTGGGACTGCATGGGCTTTAAGGTCCCTCCCAACCCAAACCATTCCATGACTCTCTGAGTGCCCATACCTGGATTCCCCTTGCAGAAATTCCATTTTCTCCTTGCAGTTTGGGAATATTTGCATTTCTCTGTGCACACCCTCATGTCTGTATTTGTGGACAGGTTCCTGGGTAGTTTCACATAGAACAGCGTGAGCAGACATGGGAGGGAGTAACCAGCTGAGATTTGGTTTCTGGCTGGTGGGAATTCCTTAGGGAATGTTGGATCTTTTCCCTAAAGTTTGGTTTTTGTTCCCTCCATCAGTGTCATCTCTGCCTGCCATGACCGATCGTCTGGAGTCCATCGCCAGGCAGAGCGGGTGGGTCTGCTCCTCACTCATGGCACAGCTCCTCCTGCTGCTGCCCACCCCAGGACCTTATGTGCTTGGATTGGGGGCTTTTGGGTGCTTGGAGTTGGGGGTTTTGGGTGCTTGGAGTTAGGGTTTTGGGTGCTTGGAGTTAGGGGTTTTGGGTGCTTGGAGTTAGGGTTTTGGGTGCTTGGAGTTAGGGGTTTGGGTGATTGGAGCTGGGGGTTTTGGGTGCTTGGAGTTGGGGGGTTTTGGATGCTTGGATTTTGGGGGTTTTGTGTGCTTGGAGTTGGGGGGTTTTGTGTGCTTGGATTGGGGGCTTTTGGGTGCTTGGAGTTGGGGGTTTGTGTGCTTGGAGTTGTGGGTTTTGTGTGCTTGGATTTTGAGGGTTTTGGGTGCTTGGAGTTGGGGGGTTTTGTGTGCTTGGATTGGGGGTTTGTGTGCTTGGATTGGGGAGTTTGTGTTGTGGGGTTAGTGTTGGATTGGGGGATTTTCTGTGCTTGGATTTTGGGGGTTTTGGGTGCTTGGAGTTGGGGGTTTTGGGTGCTTGGAGTTGGGGGTTTTGTGTGCTTGGATTTTGGGGGTTTTGTGTGCTTGGAGTTGGGGGTTTGTATTGTGGGGTTTGTGTTGGATTGGAGTGATTTGTGTGCTTGGATTTTGGGGGTTTTGTGTGCTTGGATTGGGGGGTTTTGGGTGCTTGGATTGGGGGGTTTTGGGTGCTTGGATTGGGGGGTTTTGGGTGCTTGGAGCTGGGGGTTTTGGGTGCTTGGAGCTGGGGGTTTTGGGTGCTTGGAGTTGGGGGTTTTGGGTGCTTGGAGTTGGGGGGTTTTGGGTGCTTGGATTGGGGGGTTTTGGGTGCTTGGATTGGGGGGTTTTGGGTGCTTAGATTGGGGGTTTGTGTGCTTGGATTGGGGAGTTTGTGTTGTGGGGTTAGTGTTGGATTGTGGGATTTTCTGTGCTTGGATTTTGGGGGTTTTGTGTGCTTGGATTTTGGGGGTTTTGTGTGCTTGGAGTTGGGGGTTTTGTGTGCTTGGATTTTGGGGGTTTTGGGTGCTTGGAGTTGGGGGTTTTGGGTGCTTGGAGTTGGGGCTTTTGGGTGCTTGGAGTTGGGGGGTTTTGGGTGCTTGGAGTTGGGGGGTTTTGGGTGCTTGGAGTTGGGGGGTTTTGGGTGCTTGGAGTTGGGGGGTTTTGGGTGCTTGGGGTTGGGGGGTTTTGGGTGCTTGGGGTTGGGGGGTTTTGGGTGCTTGGACTGGGGAGTTTGTGTTGAGGGGTTTGTGTTGGATTGTGGGATTTTCTGTGCTTGGATTTTGGGGGTTTTGGGTGCTTGGAGTTGGGGGTTTTGGGTGCTTGGAGTGGGGGTTTTGTGTGCTTGGATTGGGGGGTTTTGGGTGGGTTTTGTGTGCTTGGATTGGGGTGATTTGTGTGCTTGGATTTTGGGGGTTTTGTGTGCTTGGATTGGGGAATTTTGTGTGCTCGTGGGGTTTTGTGTGCTTGGATTGGGGTGATTTGTGCGCTTGGATTTTGGGGGTTTTGTGTGCTTGGATGGGGGGTTTTGGGTGCTTGTGGGGTTTTGTGTGCTTGGATTGGGGTCTTTGTTTGGACTGTGGGGTTTGTGTGATGGATTGTGGGATTTTGCATACTTGGATTGTGGAGTTTGGTGTGCTTGGATTGGGGGATTTTGGGTGAGTTTTGGCTGGGTTTTGTGTGCTTGGATTGTGGGGTTTTGGGTGAGGTTTTTGGGTGGGGTTTCTCTGTGCATCTCCCAGCAATTCCTGTTGTGTTTCCTCGGCAGCCTGGGCTCCCACCTGAGTGCGAACGGCACCGAGTGTTACATCACCTCTGACATGTTCTATGTGGAGGTGCAGCTGGACCCTGCAGGGCTGCTCTGTGATGTCAAGGTGGCTCACCATGGAGAAAACCCCGTGGTGTGTATTCCTGGCCAAGAGGAACCCTTGTGCTTTTGGGGTTCCCTTTATTTTGAGCAGAGAAAATGGATTTTATTTAACATTCCCTTAGAGCCAGAGTTACACCCTTGCTGTTTGTTCTAGTGGGAAAGAAAATCCTCCATGGAGTAGTTGGCTCCTGTGGGAATTTCTAATCAATTCACACTATGGATTCACACCTTGCAAAATTATTTGGAGATGTTACCTCAATGTTTCTGAGAATTTTATGCAAGTTTTTGCTGTGTTTCCAAGGGAAGTTGTTCTTACAAAGCTCAGATCTGGGAATGGAAAGTTAAAAATTGCAGAATGCTGGGAGCAAATGCCCTTGTGCATGTGGAGGAGAGTTTGAGCTTGGTGTTTGATTGGCCTCTCCTCAAAACAGCCCATCTGTAATATCCCTATGGAAGCTCATAGATTTTCACCCTAAATCTTCACAGCTTGAGAAGTTTATTTCAAATTAATAATTAAAGAGGAAATATTATTACCTGGACTTGTCCCAGCAGGGCTTGAGGAGCAGAAGTAGAACCACAGCAAGTGGTTGTGAGCATTGTGTGGCTTCCCAGGAGAAGCTGATCTTTGGGAATTTCCCTGCTCTGATATTTCCCAGCTGCACAAAGCCTGGAGTGGCTGCATCCCACTCTGACATCCTTGTGTGTTTTTTCCTTTTCAGAGCTGTCCAGAGCTGGTGCAACATCTGAGGTGAGTCACAGGGGTGGGTTGTTGTGTTTTCTCTTTGCTGTAATGTTCTGATGCTATTTGATGGCTGGAAACACAAAATTCTTCACAACTGCTCCTTCCCCACAAAGTGTCTTCACTTCTCCAGGGGATTTTCTGGCTTTGGCTCAGATCTTGTGATTCTGGCTGCTGTGCAAGGTGTCTTCAAAGCCCACAGCAGATTAAAGCTGGATCATTTAAAGAACACATTTTCATGTAGCAAAAGCATTTTTTTAATGGCTCAGCATCTTTATTAATATCACTTTCTAAAATGAAACCTGTTACTCATTTGAATACTTGGTAACTTCCCCCTTTTTCCTTTCAGAGAGAAAAATTTTGATGAGTTTTCAAAGCATCTGAGGGGACTTGTGAACCTGTATAAGCTGCCAGGGGACAAGTAAGTCCAGGATATATTTATATCCACATACATAAAAATCAAATAACAAGTCTAGAATACATTTATTTATATCCACACATATAAAATAAAAAAAAAACCTCCAAGCTTGTAGGTTTGCACTGCACAGTCCTTTCAAGTTTTCTTATTTTTTTTATTGTCTTTTTTTTTTTTTCTCTAAGCAAACTTAAAACTAAAATGTACTTGGCCCTGCAGTCCTTGGAGTTGGATCTCCAAAAGATGGCTGGGATGTATTGGTAAGTTTTGTGGTGTCTGTGTGGTTTTCTAAATATCTATAAATGCTTAGAGCTCTGAGAAATTCCTTTCTAACTGCAAGATTTGATTGGAATAGAGTCTGAAAGGCAAAATAAAAGTTTGTAGCCAAGTGGATTCAGTGATGATGTGGTTTCAATTGAGAAAGCTTTGGCCTTGTTTCACTGCTGTAGGTTCAGTGACAAACCAGCTGTGCTGTAGAGGGTAAAGCAGCTTTTGTTTTGCCTGTACAGTTTGGATCAACCCCTCTTTGGGTCCCAGCAATGTGAATTCTGAGTTGAAATCAGTCTCAGCACATGAATTTTGGCTTCACCTGTGGCTGTGCCTTGTTTCAGGCTGTGATTGCCTCTCTTGCAGGCAAGCCACCAATGCAAACCCCCTGGACAAGATCCTCCATGGCAGTGTTGGCTATCTCACCCCCAGGAGTGGAGGTACCTGTCATTCACTCTTAAAAAAAAAAAGGAATTAATTTTAATTAATTTAAATTAATTTTAAACATTTATTTGTTCCTGGCCTCATGTATGGGTCACAATTCCACATTAACTGATGACAAATAATAAAGGAAAAGAGGGACAAAGTCTTTGGGTGTTTGTGTGGCTTTGTGGGGTGGGGATGACTTCTCAGGATGCCTCCTGAGGAATTTCTGTCCCCCAGGTCTCCTGATGAACCTCAAGTATTACGTCTCCCCCTATGATTTATTTGAGGATGGCTCTGGAGCCCCCGTGGTTTTGCATGAGAACAATGGTAGGTGAGCTGGGGGCTGCTGGGGGCTGCTGGGGGCTGCTGGGAGCTGTTGGGAGCTGCTGGGGGGCTGCTGGGGGGCTGCTGGGGGGCTGCTGGGGGCTGCTGGGAGCTGCTGCTGCTGCTTGAAGGAGGGGAGGGAGGAGGATCCCAGCCCAGCCTGTCGGGTCCGTCCGTCTGTCTGTCTGTCTGTCTGTCTGTCTCTGCCCCGACACGGGTAGGGCGGTTCTTGGGTGGCCCATGTTTCAAAGGATGAGTCTGGACTCTTCAGCTTTTCCATCTTCAGATTGTTCATTGTTTCTTATCTACAGAATTTTCTGTCTGCCCAACAGAGGTCTGACCTGCAAGGCAGCCAAGGGCACTCTGCCCACCCACGGGGTGGTTGTGTCTTTTTATACTAAAATCTATGTACACAATATTTACCTTTATTTTCCAATACTTTTCACCCATGTTGGCAAGTGCACCTTCACCATAAACCAATCCCCAAGTGCCAACATCACCACAGGAGATGGAAGACAAGAAGAAGAAAGAAGGAGGACGAGACACGCCCTGATCCCTCCATCTTGTCTCCATAACCCCCCTGTACCAAAAACCTTAAAGTTTATATTTCACCCTATAAATGTGTCCCTTTTACACCCTTCACTCTAAAGTGATTCTCATGTCCTCAAACTGCTGTCACTTCTGTGGATGGATCAAAATCAAGCCACCAAACACTCCTGGCAACATTCCAGGATTTCTGAGCCCCCGCAAGGGTTCTCCTGGCATCTCTGGACATCGGGAGCGATGTGCTGAGTTCCCACACAGCCCCTGCTGTCACCCTGTCCAGCAGGACAGTCACAGCTTTAATGAGCCCAGCTGTGACCACTGGGCCTTGTCACTGGCTCCTGTGGGCTCGTGGCTTGACAGTTTGCAGGCTGAGCCTTTTTCCTTGCAGTGAATCTCATTTTAACATAGCATTTGTTTTGTTACCTGAATAAAAACACAGAATCCCAGAGTGGTTTGGGTTTAAACCAAGCTCATCCACTTCCAATCCCCTGCCATGGGCAGGGACACCTTCCACTGTCCCCCATCCAGCCCTGTGCCTCTCCCATTTTACTGCAAGTTTGGTTTTATGCATGGACATCTGGCTCTTGTTACAATGCCAAAACCAAGCTCCAGTTGTCAGAGAAAAAAAAGAGAGGGAAGTTATCCAAAATCATCATTTGTTTTGCTTTGCAAGGAGCAAAGTATGAACTGGCAAATGCATTTGGAAAATATTTTGAGGATGATGCAATTGGTCCACCTGGCAGGAGGGAAATGGGGATTTGGGTAGAACAGTCAGTTTGGCTGTTTGTCCATTTGGTCCTGAAGGTGAACAGTGCCCTCTGTGCCTGGTGGGCAAAGCCAAGGGAATATTTTATGGAATCACAGAACATTTTGTGTTTGAAGAGACCCCAAGGCTCATCCAGTTCCATGGGCAGGGACACCTTCCACTATCCCAGCCTGCTCCAAGCCCCACCCAACTTGGCCTTGAGCACTTCCAGGGATAGAGAATATATTTAATTCATATTTAATCCACAAAACTTGCCACTGGTGGGGCTTTATTTTTCCATCTTCTCCTGCTTCCCCCTGCAGTTCCTCGCTCTCTGGGTATGAACGTGTCAGTGACAGTGGAGGGAACCATGGCCATGCACAAACTTCCAATTGCTCCTCTGATCATGGGCTCCCATCCTGTGGACAGCAAAGGGTAAGGACAGGACAGCAGGCCAGCCCTCAGCTGGGGGGTTTGTCACAGCACCACAGGAATTCCACAGGTGCTGCCTTTAGGCCAAGAAATTCCTGTTTCAGTGAGGTATTTTCTGAGACCCCCAGTGCTGGAAGGAATGATGAATCTGACTCCATGTTCTTCGAAGAATAATTTATTATTGTATAATGTTATATAAATTATAGTTATTATTTATAGCATATACATTCTGTTATGCTCTAATATGCTCTATCGTGGTATATCTATCGTGGTATATCTATCGTGGTATATCTATCGTGGTATATCTACCGTGCTATATCTACCGTGCTATATCTATCTACCATGCTATATCTACCATGCTATATCTAGCTATATCATGCTATATCATGCTATATCATGCTATATCATGCTATATCATGCTATATTCTATTAGCTACACTAAAACTATACTAAAAAATAGAGAAAGGATACTTACAGAAGGCTTAACAAAATCCTAATAAAAAACCAGTGACTGTTCCAGAGTCCTGACACAGCTGGCTGTGATTGGTGATTAAGTTAAAACAATTCACATGCTGGATCAACAATCTCCAACCACATTCCAAAGCAGCAAAACACAGGAGAAGCAAATGAGATAATATTGTTTTCCTTTTCCTCTGAGGTTTCTCAACTTCCCAGGAGAAAAATCCTGGAATTTCTGTTTTTATGTAATATATGGTATATATGAATTTCTGTATATATGGTAAGGGGATTTTTAAGAAAATGTGACAGTGACATTTCAGGGCTGGCAGGTGCTTCTGAGGAATGCCTTCCTTTTTAAGGTGTATTTGAGCCAAGATAAATGTTGTGTGAGGTGAGAGCAGCAGCCCTGCAGCTCACAGGACCTTTTGTGCCCCCATTTTTCCAGAACTCCATCTTTCTCCTCCATCACCAGTGCCAACAGCGTGGATTTGCCTGCTTGTTTCTTCCTGAAATTCCCACGTCCCATTCCAGTGTCTCGAGCTTTCATCCAGAAACTGCAGAGCTGCACAGGTGGGTTGCAGACCTGTCAGACCCATCTCTGGGCTTTTATTCATCTTCCCCTGTGTCTATCAGTAAATGCTGCTGGTTTTTAACATGTGCCAGGGGAGTTGCTTGGGGTTTTTGTGCTGTTCTCAGTAACACCTGGACAGGTTTTTATTGTATTTGCTGGCAAAGGAAGGAATGATGAATCTGACTCTATGTTCTCAGAAGGCTAATTTATAATTTTATGCTACTATATATTATATTATATTATATTATATTATATTATATTATATTATATTATATTATATTATATTATATTATATTATTGTATCGTATCGTATCATATTATATCATATCATACTATATTATATTATATTATATTATATTATATTATATTATATTATATATAAAGAATACAGAAAGGATACTTACAGAAGGTTAAAAAGATCATAATGGAAACTTGTGACTCTTTCCAGAGCCCTGACACAGCTTGGCCCTGCTTGGCCAATGAGTCCAAACAATTCACAGAAACCCAATGAAACAACCACCTGTGGGTAAACCATCTCCAAACACCTTCCAAAGCAGCAAAACACAGGAGAAGCAAATCAGATCATTCTTGTTTTCCTTTTTCTCTGAAGCTTCTCAGCTTCCAGGAGCAAAATCTTAGGCGAAGGGATTTTTCTAGAAAACATGACCCCCATGTCTCCCTGCATTCAGGTGCCATCATTCCCTGCTGTCTTTTCCTTTCAGGTATCCCCCTGTTTGACACAGCACCCACGTTTGTGCCCCTCTATGAGCTGATCACCCAGTTTGAGTTGTCCAAGGAGGCCGATCCCCTGCCCCTGAACCACAACATGCGATTCTACGCCGTAAGTGAGCGCTGCCAGCCAGCCTGGGCCACCCCCAGCACCATCTCAGGGGCTTCTGCTGCCTCCCAAGTGGGAGAAACAAAATCAGTTCCTTGTGCTCCCAGTCACACACATCTCCTGTTTATCCAGCAGTTCTGGAGCTGTTCTGTGCTTGTTTGGAGGAAAGAACTCAGAGCTGTGCTGAAAATTCAGTGCCAGATGTTGAACTGTAGCTGCTTATTTTTGAGTTTGTTGTTTACACAGGGCTTTTATCACCTCAGTCACGTTCAGAACAGAGCAGGACATTTATTCACTGACAAAACTTGTTCTTCAAGCATTAGGATTCATGCACAGGTTCCCAGAGAAGCTGTGGCTGCCCCATCCCTGGCAGTGTCAGGGACAGGGCTTGGGGTCATCTGGGACAGTGGGAAGTGTCCTAGTCTGTGGCACTGGATGGGATTTAAGGTCCTCCCAACCCAAACCATTCCATGATTCTGTGATGAGCATTTTAGGAAAATGAGGTATTGAAAGATGCTTTGCTGTTGGAGTGCAGCTGCAGGGAGGAGAGCAGAGGGACTGAGCCTGTCCCTTCCTTTTGCCCAGTGATGTGTGGCTGAATCAATTGCAGCATTTCAGGAGAAATCCTTAAATTTATGGCTGAGTGTTAACTCCAGAGGATTCTCTGCCCATTCGGTGTGAAACTTTTAGTGGGAACAGTGAATGCTGTTGGGCAGTTCTACTTCTGAGGAGTTCAGATGTTCAGAGTGGAAGGAGAACATCCTCAGTGTTTGTCCAAAGGTGACAGGGTGGCCTCTGAGCACTGCTGGGTGTCCATTGTGCCCCTCTGAAGCTGGGATTGTTGCTCAGGCTCTTCCAGGACAGCAGCACTGTTACTTCCTGAACAAGGACGCTCCTCTCCCGGACGGACGGAGCCTGCAGGGAACTCTGCTCAGCAAGATCGCGTTCCAGCACCCCGGCAGGGTGCCCCTCATCCTCAGCCTCATCAGGCACCAGGTGGCCTACAACACCCTCATTGGCAGCTGTGTCAAGAGGACAGTCCTGAAGGAAGGTGGGTGCCACCTCCAGAGAAACAGCAAGTGGGAATGATGAGCTCTGGGGGAAATGAAGTTTCCCTTGGTTTTTACCCCATCTGTGTGGAGGTTTTGAGGCTCTGGTTTATGTTTGTGGCAGGAAGGAATGATGAATGTAACTCTATGTTTTCAGAAGGCTAATTTATTATTTTAAGATACTATATTATAATAAAGAATACAGAAAGGATACTTACAGAGAGTTAGATCTGGCACCAGGTGGCCTGCAACACCCTCACTGGCAGCTGTGTCAAGAGGACAGTCCTGAAGGAAGGTGGGTGCCACCTCCAGAGAAACAGCAAGTGGGAATGATGAGCTCTGGGGGGGATTTCCTCATTGGAAATGAAGTTTCCCTTTGTTTTTTGCCCATCTATGTGGGGGTTTTGAAGCTCTAGTTTATTGTGTTTGTGGCAGGAAGGAATGATGAATGTAACTCCATGTTTTCAGAAGGCTAATTCATTATTTTAAGATACTATAATAAAGAATACTAAAGAATACAGAAGGATACTTACAGAGAGTTAGATCTGGCACCAGGTGGCCTACAACACCTTCATTGGCAGCTGTGTCAAGAGGACAGTCCTGAAGGAAGGTGGGTGCCACCTCCAGAGAAATATGAAATGAGAATGATGAACTCTGGGGAGTTTTCCTTATCAGAAATGAAACTTCTGCTGCTTTCCTTGGTTTTTTCCCCATCTGTGTGGAGGTTTTGAGGCTCTGGTTTATGTTTGTGGCAGGAAGGAATGATGAATGTAACTCCATGTTTTCAGAAGGCTAATTTATTATTTTATGATACTATATTATATTAAAGAATACTATACTAAATACAGAAAGGATACTTAAAGAAGATTTAAAAGATAATCATGAAAACTTGTGCCTGACACAGCTTAGCCCCAATTGGGCAATGAGTGAAAAAAACTCACAGCAGAAACCAATGAAACAATCACCTGTGGGTAAACAATCTCCAAACACATTCCAAAGGAGCAAAACACAGGAGAAGCAAATGAGATAATTCTTGTTTTCCTTTTTCTCTGAGGCTTCTCAGCTTCCCAGGAGACAAATCCTGGGCGAAAGGATTTTTCTAGAAAATGTGAATGCCACGCTGGTTCATCTCCACTGTTCCCTCAGTTCAAAGTTCTTGTGTCTTTCAGATTCTCCTGGCATCCTGCAGTTTGAAGTGTGTCCTCTGTCTGACTCCTGTTTCAGTGTGTCCTTCCAGCACCCTGTGAACGACTCCCTGGTGTGTGGTGAGTGGCCCCAGGGGCAGCAGGAGCAGCATTCCTGGGAGGGCTGGCAGGGTTTCCTCACCCTGTGTGCAGGATTCTGATCTCTCTCTGCTCTCTTGCAGTGGTGATGGATGTGCAGGACTCCAGCCACGTGAACTGTAAGCTGTACAAAGGATTGTCTGATGCCCTCATCTGTACAGATGATTTCATTGCCAAGGTTGTTCAAAGGTAAGCTGGGATTTTGTCCCACCTTATGCTCCCAATCACACAGATGAGCTCTGCTCCATCTTGTGTTTATCCAGCAGTTCTGGAGCTGTTCTGTGCTTGTTTGGAGGAAAGAACTTAGAGCCATGCTGAAAATTCAGTGCCAGATACTGAACTGTAGCTACTTATTTTTGAGTTTGTTGTTTACACAGGGCTTTTATCACCTCAGTCACGTTCAGAACAGAGCAGGACATTCCCAGGGCACAGCACTCCTGTCACCTTTTGGGTGGGAACCACTGGTTTTGCTTTCAGCATGTTACAGATTTGTTATCCCTGAGGAGAATGTGGTGTTATCACTGATTTTTGAGCTCAAAAAGCTGCCCCTGCCCATGGCAGAGGGGTAGAACTGCATGGGCTTTAAGCTCCTGGCATTTTTATAAGGTTGTAGGAAATCAGGGTTACCAAGGTGTTTCCTGCCAGAATTGGAGAAACAACCCAGCTTCCTTCATGAGGACAGGACAAGGGGAATGGCTTTAAACTGAAGCAGTAGTTCTAAGTGGGATATTGGGAAGAAATCCCTCCCTGTGAGGGTGGGCAGGCCCTGGCACAGGGTGCCCAGAGCAGCTCTGGAAGTGCCCAAGGCCAGGCCAGGCTGGATGGGGCTTGGAGCAGCCTGGGACAGTGGGAGGTGTCCCTGTCATGGCAGAGAAAGGGACTGGATGGGCTTTAAGGCCCCTTCCAAACCAAAGCATCCCATGATTCTGTGCTCTTTAACGACCAGATCATGATCTGTCAGCTCTCAGTTATTAGAGATAATTGATTAATCCTCTCTCAAGTGTCTCTCTGAATTCAAGCAGAACAGCAGGACATAAACCTGGACCTGCTGCTCTCCTGTGCAAGCCCCTGAATGCTCATTTTATACCTGCTGGAGTTGTAAAACATCCCCAGTGACCTCTGGTGAGGGCAGCCAGCCCCACCCTGACCCTGTGCTGTGTCTTGCAGGTGCATGTCCATCCCTGTCACCATGAGAGCCATCCGTAGGAAGGCAGAAACCATCCAAGCTGACACACCAGCCCTGTCCCTCATTGCAGAGACAGTTGAGGACATGGTGAAGAAAAACCTGCCCCCAGCCAGCAGCCCAGGGTATGGCATGACCACAGGCAGCAACCCAATGAGTGGCACCACCACCCCAACCAACACTTTTCCTGGGGGGCCCATCACGACTTTGTTTAACATGAGCATCAGCATGAAAGAGAGGCATGACTCAGTGGGCCATGGGGAGGACTTCAGCAAAGTGTCTCAGAACCCTATTCTCACTAGTTTGTTGCAGATCACAGGGAATGTGGGCTCTACCATTGGCTCAAGTCCAACCCCTCCCCACCACACTCCACCACCAGTATCCTCACCAGCCAGCAACACCAAGAACCACCCCATGCTCATGAACCTTCTTAAGGAGAATCCTCCTCAGGATTTCTCCACTCTTTATGGGAGCAGCCCTCTGGAAAGGCAGAACTCTTCCTCTGGCTCCCCCAGAATGGAAATGGGCCCTGGGGGGAATAAACAAAAGAAAAAAAAATCCCGTGTGCCAGCCGACAAGCCCAAGCACCAGACTGAGGACGATTTCCAGAGGGAGCTCTTTTCCATGGATGTTGACTCCCAGAACCCCATTTTTGATGTCAACATGACTGCAGACACCCTGGACACCCCTCATATTACTCCAGCACCCAGCCAGTGCAGCACTCCTCCCACCACGTACCCCCAGGCTCTGCCCCACGCCCAGCCCAGCATCCAGAGGATGGTTCGCCTGTCCAGCTCGGACAGCATCGGGGCCGACGTCACCGACATCCTCTCGGACATAGCTGAGGAGGCCTCCAAGCTGCCCACCAGTACTGAGGACTGCCCACCCATTGGGACTCCAGTCAGAGATTCTTCTAGTTCAGGACATTCACAAAGTGCCCTCTTTGACCCCGATGTTTTTCAGACCAACAGTAGTGAGAACCCCTACACGGACCCCGCGGACCTGATCGCGGACGCCGCTGTCAGCCCCAACAGCGACTCCTCCAACCATTTTTTTCCAGACGGGGTAGATTTCAACCCTGACTTGCTGAACAGTCAGAGCCAGAGTGGTTTTGGGGAGGAATACTTTGATGAGAGCAGTCAGAGCGGAGACACTGATGATTTCAAGGGCTATGCCCCCCAGGCTCTCACTAATTTAGGGGTGCAAGTCTTGGGGGGTGATGGGGGGGAAAATAAATTTAAGGGGAGCGCTCCATCCGATACGGTGGATTTTAGTATTATTGCAGCTGCCAGCAAAGCACTGGGGTCCTCTGACATCATGGAGCACCACAGTGGAGGTCAGAGCCCTTTGCTGAACACGGGGGATTTAGGAAAAGAGAAGTCTCAGAAACGGGTAAAGGAAGGCAATGGGTCTGGAAGTGCCATGGCAGGTGCTGGCATGGATGGGAAGCCAGGGAAGCGCAGCCGGACGCCATCCAGCGATGGCAAAAGCAAAGAGAAACTCCCAAAGAGGAAGAAGCAGGAGACAGATGGGAAATCTCCATCCCACAGTTCATCCAACAGGCCCTTCACACCACCAGCAAGCACAGGTGGGTCCAAATCTCCGGGGAGTTCGGGCAGATCCCAGACTCCCCCCGGGGTGGCTACTCCTCCTATTCCAAAAATAACCATTCAGATCCCAAAAGGAACAGTGACTGTTGGCAAACCATCTTCACACGGCCAGTACACGAGTAGCGGTTCTGTCACCTCCTCCAGCAGCAAAAGCCATCATAGCCATTCTTCCTCCTCCTCCTCTTCTTCCTCCTCTTCAACCTCAGGCAAAATTAAAAGCAAATCAGAAGGGTCTTCTGGCTCAAAGATGAGCAGCAGCCTCTACTCCAGCCAAGGCAGCTCCGGCTCGGGGCAGTCCAAGGGCTCGGCGCAGTCGGTGGGAAAGCCGGGATCCTCCCCCATCACCAAGCACGGCCTCAGCACCGGCTCTGGCAGCACCAAGATGAAACCTCAAGGAAAGCCATCGTCCCTCATGAACCCTTCCATGAGCAAACCAAACATCTCCCCGTCCCACTCGAGGCCCTCCGGGGGTTCTGACAAACTCGCCTCTCCCATGAAACCTGTCCCGGGTACTCCCCCATCGTCTAAAGCAAAGTCACCCATCAGTTCCGGTTCTGGTGGGTCCCACATGTCTGGGACTGGGTCAAGCTCAAGCATGAAATCCTCTTCAGGCATGGGATCCTCCGGGTCTATGTCACAGAAGCCGCCTCCCTCGTCCAACTCCTCCACGGCATCTTCATCTTCCTTTTCATCCAGTGGGTCTTCCATGTCTTCATCCCAGAACCAGCATGGAAGCTCCAAAGGGAAGTCCCCCAGCAGAAACAAGAAGCCATCTCTGACTGCAGTCATTGACAAGCTGAAGCACGGGGTGGTCACGAGTGGGCCCGGTGGAGAGGACCCCATGGACGGGCAGATGGGGCCGAGTTCCAATTCCTCAAGCCATACAATGTCCTCCAAACACAACATGTCTGGAGGGGAGTTCCAGGGAAAGCGGGAGAAGAGCGACAAGGAGAAATCCAAAGTCTCCGTTTCTGGAGGATCCGTCGACTCTTCCAAGAAGAACTCGGATTCCAAAAACGTCGGAAGCACCGGAGTGGCCAAAATCATCATCAGCAAACACGATGGCGGCTCCCCCAGCATTAAAGCCAAAGTGACTCTGCAGAAACCCGGGGAAGGAGGCGGCGACGGGCTGAGACCTCAGATGGCTTCTTCCAAAAGCTACGGATCGCCCCTGATCAGCGGCTCCACCCCCAAACACGAGCGCTGCTCCCCCAGCCACAGCAAATCCCCGGCCTACACCCCCCAGAACATCGACAGCGAGAGCGAGTCGGGCTCCTCCATCGCCGAGAAATCCTACCAGAACAGCCCCAGCTCCGACGACGGCATCCGGCCCCTGCCCGAGTACAGCGCCGAGAAACACAAGAAGCACAAAAAGGAGAAGAAAAAAGTGAAGGACAAAGACAGGGATAGAGAGAGGGAGCGGGATAAGGACAGGGATAAGAAGAAATCCCACGGGATGAAGCCTGAGAGCTGGTCCAAGTCTCCCATCTCGGCAGATCAGTCCCTGGCCATGGCCAGCAATGCCATCCTCTCGGCCGAGCGGCCGTCCCGGGCCAGCCCCGAGTTCCTCATCGGGGAGGAAGATGATGATCTCATGGATGTTGCTCTAATTGGCAATTAATTCTCTCAGATGAGCTGCCTGCAAGTCCTGGAGGGAAGGAAGGATTGATTCATCTCAAACCTGCCACACGGATCTGTTTGGAGATGGGGAAAAAAATAAGTATTTCTAAGGGATTTCCAAGATTTTCAGACCACCAAGGTCTGTGCAGAAGGATGTGAGTGCCAGCAGCCAGGTCCCTGCCTGTGGCCTTCATCCTGTGGGCACTTCCATTCTTGCTGGATTTATGAGTATTATCATCCATCCCTGTGGGAGTTCACGGGGATGGGGCTGAGTGTGGGAATGTGGGAGCAAACAGACATAGGCTGGTCTGGGACATCCCAGTCCCTCTGCCCTCTTCCCACTCAGGATGAGCTCCTTTTGGATGTAGGAAGTTTTCAAGTCATTATTTTAGGAAATGTTTTAGGGCTGGGTTTTAACTCTTTGGAAGAAGGAAAACCATGAGGTTTTTAATTGATTTTATTCCCACGGCATTCCTTCATTCAATGAACTGTTTCCTCATGGAAATCAGGATTTTATCCCAGGTCATGGCTCTGAGGGATTGCTGCTGCCTTGGGTTTGCCTTCCCATTTATTTTAGCTATTTCTTCACCTCCATGTGGGAGCACCTCGTGCTCCTTGTTTTCCCCCAGTGGGAATTTGGGTAGAGCTCGTGGCTTTGGGTGGCTCTGCAGCTTTGGTGACATTCCAGCACAGTGAAATTCCAGCAAATCTCAGTGGAAAAAGGGACTCCTGCCTACACCAAGCTTCCCTGGAATCTCCTCGTGCTGCTGAGGCTGGGAATTGTGGTCCCAATCCTGGGAAGGATTCTCCAGCTAAGGGAGCCATGTCCTGCTTGGAAAACAATCCCAGAGTGGCTCAGCTGGGATCAGAGCTGCAGCAGAAGTGTTGATTCCCTTCAGAGATGGATTTTCCCCTTTTGGCTGGAATTAGGAGCATGACTCAGGCATCCTCTCCAGGCTGATCTTGTGGTCCCTGAAAGGAAAAGAGACTCAGGAGAGTGTTTTATTTTTAAAAGCAGTTTCATCTGATTCACTGAAGTGGAATGTGGGAAATCAGGAGTTCTGCAAACACATCTCCTGTGGAATTATGTACTGAGCAGGATCCTGCTCCCACTGGATTGTGCTGGAGGCCAGGATTTCCCCGTGGGAATGAGGTTGTGCTTCACCTTTGGGGGATGCAGCATGAAAAGTTGGCAATGATTTGAGTTTTTCTTTGAAACCACTGAAATTTCCCACCCTGGGCTGACCCCAGGGCTACCCCAGCAAAGCTGTTTGGTTTCCAGCTTTTTTGGAAAGTGTTTTTAGTAGGTTCATTGTAGGGATTTTTCACCCCTTCCTCCTGCCTCCAGTTTAATTCCAGGGCTCCTGCACAGTGCAGGGGTCTCCCAGACTTCCCCCAACTCTGGAGAACTTTTCCCTCCTTACATTTTCCAGTATTTATCCTTTGCTCCTGGTGTCCTGCACACCACAACCAGAGCTTGAAATGATAGGAAAATGGGAATTCAATCCAAACCTGCAGTAAATGCTGATACCTGGCACAGTGTTGGAATTGTGGAGCTGTGTATGGGGTGCTGCAAAGAGGATGGCAGCAGCACAATCCCAAAGGAATTCAGCTGGACACCCTGCTCCAGTGGCTCTCTTGGGAATGCTGCCAGCTCAGCCTCTGGAGCCCCATCTCCTGCTTTTATTTAATCCATTTTTTTGGACAAAATCCCTTTGATCCAAGTTGTGTGAGGGGGCACAAGCAGCCTTCCAAAAAAAAAGCACTTTCAAGTGGAATCCAGGCTGGGAATCCTCCAGGATGGCTCCCTGGACTCGTCCTCAGCCAGAGCTGTGTTTTCCTGCTGTGCTGCACACTAAAAGTTGGAAAGGAAAGCAGCAAAATTGACACAAAAATTCTGTTTGAAAAGGAGCAAGCTGCACTCGTTTCCTCTCCCCTCACCCAGACCAAAGCTCAGTATCCAAAATTCCCCCTGTGGAAGGTGGGAACAGAGGGAACAACGTCTCCTCCAGCCCAAATTTAAAGCTTTTCACCCCATTTTGGTGCCCTGTCCCCTTCCAATGACGTCAGTCCTGGGGGAACTGAGGTGTGTGACCACGCAGAGGCTTTGGGGTGTCAGTGCTCGGGCTCTGAGAAATGGTTTATTTTTGGAATATTTTTGCTTATATTCTCAATAATTTTACATCTTTCAGTATTCAGAAAGATACAAATAAAGTGAAAATTAAATATAAGCCAAACCTTTTAATCTCAGGTGGTGAAGTGAACACGGAGATTAAAAGAAACTGGTTCTTTTCCTCGATTATCATGATGTACATAAATCCCTGGCTGGCAAAACCGCTGGAATTGTAAATATCCCGGATCCCGCGGCGGTTTTTTTTTTTGGGCGGAAAGTGGAATTTCAACTTTTTTGGAGATATCGCAGAGAACATCTTTATTTACATGCAAATAAACCCCTTTGGTACAAATCGGTGTCGCCTCCGTGCTGGTGGTTGGGGGGGGAGGGGAGGGCGGATCACAAACCCATCCCCGCCATGCTTGATTTTCCCGCGAGAATGACGTCACAATTACGTCACCCCCGCGCCGCGCGCTGATTGGTTGAACTCGCTGCTCCCGGAAGGGACCGGAGGGGCGGGGGACGCCCCCCACCCCCCCCCCCCTCTCCCGGGACCCCCGATCCCCGCAGCCCCCCGGACACCGGGGGGAGCCGCCTGCGGGCCGGGGGGGTCCCGCGGCACCGGGGGCAGGGGGCGGGAGGAGCCCGCGGCGGCGCGATGGGGGCGGCGGCCTGCGGGGTAGGTGGGGGGGAGCCTCGCTCGTGTGTGTGTGTGTCCCCCCCGGTCGTGTGTGTGTCCCCGGTCGTGTGTGTGTCCCCGGTCGTGTGTGTGTGTCTCTGGTTGTGTGTGTGTGTGTCCCCGGTCGTGTGTGTGTCCCCGGTTGTGTGTGTGTGTCCCCGGTTGCGTGTGTGTCCCCCCCCGTCGTGTGTGTCTGTCTCCGGTCGTGTGTGTGTCCCCCTCCCCATCCTTTCCCCCTCCCCGGGACAATCCCGGACCCGCATCCTCAGGGCAGCCCCCGGCTCCGGGACCCCCTCCCCTCCCCTCCCTCTCTTTTCCGCACCCCCCTTTTCTCCCCGGGGTTCCCCCGTCCTCTCCCCTCGCTCCATTCCCCACCTCGCTGTGCGCCCCTCTCCCTCTCTCCTCCCTCCCCTCTCCCCGGTCCTTTCCCCCCGGCTCCGGGACCCCCTCCCCTCTCCAGCCCCGCTTCCATCCCCCTCTTTTCCGCACCCCCCCTTTTCTCCCGCTTCCCCTGTCCTCTCCCAAAGCCCCCATTCCTCGCTGTGCTCCCCTCTCCCTCCCTTCCCTCTCCCTCTCGTCCTCCTCTTTCCGCACCCCCCTTTTCTCCCCGGGGGCACTCCCGGTTCCCCCCTCCTTTCCCAAAGCCCTCATTCTCCACCTCGCTATGCGACCCTCTCCCTCCCTCCCTCCCTCCCTCCCCTTCTTTTCCGCACCCCTCTTTTCTCCCGCTTCCCCTCTCCTCTCCCAAAGCCCTCATTCCCCGCTGTGCGCCCCTCTCTCCTCTCTCCCTTCCCTTCCCTCTCCCCGTCCTCCCCTCCCTCTCCCCGTCCTCCCCCCTCCCCGCGGCGCTGTCCAATCAGCGCTCCCGTTGCTGGCAGGTGCGCAGTGTTTTTGTTTTGGGTCGAAGTTGAGGCCGGAGCGGACGCGGCGGCGGCGCCGGGCGGAGGCCGCGGCTCCGGCACCCCCGAACCCCCCGGGCCCCGCGCCGCCCCCGCGCCGGCCCCGCCATGCGCAGGGAGATGAACGGGGTCACTAAGAGCCGCTTTGAGGTGAGGCCCCGGCCGGTCCCGCGGGGGGAGGCCCGGCCTGGCCCGGCGGAGGAGGAGCGGGGGGGACCGGGCCGCGCTGTGGGCGACCCCCCCCGAGGGCCCTGGGGACCCTCCCCGGCCCCGGCCCGGACAGCGCGGGCCTGGGGGGGCTGTGTCAATGGGGCTGGGATGGGGGGTGGTCGAGAGCTGTGCCCCCCCGGGTTTGGGGTGCCTTTGGTGTGACATTTGTCCCCTCCACCCTCCATTTTCGGGGGGATCTGCTATTGACGGATATAAACTCCCTGTGAATGGGGCAGGGATGGGGGGCTCAGGATGAGGGGCTCAGAGCTGTGCCCCCCCCGGGTTTGGGTTGCCTTTGGTGTAATATTTCTCCCACTCCCCCATTTTCGGGGGGATGTTCTGTTGACGGATATAAACTCCCTGTGAATGGAGCTGGGATGGGGGGCTCAGAGCTGTGCCCCCCAGGTTTGGGGGGCCGTTGCTGTGACATTCCTCCCCTGCACCCCCCATTTTCGGGGGGATGTTCTGTTGATGGATGTGAACCCCTCCTGGGGTTCTGTGAATGGGGCTGGGATGAGGGGGTTCGAGATGAGGGGCTCAGAGCTGTGCCCCCCGGGTTTGGGGTTCGTTTTTGTGAAATTTCTCCCTTCCACCCCCCATTTTGGGGGGGATGTTCTGTTGAGGGATATAAACTCCCTGTGAATGGGGCAGGGATGAGGGGCTCAGAGCTGTGTCCCCCGGCTTTGGGGGTCGTTGCTGTGACATTTCCCCCCTGCACCCCCCCCATTTTTGGGGGTTATTCTGTTGGTGGATGTGAACTCCCGCAGGGGGGGGGATCTGTAAATTGGGCTGGGGGTGACTTTGGGGACAAGGAGATGCTCAGGGCTGTGCCCCCCGGGTTTTGGGGGCTGGTTTTAAACTCCTCCCCGCCCCGTTTTTGGGGGTCCCGTGGGGGGCTCAGTGTGAATGAGGCTGGGGAGGGTCTGTGGGTATTGGGTGACAGGGGGGGGCTCAGGCCTGGACTCCCGGATTTGGGGTGCTCAGTGTGAAACCTCTTCCCCCTCCATCCCTTTTGGGGAGGGGGTTCCCCCATCTCATTCCCTGGGGCTGGGGAGAATCGAGACGGTGCGAGTTTGGGGGGGGTGTTGGGGGTGTTGCCGATGTGAAACTTCTCCCCCACCCCATTTTGGGGGTCCCGGGGGGGGTTTTGGGGGGGGCTCACAGCTGCTCCCAACGTGTTGCTGCGGGTGCGAGCGCTGCCAGCCAAGTTGATGCTGGAGCAGGAGATGTGGGGAAAACGCGCCTGGAAAACACCACAAGAACCTTTGGGGAGCGGGGCTGGGGGGGATAAAAGGAGCCCCCAGCGCCGCTTTTTTATATTTTTAGCTGGGAGGGGGGGAAAAAAAATTTGCTTACGGGGAGGTGGGGGATGGAGAGGACGGAAGGAGAGGAGGGTAAACAATGAGATCTATTCAAAGGCCGTGGCACAAAGCGGAGCGTGGAGCCAGGGCGATTCCAGCCGCATTGTTGTCCCAGCTGTCTTCCCGTGGGAGGAGGAGGAGGAGGAGGAGGGGGTAGGGAGGAAGGGCAGCGGCGGGATTTACTTCCCATCGCTGCCAGAGGCTGTGGAGGATGGAAATCCCTGCTCGCTGCTTCTCCGGACTGCCCGGCCCTTCTAGGGGACAAAAAAGAGCCTGGAATGGTAAAAACGGGGCTGTAGCAGAGGGGTGGGATGGCGGTGCAGGGAAAATGCTGGGGAGCGGTGACCTGGAGAGGCCCTGGGGCAATTCCTCAGCCCTGGGGGTGAGGAAGGGGCAGCACACGCTGGTGGTCCCACCCTGCACCTGGGATTGTTTTCTTCCTCCATCGGATCCGTGTGAGAGCTGGGAGTTGGGGTGGGCTCAGGTGGTTTAAGTGTTGTAATATTGAAATTGTTCCTGTGGCACTGAAAGCGCTGGGATCACCCTGGGAGCTCCAGAGAGGAGCCTGCACGTGAGCCCTGCATTATCCAGGCTTATTGTATTTACTCTTCTGGGCTCTTCTTGCCTGCACAGATTTTTTCTTTTTTTTTTTTTTTTACCCCCTGAGAGCTGCTATTATTATTATTATTATTATTATTATTATTATTATTATTATTATTATTATTATTATTATTATTATTATTTTCCACTGCTGCAGAGTGGCTGGATGCAGAGTAAAAGCAGGTTGGTGGCAGATTTTGAGGGGAAATGTTTTGTAGATAGAACATCAACATCCTTTGCTTCCTCGGCCTTGCAGTGCTGGAGTTCATTCCAGTTTTGGGAGGGTTTTCATCAGGGTTGCACCAGGACACGATGAACCCAATTCATTGGGGAAAAAGAGTGGGGAAAGGCTTTGTTTGGCCTGTTTTGGGTGGGGATTTTTTTTTTTTTTCTTCTGGAATGTTATTTTCTTCTCATAGTAAAAAAAAAAAAAACAACCAGACAAGTTGGAAAAGGAGCAAAATGCTCGAGGAGCCTTTGAGGCCTAAAATTAATTTTTTAAACCTATATTTATACAGGAAGAGTTGGTGTGTTATAGAAAGGATTATTTTGGCCTACAAGAAGTGCCTTTACACATCATCCTATTCCTTGGCTGTTGTGCTTGCTGTGTTCTGTGGCTGCCCCATCCCTGGAAGTGTCCAAGGCCAGGTTGGAGAGGGACAATCTGGGACAGTGGGAGGTGTCCCTGCCATGGCAGGGGTGGCACTGGATGGGTTTGAAGGTCCCTTCCATCCCAAACCACTCCATGATTATAAATCTTAAGGAATCCTTTATTTCCCCAGCATGGATTACCTCTGTCCCACTCACCTGGATAACCTGGAAAGCTTTAGAGCTGTTTTCCTTTAAATTTGTCATTTTCCACTGAGGTTATGTTGGTCAGAAGAGTTTCCAAAACGTGTGTTCACACTTAGATTTCTTTTCCAGAGGGGCAGAATGGGTGGAAATTCCTCTGTGCTTCCTAGAAACCGGTTTGTGATGGTTGTGGGGAGTTCACATTTCATGGGACAGGGGGAAAATCGGGCAGCAATGTCTGGACACTGGGAGCTGCTCCTCAGAGCTGTGGAATATTGTCAGGTCATGAAGG
This sequence comes from Agelaius tricolor, assembly GCF_023055355.1. Taxonomy (NCBI): domain Eukaryota; kingdom Metazoa; phylum Chordata; class Aves; order Passeriformes; family Icteridae; genus Agelaius; species Agelaius tricolor. Next base: position 3,241,017 of record NW_027269291.1, read on the forward strand.
CAGTGGCTGTTTAAATCTCCTCTTCCTCCTCCTCTTCCTCCTCCTCACCTGTGGCTACTGCAGGGGCAGCCTGGCTGAGCAAGGGGAAGTAGGGCTTTGAGTCTGGAATGTTATTTTGGGGTAAAAAGAAGCAGATCTGGGGCTGTGACTAATGCATTGTGTCTGTTCCAGGCTTGAAATAACGGGTGAGCTGCAGAGGGGGAGGCTGGGTTGGGTTTGCACTCATTTATTGTCTTTTGTGGAGCCACGTAAACAGATTCCTGAGCCATTGTTGTTGGGTAATTCACAAATCCACTCGGGAGGGGGGATAATAGTACTAATAATAATGATAATGATAATAATAATAATAATAATAATAATAATAATAATAATAATAATAATAATTCCTTGCTGGAGGAAGAAAATACGGGCAGAGCTCCTTACATTGGATTTGCATGTGGGTTTCTGCTTCCAGGAAGAGTGGAATTCTCTTTTTCCTGGGAATGCCATGGAGCATATTGGGATTAGTCCCTTTACAGGAGGTGTGGCCACCACAGAGAAAATCACCACTTACTGCAGCAAAGCAAACAAAAAGGGAAAACATTACCCAGATTGACTCCTAATTCTCTCTGGTGTTGTTTTTGTGTGGAACATGCCCCAGCAGATCCCAATCCATGTTTTTTTTTGGGATTTCTCAGCTTCCTGCCAAATAACAGCAGAGAGGAGAGGAGGCATCTCCTGGTGCTTGGGAGGACTCATCCACCAAGGCCCAAGTTCTCTTCTCCATCTCCCCATGCCCTGGGATGTCACCTGGAGCTGTCCTGGGTTTCCTTGTCGGGATTAAATAATTCCAGATTTATTTTTTTGTCCTTCCTCTGACTGTGAACCATCTGTGTAGTCTCCTCTGCATCCTCAGAAGCAGCAGCACACAAAAAGCTCCATCCTCTCCAGCTTCCTCTGGGAGTCTGCAGAGCCTGCAGTGGGCAGGAGCTGCTCCTGGCCTGTCCATGGGGGCAGTTTGTCCTGGTACAAATGAAATTTTGGCACCTCCAGGGATGTCTCTGAGGAATGAGAGTCTGTGCTGAGCCTTGGGGAGCACCTTCAGCCTGAGAAATGGCATTTCTGTGCTGGATTCAATCCTCAGTGTGAGGGAATCCTGACCTTTCGGGACTCCTGGAGTCCCCAGGTCTTGTTTGACTGGAAAAATGTGAAATGAGCTAAGCTGGACGCAAATTGGGAAACTTCAAATGCTCCAAAATCGAGCTGCCTTCTAATAATTAATCCTGTCTGTGTTCAGAAATTGAATAATCTCACTGACCCTAATCCCATTTTGGAATCTGCTGCATTTCTGCCTCTGAAATGCTGTTGCTGTAATTTCAGGGGGTTTTGGCTCTTCAGGGCTGATCCTTTTGGGGTTTTCCCTGCTCCCTTTCCTGGGCTGCTCCTTGTGCTCCTGGCTGGGCCTTTGCTGTTCCAAGGAGTGGAGGTTGTGCAAACAGAGGGACACAAACAGGGCAGGGAGCAGGGAAAACTTTGCCCTGACTCTCCTTGCAAAAACTGATGTAACACCATGGAATCTGATTTTATATGGGAAGAGAAACTGGTGGTGACATAACCCAGGGAACACCTGAGGTTGCACAGCTGGAACAGGTTTATTTCTTGATGCTATCTAACAATGTGGCTCATAGATAATGAGAAAAACTGTAAAAAAATAAAGATTTGGGGGGGGGGGGGGGGAGTGTCCAAGCTGATGGATTTTCCATATTCCTGTTCACTCCTCCACCCTCTTTTATTTTGAATTTCACTGTCGTGCCACATCACACGTAACACTCTTTAAACCAGGGCAGGTGAATAATAAATACCAAACTGTTCATTTATTTGGTTCAAAGTGGTGGTTGAAAGGATGAGATGGGAAGAGATGTCAACCACAAGTTGTGTTTCACACCCTCACGTGCTGCTGCTGTGCCTTGAGTAGAGGGAAGAAGGATTTGGGGAGATTTGGAGCAAAAATGGCTTCTGCAAAAGGGGTTTGGCCCAGGGAGACTGGGGGGATCCAGCAGGAAAATGGTTTTGAACCTCAGCCTGTGTGAGCCCAGAGACAGCACTGCTCTGCCAAATTTGTATTCCTATTTTTGCCCCAAATAGGATTCAATTCTTCCTTCTCCCTCTGCCAGGAGTTGTGTGAATGAGCTGGATGACCCAGACCTGAGAGACAGCTCTGGTGTCCCAGTATTGTTTTTATTTTTATTTTTATTTTTATTTTTATTTTTATTTTTATTTTTATTGCTATTTTTGCCCCAAATAGGATTCACTTCTTCCTTCTCCCTCTGCCAGGAGTTGTGTGAATGAGTTGGGTGACCCAGACCTGGTGGTGTCTCCCAATATTGTTTTTATTTTTATTGCTGTTTTTGCCCCAAATAGGATTCACTTCCTTCTCCCTCTGGCAGGGGCTGGGTGACAATGGGAGTGTTGGCCCTGGCAAATTGTACAGAATCCCAGCACATTTTGGGTTGGAAGGGCCTTAAAGCCCATCCAGTTCCACCCCCACCAGGGATACGGGAGTTTTTCCATGGTAAGGAAAAAGGAGAGGGTTTTAAATGGAAAAAGGAGAGGGTTTTAAATGGGAAAAGGAGAGGATTTTAAATGGGAAAAGGAGAGGGTTTTAAATGGGAAAAGGAGAGGGTTTTAAATGGGAAAAGGAGAGGGTTTTAAATGGGAAAAGGAGAGGGTTTTAAATGGAAAAAGGAGAGGGTTTTAAATGGGAAAAGGAGAGGGTTTTAAATGGGAAAAGGAGAGGGTTTTAAATGGAAAAAGGAGAGGGTTTTAAATGGAAAAAGGAGAGGGTTTTAAATGGGAAGAGGAGAGGGTTTTAAATGGAAAAAGGAGAGGGTTTTAAATGGAAAAAGGAGAGGGTTTTAAATGGAAAAAGGAGAGGGTTTTAAATGGGAAGAGGAGAGGGTTTTAAATGGAAAAAGGAGAGGGTTTTAAATGGAAAAAGGAGAGATTTGGACACTGGGCAGAAATTCCTCCTGTGGGGTGGTGAGACCCTGGCACAGATTCCCAGAGCTGCTGTGGCTGCCCCTGCACCCCTGGCAGTGCCCGGGCTGGACAGGCCCTGGGACAGGGGGAGGTGTCCCTGCCATGGCAGGGGTGGCACTGGGGGACCTTGAAGGCTCCCCCAACCCAAACCATCCCCATGATTTCATGTCTGACCCCAGTGAGGGATTTCCTGGCTGGTTCTGGGGTGAACAGCCCAGGGTGACTCCACTGGGAGCTGCTGCTTGGAGCAGCTCCCACAAGGGACATTTTGGGCATCCCAGGTGGCCCTGGGGACAGGGGCTGTGCAGGAAAGGCACTCAGGGCTGGCACATCCCATTTCTTTGGGACACCATCATTAACTGGGGCCTGGGACACTGCAGTAATTACTGTTTTCGCTGGCTGGGAGCTTCCTTTGAGTCACACATTGGGAAAGTCAGCCCTGGGAGGGTTTTATCCTCCCTGATCCGGGCTGGAACCTGGATCTGCACGGCCCTGAGGAGGAGCCAGCACCCCCTCATTGGGGTTTGGGCAGCCCTGCCTGATCCCACAGTTCTCCTTTGGGACAATTCCCCCCCCCAGTGCCCTTTATATGGGAAGAGAAACAGAGAATCCACCTCAGCTCTGGTGGATTTTTTTATTTAAGACACCATCATTTGGCTTTATTTCCCAATATTTATGCCAATGATCCCAGCATCTTCTTACATAATAGCTGGATACAAAGCCAGCAGTGAAAAAAAACCACCTTATTACCAATAATAATCATAGTAATAATGACAATATTACCAGTAATAATAACAAAATTGCAGGTGTTGGGGAGGGGCAGAACTATAATTTATCAAAGCAGCTCATTTGAATTGTGATGAGCCTCAGAGAGCTGGGTGAGTCTTTGGTTTAGGCTGAAAATACTGAATCATGTCTCAGGTTTTGGCTTTGATTTTTTTTTTTTATTTTTAATCCATTCTAAGTGTATTTGTAGTAAATTGTTGCCCTGCTAAACTCAGCTTCTAAAAAGATAAAAATAAATGCAGGTAGTGGGTGTTCAATGGCCAGGGACTGCAACAAGCTGTCCTGAGAAAGCCAGGAAGTTTTTGTCTTATTTATACTCTTCCTTTTTGGGTCTGGATGTTGTTCTTATGGGCAGGGCTGTGCATTTCAAACCTTGGCAGGTGTTTGTGACAGAGCAGCACCATTTTCATTTGCCATCAGAAATCTGTTCTGGGCCACCTCAGGTGTCACCTGTGAGGAGCTGAGCTTGGAGCAACCCTGGCAGCAGGGATGGGCTTGGTGCCTGATGCCAGGGAGGGGTTTTCTCATTCAGCTGCTGAGGAATTAAAGCTGAATTCAAGCTGATTAATTGAGAGCTGCTGCTGCTGCTGCTGCTCCCTGAGCTGTGCCCAGGCTGCTCCAGGTCCTGCCAGGGCCGCTCGGATGCCGCCGCTGACCCTCGGGTAACTCGGGGCTGGGATTGGGCTTGAGGTTCCAGCTGAGCACAGCGAGGGGTCAGGGCTGGTTTGGGGAGAACTGGCTGGCAGCAAGGACTGGGGCAGGAGGACAATGAACAAAAAGAGGCTGAATGTACCTGCAGCAGATTCTGGAGGGGAACCCTTTCTGTGGGAGCTGAAATGGGAGTTGTGGTTCATGCCCCCACTGTGCTGCTGCTGTGGCCTGAGGAGAGGGAAAAGGGATCTGAGGAGATTTGGAAGTAAAAATCAGTTGGGGCTTGGCCCAGGCCACCAGGAAAATGCCTTTTGGCCTCAGCCTGTGTGATCCCAGAGACAGCACCGCTCTCCCCAGTTTTTATTGCTGGTTTTGCCCCAAATAGGATTCACTTCTTCCTTCTCCCTCTGCCAGGAGTTGTGTGAATGGGTTGTGTGGCAGTGTTGGCCCTGGCCAGGTGCTTTTACAGAATCCCAGCATATTTTGGGTTGGGGTTTTGGTATCTCACCTGTGCCTGTGGAGTTTTCCTTTCTGGAGGCAGCAGCACAACCTGGTCCATGCAGCACTGAGGGATTTCCCTGAGGGGTGTGCAGCAGGAAGAGCTTCATCCTGGCCTCCATTCCTGTAGGGTTTGATTGAGGTCTGGATCATTGCTGCTTCAAAAAACCTCAAAAAATGCTCTTTATTTAAAGCATCCCAAATGCAGGCTGGGCTCAGGTAGCTCCTCCATCCCAGCAGGAATTGAAACTTTCCCAACCAAGCAGCGATGTGACAGTGCCCATCCAGCCCCCTGCCTATCCAGCTATTTTTAGGAATATTAAGCCTGTAATAAGCCTTTTGGGCTGGGCTCTATTTCTGTTTGTCCTGCTTAGTCAGGATTTTGCCTGGGCACAGCTCTGGTTGGGAGCCAGAGGGGCGAGCGTGGCTGGGGCAGGAGGGCAGCGCCCACGTTCCCATCCTGATCCTGACAGAGCATCCCTGCAGCCATTCTGGCAGCCTGGCCTCATCCAGCAGCCAGCCATGTCCTTGGAGACTTCATGCAGATGAAACTGGATGGGTTTTTCAATAAAATTCCCTGTGTAAGTACAGGCTGGAGGGAAAATTCCCTGGGTCGTGCATGTAAACAGCTTCATTCTTTGGATGGCGTCCTCTGAGGAGCCCTTGGATTTCTCTGTCACTTCACTGTGACTTATCTCTGCAGTGGAATATTTTCTCTGCCTTCAGGAAGGCAGCTCAGCCCTGCTCCAGCTGCTGCTTCTCAAAATCTTGTCCTGGGAAGGGAACTGATGTCTCTCCTGTCTCTGTTGAGTTTTGTCACAGCGCTGGAATTTTTTTGCCCCAGATGAGCAGAACTGGAGGCAAGGTGTCAGTACATATTGAGCATGTTTGGGAGAAGTTGTTTCAAAGCTTCACTGAGCTTTTCTAAAGTGAATTCCACATTTTTGCTGTTGTTTTGTGGTTCGTGCTCAGCTGTTTTTACTGGATTGGAGTTGTGGGTGAGGTTTGCTGTGACTCTTGTCTTGTGTCAGTGACTGTACTGGGATTGTTCATCTCCATGTGGACCATGACAGATAAAATTGGTACAAATTCTACCAGAAATCCTGGAATTTGGGCTGGCAGCCAGCAGCCTTACAGCTGGAGAAACCTCCCAGTGCATCTCCGAGTCCAAGTTTAAAACTGCAAAAATTCACACAGAGCTTTCAGAACACAAAAGACTTTTGGAGCTTGGAAACTTCATCTCCAAAGTGTCTTGATACAGACTGGGTGGGCTGTAAACTCAAAAATATTCAAGCTATGGATATAATCCTTAATTTCTGCCATCAGTGGTCGATCCCCCACCTTTCCCAACCTAAAACCTATTTCCAGAGCGCATGATTTGCTCTCTAATAATTAATAATTGCAGCCTGTTTTCTGCCTTGGTTTGAATTGCTTAATTTCCTGTGGTTATGTGCAGTTGTGGAGGCTCTGGCCAGCGTTTCCTGGTGGATCAGGGCTCCCAGAACCCTGGAATATCCTGAGTTAGAGGGGGCCCATGAGGGCAGGGAGCTCCAGGCCTCACAGCAGCTGCAGTTTCATGCACACCATTACCCACAAATTCGTCATCTCACACAGTTCCTGTCCCAAAAATAAACAAGTTTTGGAGCTGTTTAAAACCAAACTATTTACTAATATTTAATAGATGATGGTTTTAAATTCTGCATTGTTTCTTAGCACAGAGACGTGCAGCATTTTATTGCTTGTGTTTCTGGGAATGCTTTTTGCTTTTATTTCCTGCCCACTCCTGTGGGTGTCTCTTGGTGGGTTTGGTACAGAAATGGGTGTCACCTTGGTGTCCTTCCCCCTGGGTGTCACCTTGGTGTCCTTCCCCTCTCTGTAGTGCCCTGGTGCTGTGTTGGTGCTTCCCAGGCTCTCCAGAGGTGCCAGATCTGGTTCTTTTCCCCTGGAGTGAACATCAAGGTGGATAATTCTGTCTCTTGCTGTCACAACTGACCCAGGTGCCTCCTGTAACCCTGCAGCCACTAATTCCCTAAAGCTCTGAATTATCTTCATCCCTTTCTCTCCATTGAGCTTTGAATTTTGTGCTTTCAGGTGTTTGGGTTCAGAGTGGGCACCAGGAGGAGTTTTTCAATGAAATGAACATTGCACCTTGTGCTGAGTGTGAGGCTGTGGGAGCTTTGCCTTTTGGTCACTTTTGCCCATCTATTTTCATAAACTTCCTCAATTCCACAGAGTTTCATGTCCTTGCTTGCTGTACCATTGTAACTTTTTCTGCTTTCAGGCTTGGCAGCTGCTGCTGATTTTTCTGTTCTTTCTCAGTCCTGCTTTTGCAGCTTTCTGGAATTCTTCTTACCTTTACCATTTCCCACAACTTTTGCCCATTTGTTTTCATAAACTCCCTCAGTTCCATAGAATTTCAGCCTGGTTTGGGTTGGACCTTAAATCCCACCCCAGCCATGGCAGGGACACCTCCCACTGTCCCAGGGGGCTCCAAACCCCATCCAGCCTGGCCTTGGACACATCCAGGGGCAGCCCCAGCTGCTCTGGGAACTCCATTCCAGCCTCTCCCCACCCTCACAGGCAGGAATTTCTTCCCAAAATCCCCTGTGGCTTCACACAGCAGCACAGTTACGCTCCTTCTGTGTTTGCTACAGAATTGAAAATTTACATACAATAAAAATGTGGTTTTTCTGTGTCCTGTCCAGGATAATTTCTTCTTTTGGACAACACCAAAGAGATGTTAGGAGAAGCAAACTTGAGGCTTTTAGTTTGTATCTCCTGAAGCATTTTGAAAGCCTGGAAGTCTAGAATAGCCAGTGACATTTTTTCAGAGCTTTATTTTTGTATGGACTTGCCAGAAGGTCCCCATGTCCGTGGTATATTTAGCTGTACGTGCTGCCATGACTTAGCAAAATCCCAATTCCTGCCTCTGTTTTCTGCTGTTTTTCACCCAGCCTCTGCCATCTGAGCCTCAGGCTTTGAAGCAAGGCTGGAGAAAATGGGTCTGGAGATGCATCCAGGGTTCCAGGGAGGGGCAATTCCAGAGCTGAGGTTCTGCCCTGGAGCCCATCTCGCCCGGGCCCCGTCAGGGTTTAAGTCCAAGGACTATTTTTAGTAAGACAAAAAACAAACATTCCTTTGGATTAGTGCTGGTCAAAGGGAAACTCCTGCAGAAAGCAGCCTGGGGATGGCATTTGTGCTGGGACTGAGGTGAGATTTTCCTGCTGAGGGGTTTGATAGGCAGAGGAGGTTCCTGGCTGCTTCTGGAATCTCTGTTTTAACCCTCCCTGCCCTTGTTCTGTTCTGGTTCTTTTTTGGAAGTCTGTTCCTGCTCTCTGATTGCTCCTTTAATTTCTCTGATCCTTTTTTTTAGGGAGGAGAGTCCTGATTCAAGGTCTGGGCAGTGCTGGGAAAGGCTTTGGGTCTGTGACTGGGGGGGAAAGGAGCCACATCTCTTTTTCCCGTAAATAATTCCTCTGCATTCCTCCTCCATCTCCTAATCAATCAACTCATCAATTTAATTAGCTGCTCCTGTCCCAGACGTGCAGGTGCTGCTCTCCCAGCCTTGGCAATGTCTGTCCCCACCCACTGTGGCTCCAGAGTCACCTGGAGATGGGAGGGGAGAGTCCTGGGAGCTGGGAATGGCAAAAGCTCCGTTTAATGAGCAGCAGATTGGGCTGAGAGCTGCCAGGCTGGTTTCTGCTCAGCACTTGGGATATTCCTGGTGGGGAGTGATCAAAGGGTCTGGGAGAGGAGCAGCACTTGTGGTGGGTGGCATTTTGGGATGGAAGGTGGAGAGGTCCCACTTCAGGTGTCTTGGGATAATTCAGAAGAAAACTGGGATTTGGGAGCACAGCCTGTGACTCTGAAATCCTGGGGTTTGGTGTTCCTCAATGCCCAGCTTTCCATCACCAAATGGAGCATTTAAAGGGCCATTTAGTGGCAGTAGATTGGATTTTTACGCTGGATTTCATGTTAAGTTGTGGTAGGATTGGATCCATGCTCAGGGACAGGTAATTGGGGTGTGATGGATCCATGTTCAGGTACAGGATATTTGGGATGTGATGGATCCATGGGCAGGTACAGGATATTTGGGATGTGATGGATCCATGGGCAGGTACAGGATATTTGGGATGTGATGGATCCATGGGCAGGTACAGGATATTTGGGGTGTGATAGGTTTGGATTCGTGCTCAGGAACAGGATATTTGGGATGTGATGGGATTGGATCCATGCTCAGGGACAGGATATTTGGGATGTGATGGGGTTGGATTTGTGCTCAGGAACAGAATATTTGGGAAGTGATGGATCCATGGTCAGGGACAGGATATTTGGGGTGTGATGGGATTGGATCCATGCTCAGGGACAGGATATTTGGGATGTGATGGGATTTGATCCATGGTCAGGTACAGGATATTTGGGATGTGATGGGATAGGATCCATGCTCAGGGACAGGATATTTGGGAAGTGATGGATCCATGGTCAGGGACAGGATATTTGGGATGTGATGGGATTGGATCCATGCTCAGGGACAGGATATTTGGGATGTGATGGGGTTGGATTTGTGCTCAGGAACAGAATATTTGGGAAGTGATGGATCCATGGTCAGGGACAGGATATTTGGGGTGTGATGGATCCTTTCTTAGGTACAGGATATTTGGGGTGTGATGGGATTGGATCCATGCTCATCCTTGGACCCAGGATATTTGGGAGGTGCTGGATTTTCCCCATGGCAAGACAATCCTAAATCTTAGAATAATTTTTATTTAGATTCTTCTTGTGAGGCTTTGCTGTCTCTTTTCCTTGGGACTCCTTGGTGCACCAGGTGCTGTCCCTGGATTTGGAGGGATCCCAGAACCAGCTCTGGCCTCATTGCCTGGCAGAGCACAGAGCTTTCCCAGCATTTTCCCTCCTCAACTCCCTTTAATCCATTCTTGGTGGTTTAAAAATCATTCCTGTTTGTCCCAGAGCTCCTGAGGGCTGGCAGAACGTTCTGGGGCACCTTCTCCATCACAGAAACCAAGCCTGCTGCACCTTCCAGCTCTGTTTGGTGAATATTTGGGTTTCTGGAGCCTTCTTTCTCTCCCCTCCAGCCCCTTGGCCTGATGTTTGGTCTGTGGAACCTCCCAGTTTTGGTGTTTGCATCCCCCAAAGTGGTGAGGGAGCCTCTCCAGTCAGTGCCAGCTCACAAGCACATCCTGATTATCATTTACTTCCCTGGAACAGCTGCAAATCTCAGTTTCTATTTCATCTCTCAATTTACAGAGCATCCTTGCACCATGTTTAAAACATTTTGATATAATCCACCCAGCTGTGGTGCAGAGACTGGAAAGCTGCAGCACAAAGTTTTATCTGTTAGGAATTTCCTGATCCAGATATCTGGAAACAACCTCATTCACCAACCTGAGGTAAATCAGGGTTTGTTGCCTTGATTTGGGGCTAAATTGTGCCTTTTTTTTTTTTGTGCTTGCAGATGTTCTCAAACAACGATGAAGCTGCAATCAACAAAAAACTGCCCAAAGAGCTGCTGCTTCGGTGAGTGCTCCCTGCACACCTGGGGGTTGTTCTTTACATCCAGGATTTTGCTGCTCTGCTCCCAAATCATGAGCTTGGATCAGGTCACTCACAGAGCCAGAACCAAAGAGAGGCAGGTCAAAGGTCTGTGCCAGCAGTTTGTGCTAAATCTGGGAATGCTGTGTCCTTCTCTTGTCCTGCTGGGAGGGAAAATTCCCAAATGAAACCTCTGGGGAATGGGGAAGGGGGAGGAGGAGGGTGAAAAAATCCAGGGAAGGTGGGAAAGGATGGATGGATGGAAAAATCTGGAGGATGGAGGGAAAGTGGGAAAGGATTTGGGGAAAAGGTGGGAAAGGATCCAGGAAATGTGGGAAAGGATGGGGGGTAAATCCTGGAGGATGGAGGGAAAGCAGGAGGAAATTTAAGGAAGGTGGGAGAGGATGTGGGAAAGGATTTAGGGAAAGTGGGAAAAAATCCAGGGAATGTGGGAAAGGGTTTTGGGAAAGTGGGAAAAGATCCAGGGAATGTGGGAAAGGATTTAGGGAAAGTGGGAGAGGATGGGAAAAGGTGGGAATGGTGGAGGGAAAGGGTTGGGAGAGGCAGGAAAAATGGGGGAAAGGGTTTTGGGAAAGTGGGAAAAGATCCAGGAAATTCCAAGAGTTTTCCCCCATTGCTGAGAAAATTCAGTTTTGGGGTTTGAAATGCTGGCTTGATTTGCTTGGTTGTCTGTTTGGTGAGTGGAGGAGTGAGGATCCTCTCATTAATGCTCCTGGTGGGGATGGGCTGATGTGGAGAACAGGATTCTGCTTCTCTGAAAGCAGAAGTGAATCCCTCTGCTCCAGTTCCACTCAAGTGCACTTTGCCCTGGCCCTTGTCAACAGGAGCCAGATGTTCAGCTCCTGGCAGGATGGTCCTGTTGGAAACACCAAACAGGTCAGACTTGGTGGATTTTTAGGGTTTGAAAATCCTTTAAGGTCTCTGGATGATTCTGCCCTGTGGCAAACACCAAACAGGTCAGACTTGGTGGGTTTTTAGGGTTTGAAAATCCTTTAAGGTCTCTCTGGATAATTCTGCCCTGTTGCAAACACCAAACAGATCAGACTTGGTGGATTTTTAGGGTTTGAAAGTCCTTTAAGGTCTCTGGATAATTCTGCCCTGTTGGAAACACCAAACAGATCAGACTTGGTGGATTTTTAGGGTTTGAAAGTCCTTTAATACTTTAAGGTCTCTCTGGATGATTTTGCCCTGTTGGCAAACACCAAAGAGATCAGACTTGGTGGGTTTTTAGTGTTTGAAAATCTTTAAGGTCTCTGGATAATTCTGTCCTGTTGGCAAGCACCAAACAGATCAGACTTGGTGGGTTTTTAGGGTTTGAAAGTCCTTTAATACTTTAAGATCTCTGTGGATGATTCTGCCCTGTTGCAAACACCAAACAGATCAGACTTGGTGGGTTTTTAGGGTTTGAAAATCTTTAAGATCTCTGTGGGTGATTCTGCCCTGTTGGCAAACACCAAACAGATCAGACTTGGTGGGTTTTTAGGGTTTGAAAATCCTTTAAGGTCTCTGGATAATTCTGCCCTGTTGGCAAACACCAAACAGATCAGACTTGGTGGATTTTTAGGGTTTGAAAGTCCTTTAAGGTCTCTGTGGGTGATTCTGCCCTGTTGCAAACACCAAACAGGTCAGATTTGGTGGGTTTTTAGGGTTTGAAAATCTTTAAGGTCTCTGTGGATGATTCTGCCCTGTGTGAAGCAGGATGGGAGTGTGGGGGTGATTGTCCCTCACTTTGGGCTCTGGGAGTAGAGCTGAGTTTCAGTGCTTTGAGCTCAGTTGTTGGGCTGGAAATGGGGAAAGCAGAGGCAGGAGAAGCTTGAATTATTAACAGCAACAACATTTCTTACACTGCAGGAAACTGGTTCTGTCAACACTCAGTGACAGTGAAGGCTGGGGAGGGGAGCGTGACCCAGGGAGGTGCTGCTGCCTCACTGATGGGATGAAGGAGCAGGGACAAGGGATGGCTGTGCTCAATTTTCAGGGCATGCCTGCCCTGGAAGGGCATTTCCCACCCGATCCCATGGGCATTTCCCACCCGATCCCATGGGCATTTCCCACCTGACCCCATGGGCATTTCCCACCCGACCCCATGGGCATTTCCCACCCGACCCCATGGGCATTTCCCACCCGACCCCATGGGTATTTCTCACCTGATCCCATGGGCATTTCCCACCTGATCCCATGGGCATTTCTCACCTGATCCCATGGGCATTTCCCACCCGATCCCACTGGCATTTCCCACCCAATCCCATGGGCATTTCCCACCCGGTCCCATTGGAATTTCCCACCCGATCCCATGGGCATTTCCCACCCAATCCCATGGGCATTTCCCACCCAATCCCATGGGCATTTCCCACCCAATCCCATGGGCATTTCCCACTGATCCCATGGGCATTTCCCACCCGACCCCACGGGCATTTCCCACCCAATCCCATGGGCATTTCCCACCTGACCCCATGGGCATTTCCCACACGATCCCATGGGCATTTCCCACCCGATCCCATGGGCATTTCCCACCCGACCCCATGGGCATTTCTCACTGATCCCATGGGCATTTCCCACCCGATCCCATGGGCATTTCCCACCCGACCCCATGGGCATTTCCCACTGATCCCATGGGCATTTCCCACCCGACCCCATGGGCATTTCCCACCCGACCCCATGGGCATTTCCCACCCGACCCTGTGGGCATTTCCCACCCGACCCCATGGGCATTTCCCACTGATCCCATTGGAATTTCCCACCCAATCCCATGGGCATTTCCCACCCGACCCCATGGGCATTTCCCACCCGACCCCATGGGCATTTCCCACCCGACCCCATGGGCATTTCCCACCCGATCCCACGGGCATTTCCCACCTGATCCCATTGGAATTTCCCACCCGACCCCATGGGCATTTCCCACCCAATCCCACGGGCATTTCCCACCTGATCCCATTGGAATTTCCCACCCGACCCCATGGGCATTTCCCACCCAATCCCATGGGCATTTCCCACCCGACCCCATGGGCATTTCCCACCCAATCCCATGGGCATTTCCCACCTGACCCCATTTCTTTTATTCCATTTTTCCTCACCCCAGAGCTCAGTGTGTGGCTGCTGGAGCCCTCCCTGCTGCCAGGGTGGATATTTGGGATTGGGGCCTGGCAAATGATTGTCCATGGGTGTGGAGATCCCTGTGTGAAAGCAGAACCTGGGAATGAGGGGCACCTGATGGAGTCCCAGCCTCCACAGGAGGAGTTTGCACAGGGATTTGCAGGTGGCAGCTGCTGTGCTTGTCCTGAACCATGGCTGGGATTTGGAGCAGCAAAAGAGTGGCAAAAAATCGTGTTTCTGGATTTTCTGAGATTATTTTCTTTTTCTGATGGGAGCAGATACAGCAAACCTGGGGTTTTTCCCTGTGCTGAGGTGACAAGACAGGGGTAGGTTGGGGACAGGTTGTGAAGAGCCCTGATGGGTGAGGCAGGGAGTCTGTGTGTGGCACTGGGAGGTGGGGAATAGGGTAAGGAGAAAAAGGTTGGGTGGTGGAATGTAAATGGGATTTTGCATGGATTTTAGGGGAAGGAGAAGTGTGAGGCCATGGAGCTCCCAGGAGCAGAACTTCTCTTGGAGCTGGGGTGGAGTTTCTGACAGATGGGGGTGGAATGATCCTGAGTGGAGCCAGGAGCTGAGGTTTGGCTCGTGGCTCTGTGTGTGAAGGTGCAGCCACATCCAGGGCTGTCACCTCTGAGCAGGAGCAGCAGTGCCAGGACATGGATTGGTCACCACCTGCTGGGGCTGGGGCTGCCCTCTTAGGAAAACTCAACAGGGGTGAATAGGAACAAACCATTGGAACATTTTAAACAATTTCTTAAACAAATAAACTTCAAAACCCCCACTGCCACACTGCCCCATCCCTGGAAGAGTCCAAGGCCAGGCTGGACAGGGTTTAGAGCAAGCTGGGACAGTGAGAAGTGTCCCTGCCATGGCAAGGGTGGCACTGGATGGGCTTTAAGGTCCCTCCCAAGCCATTCCCTGATTCCATGAACACTGCTGGACAACTGGAGAAGGATTTGTGGCAGGAAGGAGGGAAGGTCCTGCATGGAGCAGGGAATTGCATCAGGACAAGCCCCAGTGTGGCTGAGTTCCCCCACTCCTGCCTTGTGGAAATGTCTGTGCCTGTTGTGTCCTGCTGTCCCTGCTCATCCCAACCTGCTGCAAAGCAGGGAATTGTTCAAGATCTGCTGGAACTGAGGGGAAACCAGGAGTTGATAAATGTTTAAAGCTCATAAGTAATGGTTTGGAGAGCTGGAATTCACTGTTAGCATACTGTGAAAATTAATTACTGTGCATTGACAGTGCAGCCTTTGAAAGAGGAGCTTGGATGGGTTTTCTGCAGGAATCTCCTGTAAATGGGTGTCACTGTGTGCAGGACAAAGGCTGGTGTGTTTGGGCACTGCTCTGTGAAGTCCTGTCCCTGCTCTGGCCACTCTCAGACGGCCTCGGGGTCCCCTGTGTGTGGAGTGAAAGCTGCACTTAGGCAAAATAAAGAGGAGGAGGATGTGAAAGAGGAGAACAGCAGCTTTTGTTATCCCTAAAAATGCAGGGATGGGCCAGGAGGGAGGGTGGTGCTGCTGATGGCCCTGTCCTGTGTCTGGGGGCAGCAGTGACATCGTGTCCCCCTGCAATGGGGACATTGTCCTGCCTGCCCAGAGAGCAAGACAAGGTGGGCAGCTCACAGAATCCCGGCATGGTTTGGGTTGGAAGGGACCTTAGGGATTGTCTGGTTGCACCTTCCATGGGCAGGGACACCTCCCACTGTCCCAGGCTATAGTAGAGGAAATGTATTTGAATATCTGTGTAGAGGCTTTGCCCCAGAGCTCCTGCTTGTCCTTGATGGGCTGCAGCTGTGAGCATTGAAGAGAACTGGGATAAAAGGGGGTGGGTTGGCCAGTCAGGGAGAGCCTTGGAGGAGCCCTGAGCTGAGAGAGAACAGCATGCAGCAGAAGGAGGCAGTGAAGATCTGCAGCCATAAGAACACTCTGAAGAGGTATGGACTTTACAAATCTGATAACAGCAGCATGGGACTCTAGAAATAGAACAGCAGCACCAGGCTGCTCCCAGCCCTGTCCAGCCTGGCCTTGGGCACTGCCAGGGATGCAGGGGCAGCCCCAGCAGGTGGTGACCAATCCATGTCCTGGCACTGTGGCGCCTGCTCCAGCTCTGTCCCCTGCCAGCTGAGAGCCAGGAGGTGACAGCTCTGGAGTGGCTGTACCTTGACACACACAGCAATGAGCCAAAGCAGCAAAAAGCAGAATTCCCTGGGCAGTGACTCCCAGAGGTGAATCCATGGCTTGGTTGTGTCCATCCTGTCCCTTTTTCCATGCATTCCTCCTGTTGTTTGAGAGGTGGCAGCCACCCCAGGCTGGATTTCCCTGGCAGAGGTGTCTGTGCTGCCCTCCTGGAGGAGCTGGCACTGCCAGTGCTGCCCAGCTCCAGCTTGGCCCAGCAGGATCAGCCTGCAGGGATTCAGCTCTTCCTGCTGGCTCACAGGCAGGGCAGGCACCTTGCAGCTCTCCCCTGCCCTAAGCAGCTTTGGCTCCCTGCTCTGCCCTGCCCAGCCCGTGCCCAGGCCTGGCACTGCCATGCCCACGTTCTCATTGATCCCTGGGGAGCTGCACTTGTGCCCATGGGCAGCCCTGGCTTGGCAGCAGAGCTCTGTGGTGTCTGTGCTCCTGCCCAGCCCGTGGGAGCAGGGCTGAACTGGGAATGAACTGGGATTGAACTGGGATGGTGGGGGGGGGAGCAGGGCTGAACTGGGAATGAACTGGGATTGAACTGGGATGGTGGGGGGGGAGCAGGGCTGAATTGGGAATGAACTGGGATTGAACTGGGATGGGGGGAGGGAGCAGGGCTGAACTGGGAATGAACTGGGATTGAACTGGGATGGTGGGGGGGGGAGCAGGGCTGAACTGGGAATGAACTGGGATTGAACTGGGATGGTGGGAGTGGGAGCAGGGCTGAACTGGGAATGAACTGGGATTGAACTGGGATGGTGGGGGGGTGGGAGCAGGGCTGAACTGGGAATGAACTGGGATTGAACTGGGATGGTGGGGGTGGGAGCAGGGCTGAACTGGGAATGAACTGGGATTGAACTGGGATGGTGGGGGGGGAGCAGGGCTGAACTGGGATTGAACTGGGATGGTGGGGGTGGGAGCAGGGCTGAACTGGGAATGAACTGGGATTGAACTGGGATGGTGGGGGGGGGAGCAGGGCTGAACTGGGAATGAACTGGGATTGAACTGGGATGGTGGGAGTGGGAGCAGGGCTGAACTGGAAATGAACTGGGATTGAACTGGGATGGTGGGGGGGGGAGCAGGGCTGAACTGGGAATGAACTGGGATGGTGGGGGGGGGAGCAGGGCTGAACTGGGAATGAACTGGGATGGTGGGGGGGGAGCAGGGCTGAACTGGGAATGAACTGGGATGGTGGGGGGGGAGCAGGGCTGAACTGGGAATGAACTGGGATTGAACTGGGATGGTGGGGAGGGGTTTGCTGGCACAAACTGGTGTTGGTAATTTTAGAAGGCCCAAGGTCTAAGCTGGCTCACCTCAGAGCCTGCAGCAGGCAGGGATTTCAGGAGAGTCTTGACCCTAATCTAATTAGAGCAGCAGTGGGAAAGTGAGGAGTCCTAGAAACCCCTGAGTGGATTAAGAGGTTGAAACCTGCAAATTGCTCAAAGTGAGTGGTTTTTACCCAAATTGTGCAGAGCTGAGCTGTTCAGACAAAATCAAGCACATAGGGGAGTCCCTTTGCAGTGAGACAATTTAATCTGCTGCAATTCCAGATTTAATTCCTGTTTGGGAAGCTCAGTCTGCCTTCATCTGTGATCAGTGTTTGGTGATGAAGTTAATTTTATGGATTATTTTCTCCACTGTGGACTCTGAAGAATAAGAAGATGTAAAAGGGCTCACCAGGAATCCTGTTTGGGTGGAAAAATAAATGTCCCAGCACGGTGCCTTTGGGCCTGTTAATGCAGAATTGGGGAAAATCATTCAATTAGTGCTGATCAACCTTCTGCTGCAGCCCAGTCACTGCTTGTTTGTGGGGTTTGGGGTATTTTAGTGTTCCTTGGAGAGGGAGAATCCCATCCTGCAGGGGAGTTCTCAGCTGGGGTCATGGTGCCTGCTGCTCTTCCTGGTCCATGGGGAGCTGGATCCAGTTCTGAAACGATCAAAATCCACAAGCAAGGAGTGCCTGCTGTGGAAAAAATCCTTTTTGCAGCCTGATTCTGCTGAATCATCCACTCAGGGTCTTGGACAAGTGCAGGAGGAGCTGGGGGAACACTGGGAAAGGCTCTGGAGCTGCTCAGAGCTGAGATCTCTGTGCTGGGGAAGGCCCAGGGGTGAGGATCTGGCCAGGGGCAATCCCTGTTGCTGTGGGCAGGCTGGAGAGGGAGGAGCAGAAGTGGAGAATTTATCCCAAATCTCCCTGATTAAACCTCCCAAAGCCCTGCTAAAAGGATGAGGTGATCATGAACAGTCTGGGATTCCCATGGAGCAGGGAATTCTAATGGAAACAGAGACAACTTCCACAGTGAGTCACCCACAGAATTTGAAGTTTTATTTTCTCCTACAACAGGAATTTGAAAGTAAGAATTGTCCCCAAATTCTCTCATTTCCCAGCCTTTCCTGGTGTTGTGGTGCATGGACATGGTGCTGAATAAACCCTTGGACACCAATAAATGGCTTTGGGCTCAGGGGGAACCTTGTCTGTAGGCAGGGAGGGTGGGAGTGCTCTGAAATGCAGAATTTGGGATTCCTGACAGTGTTCAACTGCACTGGGCTCTTCTGCAGAGCTTTTCCCCAGCACAGCACTGTCAGATTTGTCTCATGGGAAGATCAGAAGTGCCTTGAAGCCCTTGGATCTTAACCCCTTAACTCCCTGGGTCCATCAGTATCCCTGGGAAGTGCATGAGCACAGGAGGGAATGTTCATCCTCATTTAGCTGAGTGCTGCTGTCAACATTCTGATAAATAATCTGCATTTATCCTGCATCAGGAACACCCTTTTCCCCCAATATTGGTGTTTCTGAAGGGCTTTTTCCATCCCTGCTCCTCAGGGTTCTCAACATTTGCCTTCTCTTTCGGGTGGCCTTCAAGTTGAAAATATTAAATTGAAATATTAAAGCACAGTGTCATTGTCCCTCCTGGCTGAGCACATCTGGCTCTGCCCTTGTAGGAGTGCAAAATACCTTTAGCATCAATGTTCTGATAAATAATCTGCATTTACCCTCCATCAGGAACACTTTTCCCCCCAATATTGATATTTCTGAAGGGCTTTTTTTCATCCCTGCTTCTCAGGGTGCTCAACATTTGCCTTCTCTTTTGGGTGGCCTTCAAGTTAAAAATATTAAATTGGAATATTAAAGCACATTGTGGTTGAACTCTTGTATTATCTTTGCAAAAACTCCAGATTTATAATTGTTCCCAAAGGGAACAAGACCTTGATGTCCTCCCACCCTCCTCTTGACCTCGTCTCTTTTGGGACACGATTGTTTGAATAACCAGAAACCATCAAATGCCATTGAAATCCCATTGAATTTTATCCATTATTGATGTCTTGGTGCACACTGGCAGCTTTCCATGGGCTGGAGCTTCCTGCATGCCCAGCCTGGGGCTGTGATGTGATCCCAGGGCAATCCTGGCAGTCCCAGCTGTGTCATTCCTCTGTCCCAATAAGAGCCCAGCAGTCCTGGGCGTGTGCTGGGTCCCCAGGGTGTGCCCTGGCCCAGGGAGCCACCAGGAGTGGCCTCAGTGTCATTGTCCCTGCTGGACATCTGGCACAGCTGGCTCTGCCCTTGTAGGAGTGCAAAATACCTTTAGCATCAATGTTCTGATAAATAATCTGCATTTATTTACCCTCCATCAGGAACACCCTTTTCCCTTAATATTGGTGTTTCTGAAGGGCTTTTTCCATCCCTGCTTCTCAGGATTCTCAACATTTGCCTTCTCTTTTGGGTGGCCTTCAAGTTAAAAATATTAAATTAAAATATTAAAGCACAGTGTCATTGTCCCTCCTGCCTGGTGTCATTGTCCCTGCTGGATAAGCACAGCTGGCTCTGCCACTTGTGGAAGTGCAAAAATCCTGGCATGGTTTGGGCTGGAAGGGACCTTAAAGCCCATCCACTCCCAGCCCTGCCACTGGCCCAGGTGGCTCCAAGCCCTGGGACACTTCCAGGGATCCAGGGGCAGCCTCAGCTTCTCTGGGAAACCCATCCCAGCCCTCCCCACCCTCTCAGGGAGGAATTTCCTCCCAATATCCCATCCAGCCTTGCCCTGTGGCAGTTGAACCCCATTCCCCCCTGTCCATCCTTCCTGTCCCCTTTCAGGTGCTGGCAGCCACTCTTGGGTCACCCTCAGCTTCTGGTCCCCAGGCTGGGCAATCCCAGCAGGGCTGGGATCCTCCTTGGGATCACTGTGGGAACCCAGGAATGGACTGGGCACTGAAATCAGTCTGGAGTGGGTGATGAGGGATGGCAGTGCCCACAGTGAGGGATGGATGGCACTGCCCTGATCCAGAGCTGGGAATGAGGATGGCACTGCCCACAGTGAGGGATGGATGGCACTGCCCTGATCCAGAGCTGGGAGTGAGGGATGGCACTGCCCTGATCCAGAGCTGGGAGTGAGGGATGGCACTGCCCTGATCCCAGAGCTGGGAATGAGGGATGGCACTGCCCACAGTGAGGGATGGCACTGCCCTGATCCAGAGCTGGGAATGAGGATGGCACTGCCCTGATCCAGAGCTGGGAATGAGGGATGGCACTGCCCACAGTGAGGGATGGATGGCACTGCCCATTTCTGGGAGCTGGTAATGAGGGATGGCACTGCCCTGATCCAGAGCTGGGAATGAGGATGGCACTGCCCTGATCCCAGAGCTGGGAATGAGGGATGGCACTGCCCTGATCCCAGAGCTGGGAATGAGGATGGCACTGCCCATTTCTGGGAGCTGGTAATGAGGGATGGCACTGCCTTGATCCCAGAGTGGGTGATGAGGGATGGCACTGCCCACAGTGAGGGATGGATGGCACTGCCCATTTCTGGGAGCTGGTAATGAGGATGGCACTGCCCTGATCCCAGAGCTGGGAATGAGGGATGGCACTGCCCTGATCCCAGAGCTGGGAATGAGGGATGGCACTGCCCTGATCCCAGAGCTGGGAATGAGGATGGCACTGCCCATTTCTGGGAGCTGGTAATGAGGGATGGCACTGCCTTGATCCCAGAGTGGGTGATGAGGGATGGCACTGCCCACAGTGAGGGATGGATGGCACTGCCCATTTCTGGGAGCTGGTAATGAGGATGGCACTGCCCTGATCCAGAGCTGGGAATGAGGGATGGCACTGCCCTGATCCCAGAGCTGGGAATGAGGATGGCAGTGCCCTGATCCCAGAGCTGTTAGTGAGGATGGCACTGCCCATTTCTGGGAGCTGGTAGTGAGGATGGCAGTGCCCATTTTTAGGAGCTGGTAGTGAGGATGGCAGTGCCCATTTCTGGGAGCTGGTAGTGAGGATGGCAGTGCCCATTTCTGGGAGCTGGTAGTGAGGATGGCAGTGCCCACTTTTAGGAGCTGGTAGTGAGGATGGCAGTGCCCATTTCTAGGAGCTGGTAATGAGGATGGCACTGCCCATTTTTAGGAGCTGGTAGTGAGGATGGCAGTGCCCGTTTCTGGGAGCTGGTGCTGAAGGTGTGCAGTGTTCAGTTCTCTCCTGTGCAGAGTCAGCCCAGCCCAGTCCCTGCTGGTGCTCCATGCCTGGCTCAGCTCCTGCCAGGCTCACTGGGGTGAGCAGTGCCCTGCTCTGGGTCAGGACCCACTCCAAGGTGGGAGGTTTCTGTTTCCCAGTGGCTCCATGGCCGTGTTTTGTTTCCATTTGGGAACTGCTGCCTCTGCACTTCCTTTCACAGTTCAGCTTTCAGCCAAATCACAAAGAAGTTTTGCTGTCCCAGTCCTTTTTTTTTGTTTTGTTTTTTTTTTCCTCCCCCCTTTGTTTTCCACGTCCCCTTTTTGTTCTAAATACCAATAACCTATAAAGTATTTCTTATTTCTGTTCCAGAATTTTCTCTTTCCTGGATGTGGTCACTCTGTGTCGTTGTGCTCAAGTTTCCAGGGTAAGAACCTTCCTCCTTCCTGGTGGATTTTAGCAGGGGGTTGGATTTGGGTGACAATCCTCCCTGCCCAGGGGATTGGGCCAGGGAGCTTTGTGCCACTCAGCTGGGTTATTTAGTGTCCCCTGGAGGTCCTGGAAAATTCCCATAGCACCAGTGAGAGGGAATTCCAAGCTGGAGTAGCATTTTCCAGTGTCCCAGGTACAAAGGGCAGGGGGCTGATGTTTCACCCAGAACTTTCCCCTCATTCTGGGTTTTACAGAAAGCTCACCCTGCTGAAATGTCCAGCATGGGATGAGCCCAAAATGGCATCCTGTGGGTTTTGGTGGAAGTTTTAATTCACAGAGATGCTGCACAGTCAATGAAAGTTCATTTTCTCCTTGGATGTAGTTGGAGTAAGCATGGAAATAAAGTGAGGGGTTGTTCTTGGATTAAACCAGCTTGGATTATTTGCTTGGGAGAATTCCTCCAGCTGGGCTGGAAGGTTCATTTTTCTGGAGCTGCCAGATTTATTCAGATTTATTTCTTTTTCCTGGTGACTCCCAGGGGAAGCAGCACAGCAGGGCAGGGTGGTGATCCAGGGAAGGTGTTGGAGTGTTGTCACCATCCTGCCTGGGTGGCACCTGCACAAACCATCAGTCCTGGCTCCAAACCTCAACCACCACTAATTTAATTACTCTAAGCACATTGGAATTAAAAAAAAAAAAAGCTTAAACATTGTTAATTGCATTAAGAAATTCCCCTGTGTGGTGTCTGGGCATTGCAGTTGTCACCTGAGCAGCACAGGTTGTGCAGGGAAGGAGCTCCCAGCTGAAATGCAGCAGAGCTGTGTTGGCAGAATGGGCTCTCAGGGATCCTTTGCCAATGTCAGGGTGTTCTCCTGGCCTGTCCCAGCTCCTGTTCCGTGGCACAGCACAGGCAGTTCCTGCAGGGATGTGCAGGAAGGTTCTGGAACGTTCCCTGCTCTGCCCATGGAATTATGCAGCCACTGGGGCGTTTCCCACTGCTTTTCTCCTGGCCATAAACATCAGCAGTGAGATTTAAACCCCAAGAAACTCAATTAATGCTGAGTTTTGTCATCTGTTGTAACTCTGCACTAACTCCTGCCCAGAACTGCTGCTCTGTGCTGGGGAGGAGCTCGGTGCAGGTGGGATTTGGATGGAAAATCCCCCTGTGTTTGCCCCTGGCTTTTGCACAGTGCTGCCTCCTGGCTCTTACAAGCTCCCCTTGTTTACCTTGGTGATGTAACTGAAACTTTAAATTCACCTGAGGACACAGCAACCATCTCTGAGTTCCTGCCTGTCCTTTGGAGCAGGAACCACGGGAGATTTTGGTGATTTAAACAAAACCCAAACCCTTTGGTGCTGCAGCTGTGGGGACTCACCTGTGCCCAGGTGTCCTCTGAGGTGCTGGGAAGGAAAGTCCAGCCAGAAATGTGAAATTCCTGCACCTCCCAAGGGAGTGGAAGCAGCCAGGGCACCTCTTCCCTGGCTGGAGGACTCAGAATTGTGAATTTTGAGGGCACCAAGCTCCTGGTGCCTGCTCAGTTCTCCCTGCTGGCTGCAATCACCTGTAGCTTCCCCACCTGGGACAAAATGTTATTTCTCCAAGGAACAAACTGTGATTAGGTCCTCACTGACCTTTTTTTATTTTCATATTAACCACACATTCACATTTTTTTTCCCCCCTGATAAAGGCATGGAATGTTCTGGCCCTGGATGGCAGTAACTGGCAGCGAATTGACCTGTTTGATTTCCAGAGGGATATTGAGGTATAATTAAGTGACATACAAACCCATTTTTTTTCTTGTTCAAATGTAATTACAGCCTAGAATGGATTAATACTCCCAGTGTAAACCTTTCTACCTTCCCTGGAGATAGAAATCATTAATTTCAGTTCTTCAGCTTGAGGGAGTTTTTCAAGCAATCCATTCAGCTTTTGAAAATGGACAGAATTCTGTATCCCTAGCAAGACTTAAAGGTTGTAATGAAAGGAAAGTAGTTTTTGTCTGTTCTGAAAACAGAAATTAGTAGAAAAGGGACTTTTTTGGGGGTAATTGTATGTCTCTGCTTGTATGGAAGAGAATTTAAGCTACTTCTCCTGGCACTCAGATCTCAGACCATAAGGGCTGAATGTCTGTTGAATCATGGCCTGAAATATTTGTATCTTTAATATCAAAAACTGAAATTGAAGTGAAGATGATTTGGGAAGGACAAGGTTCAAATTGTTCCTTAAAAAAAAAGAAGCTTTGGAGCTGCTCTGTTGTAGCTGAACCTGTGGGATGTGGATTCTGCAGCAGCAGTGGGGATGGAGGCTGAAAATTCAAATTGCCTTAATCAGGAAAATGGATGAGGAAACCCCCAATGCTTAAATCTTTTATCAGGAATTTTTTTTTACCCTGTTTAAAACACATTGGAAGAGGGAGATTGGGAATGTTTCACATTGGAGGCAAATGTGTGGCTTTAATTTGTGGGAGACAGAGGCATCAAACAGCTGCTGAGTAAAGGTTCCAACCTTGTGGGAAATCCAGCCCTGATTTTGTAGGGAAGTGTTAAAATAATCCCTTTGTGCAGCTGAGAGTCGGGGATGAGGAGCAGGAGGTGGCACTGTCACCTCAGCAGGCTCTGAGTGGCCTGGGGGAAGGAAATGGGGGATTTGGGGTCCTCATAATGAATCCCTCACCTCATAACGTGCCCTAAAAATCCCAGAACCATGGAATTGTTTTATTTAGAGTGGAGTTCTCAGGGTTCCTGATGTGTGGAGTGGCAGGAGGTGGAATTGAGCAGCTCAGCTGGGAATACAAACCAGGCTTTTCCCATCCCTCAGTGCTTTTGGGGTGGTTTCCATGTCCCTGCACATCAAACCCGTGTTCTTGCCTGAGCCCAGGCTTCCCTTCTGAAAACAAAATTTGTTGTAGCAGCTCACCTCAGAGTTCCTGCTGGGCATCCTCAGGCTCTGCTGTAACAAAGTTAAATCCATCAGTCCATGTAAATTTTTGATAGAAACACGTTTGGCTCCTCTAATTCAAGCAGAATTTATAGGCTTGATAGAATAGAATATAATAGAATTGAATATAGAATTGAATATAGACTATAGAAGTGAAAATGGAATAAAGAGATAAAATAAAATAAATAGAAGAGATTCTGGAAGGAAATCCTCATCTCACAGAGGTCCCAAATGCCAGTTAGTCCTGGAAGGACCAAGGGCTGCTCCTGCTCTGTGAGGAGCAGCCAAAGTGCAGGGGAAGGTTCTGAGTTTCTGGTGCAAATATTCTCCAGTGGTTTTTGCCCTTTGGTCCCAGGGGAAAGGTAAATCCTGGCTGTAATGGGGTCTTTGGGTCCAGATTTGAAATTAAAAACCATTTTCTGGATCTCTGGAGCACAAGTGTTTGAATCCCTTTTCCTGCAGGGGCAGAACTCGAGGGCTGGTTCTGCTCATCTGTGTTTTGAGTAGAAACTGGAGTTTATCCATGGGCTGTGCCTGGAAATCTGGGGTGTAGCTCCCTCACCTCCCTTGGGGAGTCTGTGATGAGCTCCAAAACGGAGGAAATTCCTCAAAATGCTTTGGCTGGTTTGCTTCAGGCGATTGCTCCTTGTCTCTCCATCTCCAGAAGCTGAATAATTCTCCCTCCCCTCCCTCAGCCCATCCCCATTGTTCTCCCCTTAGCCCCATTATTTTCCCTTCAATAACAAATTCATTGTTATTGTCCCTTCAATAACAAATTCAACCCCCCCAAAACCTTCTGGGGCTCTGGGGGGGTTCTCACGTGGCTGCTGTGCCTCCCCAGGGCCGAGTGGTGGAGAACATCTCCAAGAGATGTGGGGGATTCCTGCGCAAGCTGAGCCTGCGCGGCTGCCAGGGAGTGGGGGACAACGCCTTAAGGTACCGCTGCCAAAAAATCCGAATTTCCACATTTATCTCGGGATAAATGGCGAGAATTTATCCCCAGTTTGGAGCTGAGGCACTCAGGATGTCAAAACCTGGAGAGCAGTGACAGAGATTATTCGTTTCTTACTTAATTTCTCATTTAATTAATTTTTTTATTATTTTATTAATCATTTTATAGTTTAATTTGCCTTTTTTTTTTTCATTTAATTTCTTGGGGTTTATCTAAAAAATTGAATTATAAATAAAAAATTAAAATCAAAATTAAAAATTAACTTTATAAATATATCACTACATTTATATATAAATATATAAATATGTAAATGTAAAACATTAATATAAATAAAACTATAATAAAGTAATATATTGATATATTAATATATAATCATTAATATAAATAAAATTATAATAAAATAATGTATTTAATAATAAATATTAATATATTAATATAAATGTAATAATAATATAATACAAATTAATGTATTATATAATTAATATAAATTATATTAATTAATATAAATTAATTAAATTTAATATAAATACTATAGATACATCCAAAAATTAATATAAATTATAGAAATTAATTAATATAAATACTATATATTAATTAATTAATGTAAATACTAGATACATCAAAAATATAAATATATTAATTACTATAAGTAAATACATATATATGTATATATAAATATATATATATACATATATATAAGTGTATATATATTATATAAGTATATATAGATATATATTAATTACTATAAGTAAGTTAAAAAAGATTACATGAATAAACTAATAAATATAATTAATTAATAGAAATAGAAACATATCACTAAATTTAAATATATAAGTATATACCTATAAATGTATAAATATTTATTAATAAAAATAAACACTATTAGCATAAAATACTAAATTAAATAATAAATATAATTAATTCATAGAGATATTATAACTATTACAAATTTATAAATAATTTTTTTTTTTTAGTGACATATTTATAATATCTCAATTAATTTTCTTCTATATCTCAATAACATTTTCTTCTGGATTTTCTACTTTCTTGATTCTTTTCTTGATCTTAATCCTGATTTTCATCCTGATTTCCTTCTTGATTTTCTTGATTCCTTTCTTCTTTCTTCATTCTTTCGATTTTCCTGGTTTTCTTCTTGATTTCCTTCTTGATTTTCTGTTTTCTCCTTGAATCAGGTTTGTAAAACTTCATTCTGAATGTGTTACAAACCACCTGGAACTCCCAATGTTTTCCCTTTCCCTCACCCCAGGACCTTTGCCCAGAACTGCAGGAACATCGAAGTGTTGAACCTCAATGGTTGTACCAAGATCACGGACGCGTGAGTCAAACTCTTCCCTCTTCCCTGGCTGCCACAAAGCCAGGCCTGGGGCTGGGGGAGGTTTTCCATGGAATCATGGAATGGTTTGGGTTGGGAGGGACCTTAAATCCCATCCATTCCCACCCCTTCAGGGCAGGGCAGCTTCCACCATCCCAGGCTGCTCCAGGCCCTGTCCAGCCTGGCCTTGGCCCTGCCAGGGACCCAGGGGCAGCCCCAGCTGCTCTGGGCACCTGTGCTGGGTTTGCACCTCCATCCTCACCCCAGCCTGCCCATCCCATGGGATTTCTGTGGCCTGGCATGAATCCATTGCAGGAGTTGTCCTCCTGTGTCTCTTCCAGCACCTGCACCAGCCTCAGCAAGTTCTGCTCCAAACTCAGGCACCTGGATTTGGCTTCTTGCACCTCCATCACCAACCTGTCCCTGAAAGCACTCAGGTAGGAGCTGGCAGCAGGGATTTGTCCATGGAATTTTAGAACCATTAAGGCTGGAAAAGTCCTCTGAGATCCTCCAGCCATCCCAGCATTCCCTCTGGAGCTGGGCTCTGCCCGGTGTCCCCTGCTGGCCGTGGGGCCGCTCTGTGGCTCCCAGAAATGGGAACAGCAGAGCTTCTGGCTTGGAGCAGGATTTCTCCTGAGGCTTTCCATGTGTGTCCCTGTGTCCCCAGCGAGGGATGCCCGCTGCTGGAACAGCTCATCATCTCCTGGTGTGACCAAGTGACCAAGGACGGGATCCAGGCGCTGGTGCGGGGCTGCGGGGGGCTCCGGGCCCTGTCCCTCAAGGGCTGCACCCAGGTACAGCTGCAAAAGTGACAGTGGCCACAGCTGGGGTGGCCATTTGTCACTTTTGCCACTTGTCACAGTCCTGCTGCTCCTCAGGGTGTGGGCATGGAAATCCAGGGGTTTGGGTTCTTCCCTTCTCCAAAATCCCCACAGTGTTGGAGATCAGGTGCTGGGCTGGAAGTTCTTCAACAGCCCCAATGAGTGGGACAGGGAATAAATCACTTGTGGAGCTGGAGAATCTTTTTATCCCAGGTTTTCTTTTCCCACTGATCCTTTGGAGGAGGTCACTGTGATCCATGGGCACATCTGGGCTCAGGGGGGTTTCTTGGCAGTCCTTTCCTCTGCCTGCTCTGCTCCTGATGGGGTAAAAAGCAGGAACACTCCTGGTGCTGCTGCTCCTGTGCTGCCTTTCCCTCCTCCCCAGAGGAAATCCCCATTCCCTGCTGTCCCAGCTTCAATTCCTGGATCCCAGTGCTCCCAGTTCCCATCCCTGTGGTTTCTTTTCCAGCTGGAGGACGAGGCCCTCAAGTTCATTGGTGCCCACTGTCCTGAGCTGGTGACCCTGAACCTGCAGACCTGCCTGGTGAGTGCCCAGGATTCCCTCCAGGAATGTGCTCCATCCCCTGCCCACGGGACACTTGGCACCAGCAGCTCCTTGGTGGCACTTCAGGGGCACTGAGCCCCACACCTTTGCTGTGTCAGGGCGTTTCTCTCTTCCCTCTGAGCTGGAAAAATCCTTCCCATCAGGCTGGGCTGGTTCTGCCAGGCCTCTCCTCTGGTCCCCCTGCAGGTCTGAGCCTACAAAGACACTTCCTGTGCACAGAAAGGCCCTCAACCAGCTCTGCAGTGCCAAAAATGTGTGTTTATGCCAAAAAATAGATTTTTTTGGCATAAACACACACTTTTGGCGTGGGCTCTCTGTGTCATTACAGTCTGACACAGGGACAGGCATGGATGGACCCCCTGTGTCCAGGGGTGGGATTGGATGGACTCCCCATGTCCAGAGACAGGGATGGACAGACCCCCTGTGCTTAGGGATAGGGATGGACAGACCCCCTGTGTCCAGGGACAGGGATGGACAGACTCCCTGTGCCCAGGAACACAAATGGACAGACTCCCTGTGTCCAGGGACAGGGATGGATGCACCCCCTGTATCCAGGGGTGGGATTGGATGGACTGCCTATATCCAGGGACAGGGATGGACAGACTCCCTGTGTCCAGGGGCAGGGATGGACAGACTCCCTGTGCCCAGGAACACAAATGGACAGACTCCCTGTGCCCAGGAACACAAATGGACAGACTCCTTATGTCCAGGGATGGGATGGACAGACTCCCTGTGTCCAGGGATGGGATGGACAGACTCCCTGTGCCCAGCAACACAAATGGGCAGACTCCCTGTGTCCAGGGATGGGATGGACAGACTCCCTGTGTCTTCCCAAGCAGGAATTACAAAGCCCTACAAGACTCCCAGCACCTTCCCCCATCCCTCACTGGGTCCAGCTCCAAAACATTTCCCTCCAAATCCCTTCCCTGATATTCCCAAATCCAGCAAGGTTTATCCTCTTTCTGCTGCTTCTCCATAACAATTTTTGGGGCGAAACATTTCCGTAACAATTTTTGGGCCAAAAAGAGCTGGGATTTGGAACTGGGAGAGACAAATCCTACCTGGATTGAGGGAGCTGTGCTTTCCCTGGCAGCAAATCACAGATGATGGGCTCATCACCATCTGCAGGGGCTGCCACAAGCTGCAGTCCCTGTGTGCTTCTGGCTGCTCCAACATCACCGACGCCATCCTCAACGCCCTGGGACAGAACTGCCCACGCCTCCGGTGAGTTCTGCCAGCTCTGCCCCCATGGAACTCTCAGCAGAGCCTCCACGTGGTCTCTGAGCCATTTCACCACCCCACACACAAAGGTTTTCCCATTCTGAGCTTTTTTCCAGGTGTTTGGAACAGGGTGGTTGGGATTTTTTGGGTTGGCCCCAAATTTTGGGGGTTTAAAAGAGCTCCCAGCGTGGTCCCCACAGGGTCTGTGTGTGTCCATGAAGAAAGTTTGTGATGGGGTGAAGCTTTCCAGAGATGCAGGAACTCAACCAGGACAAATCCCATCCCAAATTCCAGAGGAGGAATTCCAGTTTTCAGCTTCTTTTTCCTACCTCTGTTGGGGTGAGGATTGAAGGCCCTTGAGGTGATAGTTCACATTCAGACTCAGGTGTTCATTGTTTATTATCAGTGTTACAGTCTCACAGCAGTGAGTTCTGCAGTCTCTCATTAGCAAGGCACAAAATGGCCAACAATCTCTTGTTACAAGGTCCTTTAAGACTGAACTATCCAATTAAGAAACAATACCCAAATTATTTTCCCTTTTAACCCAATAACTGATCACTCAAGGTCTGCACTGTGGACTTTCCTGTCCAGTACCACCCAAACCCATGAAGAAGAAGAAGAAGAAGAACCTGTCTCTATCCTAAAACCTCCATCTTGCTTCATATTTATTACTATATTCTAAAACCCCAAACTCTGATTTTCCACCCTGTGATGTTACACACTTCTAACCAAGTCTGCACCACAATCCCACTGCTATCAATCAATTTGGGCAGCCTCAGGTCAAATGCTGTGTTCTCCTGGCAGTCAGAATCTGTCAGCACAGAAAATCTAAAAATTCTCAGCATCCAGAACTCCATAGCAGAGCTTCTGGCTTGGAGCAGGATTTCTCCTGAGGCAAATGAGCTTTCCATTTGTGTCCAGCATGGAAAGAACTCCCAACATCAGAATTCCTTCTCATGAAGGTGTCAAACCCCAGAGCAGCTCCACGAGGGCGTGGGATGGAGACATCCCTGTGTCCCCTGGGCAGGGGTGGCACTGGGGGGGTCTCTGAGGTCATTCCCAGCCTCTCCTGGGCTCTGGGGGCTCCCCCATGGTTCTTTCCTTGTGTCCTGCAGAATACTGGAAGTGGCGCGGTGCTCCCAGCTGACCGACGTGGGCTTCACCACCCTGGCCAGGGTAAGAGCCCTGCTCCTCCTCCTCCTCCTTCCCCTCCTGCTTTTCCTTCCTTTTCCTGGCAAAAAAATAAAAAAAAAAATACCCCAGGAGGTTTGGGAAAACTTGGAATTTGAGCAGAAGCTTAAGGTCCAAAAATTGGGTTTTATGGGATCTTTGGCATCGTGCTGGCTCGCACACCTGGGAGGATTTGCATCCAAGCCACAGGAAATGTTAAATATTTTAGTTATAAACTTTACTGTTTTGTCTAAATTTAACTTCAATTACTCACCATGATTAAGAAACCCCTTAAATGAGTGAAATTTCCTTTATTATCCTTCAGAAACTTTGTAAGCTTTCCTTCCAGTTGTGCTATTTCATGGAGAAACACTTTAATTTTTAAAGCAAACTATGTTTGTGGTGGTTAATTCATATTTATATTCATATTTATATTTTATATTTTATTTTTATATTTTCTAATTTTCATAAATTTATTTATATTTATATTTTATACTGTATATATTTATGTGTTTTTATTATTTAATTTTTATTTTTATTTTTGATTGTGTGCTTACATTTCTATTTATTGTTTCTATATTTGTATTTATAATATTTGTATTTAATGTACTATTTCTATTTACAACATAATTTATTTCTATTATTTATAAATTTTATATATTTATGTTTGCTGTCTGGACTTCACACTCACCATGGGTGTTTGGAATTCTCTTTATTCTAGAATTGCCATGAGCTTGAAAAAATGGACCTGGAAGAGTGTGTCCAGGTAGGAATTCCACCTCAGGCTGTTTCTCTTGCAGCAGTGTGGAAAATTGGTGGAAAATTAAAGAGATTTTCTCCATATCAGAACTTAGTGTGGAATCCTGAGTGGAAGGAGTGGCTGGATTTGGAGAGGAGAATGTTGGGAATGAGGTTTTATCCTTGGTTTGGATTCCATGGGAATGCTGCTGTAAATAAGAAATATTTAATAGTGAGAGATCCTGGGTCAAATAATGGATTTGTGAGAGAAAATCCCAGATTTTTCTGGGAAAATCCCAGAGAAGAATCTTATCTTGCTAAAAATAAGGAGAGTTCCCCCTGATTTGGAAAAGCATGGGGAAAATTGTGAAACAGCAAAGATTTTGGGGGATTGAAATCAAAACTGGGCTGAAGCATTTCCAGGGAAAAGGGTGGAATTGACTCAAATTCCATGAAAAACCCTCCAAGCCCGAGGGTAGTGACAAAGGGAATGGGATTGGGATTCCTGGGAGCAGCTGGACCCCGTGTCTGGACAGAAATTTGGGATTTAAAGAGGGAATGACAGCAGCCCAGGCAGGAAGGGATTGGGAATGACCCTAAAAAGGGAGAAGCGAAGCTGAGCCAGGGCACAAATCCATCCCAGGCAGCTCCTGGGTTTGGGATTGGGAACCTTTGCAGGGAATTCCTTCTTCCTGAAGAAAACCAGGAGCTGGGCAATGTGTAGGGTGTTCAGAGGGAATCTGAGCCCTCCTTGTCCTTCCAGAGGAACATTTGGGACACATCTGGGAGCTGATCTCAGCCCCTTAGGGAAGTTCAAAACAATCCAGTGATGCCTCTGCATCCCAGTTCTCCAAGGGCAGGAGGGGATTTCCATGATTTCCATGAGGATTCCTGAGAGGCTGTGGGGAAATCTCATGGATTAAGGAAAATCCTGCAGTTTTGCTTAGGTAGAAGAGAAAAAAAACCCCAAATCCTTGTGCCCAGCACCAAAATTGAATGACTTTTCCTTCTTTTCCAGATTACAGACAGCACACTAATCCAGCTTTCCATACACTGTCCACGGCTGCAGGTCCTGGTGAGTATCCCAAGGGACACTTCCAGCATTTCCTTTCTCCAAACAAAGGGATTTTAAACACTCCCTGACTTCACAGTTGGAAGAATTCTGCTTCAAACCTGACCCTGAGGAGCCTCTTATCCCATCCCTGCTGCTTGCAGGAATCCCACCCCAGGCCCCCACAGGAAAAGGGTTGTGGGGATTCTGCCAGGAGCAGAATTCCAGGTGGGATCTGCCTGCACAGGAGCTGTCAGTCTGTCTGTCTGTCTGTAGGAGAGGAACCTGCAGGGCAGCCAGGAGCTGGAGTGCTCAGTGCCTCTGGGAAGCCTTTGGGGCTGAAACTGTGGGAATTTGGTTTCTGTCAGCCCTGGGGCTGTGCCATGAGGGATCCTGTCCTGGGAGGTGTGGGGATGTGGGTTCTGCAGTGCACTCATCCCTCAGGAAAGGCAGCTCCAGCTCCTGCCTCAGGCCCTGCTTCCTCCTCGAGGACTTTCCAGGTGAATCCCCCTGAAAATCCACACTGAGGGGAGGGGGCCATCGTGTTCCTGCTGCTCCTTGGCCCCAGGGCTGGGGTCCTTCCCATGGTGGGTGAGGCCTCAGGTGTGCCAAAGGTGGGTCCTTGCATAGCTCAGCTGGGCTGGAATTTCTGTGCCAGCCTGGGGGTCTGCACTCCCCTGGAACCGTGGAAGGGACCCTAAAGATGATCCTGTTCCCATGGGACACCTCCCACTACCCCAGGTGCTCCAATCCTGCCCAGCCTGGCCTTGAACACCTCAGGGATCCAGGGGCAGCCCCAGCTCCTGTGGGCACCCTGTGCCAGGGCCTGCCCACCCTCCCAGGCAGGAATTTCCCCCTCCAGCTGGAATTGTTCCCCTTTCCAGCACATCCCTGCTCAGAAACCCCCAGAACCCGGGAGTGGGCACAGCCCAGCCCAGCCCCACCAAACACTGACCATCCTCCCATATCCCCTGCGAGTTCTGGCTGGGCTGGGGCTGTCAGGAGCTGGGTTTAACCCCTGTGTGTGGGGACAGAGTTTAACCCTTCTGTTTGGGGACAGAGTTTAACCCTTCTGGGGACAGAGTTTAACCCTTCTGGGGACAGAGTTTAACCCTTCTGTTTGGGGACAGAGTTTAACCCTTCTGTGTGGGGACAGAGTTTAACCCTTCTGTTTGGGGACAGAGTTTAACCCTTCTGGGGACAGAGTTTAACCCTTCTGTCTCAGGACAGAGTTAAACCCCTGTGTTTGGGGACAGAGTTTAACCCCTCTGTGTTTGGGACAGAGTTTAACCCCTCTGTGTGGGGACAGAGTTTAACCCTTCTGTTTGGGGACAGAGTTTAACCCCTGTGTCTGGGGACAGAGTTTAACCCCTGTGTCTGGGGACAGAGTTTAACCCTTCTGTTTGGGGACAGAGTTTAACCCCTGTGTCTGGGGACAGAGTTTAACCCCTGTGTTTGGGGACAGAGTTTAACCCTTCTGTTTGGGGACAGAGTTTATCCCACTGCGAGCTGATCACGGACGATGGGATTCGTCACCTGGGCAACGGCGCCTGCGCCCACGACCGGCTGGAGGTGATCGAGCTGGACAACTGCCCCCTGATCACTGACGCCTCCCTGGAGCACCTCAAGAGCTGCCACAGCCTCGAGAGGATAGAACTGTACGACTGCCAGCAGATCACGCGGGCTGGGATCAAGAGACTCAGGGTGAGCTGGGATGGGGAGGAGCAGGAACGGGGAGGAGCTGGGATGGGGAGGATTCAGCCATGGGGAGGAGCTGGGATGGGGAGGAGCTGGGATGGAGAGGGTTTATCCACAGGGAGGAGCTGGGATGGAGAGGGTTTATCCACAGAGAGGAGCTGGGATGGAGAGGGTTTATCCACAGGGAGGAGCTGGGATGGAGAGGGTTTATCCACAGAGAGGAGCCGGGATGAGGAGGAGCTGGGATAGGAAGGGTTTATCCATGGGCAGGAGCTGGGATGGGGAAGGTTTATTCACAGGGAGGAGCTGGGATGGAGAGGGTTTATCCATAAGGAAGGGCTGGGATGGAGAGGGTTTATCCATAGGGAGGACCTGAGATTGTGGAGGTTTATCCATGGGGAGGAGCTGGGATGGGGAGGAGGTGGGATAGGAAGGGTTTATCCATAAGGAGGAGCTGGAATAGGAAGGGTTCATCCATAAGGAGGAGCTGGGATGGAGAGAGTTTATCCATAAGGAGGAGCTGGGATGGAGAGGGTTTATCCATGGGGAGGAGCTGGGATAGGAAGGGTTTATCCATGGGAAGGAGCTGGGATAGGAAGGGTTTATCCACAGGGAGGAGCTGGGATGGGGAGGAGCTGGGATAGGAAGGGTTTATCCATAGGGAGGAGCTGAGATTGTGGAGGTTTATCCATGGGGAGGAGGTGGGATAGGAAGGGTTTATCCACGGGGAGGAGCTCGAATTTCCCATCACCTGCTTGCTGCTGGTGCTCAGAGGAGCTGTGGGAACCATCAATCCCTCATCCTGGGAGCCCTGTGAGCACCAGCACCGGGGGGAACTGCCGGGGGCGGGAGCCGAGCCCTGAGGCGGCCGCGTGTCCCTTGCAGACCCACCTGCCCAACATCAAAGTCCACGCCTACTTCGCCCCGGTGACCCCCCCGCCCTCGGTGGGCGGCAGCCGACAGCGCTTCTGCAGATGCTGCATCATCCTATGACACTGGAGCCTCCTCCCGGCCAGCTGGGGCTGGAACCACGCCTGGGAATTGCCCGGATCTCCAGAACCTCGGAGGAAAAGCGCCCCCAGTGTCATTTGCCAGGGCCAGTGAGCAGGGCTGGGCTGCCCTGCAGCCACCCACACACCCCCTGTGATCCCGGCGGGATGAGGGACTGGGGATGGAGCTGCAGCTGGGCCTGGGTGGGCCTGATCCTGAACCATTCCTGCTGGGAATCCCTGGGAATAGCCCTGGCCAGGAGGGGAGGGCTCCCAGCCTGCAGGGACTGATGCTGCTGGTGAGGTTGGAAAAGGAACCGAGATCCTTGGGAGTGGGGAGAGGGGAGAGGAGAGGAACACTCTTTAATTTAACCCCCTTGTGCAGGAGGAAAAACCCCAACAAGCCTGGAAACCCAAACAAAACCTGAAAACTCAAAACCTGAGAACCCCAACAAAACTTGAAAACCCAAACAAAACCTGGAAACCCCAACAAACCTGAAAACCTCAACAAAACCTGAGAACCCCAACAAAACCTGAAAACCCAAACAAAACTTGAAAACCCCAACAAACCTGAAAACTCAAACAAAACCTGGAAACCCAAACAAAACTTGAAAACCCAAACAAAACCTGAGAACCCCAACAAAACTTGAAAACCCCAACAAACCTGAAAACCCCAACAAACCTGAAAAACCCCAACAAAACCTGGAAACCCCAACACGTTCCATGTCCGTTTGTCAGTGAGGGAATGAAACAGCAGCTGCTGAGCCAGGATTCCCCTGGGATCCAGAATTTCCCTGGGATCCCAGATTTCCCTGGGATCCAGAATTCCCCTTTGCTTCCCTGCTCCCACCTGAGCATGCTCACATGAAGGCTCATCTTCCCTGTGTCAGATTCTTCCCAGATTGTTGTGATAGACCTTGGAATTTCTAATTCCAGATATTTTACCCTCCCCAAATCCTGCTTTTTTTTTTTCTTTTTTAAGTTTTTTTCCCAAATTTTTCTTCCAAATTCAGTAATTTGTTGAGATTTCCCAGCAAACCCATAAGGAATTTTTCCCCAGGAGAGGCCTGAGCCTGTGATGAGCTGTCAGGAAGATCTGAAAGGAGCACAGGGAGCTGCACCCACCCCAGGCTGGGCTCTCCTGGCCTGTGTGATCAGGGACTGGGTGTCCAAACTTCTCCCAAATCCAGGTTTTATCCCAATGACAAGGATATAATCCTCCACACAGGGAATAACAGATATACAAATTAATAGATATACAAACGTAGAATTCTCAGCACAGGGAGAAAGTCCCAGCCCGTGTTCCAAGGACTGAGAGTTCCCTCCTCCCGTCCTTTCCCTCCATCCTCCCCCAAGGAAAAGCCAAGTAGAGCTTTTTGCTTGTTGCCCTGATGAAGAATTAAGGATTCCCTGATGGAGCAGGGCTGGGATCCTCCCTCACTCCCTGTGGGGGCCCTTCCTGCCCTCCCCACCTGTCCAGGTAAGTGTGGAGCCCTGCAGGGAGCCCTGGATGGGCTTTGGATGTGCCAGGCCCAGCTCTGGGGCAGGAGGAGGGGTGGGGGGGTCAGTGGCTGCTTTTTTGGGGTGTTTCAGGCTCCAGGGGAGCCCAGAGTGCTGAAATGCCAGGGTGGAACTGCTGGGCAGATCCCAAGGGGTGAAGGGGCAGGGCAGGTCCGTGGCTCCGCGTCCGTCGTTCCCGCTGTCCGTGCGGGGAGCTCGGGGCTGCCCTGGCCCGAGGGGTTTGGCTTCCCCTGGCTGCTGAGGAATCTCCTGGTGGGGAAGGAGCAGCTGCAGCAGCAGGAGGGGCTGGAAGGGGGGGATTTTCCCACCAGGAATTCCAAGGACAATGAGCTGTTCCCAGCAGGAGGGTCCCAGGTGCCCCTGGAGCTGCCCCCCTTCATCTCCCCCAGCCTGGGAGCATCTCCAGGCTGCTGTGGTTAAAAGGATACTGTCAATGCCCTCCTGTAGGTGGCTTTTAATCCCTTATATTTATTCAAATCCTCTTTAGCGCTGTGGATTCTCCCCCTCTCCTCGGGCGCCTTCATTTCCAGAACTTTCTCCGGGTTTCAGGGTGGCAGAAGATGGTGGTGACAGAGTGGACGGGCGAGGGGTCACCCAGCAATCACAGGATTTGCACAACTCTGGGAAAATAAAAGAAAACAAACAAAACACTTTTGTTTAGTTCCTACTGTGGCAGGGGAGAGCGAAGAGCAGGATTTTGGCTGACTGATCCCTTTGGAACAGAGCAGAGTTTTCCAGGGAAAACTCCAGAACACAGAACCCAAAGCAATTTCTTTTCTGTTTGCAGACCAGGGTGACAGCATTAAGGTAGCTCAAACTTCTTGACAGTGTCCTTTTAAGTCAATTATCCGTCTTCAAATGGACTCTTCCTGATGTTTATATTTATAAATACCAATAAACACCATTTTCCAAGCTGTGTCTCGCTGGGGGAATCACTGAGTGGAGGAAAATCCACCTCCTGCATGGGGCAGCTCCTGAGGGGAGCTCTGAGTGTTTGCATGGACTCAGGGATGGGGGTTTGGGGTGGGAGGACCTTGGAGCTCATCCAGGGACTCCTTTCCATAGCCTGGGATGCTCCTGGGATCTTCCTGGGTGGGATCTGGTGGCTGTGGAGGGCTCAGTGCCCAGCATTTGGAGGAATTTCTCCATCCTGGGGTTTCTGTGGGGGCTCTGGGACAGCTCCAGCACGGAGCCAGCCCTGGCTGAGGATCCCATCCCATTTCCAAGCCCAATCCAGCCCTGGGTGAGGATCCCATCCCATTCCCAAGCCCAATCCAGCCCTGGGTGAGGATCCCATCCCATTTCCAAGCCCAATCCAGCCCTGGGTGAGGATCCCATCCCATTTCCAAGCCAGATCCAGCCCTGGGTAAGGATCCCGTCCCATTTCCAAGCCAAATCCCCTTCTCCAGCCTCAGCTGGGGCAGCTCCTTCAGTTTTACCCCCTGGGCTGTTCCTGTCCTTGGAATCCTCCCTGGTTGTGTCCCCACCTCCCAGCAGAGATTCCTGGAGCCTGGATCTGCCTTCCAGCACCTTCCAGCACCTTCCAGCACCTTCCAGCACCTTCCAGCTGCCCCCGGACTCCCAGCAGGAGCAGGGACCAAGGGACCTCTCCAGGAAACAGCCTGGGACCTTCTGGGGTAGAAAATCCTCCAGTGAGGCTGAGCAGATCCAGTGCAACCAAAAAAAGAGAATTTTCTGGGCCTTGGAGACTCTGCAGCCCCTTTTAGCCCAGTTCTGTGACTCGGTGAGGATGGGGCAGGTGGGAACAACAAGTTCCATTTTTTGCACATCTCTGTAATTCCCTTTGTATTTCTCTTTGATTTTCTCTCCATTGTTCATGGCTGGCTGCTGCTGTCGTGGTTTTGGGGTAATTTGGGGTTTTTTTGGCAGGATAAGGGTGGATTGGGATCAGTGTGACAAGGTTCTTGGCTGTAGTGTTCTGGAAAATATCCTAAACCATTTTGGCTTTTTCTGGTGAAGGGCTGTGTGTTTGATGGGCCTGGGGGTGTTTTGGGGGTTTTTTTCCTTTTTGCTTTCTTTTCTGGCATCCAGGTCAAGGTTTCTGCCCTCCCTCTGTGCCAAGGCCTGGCAGAAGCTCCTGTGCTGCAGTTTGGGGGATGTGGCGCCAAAATTATGGAGAAAATCAAGGAGAAGCTGCTTTTCCTCCTCAATTCCCAGCTCAGTCCGTGCCCTCCCAGCCTTTTGTTCTCCCCTGGGCCCTGCAAGGACCCATCCTGGCAGTGTCCCCAGTGTCCCATCGCCTCCTGACTGACCTCCCATGGAAATCTGGAGCTGATTTTTAAGGGATGAGGGAAATCCATCCCACTGATCCTTATCCCAGGCTGGCAATGTCACCCTGTGCCAGCAGTGCCACCCTCGGGGCTCTTCGTGCTTCACCCTCTGTCCCCAAAGGTGCAGCTGAGCCCACCCGGGGGTCCCCAGGGGCTGTGACCCCCCCGTTCCCAGCCCTGTCCCCTTCCCTCGGGGGCTTTGACATTTTCAAACTCGGGGGTCTCCCGGTGGCTGCTGCATCCCCTCCCTGGGCTGGGGCACAGAGAGAGCTGGGAAATTTCCTTTCCATGGTGAGGTCCGTGCTTGGCACTGCGGGTGTGACAGTGGCAGGAAGTTACAAACACGCCTGGCTCAGGTGGCCCTGGTGGGGACAGAGGGGACACTCGGGACAGGGCTGGTGGCACTCTGGATCCCCATGCGGTGCTGTTGGGAGGATCGGGGGCGTTCTCTTGTCCCCTCCAGCGATGGGTCCCGGGCCCCGTGTCCTCCCCGTGTCCTCCCCGTGTCCTCCCCGTGTCCTCCCCGTGTCCCCCCCGTGTCTGTGATGGCGGCTCCGCTCCGGGGCTGTCCCAGCTCCTCCCGGTCCTCCCCTTCCTCCCCTGCTCCCGCTTTGTTTATCCCAATCCCGTCCTTTGCCCCAGGAATTCGCTCCCAAGGACGTCCCGGTCGCGCTCCGCCGGCCCCGGGAAGGCTCCGCTGTTTGCAGAGCCCCATTCGCGACCGGCCGGAGGCGGCACCGGGCTCTGCCCGCCGGGGCTGCCCCGGTTCCGTCCGCAAGGGCTGGGACGGGACCTGCCCTGCCCGGTGTCCCCTGCTGGGGCCCAGGGACCGACCCCGCACCCCAAACCCACCCCGGGGACCCCGAACCCCCGCGGGCGCTGCAAGGACGAGGCCGTGTCCGGGGCCGCTCCCACCGTCCTTTAATGGAAAGCGGGGACACGAAGGACACGGGGGGGGACAGGACGGGTCCCGTCCCCTCGGGCGGGCTCTGGGGGCTCTGCCAGCCCCGGGCTCCTCTCTCGGTCCCTTCCCAGCGTGGCCGGCTCCTACCGCAGCAGCAGCTGGAAGCCCTCGGGGCCGGGGGCTGCGGGCAGGGGACGCGGCTCAGTCGGGGCCACCGATGTCCCCTGCCCGGCCGCGGCCAGCGCGGTACCTTTGCCGATCGCCACCACGAATCTCGTCTCGTCCTGGAGGTTCCTGATCATCTGCGGGGCACAGGGGGAGGCTCAGGGGGGTTCAGGGGGGTTCAGGGACCCTCCTGCTGCAGCTCGGGGGCGCTGCGGGGTCTGTGCCTCCCTGCCCTCCCCGGCTGTCCCCGTGTCCTCACCGCGTCGCTGACGAGGACGTGGATGCCGGCGGGGCCCTGGCGGGAGAGCCGCAGGATCTGCCCCGGGGGCAGCCCCAGCAGCTGCGCCAACCTCGCGGTGAGCTCGGGCACCGTCAGCTGCTGCAGGTGCAGCTCCTGGTACAGCCCTGGGCATGGGATGGGGTGGGATGGGATGGGATGGGATGGGATGGGGCTGAGTGCCCACCCTCCATCCCCACGCTGCTGCACACCTGAGCCCCTTCCCCGCACACCTGAGCCCCCTCCTCACACACCTGAGCCCCTCCTCACACACCTGAGCCCCTCCCCGCACACCTGAGCCCCCTCCCCACACACCTGAGCTCCCTCCTCACACACCTGAGCCCCCTCCCCGCACACCTGAGCCCCTCCTCACACACCTGAGCCCCCTCCCCGCACACCTGAGCCCCTCCCCGCACACCTGGGCCCCTCCTCACACACCTG
The DNA here is from genome assembly GCF_023055355.1 of Agelaius tricolor. NCBI lineage: Eukaryota > Metazoa > Chordata > Aves > Passeriformes > Icteridae > Agelaius > Agelaius tricolor. Next base: position 3,281,761 of record NW_027269291.1, read on the forward strand.
AGCCCTTCCCCACACACCTGAACCCCCTCCCCGCAAACCTGAGCCCCTCCTCACACACCTGAGCCCCCTCCTCACACACCTGAGCCCCCTCCCCGCACACCTGAGCCCCTCCTCACCTGATCCCGCCCCCTCCGCACTCTCAGCCCCGCCGGGCTCCCGTGTCACGTACAGGGTCAGCCGGGGCCGCGGGCACCTGAGGGGGCACAGGAGGCTCTGGCGGGGGGCCAGGATGGGGTCGGACCCCACGGAGCCCCCCGGGGGTCCCCAGAAAGCGGCACCGGGGGCGCGGGAGCCTGACCTGCCCGCCAGGGCGTGGCAGAGGCGGATCCCGTCCGGGGCTCCGCAGATCTGGATCAGGTCCCTGCGCGAGAGCTTCAGCAGATCCGCGCCTGCGGACGGGGGCGCTCAGGGGGCGGCAGGAGGGGGTCCCGGCTCTGAGCCCCGGCCCGGCCCCGGCTCTCACCGGTGAAGTTGGCGAAGACGCGGGCGCAGGAGGAGAAGCGGCGGCGGAGCAGCCACTGCTGCGTCTCCGGCGGGGAAGCGCAGGGGCTCAGCGCCTGTGGGGGCTCAGCGGGGGCTCAGTGGGGCACGACCCGAGCGGGCACAACCCCAGCCCGTCCCGGGGGGCCGGGGAGGCTCTGGGGGCTCCCTCACCTCGCCAGGACTCTCCGCGGGGCCCTCGGCAGCGCAGGCGGGTGACATGGGTGACGCGCTGTTGAAGATTGCAGGCAAGATGTTTTCAATTGCCATCTGTATGGCAGATTATCTTTGTCAAGTGGGCAGTTTGCCTTATCTCTCTCTTTGAGTGACCACAATCACTCCTCCCTCGGGAGGGGACACTGCTGATAACAGCAATTAAATGTCCCTGCATGGCTGATAAGAACTACAGCATCCCACTGGGAGATGTGAGCCCAGAGGGAGGAGCCAAGCATTGCTACCCAGATATAATCCAGAGGTTTTGAGACACCAGCACAGCTTCTCCACTGGATTCCCCAGAGGAACAGCAGCTGCCTCTTCCTCCACTGGATCTTCAGAGGCAGAATCCATCCTTCTCTACAGGATCCCTGCTCCAACAGAACCACCCCTGACACTGCAGGAGGGCTGAGCCACAATTCCAATGGTTCTGCTGCCAACAGCCTGACCCACAGGGTGTCAGGTTGGGTTCTGACTCTGGCAGTGTTGTTCTGGTGTACTGCATTGTTTATTTTATCCTTTTATTTTTCTCTTTTCCCTATTAAAGAACTGTTATTTCCTGCTCTCATATTTTTGCCTGAGAGCCCCTTAATTTAAAATTTACAGCAATTCAGAGGGGTGGGGAGGGTTCACATTCTCCATCTCAGGGGAGGCTCCTGCCTTCCTTAGCAGACCCCTGGCTTTCCCAGGGGGAAAGACACACGCACACCCTGTGGGGCAGGGGTCACAGAGGGAGACCCCAGCAGTGGGGAAATGGGGGGTCTGGGGTTCCCTGCTCACCTCTCGGGGCTCAGCAGCTTGAAGGGGTGCAGGGACGGCAGCCCCGGGGGGCTGTGGGGGGCACCCAGCACGTCCGACCATGGGGGGCACTGAAGAGGAGGCGGGGGGTGATGGGTGCAGGGTCCCGGGGGTACCCTCGGCCCACGGGGGGCGCCAGGGCCGGGCCCCACCTCGGCCAGCACGGTGCTCTCGTAGGGCGGCTGGAATTTCTCCCTCTCAGCCGCCGGCTGCTTCTCCACCTTCTCCCGCTCCGTCCTCTGCTTCCTATCGGCCCCCTTGGGCTGTGCCGGGGGGTGAGGGTGGCCCCGGGCCACCCCTGGACCCCCAGACCCCACCATGCACCCACCCCCCAGCCCAGAGCGGGGTCTCCCAGTAGTGGGGGGTACTGGGAGCACTGGGGGCACTGGGAACACTGGGGGCACTGGGAGCACTGGGAACACTGGGGGCACTGGTTTCCCCCCCTCCCCGGTACCTTGAACACCTTGACCAGGCAGCTGGCGGAGTGCAGGTGCTCAGGGGGGTCCCCCTTGCCCCCCACCCCGAAGGTGTCGATCTGGATGCGGAAGGGGACCCCCTTCTCCCCCCCGTTCTTCCGCAGCGTGAACTCGGTGCTGATGCAGTGAACCTGATGGGATGGGATGGGATGGGATGGGACAGTGGGGTCGGAACTGGGCGCTGTGACCCCCCAGGACCCCCCCGAGCCCCCCAAAGCCCCGGCTCCCACCTGCACGAACACGGACGTGCGTTGGGAGGGGTCCCAGAGGAATTCCACCGTGTTGAGCAGCGTGGGGTGGATTTGGGGCTCCAGGATCCCCACGGAGAGCGGGATGTCTGCGGGAGCGGGGTCAGCGCGGCCCCTGCAGCCCCCCCGGCCCCTCCCCAGCCCCGGCACCCACCGATGTCCAGGATTCGGTCGCCCGGGCGGCTCCAGCGCCAGCCCTCGAGCTGCTGCTGCTCCGAGTACTGGAGGCGGCGGTCGTGGAAAACCACCCGGACCAGGCTCTGGGCAGGGGCACGGCCCCAGACTGGGGCTCAGCTGGGCTTGGACTGGGGCAGAACTGGGGCAGAACTGAGGCTACACTGGGGTTGAACCGGGGCACAGCTAGGACTGGACTGGGGATGAATGGGGCTGGACCGGGGCAAAACTGGGGCTGGACTGGAACTGGACCGGGGCAGAGCTAGGACTGGACTGGGCCTGAACTGGGGCTGAACTGGGGCTAGACTGGGGCTAGACTGGTGTTGAACTGGGGCAGAGCTAGGACTGGACTGGGAATGAGATGGGGCTGAACTGGGGCTGGACTGGGGCAAAATTGGGGCTGAACTGGGATCGAACTGGGGCTGGAGTGGAGCTGCACTGGGGCTGAAAGGAGGCTGCACTGGGGCAAAACTGGGGCTAGACTGGAGTTGAACTGGGGCAACAGAGCCAGGACTGGGGTTGCACTGGGATAGGACTAAGATGGGGCTGGACTGTGGCAAAATTTGGGCTGGGGTGGGGTAGAACTGGGGCTGGACTGGGTTAGGACTGGGGCTGAAGTGAGGCTGAACTGGGGCAAACTGGGTCTGGACTGGGACAGAACCGGGACTTGAGCCCAGATCTTTTCCCCAGGGTCCCCCCACGTCCCCACCCCGCTCACCTTGACCACCCTGCGCCCCTCGGCCGGGTCCCCCCGGGCCGTTCCCGTTCCCATCATGCGGATCTCGTAGGGCTGCCCTGGGGAGGGGGCCGGGAGGGGGGACTGAGCCCTCATTGTGAGGGAGGGGTGGGGGGTCCCTCCCCCCCGTGCCCCCAGACTCACCCTGGTTCAGGTAGGTGAGGGTCTCCTCGTGGTGCCGCATGGCCGGGGAGGTCGGGGCACACAGGATGTACCGGAAGGGCGGCTGCCATGTGGGGACGCCCTTGGGCTCCTCCTGCTTCAGGCAGGGCAGGACCGGGGGGTCCCTGCGGGAAAACGCCCCCCGGAAAGGGTGGGAGCTCGGCCGTGCCTCAGTTTCCCCGAGCCCAGCGGATTTGGGGGTACCTGAGCGCCCCCGAGGCGGGCAGGGGGAACGCGTCCCCAGGGCTGGACCAGCAGGGCTCGGGCTGGCTGTGCCAGAAGAGCATGGTGGGGGACAGGGGGGACACCCCGCGAGCAGAGGGTGACAGCACCGAGGGACAGGGGGGCGGCCCCACCCCCACCTTTATAGGCACGGGGAGGGGAATGGGAGCGGGGCCGGGCCCAGTTTGGCCCAGTTGGGACCAGTTCGGGCTGTTGACAGTAAACAGTGGGGAGGGAGGGGCTCCGTGTGCTGTCAATACAATGGGGGGGGACACCAGGGGGCTCCCCCAGTCCCTTTGTCCCAGCCAAGAACCCCCCCTGTGTGCGTCCTGTCACTACCCCCCTCCTAACCCCTTTAATTCCTGCCAGATTTGGCTCTTTTTGGGTTAAAAAAATAGCATTTGCAGAGCCCCGAGGGTGGGGGGGTTGGTGGGTGCTGTGTGCCCCACTTGGGGTTGGGGTCGTCAGATTTGGGGAGGGGGTCTATGGGTGCAATGTCCCCTCTTGGTGACACTGGGACATGACACGGGGGTGTCACACACACACACTGGGGGTGTCACACACACACACTGGGGTGTCACACACACACACACACACACACACACACACTGGGGTGTCACACACACACACACACACACACACTGGGGTGTCACACACACACACACTGGGGGTGTCACACACACACACTGGGGGGTGTCACACACACACACACACTGGGGTGTCACACACAGACCCATCACTGTGATGAGCTGGGGGGGTCCCAGCTCCATTTCAGTGGTGGGGGGACCCTCCTCAGCTCACTGAACCCCCCCAGGTGGGCCCAGGGGAGGGGCAGAGCCCATCCATGCTGTGTCTGTCTGTCTGTCTGTCTGTCCAGCCACTCTCACTGTGGGATCAGGCTGGCAAGGAGCTGCAGGGGGAGTCTGGGGGGTCCCTAGGGTGAGCTCCAGCCCCTCAGCTCCTCCCCGAGCCTTTGGGGGTTCAGGGGGGTCCCCAGTGCCCGGGGCCGTGGGGAAGGGCCCCATCAGGGATCCCCAGCGTTTCCCTGACCCCTCCCTGCTGCAGACACGGAGGCTCGGCGGGAAGAGTCCGGGATGTTTTATTGGAGGCCAGGGGATGGGACAGGCTGGGAGCAGGGGACAGCCCCAGGTCACTTCTTGGCCTCCTCCTCCTTGGACAGGGTTTTGATGATCTCCTCCTTCTTGGCCTGCAGCCGCTCCTCGCGGCGCTTCCGCGCCTCCTTGGTCTTGGAGCGCCGCGCCTCCGCCTGGTCCCTGCGGGGTCGGGACATGAGGAACCCGGAACGGCCCCACAACACCCGGAACGGCCCCACAACACCCGGAACAACACCCAGAACACCCGGAACACCACCCAGAATGGCCCCACAATACCCAGAACGGCCCCACACCGTCCTGACCCCTGTCCCCATCTCCTTTGGCCCTGCTGTCCCTCACCACCCAGAACAGCCCCACAACATTCCCACAATACCCAGAACAGCCCCATACCACCATGACCCCTGCCCCACAACACCCAGAATAGCCCCACACCACCCTGTCCCATAGCCCCCCAACACCCTGCCCCCTGTCCCATGGCCCCACACCACCCTGCCCCCTGCCCCACAACACCCAGAACAGCCCCACACCACCCTGTCCCATAGCTCCCCACCACCCTGACCCTGTCCCCATCCCCCTGCTGTCCCACACCACCCATCCCCGCTGGATCCCGGGGATTTCCATTCACTCCATCCAAGGAGCAGCTGTTTGGGGTCACGTGTCTCTGCTGAATCCCAGAGTGCTCAGGTTCAGCTTTTCCCCCCAAGGACACAGCAGGATTCTGCAATCCCTGCCCTGCCCTGGTCAATCATTCATCCACTCCAGCAGCTGATCAGGAACCTCCCAGTTCCCACCTCGGTGAAACCCCAAAGCCCAGCAGAGCCCCCATTTCCCTGCTGCCAGCCAGCCCTGCCCGTTTGGGATGGATTCCCCCAGGAATGCCCCACAGGGGGGGATCATCCCTGGCAATCCCTCCTGCCTGCAGCAGCAACTTACGCCAGGAGCTTCTTGCGGGCCTTGTCGGCCTTCAGCTTGTGGATGTGCTCCATGAGGATCCGCTTGTTCTTGAACACGTTGCCCTTGACCTTCAGGTACAGGCTGTGGTACCTGTGGGGCACAGGGGGTGGGGACATCAGCACCTGCCTGGAGAACTGGGATGGGATGGACTGAGAGCACTGGGATGGACTGGGATGGGAGCACTGGGATGGGATGGACTGAGAGCACTGGGGTGGACTGGGATGGGAGCACTGAGATGGAGTGGGATGCACTGGGATGGGAGCACTGGGATGGACTGGAATGGGAGCACTGGGATGGACTGGAATGGGAGCACTGGGGCAGGAGCACTGGGATGGGGTGGATTGGGATGTGAGCACTGGGACGGACTGGGACAGGATGGGAGCACTGGGATGGACTGGGATGAGCTGGCATAGGATGGGAGCACTGGGATGGTCTGGGATGGGAGCACTGGGGTGGACTGGGATAGGATGGGAGCACTGGGATGGGAGCACTGGGGCGAGAGCACTGGGATGGGGTGGACTGGGATGGGAGCACTGGGAGCATTGGGATAGGATGGGAGCACTGGGATGGGCTGGGATGGGATGGGAGCACTGGGGTGGACTGGGATGGGATGGGAGCACTGGGATTAGGGGATGTCCCCACCCCGCTGGCTGTGTGGGAAGGGCAGGGCCAAGGGCTCAGGGCTCATCCCAGCCCTTCCTGGCAGAACTGGACCTGTCAGGGACTGGTCTGGCCCATACAGGGAGGGCTGGGGATGCCCAGGGCAGTGAACTCTGGGGGCACAGCCCAGCCCAGCCCTCACATGTGGCGGTCGATCTTCTTGGACTCGCGGTAGCGCCGCAGCAGCCGCCGCAGGATCCGCATGCGCCGCATCCAGGTGACCTTCTCGGGCATGCGGGCGTTGGCCGTGCCCTTCCTCTTGCCTGGAGTGGGGCAGAGGGGTCAGGAGGAGCCCAAACTCCTGCCAGCTCAGCCCCACACCCATCCCAAAGCTTTCCATGCTCCCTTTCCCCTCAAAGGAACAATCAGGGACACAAACCAGGGGCTTCCTGTGTCCCAAACCCAGGGGGGGATTCCCAAACCCAGGAGGGGATTTCCAAGGGTGAGTGAGCAGCAGCTGTGGAAGGTGGGGAATTTCCCCTATTCCCAAGGGGATTGGGCACTCAGTTCCCCCATTCCCAGGGGGATTGGGCACTCAGTTCCCCCATTCCCAGGGGGATTGGGCACTCAGTTCCCCCATTCCCAGGGGGATTGGGCACTCAGTTCCCCCATTCCCAGGGGGATTGGGCACTCAGTTCCCCCATTCCCAGGGGGATTGGGCACTCAGTTCCCCCATTCCCAGGGGGATTGGGCACTCAGTTCCCCCATTCCCAGGGGGATTGGGCACTCAGTTCCCCCATTCCCAGGGGGATTGGGCACTCAGTTCCCCCATTCCCAGGGGGATTGGGCACTCAGTTCCCCCATTCCCAGGGGGACTGGGCACTCAGTTCCCCCATTCCCAGGGGGACTGGGCACTCAATTCCCCATTCCCAGGGGGACTGGGCACTCAATTCCCCATTCCCAGGGGGACGGGGCACTCAATTCCCCATTCCCAGGGGGATTGGGCACTCCCTGATGTGGATTCCCCCATTCCCAGGGGGACTGGGCACTCAGTTCCCCCATTCCCAGGGGGACTGGGCACTCAGTTCCCCCATTCCCAGGGGGATTGGGCACTCAGTTCCCCATTCCCAGAGGGATTGGGCACTCCCTGATGTGGATTCCCCCATTCCCAGGGGGATTGGGCACTCCCAGCAGTGTATCTGCCCTCACCGATGCCCATGTGCCGGCCCTTCCTGCGGGCCAGCGTGTTCTTCCTGCAGCGGGCGCGGGAGTGCACGGTCACGGGCTTGCGGATGATCAGCCCATCTTTGATCAGCTTCCGGATCTGCTGCCCTGCAAAAGGAGCACCCAGCACCTCCTGGGGGCTGCCAGCACAGCACCCACCCCAGCCCGGGGGCGTGGAGAGCACCCAACACCAGGGACAAGGCAGTGCCTCCCTCAGAGCCCTCTGTTCCTCCCCTCAGAGCCCTGCTCCCCTCACAGCTGTTTCCTCTCCCTCAGAGCCCTGCTCTCCCCACCTCAGGGCTCTGTGTTCCCCCTCCTCACACCCCTGTTCTCCCCCTCCCCAGAGCCCTGCTCCCCCTTCTCACAGAGCTGTTCTCCCTTCTCTCAAAGCCCTGTTCTTCCCCTCTCAGAGCTATGTTCCCCTCCCTCAAAGCCCTGTTCTTCCCTCTCTCGAGTTCTGTGTTCCCTCCTCTCAGAGCCCTGTTCTCCCTCTCCTAACACCCCTGTTCTTCACCCCCTCTGAGCTCTGTTCCCCCCCTCCTCAGGGCCCCATGTTCCCTCCCTCACAGCTCTGATCCCCCCTCAGGACCCCATTCTCCCCCTCCTAAAATCCATATTTTCCCTCTCCTCAGGGCTCTGCGTTCCCCCTCCTCACACCCCTGTTCTCCCCCTCCCCAGAGCCCTGCTCCCCCTTCTCACAGAGCTGATTTCCCTTCTCTCAGAGCCCTGTTCTTCCCCTCTCAGAGCTATGCTCCCCCTCCTCAAAGCCCTGTTCTTCCCTCTCTCAAGAGTTCTGTGTTCCCTCCCTCAGGGCCCTGTTCTCCCTCTCCTCACACCTCCCTGTTTTCCCCTTCCTCAGGGCCCCATGTTCCCTCCCTCACAGCTCTGATCCCCCCTCAGGACCCCATTCTTCCCCTCCTAAAATCCATGTTTTCCCTCTCCTCAGGGCCCTGTGTTCCCTCCCTCACGACCCTGTTCTCCCCCTCTCAAATCCCTGTTCTCCTCCTCTCAGGACCCTGTTTTCCCCCTGTCAAATCCCTGTTCTCCCCTCCCTAGACCCCTGTCATCATCCCCCATCCCTCCTGTTTGTTTTCTCTCCTGTTTCTCCCACTGAACCTCCAACGATCCCAATTCCCTCCCTCATTATCTCAGAACCACCAGGCACCTCATCAGTTCAAATCCTGAAAATCCCCACTTTAACCTGCAAAGAATTTGCTGAATTTCACCTAAGCCAAATCGTGAACTTTTAGGAGATCTTTCCCAGACTCGATGACCTTACCAACCTAACCCAACCCCACTGTTACTGAGCTCTCCAAAACCTCTGTTCCCACCCTCCTGGATCCCACAGATCCCCCTCACGTACGGGAGTTGGCATTGGCTATCTCATTGGTCTCGTTGGGATCAAGCCACACCTTCTTCTTCCCGCAGCGCAGGACGCTGGAGGCCAGCCTCTTCTGGAGCCGGAGCATACTGGGAGGGATATGGGCACGGATCAGGGGGGTCTGCACCCTTTAGGGACCCTACAGCCCCCTGAGGGACCCCTGACCCCCCCTTTAGGGACCCTCACGCTCCCTCAGGGTCCCGCATCGCCCCTCATGGGATCCCCATCCCGCTCAAGGATTCTTCCCCCCCGCCTCTCAGACCCCTCCTCACCCCCCTCAGTTCCTCAAACACCCCGCGCTGCTCCAAGGGGCGCATCCAAGGTCCGCAGTGCCCCACAGCAGCGCCCCCAGACCCCCCTCACGCCTCCCCGGCCCCTCAGCGCAGCCATGGCGCCCCTCCGCCATCTTCCCGCCAGGCCCAGGAGGCCGCGGCCGCCTCACAGCACCCGAGGCCGCCATCCAGCACTGCCCGGACGCCGTCCCGGTTCTGAGGACACTCTCCCACTCCCCTCCAGCCCCCCCCCGGTGCCTCCCGACCCCCGTTATTCCCCGAGCAACGGCCCCGGTCCCACTCCCACCTCATGGCGGCGGCGGCGCCGGGGCCGGAGAGACGCAGCGGCAGCGCTGACCCCGCCCCCTGAGCGCGGCGCGTACCACCCCACCCTCCCCCCCGCGCCCATCCCCGCGGCCTCGCCGCAGTCCGAAACGCGATAAAGGAACAAACGTGATAAAATCACTCGTGGTCGCTTATCTAAAGGAGCGAAACCCACGCCTAACGCGTGGGAGAGGCGTGGGTCCTGCCCGGCTCCCCCCTCGGCTGTAGTAAGATGGTACAGCCCGCGCGTGCGCGGCGGGAAGGGCTGGGCGGGGGCTGCGCATGCGCTGTGGGGACGTGGGAGGCACGTGGAGGAAGCGCTGGGACAAACTGGGATGAACTGGGAGCACTGGGATAGGATTAAAATGGGATTAGGGGATGTGCCTGCCCCGCTGGCGGCGTGGAAGTGCAGGGCAGAGGGTTCGGGGCTCGTCTTAGCCTTTGCTGGCAGAACTGGACCTGTCCAGGCACCGGTCTGGCCCATACTGGGAGCACTGGGATGAACTGGGAGCACTGGGATGGGATTAGGGGATGTCCCTGCCCTGCTGGCGGCGTGGGAAGCGCAGGGCAGAGGGTTCAGGGCTCCTCCCAGCCCTTGCTGGCAGAACTGAACATGTCCAGGCACGGGTCTGGACGTGTTCATTGGAGCACTGGCCCTGTCCTGTGCCTAAACTGGTCTATACTGGGAGGCCTGAATCTGCTTTGGGATCGTGCTGAGAGCCCAAAATCACCTGGTGAACCCCAAAAATCACCTGATTACCCCCTAAAATCGCCTAGTTATCCCCTGAATTCACCTAGTTATCCCGAAAAATCACCTGATTATCCCCAAAATCACCTGGTGAACCCCAAAAATCACCCCATCATACCCCAAAATTACCTGGTTAACTCTGAAATCACGTGGTTACCCCCCCAAATCAACTGGTGAACCCCTGAAATCGCATGGTGAACCCCAAAAATCACCTGATTACCCTCCAGAATCACCTGATGAACCCCCAAAATCACCTGGTGAACCCCAAAATCACCTTGTTATCACCTCATTACCCCCTGAGTTCGCCTGGTTACCTGCAAAAATCACCTTGGTACCCCCTGAAATCACCTGGTAAACCCCCAAAATCACCTGGTTACCCCCCAAAATCCCCTGGTTATCCCCAAAATCACCTGGTTATCCCCTGAATTCGCCTAGTTATACCCCAAAATCAACTGGTAAACCCCCAAAATCACCTGCTGAACCCCTGAAGTCACGTGGTGAACCCCAAAAATCACCTGATTACCCTCCAAAATCACGCAATAAACTCCTGAAATCGTCTGATTATCCCCTAAAATCACCTGATTATCCCCTGAATTCGCCCTAGTTATCCCCCAAAATTACCTGATTATCCCCCAAAATCCCCTGATTACACCTGAAATCACCTGATTACACCAAAATCACCTGATTACACCCAAAATCACCTGGTTATCCCCCAAAATCACCTGAATTTCCCCCAAACCCCCCCCGGGTCGGGGCCGCTGCTGCCTCCCGGCGATGTGGCAGAGCCGCCATATGGAGCTGCTGCTGCCGCCAGATTTTTGGTTCGATTTCCCAGAAAAAACAGGGATAAACACAGCCTCTCGCTGTTTCCCAACTGCCTCATCCTTTTCCTTCAACAAACAGCCCCAAAACCGGAGCTTCCCGGGGCGGGAATTGCTGGCACCGCACGGGGATGGGACAATGCCGGGGACAGCGGTGCCACCGAGCCCTCTGGAAGTGCCACCAAACCCTCTGGAAGTGCCACCTTGTGCTTCCCAAGGATCCCAGGAGGAGGAAAAGCAGCTGAGCCCAAATTTGAGGAGTTTCGGGTAAAGGCGCTGCTGGTGCTGCTGCGTTCTCGGGGGGGTTTCCCGTCCTTTTTTTGGGTTCCCGGGAATTTCCGTGGTTCCAGGTTCGTGGAGCTCCTCCCGGGAGCAGCGGGGGTGCCCGGGGAGCTGGCAGGGAGGAGGAGGAGGAGATGCCGTGACTGTGCCAATCTCCCCACGCAGTGCCAGGCGATGGTGCCCGCCTCTACCCCCGGGCACGATCCCGGCTGGAAAGGATCCGCAAAAACCACCCCCAGAGCCCTTCCAGGGATTTGATTTTCATCCAGGAGAGCAGGATTGGCTTTCCCAGGCTTGGGGGATCTGGATTGGGATCCCTGGGGTGACCCGGAGCCCCCCAAAAACACCCCCAGAGACCCTCCAGGGATTTCATCTGCATCCAGGAGAGCAGGGTTGGGGTTGGGGTCCCTGGAGCCCCCCAAAATCCCTCCCAGGGATTTCATCTCCGTCCAGGGCAGCAGGGATGGCTTTTCAAGGCATGGAGGGTCTGAGTTGGGGTCTCTGGGGTGACCCAGAGCCCCCCCAAAAACACCCCCAGAAACCCTGCAGGGATTTCATCTCCATCCAGGAGAGCAGGGTCGGGGTTGGGGTCCCTGGAGTGACTCGGAGCCCCCCCAAAAACACCCCCAGAGCCCTCCCAGGGATTTTATTTTCATCCAGGAGAGCAGGATTGGCTTTCCCAGGCATGGGGGGTCTGGGTTGGGGTCCCTGGGGTGACCCAGAGCCCCCCCAAAAACACCCCCAGAGCCCTCCCAGGGATTTTATTTTCATCCAGGAGAGCAGGGTTGGCTTTCCCAGGCTTGGGGGATCTGGATTGGGGTCCTTGGGGTGACCCGGAGCCCCCCGCCAGCTGCTGCTGGAGGGTGGAAAATTCTCTGCCAGCTGTCCTGGGATGGGGACAGGAAAATCCCCTCCTGGTGGGGTGGGCGAGAAGGAATTGGGAACTTTCCGACAGCCGGAGGGAGGTGACACAGCCGGGGGACTCAGCTGGGACAGGGGACACTGCCAGGACACCCAGCCGGGTGTGGGGGGCTCTCCCTGTGCTCCCCCGGGGGTGTTTTGGGGGGAAAATGAGGATTTTTGGGGCAGCCTTGTCCCGGTGGGGTATGGGGGACTCTCCCTGTGCTCCCCCGGGGGTGTTTTGGGGGGAAATGAGGATTTTTGGGGCAGCCTTGTCCCGGTGGGGTATGGGGGGCTCTCCCTGTGCTCCCCCGGGGGTGTTTTGGGGGGAAAATGAAGATTTTTGGGGCAGCCTTGTCCCGAGGGAGCGCTGGATTCAGGATGGGGATGGGGGCTGCTCCTGCCTGGGGTCTCTGTCCCCCCTCCCCCGGTTCTTTTTGGGGTCCCCCCCAGCTCTAAAGCGCGTCGAGCAGCAATGTGGGGAGGGGGCGCCCTCTTGCACCTGGGGATGGGGGAGAGGGGAGCGCTGGACCCCCCAAAACTCCCCCCAAAATTCGAGGATGCTCCGACCCGCTCGGGGGGGGGGCTCGGGATTGGGGGGCGGAGATTGGGGGGCACCCCCACAGTGGGGTTGGGGGGCGCATTCCCGCATCCCCCATCCCCCCGGGAAGGCGGTGCGGGAGCGGCCGCCCATCCCTGTCTCCCCCCCTCCTTCCTTCCTCCTCCTCCTCCTCCTCCTCCGTCACCGCGGGGGCCAGGCCTGAGCTTCATCGTCATCGTCATCATCTTCCTCTGTGTGCTGTGTGTGCGCTTCCCACCCACCCGGCCATCCCAAAAATCCCAAAATCCCGCCGAGCCCGGCGCTTCCATGGTGCGGGAAGGCGGCATGGCCCGGACCCCCTACAGCTCCACGCAGGACATCCAGATGGACGTCTTGGACAACGCCGCCCTCCAGGTGACACCCCCGAGGCTTTTTGGGGGTGACAGCATCGCCCACACCCCCCCCGGGCACGGTGGGGGCGGGGGGCGTCCCATGGAATTCCGCCCTCCTGGAATTGGGGGTGGGAGGAGATGAGATGGGGGTTCAGCCCTTCCCCTAAATCCCTGCGTGGATTATGGGGTCCCAGCACCCCAAAATTAAAGGGGGAGACCCCAAATCCACGCCTCCCACCCCTCTCAATTTGCCAGGTTTGGGGTGGATTTTGGGGAGTGGGGGGTGTTGTGCCCAGAGGGAAAGTTTTGGGAATTGGGAAAACTCTTGGGGTGCTCCCCCCCCCCCCCATCCCCTTCCCTCGGTTTGTCCCCTCTGCTTTTGGGGTGGGGGGAGCAGGGACTGTCCCCTCAGTGGTCCCAGAGGGGTGGGGGGCACTGGGGACGGACCCCCCCCCGTCTGTGCTCTTGGGGAGCTCCAATTGAGGAGGGGGGTGACAGATTTTGGGGTGAGGTGACAGATTTTGGGGTGGTGGCACTGGGGGGGGTCCTGCACCTACAAATACCCACCATGGGGACCCCCCCCCACCCCCGGGGGTGGCAGCTGGGCCCAGCTGTCCCTTGGGGACATTGGGGGGGGGGGGGGTGACACCCTCCTCCTCCCCCAGCCTTTTACCCCCCCCCCCCCCCAAAGGGTAGGGGGGGGCACTGGGACACCCCCAGATCCCAGCAGGAGGGGGGGGGGGGGGTCCCATGGGGGTGGTGCCCACGCTGGGGGGGGTCTCGGGCTCTGGAGGGGGGGGTGGTGTCACCCCCCCCCCCCCCATCCCGGGGGGGGCTCTTGGGTTCTGGTTTAACTGGGGGGGGCTGGAGTTTGGGGGGGGCTGCGACCCCAAACCAAACACGGTGGGGTCTGAGCGAGTTTGGGGTCGCAGCCCCCCCAGTACCGGGCACCCCCATCCCCTTCCCGAGCCCCCCTCGAGTTGGGTTCAGCTGCAGGGCGGGGGTGGAAGGGGTTGGCGGCTGGGGGGGGGGGTGCGGAGCTGCCCCCCGAGTTTTGGGGGCACTTTTGGGGGGGTCCAGCGCTCCCGTGTCGCCCCCTCCCCTGTCCCCAGGGCAAGTACAGCAGGCGCAAGAGCCGCTTCAAGCGCTCGGACGGCAGCACCTCCTCGGACACCACCTCCAACAGCTTCGTCCGGCAGGTGCGGGGGGGTCCCGCCGCTTTTTGGGGGGGTCCTGGCTGTTTCTGGGGGGTCCCAGCGCTCCTTTGTGCCCCGAGAACTGAGGGGGGGTCGCACCGAGCCAAGCCTGGCCGTGCCCTCCGCTCCCCTCAATTATTTTGAGAGGGATCCCCCCCCCCCTCAAATCGCAGCCCCCCATGGCTCCTCTGCCCCTTTATTTTGTGGGGAGGGGGGGGCACAGCCCTGTCACCAAAATTGGGGCTTGGCAGGGCCCCCCCTGTTTGAGCCCCCACCCTCTGGCCCGGGCTAAATTTACCCGGGTGAAACCTGACCCCCCCTCCGCCCCTGGCCAGCCCTGCCCGCCCCGCTCCCCCCGGCCCCGCCACCATGGAGGTCCCCGGCAAAGACCCCCCGGCTGTCCCGGTGAGCGACCCCCGCCCGGGGAGGACCCCCCGACCCCCCCTGCCCGCCCTGCCCTCAGCTCCCGGCTCCTCCGCGAGTTCTGGGGGGGTCTCTGGGGCGGGGTGACCCCCCCAGTGTCCCCTCCGTGGGACGGGGGTGTCCCCACTGGGGGTTTTGGGGAGGGGTCGCCACCCCGGGCTGTGCGGAGGCGTGAGCCCCACATTTGTGGTGACCCCCAAAGGGACAAATCAGGGCTGGGGGGTCCCAGGGGTGGCTGTGGGGTTGAAGGGGGGGTCCCATGTGTCACCCACCGCGTCCCTGGGGTGTCCCTGTGGGACTGTGGGGGAACGGGGGGTGTCCCTGGGTCCCCCCAGAGCGCCCCGTCCCACACCTGGGGACATCGGGGGGACATGGGGGGGTCCCAGAGTCCCCTCCCGGTTCTGGAGAGGCCCCGGGCAGCGGGATGGGAGCGGGGCCGGTGTCGGTGTCACGTTCCCGTTCCCGGCCAGAGCGGTGGCGACAGCTGCCCTGTGTGTGTGTGTGTGTGTGTGTGTGTGTTGTGTGTGTGTGTGTGTGTGTGTGTGTGTGTCCCTCTCCTGCCCTGACCCCGCCACTGCGGTGCCACCGGGGTGGCTCTAAGCAGGACCGGGGTGGCACTGGGGTGGCTCTGGGCAGGACCGGGTGACTCCAAGGTGGCTCCAGGCAGCACCGGGCAGTACCAGGTGGTACCGAGGTGGTGGCACCGGGTGGCTCCAGGCAGGACCAGGGTGGCTCTGGGCAGCACTGGGCTGTACCAGGTGGCACTGGGGTGGACCCAGGCAGCCCCAGGGTGGTACCAGGGTGGGACTGGGCCGCACTGGGTGGCTCTGGGCAGGACCAGGGTGGCTCTGGGCAGCACTGGGCTGTACCAGGTGGCACTGGGGTGGCACCAGGCAGCTCCAGGGTGTCTCTAGGCAGCACCAGGGTGGCACCGGGCAGCACCGAGGTGGCTCTGGGAAGCACCAGGTGGTACCAGGTGGCATTGAGGTGGCTCCAGGCAGGATCAGGGTGGCTCTGGGCAGCACTGGGCTGTACCAGGTGGCACCAGGCAGCACCAGGGTGGCTCTGGGAAGCACCAGGCAGGACCAGGGTGGCTCTGGGCAGCACCAGGCAGTACCAGGTGGCACTGGGGTGGCACCAGGCAGCACCAGGGTGGCTCTGGGCAGCACTGGGCTGTGCCAGGTGGCACCAGCCAGCACCAGGGTGGTTCCAAGGTGGCACCGGGCAACCCCAGAGGGGCTCTGGGCAGCACCGAGATGGCTCCAGGCAGGACTGGGGTGGCTCTGGGCAGCACTGGGCTGTACTGAGTGGCACTGGGGTGGCTCTGGGCAGGACCAAGGTAGTTCCGAGGTGGCTCCAAGCAGGACCAGGGTGGCTCCCAGTGGCCGCAGTGCTGCGCACCGGCACAGTGCGAGCGTGCAGAGGCATCAGAGGGCTGGGATTGGGGCTGGGCTCGCTGTCCTGGGGGGCACAGGCTGGGCTGAGCCCCCTCCCTGGCACACAGGGCTCGGCTGAGTCCTACACCAGCCGCCCCTCGGACTCGGATGTGTCGCTGGAGGAGGACAGGGAGGCGCTGCGCAGGGAGGCCGAGCGCCAGGCCATGGCCCAGCTGGAGAAAGCCAAGGTGGGACAGCGGGGATGGAGCCCCAGGCCTGGCACAGGGACCCCCCGATGCCCCCTGCCCCCCCAGCCCTGCTGTGTCCCGGCCCCTGGGGGCACTGGGAAGGCAGTGGGGGTTACTGGGTGGAACTGGGAGCTGCACCTGCCTGGCCAGGGTGGGGTGAGGGGCTGGAATCTCCCCATTTTGGGGTGGCAGAGGATGAGATCTCCCCATTTTGGGCTGGCATCTCCCTGTTGTGGGGTGGCAGAGGGTGACATCTCCTTGTTTTGGGGTGGAATCTCCCCATTTTGGGGTGGAATCTCCCCATTTTGGGATGGCAGAAGTTGGAATCTTCCTATTCTGGGGTGCGATCTCCCTGTTTTGGGGTGGCTGAGGGTGGCATCTCTGCATTTCGGGGCAGCAGAGGGTGGGACTGCCCCATTTTGGGGTGGCATCTCCCTGTTTTGGGATGGCAGAAGTTGGAATCTCCGCATTCTGGGGTGCGATCTCCCTGTTTTGGGGTGGGAGAGAGTGGGATCTTCCCATTTTGGGGTGAAATCTCCCCGTTTTGGGGTGGCAGAGGATGGGATCTCCCCGTTTTGGGGTGAAATCTCCCCATTTTGGGGTGAAATCTCCCCGTTTCGTGCCGGGGGGAGCTGCCGAGCCCTCTCCCTGCCCCGTGCAGACCAAGCCGGTGGCGTTCGCCGTCCGCACCAACGTGGGCTACAACCCCTCGGCCGGGGACGACGTGCCCGTGCAGGGCATGGCCATCTGCTTCGAGCCCAAGGACTTCCTGCACATCAAGGAGGTGGGAGAGCCCCGGGGGGAGCTGGGGAGGGGCTGGCCTGGGCCTCGGGGGGGTTTTTAAGGTGTTTTTGTGGGTTTTTTCCCCCCTCCCCTCCCTGCCCGGAGCAGAAATACAACAACGACTGGTGGATCGGGCGGCTGGTGAAGGAGGGCTGCGAGGTTGGCTTCATCCCCAGCCCCGTCAAACTGGAGAACATGAGGCTGCTGCAGGAGCAGAAGATGAGGCAGAACCGCCTGAGCTCGAGGTGGGGCTCACCCCGACCCCCCCCCCAGCTCTCTCTGTACCCTCCCCGTGCCGCCCTCAGCGCTCTCTCTGTGCTTCTCCCACGCAGCAAATCGGGTGACAACTCCAGCTCCAGCCTGGGCGATGCGGTGACGGGGACGCGCCGCCCCACGCCCCCCGCCAGCGGTAAGAGTGTCCCGGGGGTCCCCCCCCGGCAGCTCCAGCCTGGGGGGTCCCTCCCCAGCTCCCCACGGGTGCAGGCAGGGTGCCCCCATCTCCTCTTCCCCCCTTCCCCAGCCTCCCCGTCTCCATTTTTTGCTTTCTCCCATCGCCATTGTCGCTCTTCTTCTCTCCCCGCCGTCCCCGCGGCTCCGGCGGTCCCCCAGGTGGCCTGGACATGGCCAGCTTTGCCTTTGAGCCCGATGAGTTAGAGGAGGAGGAGGAGGAGGAGGCCGTGGAGGCGCAGCGCTCCCCTAAGAGTAGCGTGAGCAGTGTCACCACCCCCCCCCGCCCACAGCAAGCGCATCCCCTTCTTTAGGAAGGTAACGGCGCCCGCGGCTCCCGCCTGCTGCACCCGCTGCCTGCCCTAACACTGCCCTTGGGGGGCTGGGGGCACCCCGCGGGGCTGGGGGGCCGTGCACTGCCCCAGGGCTGCAGCACGGCATGAGCCCTGCACCGGGGACAGAGCGGGGCTGACTCCTCCTGCTGGCAATGGCATGGAGCAGTCCGTGGCTGTGTCCCCCCCATAGGGCATGGGATGGATCAGTCCGTGGCTGACCCCCCCTGTTGTCAATGGGATGGATCAGTCCATGGCTGACACCCCCATGTTGTCAATGGGATGGACCAGTCCACGGCCGTGATCCCCTCCCCCCCCCCATCCATGGAATGGGTCAATGTGGGATGGATCAATCCATGGCTGACCCCCCCCCCCCCCCCCATTGTCAATGGGATGGACCGGCCCATGGCTGTGATCCCCCCCTGTCCATGGAATGGACCAGCCCGTGGCTGTGATCCCCCCTTGTCCATGGAATGGACCAGCCTGTGGCTGTGATCCCCCCCTGTCCATGGAATGGACCAGCCTGTGGCTGTGATCCCCCCCTGTCCATGGAATGGACCAGCCCGTGCCCCCCTCCCGGTTGCCCCCCCCGCAGTGTGCGCATGGTGTGTTCCAGCACGGCCGGTGTGTCACCCCCCCCCGCCGCTGAGAATGGACCATTCCTCCCCCCCCCAAACCGGGCATAACCTGGGGGGGGTTTGGGCGCTACCACCCCGCGGGACGGGGGGGTCTGCAGGGGGGAGCAGGCCTGCAGAGCCCCCCTGGCGCCCAGAGCTACCCCAGAGGGGACAGTGCTGCTCTGTCACTGTCCCCAGGGTCCCTGGTCACACACGTGTCACCTGGGCACCCTTTGGGTCACACACGTGGCTCTGGGGTCACACACATGTCCTTTGGGCACCCTGTGAGTGACACGCGTGTCCCTCAGTCACCTCCAGGTCACATGAGTGTCCCCTGGGTCAGCTCCAGGTCACACACACATGTCCTTGGCTTACCTATGGGTCACCCATGTGTCACATTCCGAGTCACACGTGTGTCTTTGGGGTGCCCCAGAGGGTCACACGTGTCCCCTGGGTCACCCTTTGTGTCACACATGTGTCCCTGGGTCACCTCTGGGTCACACATGTGTCACTAGGTCACCCTCCAGGTCACACTCAGGTTACTGGGTCACCCTGGGAGATCACATATGTGTCCCTGGGTCACACAGGTGTCACTAGGTCACCCTGCAGGTCACACAGATGTCACTGGCTCAACCCAGAGGTCACACATGTGTCACTGGGTCACCCCTGGGGTGTCACACCCAGGTCCCTGGGTCACACAGGTGTCACTGGGTCACCCTTGAGGGGGTCACCCACATGTCCTGGGTCACTTCTGGGTCACACAAAGTGTCCCTGGGTCACCCCTGGAAGGTCACACCCGGGTCCCTGGGTCGCACAGGTGTCACTGGGTCACCCTGCAGGTCACACAGGTGTTACTGGGTCACCCCTGGGGTGTCACACCCAGGTCCCTGGGTCACACCCAGGTCCCTGTGTCACACATGTGGCCCTGGCTCACCCCTGGAGGGTCACACACGTGTCCCTGGCTGTCCCCCCCGTGTCCCCATGTCCCCAATAACACGCATGCCTTTGCCTTTGCCTTTGCCTGTGTGTCTCTGCCCCCGGACGCAGCCAAGCAGAAGCAGAAGTCGGTGAGTAGCGCCAGGGAGGGGGGGGCATGGAGGGAGGCTCCCCCCGCTTGCAGCCCCCCCAGAACACCCCAGAGCCACGGCCGGGGGTGCCCCGTGTCCCCTCCTGGCCCGGTGACCCCCGGCTGTGTCCCCAGACCGAGCACGTGCCCCCGTACGACGTGGTGCCCTCCATGCGCCCCATCATCCTCGTGGGGCCCTCCCTGAAGGGCTACGAGGTGAGCAGGGGGTGGGGGGCGCTCGGGGGGGGCTCAGGGGGACCCCAGGCCTGCATTGTCCCTCTGTCCCTGTGTCCCTCCCCAGGTGACAGACATGATGCAGAAGGCGCTGTTCGACTTCCTGAAGCATCGCTTCGATGGCCGGTGAGGGGGGCACGGGAGTCCTGAACCCCTGAGGGGACCCCAAAATCCACCCCTGAACCCATAGAGGGACCCTGAACCCCTGAGGGGACCCCTGAAGGGACCCCTGAACCCATAGAGGGACCCCTGAACCCATAGAGGGACCCTGAACCCTGAGGGGACCCCTGAAGGGACCCCTGAACCCATAGAGGGACCCCTGAAGGGACCCCTGAACCCCTAGAGGGACCCCTGAACCCCTGAGGGGACCCCTAAATCCACCCCTGAACCCATAGAGGGACCCCTGAACCCCTGAGGGGACCCCAAAATCCACCCCTGAACCCATAGAGGGGCCCTGAACCCCTGAGGGGACCCCAAAATCCACCTCTGAACCCATAGAGGGGCCCTGAACCCCTGAGGGGACCCCCTTAATCCACCCCTGAACCCATAGAGGGACCCCTGAACCCATAGAGGGACCCCTGAACCCATAGAAGGACCCCTGAAGGGACCCCTGAACCCCTAGAGGGACCCCTGAACCCCTGGGGGGATCCCTAAATCCACCCCTGAACCCATAGAGGGACCCCTAAATCCATGTGTGGCCCCCTAAATCCATAGAGGGACCTCTAATCCCATAAAGGAACCCCTAAATCCGTGTGGGGAACTCTAAGCCCATAGTGGAACCCCTAAATCCACAAGGGGACCCCTAAACCCATAGAGGAGTCGGGTGTGGGGTGACAGCAGGGGGGTGACAGTGGGGTCTGGGGGTGACACTGAGGTCCCGGGGGTGGCTGTGGGGTGTCCATGGGATCCCAGGGGTGGCTGTGGGGGGACAGTGGGATCCCAGGGGTGGCTGTGGGGTGACACTGAGGTCCCAGGGGTGGCTGTGGGGGGACACTGGTGTCCCGGGGGTGGCTGTGGGGTGTCATTGGTATCCCAGGGGTGGCTGTGGGGTGTCATTGGTATCCCAGGGGTGGCTGTGGGGTGTCCATGGGATCCCAGGGGTGGCTGTGGGGTGACCCTGAGGTCCCAGTGGTGGCTGTGGGGGGACAGTGGGATCCCAGGGGTGGCTGTGGGGTGACCGTGGCTGCGGGGTGTCCCCTCTGTGTCCCCAGGATCTCCATCACGCGGGTCACAGCCGACATCTCCCTGGCCAAGCGCTCCGTGCTCAACAACCCCAGCAAGCACACCATCATCGAGCGCTCCAGCACCCGCTCCAGCCTGGGTACCGCCCCCCCGGGGACCCCAAAACACCTCGGACACCCCAAAACAAACACCTCGGACACCCCAAAACACCCAGACACCCCAAAACAAACACCTCGGACACCCCAAAACACCTCGGACACCCCAAAACAAACACCTCGGACACCCCAAAACACCCAGACACCCCAAAACAGCCCCCGGACACCCTGAAACAGCCCCCGGACACCCCAAACACCTCCCAGGCCCCCAAAGTCCCCATGGGATCCCCCCAAGCCTCCATCTGTATCACCCCAACCCAGCCCGGGGGGCTCATCCCGCTCCTGGGGGTGGGGGTGACTGACCCTGTGCTCATCATCATCATCATCCTCTCCCTCCTCCCCATCCTCTTCTTCCTCTGCATCCTCCTCCTCATCATCATCCTCTTCCTCCTCATCCTCCTCCTTCCTCCCCATCCTCTTCCTCCTCCGCATCCTCCTCCTCCTCATCATCATCCTCCTCCTTCCTCCTCCTCATCATCCTCCCCACCCTCCTCCCCATCCTCCTCCCCATCCTCCTCCCCATCCTCCTCCCCATCCTCCTCCCCATCCTCCTCCCCATCCTCCTCTTCCTCCTCTTCCTCCTCTTCCTCCTCTTCCTCCTCTTCCTCCTCTTCCTCCTCTTCCTCCTCTTCCTCCTCTTCCTCCTCTTCCTCCTCTTCCTCCTCTTCCTCCTCTTCCTCCTCTTCCTCCTCTTCCTCCTCACTACTCCTCCTCCTCCTCCTCCTCTTCTTCCTCCTCCGCATCCTCCTCCTCCTCCTCCTCATCACTCCTCCCTCCTCCTCCCCCTTCCTCCTCCCCCTTCCTCCTCCTCCTCCTCCATCATCTCTGTTGTGTTTTCTGTTCCCGTTTCTCTTTTCTCTGGGTTCCTCCTCCCCTCCGCGCTGCCTCCTTCCTCCCCTGCTCCTGATACAGATGTCTTGGGTACGTACAGGGACACCCCCCTGTCCCCCACCCCGGTGGCCTCAGGGACACAACCTGGGCGTTGGGGACACCTTGGTGGCACCTGTGTCACCCCCTCTGTGTGTGTGTGTGTGTGGTTTGGGCTGGGGGCTGTGTTGGTGCCACCTCCCTGCTGCGGTGGCCCCGTGGTGACACCGAGGTGGCCGAGCCTCAGGACAGGCCCTATCCCGCTGCTGTCCCCATCCTGTGGCACTTGGGAGGTGGCCTGGCAAAAAAATTAGATTCTGCAGATAAATATTAATATATATATATATATATATATATATCTGTATTGAGTATATATATAGATATGTGTATATATATAGAGATGTATATTTATATATATTTTTATATATTTATATATATTTATATGTATATATTTATATCTATTTATATTTTATATGTATTTTTATATATTGGATATATAGATATATAGATATTAATATATATCTTATGAGTATATATATAAATATGCATATATGTGTACATATATATTTATATATTTTATATATTTATAGGTATATATATACTGGATATATAGATGTCAATATATAGATATATATATAGACATATATATAGGTTTTATCTCTATATAGGTTTTATCTATATATAGATCTATATTGAATATATCTATATATATTCAATGTAGATATCTATAGATTATATAGATATATCTATCTATAATTAATATGTAGATATATGTATCTAATATATGAATAGATTGATATTAATATGTAGACATATATCTGTATGTATTTATATTGAATATAAATGTATATCTATATTGAATTGTATATATCTATATTGAATTATATATTAATATATAGGTATATATGGATATATATAGATATTTTATATATAGGTATATATAGATATATAATTAATATATATTCATATATATTCACCTATATGAATTTATATAAGTATAAATATGAATATATGTATATATATTCTATATATCTTTAGAGATAGATAGAATATATATATATTTTAATGAGAGATACATTATATTAGAACCCACAAGGGGTAATTCTGAATTATTACCTTTAAGGCTTTTGCAGCAAAGCGTGGCAAAAACTGATAGGCCAAGAAACACTTATAGTGTATTGTTATTAACAAATTGTTAAGAAATTAGGAAACAGTTAATAAATTTCCTCAATATTAGGAAATACTTCATGAATTTCCTAAATATTAGGAAATACTTAATGAACAGCTAATTAAATTAGCTTCTAAATGTGCTAACATGACTTAGAACACCTTTACTGTCCTGCCCTTCACATGAGACTGAAAATAAAAGTTTTAAAACGCCTCTAAGTCAGGACAAACCTTAACCCAGCACGTCCCCACTCTGTCCCCACGTGTCCCTGCCCTCCCTCACTGTCCCTTGTCCCCTCCCAGCCGAGGTGCAGAGTGAGACCGAGCGCATTTTCGAGCTGGCCCGGACGCTGCAGTTGGTGGCCCTGGACGCCGACACCATCAACCACCCTGCCCAGCTGGCCAAGACCTCGCTGGCCCCCATCATCGTCTACATCAAAATCACCTCCCCCAAGGTGGGTGTGGGCACAGGGGGGCACTGCCAGCCCCTCCCTGGGGACACCAGGCAGTGCCAGCCCCTCCCTGGGGACACCGGGCACTGCCAGCCCCTCCCTGGGGGCACCGGGCACTGCCAGCCCCTTCCTGGGGACACCGGGCACTGCCAGCCCCTCCCTGGGGACACCGGACATTGCCAATCCCTCCCTGGGGACACCAGGCATTGCCAGCCCCTCCCTGGGGGCACCGGGCAGTGCCAGCCCCTCCCTGGGGACACCGGGCACTGCCAATCCCTCCCTGCCACGCTGGGCACGCCTGGCAGTGTCCCCACGGCCACCCTGTGCTGTCCCCTCCTGCCAGGTGCTGCAGAGGCTGGTGAAGTCCAGGGGGAAGTCCCAGGCCAAGCACCTCAACGTGCAGATGGTGGCCTCGGACAAGCTGGCACAGTGCCCACCTGTGAGTGTGCCCTGGTCACCGTGGTGCCACTCAGACTGACCCCGCCCTGCCCTGCCCTACCCTGCCCTGCCCGATACCTGCCCACCTTGTCCCATTGTCCTCACCCTGTCCCATTGTCCCCTCCCCGTCCCATTGTCCCTGCCCTGTCCCATTGTCCTCACTCTGTCCCATTGTCCTCTCCCCGTCCCATTGTCCCCACCCTGCCCCATAAGGCTCCACCTTGTCCCATAGGCTCTGCCCCATATCCAGCTGCCCTTCCCTTTCCCATTGTCCCCTCCCTGTCCCACAGGTTCTGCCCCATATCCAGGTACCCTTCCCTGTCCCATTGTCCCTACCCTGTCCCATAAGGCTCCACCCTGTCCCATTGTCCCCTCCCTGTCCCATAGGCTCTGTCCCATTGTCCCCTCCTCATCCCATAGGCTCTGCCCCACATCCAGCTGCTCCTCCCTGTCCCATTGTCGCCATCCTGTCCCATAAGGCTCCATCCACCCTGTCCCATTATTCCCACCCCATATCCACCTGTCCTCACCCTGTCCCATAGGTTCTGCCCCACATCCAGGTACCCCTCCCTGTCCCACTGTCCCCTCCCTGTCCCACTGTCCCTGCCCTGCCCCATAGGCTCTCTCCCATTGTCCCCACCCTGTTCCATTGTCCCTACCCTATATCCAGCTGCACCTCCCTGTCTCGTTCTCCCCACCCTGTCCCATAAGGCTCCATCCACCCTGTCCCATAGGTTCTGCCCCACATCCAGGTACCCCTCCCTTTCCCACTGTCCCCTCCCTATCCCACTGTCCCTGCCCTGCCCCATAGGCTCTGTCCCATTGTCCCCACCCTGTCCCATAGGCTCTACCCCATATCCAGCTGCACCTCCCTGTCTCGTTCTCCCCACCCTGTCCCATAAGGCTCCATCCACCCTGACCCATAGGTTCTACCCCACATCCAGGTACCCCGCCCTGTCCCATAGGCTCTGTCCCATTCTCCCCACCCTGTCCCATAAGGCTCCACCCTGTCCCATAGGTTCTGCCTCACATCCAGGTACCCCTCCCTTTCCCACTGTCCCCTCCCTATCCCACTGTCCCCGCCCTGCCCCATAGGCTCTGTCCCATTGTCCCCGCCCCGCCCCATGTCCCCGCCCCGCCCCAGCTCGCACGGCTCCCTCCCGCAGGAGATGTTCGACATCGTTCTGGACGAGAACCAGCTGGAGGAGGCGTGCGAGCACCTGGCCGAGTACCTGGAGGCCTATTGGAAAGCCACGCACCCGCCCAGCAGCAACCCCCCGAACCCGCTGCTGAGCCGCACCATGGCCACGGCCGCGCTGGCCGCCAGCCCCGCGCCCGTCTCCAACCTCCAGGTACAGGTGCTCACCTCCCTGCGCAGGAACCTCAACCTCTGGGGCCGCCAGGCCACCCCCAGCCCCCCCGGAGCCCCCCTGGAGGAGCACGCGCTGTGAGGTGGCGGCGGGGACATCGGGGACCTTGGGGACGTCGGGGCGCGGGACAGCGGGGACAGCCCACAGGCATCGGGAGATCCCTGGGGTTGGGGACAGCCTGGGGAGTGACAGCCCCCCCTGCAGGTGTGGGGTTGTCCCTGAGGTCACCTGGGATCAGGGTGACTCCATGGGACTACGGTCCTCCCCAGGTGTGGGATTGTCCCTGGTCCTGGGATCAGGGTGACCTCAGGGGAATGTGGCCCTTTCCAGGTGTGGGATTGTCCCTGAGGTCGCCTGTCCTGGGATCAGGGTCACCTCAGGGGAATGTGGCCCCCCACAACTGTGGGACCACCCCTGGGGTCACCTGTCCTGGGATCAGGGGAATGTGGCCCCCCACAACTGTGGGATTGTCCCTGGGGTCACCTGTCCTGGGATCAGGCTCTGCACCCTGGGATTGGGGCCACCCCTGAGTTTAGGGTCACCCCATGGGACTGTGATCCCAAAGTGTGGGGTCACCCGCCCTGGGGACCCTGGGATCAGGGTAGCCCATGGGTTTGGGGTCACCATGGGGAGGCAGAGCCCCCCAGGAGTGGGACCAGCCCTGGGATTGTTCCTTTGGGAACCTGTGCCCCCCCAGGGGTACTGCAGGGACTGTTCTGGGATCGGGGTCACCCCAGGGAGCTGCTCCTGTTCCTGGATTGGGGCCATCCTGGGGATCTCTCCCTGCCTGGGATTGCTGCCAGCCCCACATTTGGGGTCTCCTGGGAATCTGTGCCTCCTCCTGGAGCTGCTCTGGAGATTGGGAACCCCCAGGATCTGCTCCCTTCAATTCCCACCCTGTGCCTTCCTGGGGCTGCTGGGACCCCATTCCCACACCTCTGGGGAAGCCGTGGTGGGGGTGCGAGTTTGGGGGTGTCCTGGGTGGGTTGGGTGGGGGGCACAGCCCCATCCCACCGTGCTGAGCCCCCCCCGGGGCTGGGACAGAGAGGGGACACGTGTCCTGTGTTGTGTGTCGCTAAATCTCCCAGCCAGCCTGACTTGCTGGTGCTCCACCCCCTTCCCCCGTGCTGCTCCCCCTCCCCATTGCCGGCCCCGCTGCCACCGTGTCACCCCCCAGAGGCTGCCAGGAGCGTGTGTCCCCCACTAACCCCCACTAACAGCCCCCGGCGTGTCCCCAGCCCGTCCATCCCCGCATGGTGTGCTCGCTTCTCGCACCCAGGCTCCGCACCCGGAGGGGGAGCACGGCCGCCCCCGGCAGGGCCCGGGGGACTCGGGGGGCCGCGGCCAGGGCAGGGTCCCCCCGCCGCCCTCCCGCCCGGGCCCCCGCAGCCTGGCCCGCCAGGACACCTTCGACACGGAGGCTCCGGGCAGCCGGGACTCGGAGCCCGGCGATTCCTGCTGCATGGACATCGAGATGGATCCCGTCGAGGAGGAGCCGCCGGGCACCCCCGGGGCCGGCCCGCAGCCCCCGCCCGGCTCCTGGGACGGGGCCGAGCCCGGGCTGCGGGGCCGAGCCAAGGGCCAGGAGCCCCTGGGCCAGAGCGATGGAGAGGGCTGGGGCCGGGACGTTTACATGCGTTAGGATGAGGGGGTGCGGGCAGCGCTGGTTTTGGGGTGCGGGCCAGCCCCGCTGGTTGCCTTCGTGCCCCCCCTTTGTGCCCGGCCAGCCGTGCCCTGGGGGTCTCCCCCTGCCGCCGCCCCCCAGCATCTCCGGCAGGGACAGCAAGTGACCAAAGGGGACCCGGCGTGTCCCCGTGCCCTGGGGTGGGGGCCGTGCCCCCCTCCCCAGCCCTGCCCCCCGCTTCTCCATGGTGCTCTCGGCTGCGGGGTCCCCGAGCTGGCCGTGGCCGTGGGGGGGTCCCCGCCAGCTGCCCCCCAGCCCGGCCGTGCCTGGCACTGCCCCCAGCCCCCTGCCCTGCCGGGGGGTGCATGCGTGGGTGTGCAGGGCTCTGGGGGCTCCCCCGCTGCGCCCCCCGAGATGGGGGGCAGGGGGGGGGGGTGGTCTCTGCATGTGTTTGCCTTGGAGGGGCTCTGCCTGAATTGGGGGGTGGGGGGTGAATCTGAGCCAGTTTTGGGGGTCTAACCTGTGCTAACAGCTGCCCAGCCCTGGCCTGCCTGGGGGGGGTCCCGCTGTCCTGGCACTGCCAGGCTCCGGTCCCCCCCCCCCTTCCCCAGCCCCCCCCGCCTTCCCGTCCCACCACGCTCGCCCTGTCCAGCCGTGTCCGTCTGTCCGTCTGTCTGTGAGCCTCTGTCCGTCCCCGCACCCCGGGGCATTGCCTTGTCCTGTGCCTGCCCCGGGGCGTCCCCTGTGCCCCCCCCCCCAGCTCTGCGGGGTGACCACACCAGGGTGGCCTGGGGACACCCCCCACGTCCAGCCCTCACCGCGGGACGGGGCTTGTCCCACTTCTGGGGCAGCCCCTCGCCCCCCACCCCCGTTCCTGGGGGTCCCCGGGGTCACTGCCTTACCCAGACCACCAGCCCGGGTCGGGGGGCTTGGGGGCACCCAGCTCTGCCGCTGCCAAGCCGCCACCCACGTGTGCCTCAGTTTCCCCCTTTTTTTCGGGGGGGGGACTCGGTGTCACTGCCTGCCAAGTGCTTTGAGCCCCCCCTGCCCCAAAAACCCGGGCGGTGGGGCCTCCCCGGCCCCCCCCCCCCCGCGGGGCAGAGGGACGTCCCGTAATTTATGTCACTCCACAAACTTTTAATTTAAAAGACCCGACAAAAAATTGTATTTTATTTATTTATTCTCGTTGGCGTGCGTGTGTGTGTGTGTGTGTGTGTGTGTGTGTGTGTGTGTGTGTGTGTGTCGGGGGGACTCCCCCGCTCGCTTGGTTCTTTGTAATAAACATTTCGGTGAGACCTGCCCCCCCTGCCTGAGCCTGCTGGGGACACAGGGGGACACGGGGGGGCCGCGGTCACCGCGGCTGGACCGGGCACAGCTCAGCTCTGCGGTGACCCCCGCACTGAGAACGGAGCCGGGACCTGCCCGGCTCTGAGGAAGAGGAAGGGGCGAGGATCCAATGCGGGGGTCGGGGGGCTCCAGTCCCCCCTCTCCCCACCGGGGATGGGTTTATCGGCGCTGGGCCGGCTCGGGACACGCTGTGGTCGCGATATTTACAGATAATAAATTACACGGCGGGCGCTCAGGGTTGCCGGCACCGCCACTCGCTCTTCTCCGGCCGGTACTCGAACGCTCTCCTGCGGACAGAGCACACGCGGCGACATCGGTGACACCTCAGCCCTGGCTGCGCCCAGGTGTCCCCCACGCCCCCCGCCCGGCCCGGCACGCCCCGTACTCACTCTCTGGAGGGCACCGAGGGTCGGCACACCAGCCCGGCCTGGCAGGGGCACACCTGGTTGATGCTGAAGGCGAGACCCCCGGGCGGGACGTGGCAGCTCTGAGCCAGTGCCAGGCGCCGCTGGCACACCCGCTCCCCGTGCTGGCGGGCGCAGCAGCCGCCGGGCCCGCACTCCTCGTCCCGCTGGCACCGCGCTCCTGGTGGCACAGAAAGCGACATTAGGGACACCCGCAGCACCCCCTGGTTTGGTACCGCATCCCCCCCAGGCTCGCAGAGCGTGTGCCCCCCATGCCAGCCCTCACTCACCGTCCTGCCCGGGGGGCGCGGGCTGCTGGCACTTGCCGAACATGCAGACGAGCCCGGGGGCGCAGTGCGGGTCCTGGCGGCAATAGTGGCCCTCGGGCCGCGTGGGCAGGCACAGCCCGAAGTGCTCGTCACAGAAGTGCCCGTGGGCGCAGGGGATGGCGGGGCTGCACGGGGTCACCTGCGGAGGGGGGGACACGGCACGTCAGGGCGGGGGTCACACCTCATCCCTGGCCCCGAGACAGGCTGGGAACGGTGTAAAACCCCGTCTGGTCAAGGTGTGGGGTGATTTTGTAGGGCCGAGAGCTCTGCCAGCCTGGGGGGCTCCATCCGCAGCGCTTCCAGGATTTTTATCGCGGGAAAAGAAAACCCGGCGGCCGGGGATGGGGGCAATACAGGGCGCGAAGCCCTACAAAAGTCCTGCTCCAGGTGAGGCTCGAACTCACAACCTCGGCATCGCTCGTGTACCGCCCTATAAGTACCGCGCGCTGACCGATTGCGCCACTGGAGCGCCCCGCGCCGCCCGCCGCCACCGCGCCCCCTGGCGGCCCCCGCGCCGCACCCCCGGGTGCCCCCCGGATGGAGGTGGACACCCCCGGATGGAGATGGACCCCACCGGGTGACCCCCGGATGGAGATGGACACCCCCGGATAGAGATGGACCCCCATGTGTGACCCCTGGATGGACATAGACCCCCCGTGTCCACTCCTGGCTTCAAACAGACACCCCGTGTGCCCCCCCGGATGGAGATGGACACCCCGTGTCCACTCCTGACTGAACATGGACACCCCGTGTCCACTCCTGGTTTCAAACCGAGTCCCCCCCCGTGTGACTCCCGGATGGAGATGAACCCCCCCGTGTCCACTCCTGGCTTCAAACGCACCCCCCGTGTCCACTCCTGGCTGATCATGGACACCCCGTGTCCACCCCCGGCTGGCCATGGACCCCGCTGTCCATTCCTGGCTGGACATGGACCCCCCCGTGTCCCCCCCTGGTTGCCCACGGCCGCCGTGTCCCCGGCAGAACGCTGTGGGGTCACCGCGGGTGACACTCGCTGCAGAGCCGTCCCCTGCTCCCACCCCGGCTGCAAATTCCGCACCTGCCCCGCGCCCCCTCTGTGCCCACCCTGCTGCAAATTCTGCCCTCACCCAGCCCTGTGCCCATCCTGCTGCCACCCCGGTACAAACCCAGCTCCGTGCCCACTCTAAGCCCACCCTGAGCCCACCCAGCTGCAAATTCTGCCTCCGAACCACCCTGAGCCCAGCCTGGCTGTAAATTCTGCCCTTACCCACTCTCGTGCCCATCCCGCTGCCACCCTGGCTACAAACTCAGCCCTGTGCCCATCCTGCTGCAAATTCTGGCTCCAAAGCACCCTCGTACTCCTGAGCCCACCCTGAGCCCAGCCTGGCTGCAAATTCTGCCCTCACCCATCCCCATGCCCATCCCGCTCCCACCCTGGCTGCAAACCCAGCCCTGCGCCCACCCTGGCTGCAAACCCAGCTTTGTGCCCATCCTGGCTGTCCCCTGCTGTCCCCTGCTGTCCCCAGGACCCCTCTCCCGGCTGTCCCCCTCCATTCCTCACCTCCTCCAGCTCCGTCCCGGGGTTCCTGCCCAGGGCGGCGGCGTCGGGCGGGTTTTGGGGCAGGGAGAACATCCATGCCCAGAGGTGCCCGGCGGCGGGTGGCAGGAGCCAGGCGACGAGGCAGAGGACGGCCGGGGATGTCACCATGGTGCTGGCGGTGGCGGTGCCAGCCGGGCCGGCCCGCGGGGTTTTTGTAGCCACGGGCGAGCTGGAACCCCGCTGCTAAAAGTGTTTGCCCAGCTAATGGGGTGGGAGGAGGCAATCAGGGGTTAAGGGATTTCCATAATTGCCAGCCTTCCCCTCGGGGGGGGCACCGGCCCCACAGCAAACAGCGTCCCCCGGGGCAGTCTGGCTCCGGCGCCAGCCCTGGGCACAGCCCGGGGTGCCCTGTGTGCCCCCATAGCTCGGGGTGGGGGCAATTTGGGGTGCCCTGTGTGCCCCCATAGCTCGGGGGAGCAATTTGGGGTGCCCTGTGTGCCCCCATAGCCCGGGGGGCAGTTTGGGGTGCCCTGTGTGCCCCTATAGCGCCGGGGGACAATTTGGGGCGCAGTTTGGGGTGCCCTGTGTGCCCCCATAGCTCGGGGGGGCAATTTGGGGCGCAGTTTGGGGTGCCCTGTGTGTCCCCACAATCGGGGTGGTGATTTTGGGGTGCAGTTTGGGGTATCCCTGTGTGCCCCCACGGCTCAGGGTGGAAGTTTGGGGTGCCCTGTGTGCCCCCATAGCTCGGGGGGGCAATTTGGGGTGCATTTTGGGGTGCCCTGTGTGCCCCCATAGCTCGGGGGACAATTTGGGGCGCAGTTTGGGGTTCCCTGTGTG
Source organism: Agelaius tricolor (assembly GCF_023055355.1). Classification (NCBI taxonomy): domain Eukaryota; kingdom Metazoa; phylum Chordata; class Aves; order Passeriformes; family Icteridae; genus Agelaius; species Agelaius tricolor. The sequence continues at coordinate 3,313,237 of NW_027269291.1, forward strand.
CCCCCGAAGCGCGGGGTGATGATTTCAGGTACGTTTTGGGGTGCCCTGTGTGCCCCCACAATCGGGGTGGTGATTTTGGGGTGCAGTTTGGGGTATCCCGTATGCCCCCCCCCACCTCGCAATGAGGATTTTGGGGGCCATTTGGGGTGCCCTGTGCGCCCCCGCAGCTCGGGGTGTTGATTTTGGGGTGTCCCGTGTGCCCCCACGGCTCTCAATGATGACTTTGGGGACAGTTTGGGGTGTCCTTTGTCCCCACACCTCGGGGTGATGATTTCGGGTGCATTTTGGGGTGCCTTGTGTGCCTCCATAGCTCGGAATAAAGATTTGGGGCACAGTTTGGGGTGCCCTATGTGTCCCCACAGTCGGGGTGCTGATTTGGGGTGCCCTGTGTGCCCCCACACCTCGGGATGGTGATTTGGGGGCAGTTTGGGGTGTCCCGTGTCCCCCCATAGCTCAGGAGGGTCGTGGGTACAGTTTGGGGTTCTCTGTGTCCCCCCATACTTCGGGATGATGATTTTGGGGGCAGTTTGGGGTGTCCTATGTGCCCCCATGGCTCGGGATGGTGATTTTGGGGTGTTGTTTGGGGTGTCCTGTGTCCCCTCATAGCTCAGGAGGGTGGTGGGTACAGTTTGGGATTCCCTATGTCCCCCCACAGCTCGGGGTGGTGATTTGGGGTGTCCTGTGTGCTCCCACACCTCGGGATGATGATTTTGGGGGCAGTTTGGGGTGCCCTGTGTCCCCCCATACTTCGGGATGATGATTTTGGGGGCAGTTTGGGGTGTCCTGTGTGCCCCCACACCTCGGGATGGTGATTTTGGGGGCAGTTTGGGGTGTCCCGTGTCCCCTCATAGCTCAGAATGATTTGGGGTGCAGTTTGGGGCGCCCCCCACATCTCAGGAGGGGGGTGGGTGCCCTCTGGGGTGCTTTGTGTCCCCTCCAGCCCCTCAGATCCCCCACTCCATATCTCGGGGATCCCCCCGCAGCTCGGGGGGCTGACTGGTACATTTTGGGGTACCTCTAACCCCACAATTCCCTGTTTTTTCCCCCTTTCCCAGCGCGGGCACAGCGGGAACGAGAGGGAAAATCGGGGTGCAAAGCCTGAGAGCCCCAAAACGGGCAGAGAGGCGGGCACAGGGCTGGCACCAGCGGACACGGGGGTGACGGGATTGGCACCTTCGCCAAGGCCCCCGCGAATGGGCCGCGAGCCCGGCCCTTATCGCAGCCCGGCCCTTATCGCAGCCCGGCCACCCCCGAGCCCCCGAGCGCGTCCCCCAGGCGGTGTCACCTCCGTGCCCCCCAGGCGGTGTCACCTCCGTGTCCCCACACACGCGGGGGGCGCAGCGCCCGCGCTCCCCCCGAGCCCTGCAATGCGCTCCGGGTCCCCCCAGGCGCAGTTTGGGGTGCCCTGGGTGCCCCCCACACCGTGGAATGATGATTTTGGGGTGTCCCGTGTGCCCCCACATCTCGGAATGGTGATTTTGGGGACGGTTTGGGTTTCTCTGTGCCCCCATAGGTCGGAATGATGATTTTGGGGTGCAGTTCGGGGTGCCCTGTGTGCCCCACGGCTCGGGGTGGCGATTTGGGGTGTCCTTTGCGCCCCCACGCTATGGAATGATGATTTTGGGTGCGATTTGGGGTTCTCTGTGCTCCCACAGCTTGGAATGATTTTGGGGTGTCCTGTGTGCCCCCACAGCTCGGAATGACGGTTTTGGGTGCAGTTTGGGGTTCTCTGTGTGCCCCCACAGCTCAGGGTGGGAGTTTGGGGTTCTCTGTGTGCTCCCAAGGCTCGGGCTGGTGATTTGGGGTTCTCTATGTGCCCCCACAGATCAGGTTGGGAGTGTTGGGAGTTTGGGGTGTTCTGTGTGACCCCACAGCTCGGGGTGGTGATTTGGGGTGCTCTGTGTGCCCCCATAGGTCGGAATGATGGTTTTGGGTGCAGTTTGGGGTTCTCTGTGTGCCCCACAGCCCAGGTTGGGAGTTTGGGGTTCTCTGTGTGCCCCCACAGCTCAGGGTGGTGATTTGGGGTGCCCTGTGTCCCCTCGCACCCCGAGGTGCCGATTTGTAGACCGCCCCCCCCCCCCATGTTCACCCTTCCCGAGCCATTCCCGCTCTGTCCGTGCCTCAGTTTCCCCTCCTGTGCATCGGGACACTCCGGGGGTGACACATCCACAATGGGGTGACCCCAAATTTTCCCCCCGGTGCTCGGGGACCGGCGGGGCAGCCGCATCCACCCCCCCCCCCCCCAATCCTCCCCGCGTGTTTGCCCAGCGGATTTGGGAGCAAATATTGACCCCGCTCCGGGACACCATTACTGTCCCCATCCGTCCCCCGCTGCGCGACATGTCGCGATAATCCCCCCCCAGCGCCACCACGGGGGTCCCGGACGGCGGCTCTGCCCCCCCAAAACACCCGTCTGGCAGTTCGGGGGGTCCCACGCACCCCCAAATTCCTGGAGGGGCTGGAGGTGCCGGGTGAGCGCTCGGGGGTGCCCCGGGCGTTTTGGGGTTTGGGGTTTTGGGGGTTGGGGTTTTGGGGGTTTGGGGTTTTGGGGTGCTTGGGGGTTTGGGGTTTTGGGGTTTGGAGTTTTATGGTTTGGGGGGTTTGGGGTTTTGGGGTTTGGGGTTTTGGGTTTGAGGGTTTGGGGTTTTGGAGGTTTGGGATTGAGGTTTTGGGGGTTTGGGGTTTTGGGGTTTGGGGGGTTTGGGGGTTTGAGGTTTTGGGGTTTGGGGTTTTGGAGGTTTGGGGTTTTGGAGGTTTGGGGGTTGGGGTTTGGGGTTTTACGGTTTGGGGGGTTTGGGGTTTTGGGGGGTTTGGGGGTTTTGGGTTTGGGGGTTTGGGGTTTGGGTTTTGGGGGTTTGGGGGTTTTGGGTTTGAGGGTTTGGGGGTTGGGGGTTTGGGGTTTTGGGATTGAGGTTTTGGGGGTTTGGGGTGTTTGGGGTTTTGCGGTTTGGGGTTTTGGGGTTTGGGGGTTTGGGTTTGAGGGTTTGGGGTTTTGGGGTTTGGGGTTCTGGGGTTTGGGGTTTTGGGGTTTAGGGTTTTGGGGTGTTTGGGGTTTTGGGTTTGAGGGTTTGGGGTTTGGGGTTTGGGGTTTTGGGATTTGGGGTTTTGCGGTTTGGGGTTTTGGGGTTTGGGGTCTTTGGGGGGTGTAGGGGGCTGTGTTCGGGGCGGGACGTGGGGGTGTGGGGGCAGTAGGGTGGGGGTGTCCCTGAGTGGGGGGCTCAGCCCAGAGCCCCCCCCGCAGCCCAAAGCGGGGTCACCCCAGCGCTGCCCGCAGTGGGGACAGTCCAGGGCACCCCAAATTTCTCTTCAGTGTCCCAAATCGGCCCCCAAACCCCAAAAAGCGTCCGTGAGTGGGGGTGTCCCTGGGGGATGCCCGTGGGGGGGCTCTGGAGGTGGGGGGTGTATCTGTGGGTGGGAGGGGGTGTCCGTGTTTGGGGGTGTCAGGGATTGGGGGTGTCAGGGATTGGGGGGTGTCCGTGTTTGGGGGGTGTCAGGGATTGGGGGTGTCCGTGTTTGGGGGTGTCAGGGATTGGGGGTGTCCGTGTTTGGGGGGTGTCCGTGTTTGGGGGGTGTCAGGGATTGGCGGTGTCCGTGTTTGGGGGTGTCAGGGATTGGGGCTGTCCGTGTTTGGGGGGTGTCAGGGATTGGCGGTGTCCGTGTTTGGGGGTGTCAGGGATTGGGGGTGTCCGTGTTTGGGGGGGTGTTCGGGGGTGGGGATATCTGGGGTTGGGGCTGTCGAGGATTTGGGGTGTCTGGGATTGAGGGGTGTCTGGAAATGGGGGTGTGGGGGATTTGGGGTGTCGGGGATTGAGGGGTGGGGGTTTCTTTGGGAGGGGTGCGTCTGTGATTGGGGGGTGTCCGTGTTTGTGGGGTGTCTTGTTTTGGGGGTGTCAGGGATTCAGGGGTGTCCATTACTGAGGGGTGTCCATGCTTGTGGGGTGTCTTGGATTGGGGGCGTCCATGACTGAGGGGTGTCCGTGGTTGAGGGGTGTGAGTGATTAAAGGGTGTGGTGTTTGTGGGGTGTCCGTGATTCGGGGGTGTCAGCGGGTGTGTCTTTGTGTGGCTGGGGGTGTCCGTGACCAGGGGGTATCCATGTTTGTGGGGTGTCTTGTTTTGGGGGTGTCCATGGGTGTGGGGTGTCTTGGGTTAAGGGGTGTCCGTGTTTGTGGGGTATCTGTGGGTGGGGGATACCCCTGGTTTTGGGGGTGTCTTGGGTCAGTGACAGCGCCGGTTTTGGGGGTGTCTTGGGTCAGTGACAGTGCCGGTTTTTGGGGGTGTCTTGAGTCGGTGACAGCGCCGGTTTTGGGGGTGTCTTGGGTCAGTGACGGTGCCGGTTTTGGGGGTGTCTCGGCTGAGTGACAGCCCTGTTTTTGGGGGTATGTTGGTTCAGTGACAGTGCCGGTTTTGGGGGTGTCTTGGGTCAGTGACAGTGCCGAGTTTAGGGGTGTCTTGGGTCGGTGACAGTGCTATGGCTGGCGGCGGGGCAGGTTCCACAGCGGGGGTATAGCTCAGTGGTAGAGCATTTGACTGCAGATCAAGAGGTCCCCGGTTCAAATCCGGGTGCCCCCTTGTTTTCCTCACTTTTTGGACGGTTCCCCACTCTGCTTTTTTCACCCCTTTTATTTGCCCCCCAAACACCCCAGCAGCGAGGGGGTGGAGGAACATTCCCGAAGCGCCTGAGCGCACGAGGGTCCTGCTGCCGGTTCTGGCTCCATCCCTTCCTTTCCTTTCCGTTTTCCCTTCCCATCCCAGCCCTTCCCAATTCCATCCCCACCCCCGGGCCCGCCCCCGGCCCCGCCCGGCTCCGGCTCCGGCTCCGGCTCCGCTCGGTGCGCGGCTCCCGGGGGTCCCGGCCCATGGCGGGGCGCTGAGCCCCCCGACCCCCACCATGCTCTGGGGGGGCTTCCTCCTGCTCTGCCTGCTCCAAGGGGCGCTGGGCGCAGGTACGGGGGCCTGGGGGGGCTGGGGGTGCAGGGGGGTCCCGGCCGTGCCCTGGGGGTCTGTCCGGGGGTCTGTGTGTCCTCCCTCTGCTGTGCTTTGGGGGTGTCTCCGTTCCCACGGGTGGGGGTCCCGCTCCCCTCCCGCCCCAAAATCTCCGCAGCCAAATGGAGGTGCCCGGACCCCCCATCTGTGCTGGGCAGCGCTGGGATAGAGCGGGGAGGGGGCTGTCCCCGCTGCTGGGGGGGTCCCCACGCAGGATTCCCCGCTCCCCTCCCCGCCTGGCACGGCTGGCGCTGTCCTGGCTGGGGCTGAGATTTTGGGGAGCCTTCGGGGTGGGGGGGGGGGGGCGATCTCTGCTCTCTGGGACACCCCAGCCCTGCCCGCACTGTGCCCCCTGTGCCCCCCAGGGATGGCCAATGTGACCCCCCCCGGCACGGAACCCCCCCTCTGCCCCTACGTCCAGCCCAACCCCGCTCCCCCCGTGCCTCAGTTTCCCCTCCCGGAGACCTGGCAGCAGAACCCAGCCCCGGGAGCTCATTAGGCAGCAATTAGCAATTAAATCCCATGGGGTGGCGGTGGGACCCCGCTCCCCCGGGCTGGGGGGGCTGTGCCGTGTCCCCGTTTGGGGACAGACGTCCCGGCTGTGTCCCCGCCGTGGGCAAGCTGCCGTCCCCACCGCCCCCGCCCGCGCCGCGCTGCCAGAACCCTCCTGATTCTCGGCAGATTTGGTCCCAAATGCCTTTTTTATCCTCCCCCCCCACTCCCCAGCCGTGTTTCCGGCCTCCGCGGGGCTGGGGCGATGCGTGCAGGGCGGGATGGAGGCGGATTTTGGCTCCTTGGGACCTGCCCTGACACCCGGAGCCCGTCCCAGTCTGGGATGCTTGGGGACATCGAGGGCACGGCCACGCTGGTGCCACACTGGTGCCACACTGGTGTCACACTGGTGTCACTCCACCCTCGCTGGGGTCGCGCTGGTGCCTGGGGAGCTGCCACTGCCGTTTGCGGGTGCTGTCCCCAGCTGTCCCCTCCTGGCCGCGGTCGCTGTCACCTGTCCCTGTCCCTGCCGCCACCCCGGCCCCTTCCCCGCCTCTCCATCCCTTCTCACGGAGGCTCAGCCGCCTCAAACCCGTGTCACCGCCTTGCTGGGGGACCCGACTGCCCCCGGGGGTGCCACTGACCCCTCCCCGTGTGTCCCCAGGACGCCCCCCCGGCAGCGAGGGACGGAGCGCCCGGGGCGCGGCCGAGGGGACCCGCATCAGCCAGGACCTGGGGGGCGGCAGCCTGGCCATCGACACCCTGCCCGCCAACGAGACCCGCATCGTGGTGAGTGTCCCCGTGTCCATGGCCGGATCCATGGCCGGACCCCCGCCCGGATCCCTGCCCCGATCCCTGCCCCGGATCCCGCCCGGACCCGCTCCAGAGCTGTCCCCAGTGCGGCTCCGGTTCCGCTGTGGGGATGGATCCCACATCCCACAGGGGATAATTACACCCAGAGTGGGTAATCACAGCCCGGGTATCGCCCCGGCCCGGGCCCGATCCCGATCCCCTCCCACCCCCAGAGCTGTCCCCAGTCCGGCTCCAGTTCCGTGTGGGGATGGATCGCCTATCCCACAGGGGATAATTACACCCCAGAGTGGATAATTACACCCATAGGGGATAATTACAACCCCGGGATCCCCCCGACCCCCGCCCGGATCTGTGCCCCGACCCCGGCCCAGACCGGCTCCAGACCCCAGAGCTGTCCCCAGTGTGGCTTCAGTTCCGCTGTGGGGATGGATCCCACATCCCACAAGGGATAATTACACCCCAGAGAGGATAATTACACCCATAGGGGATAATTACAACCCCAGGATCGCCCCGACCCCCGCCCGGATCCCAGCCCCGGCCTGGATCTGTGCTCCGGACCCGCTCGTCTCCAGTCCAGCCCCACTTCCGTGTGGGGCTGGATCCCACATCCCACAGGGGATAATTACACCCCAGGGTGGCTAATTACACCCAGGGTGGCTAATTACAGCCCCGGGATCCCTCCCAGCCCTGCCCGTGCTTCGCGGTGCGGGTGACACGCGGGGACAACGCCGCTGTCCCCCGGTGTCGAGGGGGCTCCTCCGTTCAGTGTCACCTTGTGGGACACCTCCCCCGGCTCTCCCGGCCTAATTAGCCGCCCTCAATTAGCTCCGGGTTATTTGTGGCAGCCGCGGGAGTTCCCTGTGCTCTCAGAGGGGGGTGGGAGGGGTTTTTGGAGGACGGTGACACGTCCCGCTGGTTTTGGTGGCGCTCAGGGGACAAAGTGGCTTCTTTCACTCCGCTCCAGCTCATCCTTCAGGGATGGAGAGCAATCATGAAAAATCCCAGTGTGGAAATGTTTAAAAATACCCCCAAACCACCAGTGACGTTTTGGAGATGCTGGGGAACCACAGGGAGGGTGTGATGGTGCTTGAGGAGGGAAAAGCAGCAATTTCCTGGGAAATTTTTGGGATCTGCCCATGGATTGGGGCCACGGACAAGGTCACAGGTGCATCTCGCACTGTGCAAGGCCTGGAAGGGTTTTTCCCCTGTCTCCTCCCAAAATACCCCAAGTTTGGGGGTATTTGAATAATATTGAGTAATAAAATAAATAATAAAATCCCACCAAACTTGGGGCATTTAATTATTTATTTCATTATTTAATATTATTGAAATTTTATTATTTAATGAACAATTTTTTCCACTTTTCTCCAAAAAACATTTTCTCCCAAACCAATTAAAAAAACACCAAACAATTGAACCTACTTTCTAAAAAAACCCTCCAAAAATTCTCTCCCACATTTACCCTAAACCAAACCAAATACATTATCCCGGATTTTCCCTGGGTTTTTCCTGGGTCTATCCCAGATTTTTTTTTGGGTTTGTCCTGGATTTATCCTAGGTTTTTCCTGGGTTTATCCCGGATTTTTCCAGGATTTTTCCCAGATTTTTTCTTTATTTATCCCAGTTTTTCCCTGGATTTATCCCAGGTTTTCCCCTGGATTTTTCCCAGATTTTTTCTGGATTTATCCCGAATTTTCCCTGGATTTATCCCAGATTTTTTTCTGGATTTATCCCAGATTTTTTCTGTATTTATCCCGGTTTTTCCCTGGATTTGTCCCAGGTTTTTCCCTGGATTTATCCCAAATTTTCCCTGGATTTATCCCAGGTTTTCCCCTGGATTTTCCCTAGATTTTTCCTGGGTTTCTCTCAGATTTTCCCTGGATTTTTTCCTGGATTTATCCCTACTTTTCCACACTGGATTTATCCTGAATTTATCCCGGATTTTTCCCGGATTTATCCCAGATTTATCCCAGATTTATCCACCATTTTGCCCTGATTTTCCCTGGATTTGTCCCTGCTTGGTGTCGGGCGCCCTCCCACCCCTGGGGTCACCCGGTGCCACCCTGTCCCCGTGTCCCCTGTCCCTGCAGGAGGACAACCACAGCTATTACGTGTCGCGCTTCTACGGCCCGGGGGACGCGCTGCGCCGCGGGCTCTGGGTGGACCTGGCGGCCGCCAATGGGAGCCACGTCAGGGTGCACGGGATCCTCTCCAACACACACCGGCAGGCCTCGGTGAGCCCCGGCTGCCCCTGGGTGTCCCCGTGTCCCCTCGGTGAGCCCCGGGTGCCCCTGGGTGTCCCCGTGAGCCCCCCAGTGTCCCTGTATCCCCTCGGTGAGCCCCAGGTGTCCTCGTGTCCCCTGGGTGAGCCCTGTGCTGTCCTGTGTCCCCTGGGTGAGTCCCCCACTGTCCTCGTGTCCCCTTGGTGAGCCTCAGGTGTCCCCTGTCCCCTGGGTGAGCCCTGTGCTGTCCCGTGTCCCCACACCCAGCGGGGGTGGCCCAGGGAGCCCCATGCTGTCCCTGTGTCCCCTGGGTGAGCCCTGGGTGTCCCTGTGTCCCCTCGGTCAGCCCTGGGTGTCCCCATGTTCCCTGGGTGAGCCCCAGGTGTCCCGTGTCCCCTGGGTGAACCCTGTGCTGTCCCCTGGGTGAGCCCCCCACTGTCCCCGTGTCCCCTTGGTGAGCCTCAGGTGTCCCCTGTCCCCTGCGTGAGCCCTGGGTGAGCCCCCCACTGTCCTTGTGTCCCGTGGTGAGCCCCAGGTGTCCCCGTGTCCCCTCGGTCAGCCCGGGGTGTCCCCTGTCCCCTGGGTGAGCTCTGGCTGTCCCCAAGTCCCCACACCCAGCGGGGGTGGCCCAGGGAGCCCCACGCTGTCCCTGTGTCCCCTGGGTGAGCCCCGGGTGTCCCCTCTCCCCTGGGTGAGCCCCAGGTGTCCCCAGGGTGAGCCCCGGGTGTCCCCGTGTCCCCAGGGGCACTGGGGAGCCCTGTGACAGGTTGGGGAAGTTTCAGAGTTTAGGAAATGTTTGGGGCCTCCTGCTCATCCCAGGGATGAAGGAACCTGCAGGGTCCCTCTCTCTCCCTCCCCTCTCTCCCCGTTCCCAGAGTTTTCCCAAGGGATGATTGTGTCTCTCCCTGGCTCCATCCCACAGAGGATTGTCCTGTCCTTTGACTTCCCCTTCTACGGCCACCTCCTGCGGCAGGTCACCATCGCCACCGGCGGTGAGCGGGGCCAGACACGGCACCCATGGGGTGGGATGGACGTGAAGGGATGGGATCCATGAGATGGACAGGATGGGATCCATGGGATGGACAGGATGGGATCCATGGGATCAATGGGATGGACAGGATGGGATCCACGGGATGGGATCCATGGGATGGGATGGTCAGGATGGGATCCATGGGATCAATGGGATGGTATTCATGGGATGGACAGGATAGGATGGGTGGGATCCACAGAATGGGATGGGATGGGATCCATGGGATGGGTTCCATGGGATCCATGGGATGGGTTCCATGGGATGGAATCCATGGGATGGGATCTATGGGTTCCATGGGATGGGATGGGATGGGATCCATGGGACAGGATCCATGGGATGGGATGGACAGGATGGGATGGGATCAATGGAATCCATGGGATGGGATCTATGGGTTCCATGGGATAGGATCCATGGGACAGGATCCATGGGATGGACAGGATTGGATAGGAAGGGATGGGACAGGATGGGATGGACAGGATGGGATGGGATCCAAGGAATCCATGGGATGGGATCCATGGGATGGGATGGGATCCACGGGATGGGATCGATGGGATGGGGTCCATGGGATGGGATGGGATCCATGGGATGGGATGGGATCCACGGGATGGGATCAATGGGATGGGATGGGGTCCATGGGATGGGATCCATGGGATGGGATGGGGTCCATGGGACGGGATCTATGGGATGGGATGGGGTCCATGGGATGGGATGGGATCCACGGGACGGGATCGATGGGATGGGATGGGGTCCATGGGATTGGATGGACAGGACTGGACAGGATGGGCTGCAATGTGATGCCCACAGCAGGGCCTGGACACAGCTCTGGTGCTGGCTCTACCCTCATGCCCCATCCCTGAGCCCCAGGGAGCTCAGAGATCGGGGTCCAGCCCTTCCAACCCCTCCCTGCACCCCAAATCTCCTCGGGGAGTCAGCAGCTGCTGCTCCTGGAGGGCACAGCGGGGTCAGAGGGGAAATCCAGAGGGGCATAAAGAGGGATGGGTGAGGCAGGAAGGAGGGAGGCGAGCTTCACCCTCTGCCCGCTCAGGTTTTATCTTCACGGGGGACGTCATCCACCGCATGCTCACGGCCACCCAGTACATCGCGCCCCTCATGGCCAACTTCAACCCCAGCTACTCCCGAAATTCCACCGTGCAGTACCTGGACAACGGTGAGAGCAGCTCCCCCTGCTCCTCCCTCAGCCAGGTGGGCTGGAGACCCTCCTGTGTCAGCTCTGCTCAGCCCAGCTCTGTCACCTGTGACCCTGTTCACAGGGGTCTGAGGATGAGGGAAGAGATGAGGATCTGACTCCACGTTTCAGAAGGCTTGATTTATTATTTTATGTTATATATTCTATTAAAACTATACTAAAAGAATAGAAGAAAAGGTTTCATCAGAAGGCTGGCTAAGAATAGAATAAAAAAGAATGATAACAAAGGCTTGTGGCTTAGACACTGTCTGAGCCAGCTGACTGTGATTGGCCATTAATTAGAAACAACCAACATGGGCCAATCATAAATCCACCTGTTGCATTCCACAGCAGCAGATAATCAATGTTTACATTATGTTCTTGAGGCCTCTCAGCTTCTCAAGAGGAAAAATCTTAAAGAAAAGATTTTTCATAGAAGATGTCTGTGACAGTCACCCCTGAGGCAGGAACGGATCAGAAGATCCCTCTCTCCCCATCCCTCTCTCTCCCCATCCCTCTCTCTCCCCACCCTCCCTCCCCATCCCGTTTTGCTCTGCTCCCAGTGGATGCTGCAGGTTGGGTGGTGGAGGTTGGATGGAGCAGGGGCAGAGGGAAGGGCTGAGCAGCTGTGGTCGCCCCCAGGGACGGTGTTTGTGGTGCAGTGGGACAAGGTTTACCTGCAGGGCAAGGAGGACATGGGCAGCTTCACCTTCCAGGCTGCGCTGCACAGCAGCGGGAGGATCGTCTTCGGCTACAAGGAGGTGAGGGGACGGGGCAGGAGGGTCCCTGTGGGGCTGGGAGTGGCTTGGACATCCCTGGATGTGTCCCACGCTCTGTCCCACCCTGTGTCCCCCCCTGTGTCCCGGCAGATCCCGGTGCCAGTCCTGCAGATCAGCGCCAGCCAGCACCCGGTGAAGGCCGGGCTCTCCGACGCCTTCATGGTGCTCAACCCCGCTCCTGACGTGCCTGGTGAGTCCCTGGGGCAGCTGATCCCACAGGGAGAGGGCTGGGGTCCTCATCTTGGGGGATTTCAGGGTGGGAGGATGCCCTGCTTGGATTCCCAGCGAGTGTGAGGAGGGCTGTGGGGTTTGCCTGCCCCTCGTGTTCCCTGTGACCCTGTTTGGGATCCCTTTTTGGGATCCCTTTTTGGGATCCCTTTTTGGGGTCTTTCTTGGGATCCCTTTTTGGGGTCTCTCTTGGGATCCCTTTTTGGGATCTCTTTTTGGGATCCCCTTTTGGGATTCCCTTTTGGAATCCCCTTTTGGCATCCCTTTTTGGGATCCCCTTTTGGGATCTCTTTTTGAGATCTCTTTTTTGGGATCTCTTTTTTGGCATCCCTTTTTGGCATCCCCTTTTGGGATCCCCTTTTGGCATCTCTTTTTGGGATCCCCTTTTGGCATCTCTTTTTGGGATCCCCTTTTGGCATCCCCTTTTGGGATCCCTTTTTGGGATCTCTTTTTGGCATCCCTTTTTGGCATCCCCTTTTGGGATTCCCTTTTGGAATCCCCTTTTGGCATCCCTTTCTGGGATCTCTTTTTGGCATCCCTTTTTGGCATCCCCTTTTGGGACCCCCTCTCTGCGATCCCTTTCTGGGATCCCCTTTTGGGATCCCCTTTTTGGGGTGCGTCTCCCCATGGCCTCATGCTTAGGCTGGAGCTTTTCCCAGTCCACAACCTCCAGGAGCTTTTCCCTGATTCCCAGCAGGTGAGGAAGAGGAGGGAAATCCAATCCTTCCTCAGTTCCAAAGGGGTGAGGCAGGAGGAGATTTCTGGGGGGAAGCGGCTGCAGGAGCCCTGGGAGCTCGGGGTGGTGCCTTGGGAAGGCTGAGCTGGAACTGAGGCCAGAATTACAGAATAAAGCAGGGATTTATTCAAAGCATCTCCTCCATGGGTCCACCTTGGGCAGCACCAGAGCCCGGCCAGGGCTGCACCCAAGATGAACCAAAATGGTCACAAAATGAACCCAAAATGAACCAAAACAGTCACAAAATGAACCCAAATGGTCCCAAAATGCACGACCACTCACGAGGTCTCACTTTTATAAGTGCTCCATTTGCATCTTGCAGTTCATTGTCCCATTCCAGCTCCAGCCCCTGCAGTCCCATCCTTGTTTTTCTCTCTCCAGCCCACGGTGTTTGTGCTCTTGGGCTGAGATTTGGATCATTTGTCCTTGGTGCCCAGCTGGAGCAGGAATTGTTTTGTCTCCCTGCTCTGTGCACAGAGCTCACCATCCCCTAATAAAGCCCAGAGCCACCCACTAAAGCAGCACAGAATCTAAAAATTATAAAAACTAAAACCTGAGGCATCAGGGGGAGTGAGTCAGAGCCCAGTGATGTTTGTTTGGAGCTGTTTGGGAGCGGCTCAGGGCTGGAGCCCGGCCTGGGCTGGGCTGGGCTGGGCTGGGCTGGGATGGGATGGGATGGCATGGGATGGGATGGGCAGGGCAGGGCAGGGCGGGCTCCGAGCCCCTCCTGTGCCCTGGCACCTCCCAGCCTGTTGGATGAAGTTTTTTTCTGGCCCAGAGATGGGACAACTGAGAGGGATTTAAAAACTTTTATTCTGTTTTCACTCTGGTGTGAAGGGTGAGACAATACAGATGTCATCATTAACTCCATCACAATCAGAAGCCAATTATTTCCTAATTCCAACACGTTATAAGTGTTTTTTTGGCTTTTTTTCAGTTTTCCCCTTAATGGACAGGTGACACAATAACCCCAACCCACCCTCACTCCTGGCAGCTTTTGAGAATTTCCTACAAATTCCTACAAATCCCAGCCCGGCCCTCCTGCAAGGGCACAACCCCACACCTGGGGCCCCCTTTCCCTTTCAGCAGCTTCCCCAGAGCCCGGCCCAGCCCTGGGCAGGGGGGTTTAAGCCTTGCAGGGGTTTTAAGCCCGGTTTAAAGCCCAGGCTCTGTCGCAGAGTCGCGGCGCCGCACGATCTATGAGTACCACCGTGTGGAGCTGGACACCAGCAGGATCAGCAGCCTGTCCGCTGTGGAGTTCACCCCGCTGCCCAGTGAGTGCCCCAAATGCCACCCCAAACCCCAGCAGCCTCGGAACTCCAGCCTGAGCAGGCGGCCAAGGCAGGCCTGGGGGTGCTGGGGGGCGATGTCGCCCATCTCCCGGGGTTTGGGGTCTGGGGGATCATGGAGGGAGGGGGTGATGGCAGCAGGGAGCAGCTCAGCCCCACCCTGGGGAGGAGCTCAGCCCATCCTGGGGTGCAGCTCAGCCCCACCCTGGGGTCCCTGGGGAGCAGCTCAGCACCACCCTGGGGTCTCCAGCCCATCCTGGGGTCCCTGGGGAGGAGCTCAGCCCCACCCTGGGGTCTCCAGCCCATCCTGGGGTCCCTGGGGTGCAGTTCAGCCCATCCTGGAGTCTCCAGCCCATCCTGGGGTCCCTGAGGTGCAGCTCACCCCTACCCTGGGGTCTCCAGGGATCAGCTCACCCCATCCTGGGGTCCCTGGGGAGGCGCTCAGCCCCACCCTGGGGTCCCCAGCTTGGCCTGTCCTGGGGTCTCCAGCCCATCCTGGGGTCCCTGAGGTGCAGCTCATCACCACCCTGGGGTCCCTGGGGAGGAGCTCAGCCCATCCTGGGGTCCCTGGGGTGCAGCTCAGCCCATCCTGGGGTCCCCAGCTCAGCCTGTCCTGGGGTCCCTGGGGTGCAGCTCAGCCCCACCCTGGGGTCTCCAGCCCATCCTAAGGTCCCCAGGCATCAGCTCAGCCCATCCTGGGGTCTCCAGCTCACCCCATCCTGGGGTCTCCAGCCCATTCTGGGGTTCCTGGGGTCCCCAGCTCAGCCCATCCTGGGGTCCCCAGCTCAGCCTGTCCTGGGGTCTCCAGCCCATCCCGGGGCCCCCAGGGAGCAGCTGGCCCTGTCCTGAGCGATGCTTGGGAAATTTGAGTTTCCCTCTGTGGCCAGGGAGCTGCCCCAGCCTGGCTGGAGCCTCTCCCCTCTCTCCTCTCTCTGTTTTTTGCAGCCTGCCTGCAGCACCAGAGCTGTGAAACGTGCCTGAGCTCAGAACTGACCTTCAACTGCAGCTGGTGCCACGTCCTGCAGAGGTGCTGCCACCGTTCCCTCCCCTGCCTGCTGCCCCGTGCCCTTCCCATCCTTTTTTTGGGATAATTTCTCCTTTTTTTTGTTGTTTTTCGGGTGCTGAGGTGCTGCTCTTGGCCCCACACTTGTGCTTCAGCCGTGACCTGATCTCCAATTCCAAGCCACTCCAAGGCTGCATTTCCTGGGTTTTTTTTACTCCTGGAACAAGCTGGGACCTGAGGCAGGGGCTCAGATTTTTGTCAGGGAGCTTAAAAATGAGGGAAATTTCTCCTGCCTTGTGCTGGGATCAGTGGGAGTGCAGGGCAGGGAGGGGACAGCGTTGGGGACACCCCTCAGTTGTGGGACAGCCCCTGCCCGTCAGGAATGGGGCCAGCAAAGCCCCATTTGTGTGGGGGTGGAATTTTCTGATTTTTTGGGCTTGGCTGGAGGACGTGGAGCCGTCCCTGCTCTCCTCCAGCTCGGGCAGGGCTGTGCAGAGCAGATTTAATGAGATTGAGCCGGGCTTTATTGGGAGCTGGTGGCAGGGGAGGGGACCCAGTGACACAGATCCTGTGCCGCGCAAACCCCGCTCTGCTGAGGGCGCCTGCCACCCCCTGCCCGTCCCCTGAGCCACCCCAAAGCGGCTCTGGGCTCCCTGTGACGCCCCCGAGCAGGGTGGTGGCACTTGGCAGCCACGGTGGCTCCGTGGCAAGGGGACGTTCTTGTCCTGGTGTGGCTTTGGTGACAAAACCGGAGCCTGGGTTCGCTTTGGGCTGAGCTTTGCTCGGACCTTTCCTTGTCCCCAATTCCAGGCTTTGGCAAAGGGGATTTTGCCAGATCCTGGAATGGTTTGGGCTGGAAGAGACCCCAGAGTCCCTCCAGGGCCACCCCAGGGCCACCAGGGCCACCAGGGCCAGCTCCCCCTGTGCCAGGGTGCGCCAGGGGCACTGCCGGGGACACAGGGGCGGCCACGGCTGCGCTGGGAGCCCCATCCCAGCCCTTTCCCACCTCCTTTAACCCTTTCCACCCTCTTTAACCCTTTCCCACCCCCTTTAACCCTTTCCCTCTTCCTTTAACCCATTTCCACCCCCTTTAACCCTTTCCCACCCCCTTTAACCCTTTTCCATCCTCTTTAACCCTTTCCCACTTCTTTTAACACTTTCTCACCCTCCTCTAACCCTTTTTCATCCTGTTTAACCCTATTTCACCCCCTTTAACCCTTTCTCACCCTCCTTTAACCCTTTCCATCCTCTTTAACCCTTTCTCACCTCCTTTAACTCTTTCTCACCCTCCTTTAACCCATTTTCACCCCCCTTTAACCCTTTCTCACCCTCCTTTAACCATTTTCCACCCTCTTTCACCCCTTTTCGCCCTCATGTAACCCTTTCTCACCCTCTTTAACCCTATTTCACCCTCTTTGATCCTTTTCCACCCCGCCTTTAACCCCTTTTCACCCTCTTTAACCCCTTTTCACCCTTTTAAACCCTTTTCCACCCCCTTTAACCCCTATTTCAGTCCCTTTAACCCCTTTCCACCCTCCTTTAACCCTTTCTCACCCTCTTTAACCCTTTCTCACCCTTTTAAACCCTTTTTCACCCCCTTTAATCCCTAATTCACCCCCTTTAACCCCTTTCTCACTCTCTTTAACCATTTTCCACCCTTTTAAACCCTTTTCCACCCCCTTTAACCCCTATTTCACCTCCTTTAACCCTTTCTCACCCTCCTTTAACCCTTTCTCACCCAGCTGCTGTTGCTGGGGTTCACTCCTGTCCCCCTTGGCTGCCAGCCCCACATCCCCGGGGACAGCTCAGCTTCCCAGTGGGAATCCCAGCGGGCAGGAATGTTCTGGAAATGCGGAGCTGGAGCAGGAGGGTCACCCCTGTCAACCCCTGGCTTCCAGAAAATGAGAGGAAAATGGTTCTGTTTCTCCAAAGCATCCAGATCTGGTGCTGCAGATCCTCCCCAGAGAGCTCCAGCCTTGGAGCTGACATCCCAACCTCGTGATTCCAACCCCAGCTCCCTCCTAAATAACAAAATCTGTATTTTTAAAATTTTTTAATTTTTTTTTAACCTCTTCTGAGCCCATAATTGTGACAGGAACTGGACCCGAAGCAAAGATCTCAGAGGTTTCTTTGTGGTTTCTCCTTTCCCTGGTGGTGGGCAAATGGATTTTTGCAGGGATTGTTTGGGGTTTGAGCCTTTCCAAAGGTCAGAGCCGGGCTCCATCCCCTGTTCCTGCAGGGAATTCTCGGGCTGGTGTTTGCCTGATGTCATCTGGAGCTCCTGCAGTGTTTTTCCTGTGCAGATGTTGCTGGAAGGAGCCCAGGGAACCTCGTGGGTCTCACAGCCTTGCCCTGGCACCGAGTCCGGGGAGTGGAAACTCAAACCCAGCCCAGGCCTCTCTCCTCATTTCCCCTCTCCTTTTCTCCTTGTTTCCCCTCTCCATTTCCCCTGATTTTTCTTCTCCTTTTCTCCTGTTTTTCCTCTCCTTTTCTCCTCATTTTCCCTCTCCTCTTCCCCTGATTTTTCCTCTCCTCTCCTCATTTCCCTCTCCTTTTCTCCCAATTTCCCCTCTCCTTTTCTCCTGATTTTTCCCTCTCATTTTCCCCTTATTTCCTTCTCCTTTTCTCCTCATTTCCCCTCTCCTTTTCCCCTGATTTTCCCTCTCCTTTCCCCTGATTTTCCCTCTCTTTTCTCCCCATTTCCCCCTCCCTTTCCCTGTTTTCCCTCTCCATTTCTCCTTATTTCCCCTCTCCTTTTCTCCTCATTTCCCTCTTCTTTTCTCCTGGTTTCCCCTCTAATTTTTCCTGATTTTTCCCTTTCCTTTTCTCCCAATTTCCTCTCTCCTTTCCCCTGATTTTCCCCCTCTTTTCTCCTCATTTCCCCCCTCCCTTTGCCTGTTTTTCCTCTCCTTTTCTCCTCATTTCCCTCTCCTTTTCTCCCAATTTCCCCTCTCCTTTTCTGCTGATTTTCCCCTCTCATTTTCCCCAGTTTTCCCTCTCCTTTTCTCCTGATTCCCCCTCTCCTTTTCTCCTGATTCCCCCTCTCTTTTCTCCCCATTTCCCTCTCCTTTCTCCTCATTTCCCCTCTCCTTTTGGCTATCAGTTTTAGCCACACCATGCTGTAAATGCCTTAAAGATAATAATCTAAAATTACCCCTTGTGGCTCCTACTACAATGCAACTAATATAATATAATATAATATAATATAATATAATATAATATATTTTTATACTTTATTTATATATATATATAATATTTTATTATATAAAATTGTTCTATTTCTCCAAAGCATCCAGTTTTATTTTCCAGGCCACCTTTTGAAACTTGTTTCTAATTTCATTTTTCTCTCAACGATGTCTGCCCTATTCAATATCATTTCTAAATCAACATTTCTCATCTCAAAGTTTATATATAAATGTACATTCTGGGAACCTTTTGTTGAGTTTTAAACATTTCCTATTTCCCATTTCCCACGACCTGGCCCTGGATAATCCTGATTTTCCCCACAGGTGCTCCAGTGGCTTCGACCGGTACCGGGAGGAGTGGCTGAGCTACGGCTGCGGCCAGGTGGGCACAGAGAGTCCCAGGCTCAAAAATCCCAGTCCCAATCCCAAAAAATCCCAATAAATCCCAGTCCCAGGCCCAAAAAATCCCAGTCCCAGTAAATCCCAGTCCCAAAAAATCTCAAAAAATCCCAGTCCCAGTCCCAATAAATCCCAATAAATCCCAGTCCCAATCCTAGCCCAAATCCCAAAAAATCCCAGTCCCAAAAAATCCCAGTCCAAATCCCAAAAAATCCCAATAAATCCCAGTCCCAATCCTAGTCCCAGTCCCAAAAAATCCCCATCCCAATAAATCCCAATAAATCCCAATAAATCCAAGTCCCAGTCCCAATAAATCCCAAAAAATCCCAGTCCCAATAAAGCCCAATAAATCCCAGTCCCAGTCCCAGTAAATCCCAGTCCCAATAAACCCCAATAAATCCCA
Organism: Agelaius tricolor; assembly: GCF_023055355.1. Classification (NCBI taxonomy): domain Eukaryota; kingdom Metazoa; phylum Chordata; class Aves; order Passeriformes; family Icteridae; genus Agelaius; species Agelaius tricolor. The sequence continues at coordinate 3,331,986 of NW_027269291.1, forward strand.
GTCCCAAAAAATCCCAGTCTCAGTAAATCCCAGTCCCAATCCCAAAAAATCCCAATAAATCCCAGTCCCAGTCAATCCCAGTCCAAATAAATCCCAGTCCCAGTCCCAATAAATCCCAATAAATCCCAGTCCCAATCCCAGCCCCAATCCCAATAAATCCCAGTCCCAGTCCCAATAAATCCCAATGAATCCCAGTCCCAGTCCCAAAAAATCACAGTCCCAATCCCAATAAATCCCAATAAATCCCAATAAATCCCAGTCCAAATAAATCCCAATGAATCCCAGTCCCAATCCTAGCCCCAATCCCAATGAATCCCAGCCCCAATCCCAGCCCCAATCCCAACCCCAATCCCAATAAATCCCAGTCCCAGTCCCAATGAATCCCAGTCCCAATCCCAGTCCCAGTCCCAATCAATCCCAGTCCCAATCCCAGTCCCAGTCCCAATCAATCCCAATCCCAATCAATCTCAGTCCCAGTCCCAATGAATCCCAGTCCCAATCCCAGTCCCAATCCCAATCAATCCCAGTCCCAATCCCAGTCCCAGTCCCAATCAATCCCAATCCCAATCAATCTCAGTCCCAGTCCCTTCCTGAGGGCAGGGAATGGGGTTGAGCCACATGAACTCCATGGCCCAGCTCAGTGAATGGCTGTGGGACCCACGGTGCTCTGGACTGGGCTGAGCATCCCTCAGGGTTTCCCTTTATTCCTTTAAGACATCCCTTGGGATTTCCCCTTCTTCCCTTTAGATATCCCTTGGGACTTCCCTTTGGATTTCCCTTTTTCCCATTTAGATAACCCTGTATTCCCTTCAGATACCCCTTTATTCCCTTTGGATATCCCTTTATTCCCTTTAGATATTCCCCTGTAGCTCATTCTTTATTGCCCTTAAATATCCCTTTATTCCCTTTACATCCCTTTATTCCCTTTATTTTTCCTTTATTCCTATTTTCCCCTGTATTCCCTTTATTCCCCTTTCCCCCCATTATTCCCTTTATTCCCATTATTCCCATATTTCCCATTATTCCCATTTTTTCTTTTAGTCCCATTATTCCCATTTTCCCCCATTTCCCCCCATTTTCCCCTTATTCCCATTTTTCCTTTTAGTCCCGTTACTCCCATTTTTCCTTTATTCCCATTTTTCCCTTTCCCCCATTATTCCCTTTATTCCCGTTATTCCCATATTTCCCATTATTCCCATTTTTAATTTTAGTCCCGTTATTCCCATTTTTTCCTTTATTCCAATTTTCCCCCATTTTCCACCATTTTCCCCCATTTTCCCCTTATTCCCATTTTTCCTTTTAGTCCTGTTATTCCCATTTTTTCTTTATTCCCATTTTTCCCTTTTCCCACATTTTCCCCTTATTCCCATTATTCTCATTTTTCCTTTTAGTCCCGTTACTCCCATTTTCCCTTTATTCCCATTATTCCCATTTTCCCTTTATTCCCGTTATTCCCCCTCCTCCTGGAGCGTGACTCTTACTCACTGCAGGCAGGAAGGAACGAGCCCTGTTTGTGTCCCTGGGAGCAAAAACTCACAAGGATCAGCTCTGACCAAACAACATCTGCTTCTGCTTTGGCCTTTTCTCTTTTTTTCCCCCTTTCTTCTTTTTTTTTTTTTTAATTTATTTTGTTCCTTATTTTTATTTGCTTTTTGTGGCTTTTGCTTGTTTGCTTCGATTTTGATGGGGTTTTTTTATTTGGGGTTTTTGTTTTGTTTTTCTCTGGTTTGGTTTGGTTTTTTTTTTTTTGTGGATTTTTTTTTTTGTGGGGTTTTTTTTGGGTGATTTTTTAGTGATTTTATTCGACTTTTCTACTGAAAATTCAGCTTTATTTCACCAGACCCTTTGAGGTCACTGGACCCACATGGAGTCACCCCGAGGTGCATGAAGGATTTGTCCCAGGATTTGTCCCCAGGATCTGCCCCAGGATTTGCCCCAGGATTTGTCCTCAGGACCTGTCCCAGGATTTGTCCCAGGATTTGTCCCCAGGGTTTGTCCCCAGGGTTTGTCCCCAGGATTTGTCCCAGGATTTGTCCCAGGATCTGCCCCAGGATCTGCCCCAGGATTTGTCCCCAGGATTTGTCCCCAGGATTTGTCCCAGGATCTGCCCCAGGATTTGTCCCAGGATTTGCCCCTTGTCCTGCTGAAATCCTTCCCAAATTTTCCTCCCCTTCTCCTCCATCTGGGTCACTTCTGTGTTCGAACTTCAGTGTTTGACCCCGCAGAGCCCTCCTGGAATTCCTGCTGGGCAGAACCAGCTCCAAATTCTCCTTTTAACCCAAATTCTCCTTTTAACCCAAATTCTCCCGTTTTCCCCCCCAGTCGGATGAAAGGACCTGTGAGGATCTGGCGGAGGGCGGCCGCTACTCGGCGCCCCCGGGCAGCTCCGTGTCGGTGTCACCCGGCGCTGTCACCTCCCCCACGGCCTCGCTCTTCCTCGACAGCTTCACCACCGAAGGTGGGTCCTGGACAGGTGGCCCTGGCCCTGGGGGTGTCCCTGGATGGGTGACCCTGGCCCTGGGGTGTCCCTGGATGGGTGACCCCAGCCCTGAGCCGTGGGAAGGGAATCCTTGAACCCTGGGGTGTTCCTGGACAGGTGACCCCGGCCCTGGGGTGTCCCTGGATGGGTGACCCTGAACAACTGAGCCCTGGGAAGGGGATCCCTGAACCCTGGGGGTGTCCCTGGATGGGTGACCCTGGCCCTGGGGTATCCCTAGATGGGTGACCCTGGCCCTGGGGTGTCCCTGGATGGGTGACCCCAGCCCTGAGCCGTGGGAAGGGAATCCTTGAACCCTGGGGTGTTCCTGGACAGGTGACCCCAGCCCTGGGAAGGGGATCCCCATCCTTGATCCCAATCCCTGGACAGGTGACCCCGGCCCTGGGGGTGTCCCTGGATGGGTGACCCCACCCCTGAGAGTGTCCCTGGACAGGTGACCCTGGCCCTGGGGTGTCCCTGGACAGGTGACCCTGCACAACTGAGCCCTGGGAAGGGGATCCCTGAGCCCTGAGAGTGTCCCTGGACAGGTGACCCCGGCCCTGAGCCCTGGGAAGGGAATCCTTGAACCCTGGGGTGTTCCTGGACAGGTGACCCTGGCCCTGAGCCCTGGGAAGGGGATCCCCATCCTTGATCCCAATCCCTGGACAGGTGACCCCGGCCCTGGGGGTGTCCCTGGATGGGTGACCCCACCCCGGAGAGTGTCCCTGGATGGGTGACCCTGGCCCTGGGGGTGTCCCTGGCCAGGTGACCCTGCACAACTGAGCCCTAGGAAGGGGATCCCTGAACCCTGAGGGTGTCCCTGGACAGGTCACCCCTGTGCTGGGGGTGTCCCTGGACAGGTGACCACGGCTCTGGGGTGTCCCTGGACAGGCGATCTCAGCCCTGGAAGTGTCCCTGGACAGGTGACCCCAGCCCTGGACAGGTGACCCCATCCCTGAGAGTGTCCCTGAACAAGTGACCCCGGCCCTGAGCCCTGGGAAGGGAATCCTTGAACCCTGGGGTGTCCCTGGCCAGGTGACCCTGCACCCCCGAGCCCTGGACAGGTGATCCCCATCCTTGATCCCAATCCCTGGAGAGGTGACCCAGCCTTGGGGGTGTTTCTGGACAGGTGATCCCCCATCCCTGAGCCCTGGGAAGGGGATCCCTGAGCTCTGGACAGGTGATCCCCCATCCCTGATCCCAATCCCTGAATGGATGATCCCCCATCCATGATCCTGTTCCCTGTGACAGGAAATCCCATACTTGATCCTGACCCCTGCACAGGTGCCCACCCATCCCTACTCCCTGGGACAAGTGATCCCAATCCCCAGACAGGTGACTCCCTGACCCTGATCCCTGGACAGGTCTTTCACCTCCTCAAAAAGCAAATCCAAATGCAAGTAAACACCAGATGGGTTTTGGAGCAGAATCCTGGAATGGTTTGGGTGGGAAGGGACCTTAAATCCCATCCAGTCCCACAGGCAGGGACACCTCCCACCATCCCAGGTGCTCCAAACCCCAATGTCCAGCCTGGCCTGGGACAGGGATCCAGGGGCAGCCACAGCTGCTCTGGGAATTCCACCCCAGCCCCTCCCCACCCAACATCTTCCCCAAATCCCCAAATCCCGAGTCCATTTCTCCTCCTGGATCTGTGAAGTTCTGCAATCCCAGGAGGATTTGGGTTGGAAGGGACCTCACAGCTCATCCCATCCCCAGGGCAGGGACCCCTCCCACCATCCCAGGGCGCCCAAACCCCGTCCTTGGGCAGGGCTGAGAACAGGAGATGATGGCAAGGGCAGCCAAGAGGTGACACCCGGGGCAGTGAGGCACGCTGGGAAGAGTTTTGGGGTTTTTCCAGCTTTTTTGGGGGTTTTTTCCAGCTTTTTTGGGGGTTTTTCCAGCTTCATTTGTGAAGCTCAGTGAGCAACCAAGCCCTGGTGGGGAGAATCCTTGGGATCCTAAAGGGGTCAATCCCAGAGAGAGGGGTTGGGATTTCACTGGTGCCAGGAGTCTCAGCCTGGAATTCCCGCGGTGATCGCTCATTTCTTGGGATTGCTGCTCCACAAAAAGCCCCGATCTCCCCTGGAGACTCCCGGGATCCAAAGCTCCATAATCCCATTAACGCGGGGCCGGCTCCGCCGATCCTGGCGCAGGTAGCGCCGCAATTTGGCTGCTTAATAGTCCCTAACGCAAAGTGCTAATTAGGATAAATAGAAAGGAGCGCTGGTAATTGTCCTTCAGCGCCGGGAAGGAGCTGGGTGGGGGAACGAGCTCCTCTCCTGCCTGGCAGGGCTGACTTTGAAAGGAGCAATTAAAGGCAGGGAGGGAGGGGAGGGTTGGAACTCCGCCATGAGATTGTTTTCCAGCCCATCGCTGGTTCTTGGAAAAAAGGAGCAAGAGGCTCTGTGTGACACAGAGCATGAAGTTAATTTGTGATCTTGGAAGGGAGCAAACGGCAGCTGCAGCGGGAGGAGAGCGGGGAACAGCAGAGGAGCAGCTCCACCCGAGAGGGGAGCCGGCCCTCGGTGTCCTGTCCAACCAGGCAGGATCCCTGGATCCGTGTCCTGTCCATCCAGGCAGGATCCCTGGATCTGTGTCCTGTCCAACCAGGCAGGATCCCTGGATCCGTGTCCTGTCCAACCAGCCTGGATCCCTGGATCCGTGTCCTGTCCAACCAGCCTGGATCCCTGGATCTGTGTCCTGTCCAACCAGCCCTGTTCCCTGGATCCGTGTCCTGTCCAACCAGCCCGGATCCCTGGATCTGTGTCCTGTCCAACCAGCCCTGTTCCCTGGATCTGTGTCCTGTCCAACCATCCCAGATCCCTGGATCTGTGTCCTGTCCAACCAGCCCTGTTCCCTGGATCTGTGTCCTGTCCAACCAGGCAGGATCCCTGGATCCGTGTCCTGTCCAACCAGCCCGGATCCCTGGATCTGTGTCTTCTCCAACCATCCCAGATCCCTGGATCTGTGTCTTCTCCAACCAGCCCTGTTCCCTGGATCCGTGTCCTGTCCAACCAGGCAGGATCCCCGGATCCACATCCTTTCCACCAGCCCAGATCCCTGGGTCCACCTCCTCACTTTTGAGGATGCTCAAAATCCACTTCCCAAATCCCAAATAAACCCACAGGATGCTCAAAACCCCCTTCCATTCCTTGGCTCATTCTGGAAGGACCAGGATCCACCAGACAAGGCTTTGTCCCTCAACAGGCTCCACATGATCGCTCTCACCAGAAATCCTGATCCAGAATTCCCAGGGCTTGGATTCCAAATCCTGATCCAGAATTCCCAGGGCTCGAATTCCAAACCCTGATCCAGAATTCCCAGGGCTTGAATTCCAAACCCTGATCCAGAATTCCCAGGGCTTGGATTCCAAACCCCGATCCAGAATTCCCAGGGCTTGGATTCCAAACCCTGATCCAGAATTCCCAGGGCTTGGCTTGGATTCCAAACCCCGATCCAGAATTCCTGGATCTGTTGTCTTCTCCAGCCAGTCCAGATCCCTGGATCTGAGTCCTCTTCAACCAGCCCAGATCCCTGGATCCACATCTTTCCCACCAGCCCAGATCCCTGGATCCGTGTCCTCCCCACCGTTCTGCTCTCCTGGATCCGTGTCCTTCCCAGCCTGTCAGGTTCTGTGGATCCACATCCTTCACCAGCCCAGATCCCAGATCCCTGTGTCCTTCCCAGTCAGCCCAGATTGATGGATCTGCATCTGTCCCACCATCCCAGATCCCTGGATCTGTGTCTTGTCCCACCATCCCAGATCCCTGGATCCCTGTCCTCCCCAGCCAGCCCCGTTTTTGGATCCACATCCTCCCCAGCCCTTCCAGCTCCCTGGTTCTGCTCCTGGATCAGGGTTTGGAATCCAAGCCAAGCCCTGGGAATTCTGGATCAGGATTTGGAAGCCAAGCCAAACCTTGGGAATTCTGGATCAAGATTTGGAGGCTGAGCCCTCGGAATTCTGGATCAGGGTTTGGAATCCAAGCCAAGCCCTGGGAATTCTGGATCGGGGTTTGGAATTCAAGCCCTGGGAATTCTGGATCGGGGTTTGGAATTCAAGCCCTGGGAATTCTGGATCAGGGTTTGGAATTCAAGCCCTGGGAATTCTGGATCGGGGTTTCTGGTGAGAGCGATCATGTGGAGCCTGTTGAGGGACAAAGCCTGGTCTGGTGGATCCTGGTCCTTCCAGAATGAGCCAAGGAATGGAAGGGGATTTTGAACACCCTGTGGGTTTATTTGGGATTTGGGAAGTGGATTTTGAGCATCCTGTGGGTTTATTTGGGATTTGGGAAGTGGATTTTGAGTATCTGTGGGTTTATTTGGGATTTGGGAAGTGGATTTTGAGCACACTGTGGATGTTTTTGGGTGCAGATTCCACAGGCTGAGCAGGGACACCCAGTGTTGGATCCAAGCTCCCACAGGGAGCAGAACAACCCCTCGACCCCTTCCTGGGGACATTTGTGCCCCAGGTGCCACCTCAGAGGAGGAACCCCACACCCTGCTCAGCCCCCAGCCTTTTCCTGGTGCTTCCCTTTCCCACAGAGATTTAAAACTGCCCAGAGATCCCATCCTGGGGGGAGGAATTGGGTGGCAAACACCAGGATATCACTGAAAGCCGATTTTCTGTTTTGCTGTGTTTTCTCCTCTCAGATGACACCAAACTCAACCAGTTTGCAGGAGGAGAGGGTAAGGAAGGCCTTTATCCCTCTCCCTGCTCCAGGGAAACTCAGAATTCCCTGGGTTGGGGTACACGGGGCTGTGGGGAGCACAGGGACCCCAGAGTGAACAATTCCTGTTGTCCTCACCCCAAATAGTGCAGTTCGAGCCAGTGAAAAAAGCTGGGAATGCTGTGTTATCCCAATGAGATTTTTTTATTGTTTGAATTATTTTATTATTTTTTGTTTTAATTACATTTTTATTATATTTTATGATATTTTATTGTTATTGATTTATGTGGTTTTGATTTAGGGGTTTTTTGTTACTAATTATTATATTATATAACATATAATATATATTATTATAGTAATTATGATATTATTATTTTATTATTGATTCTTTTTATTACTATGGGTTTTTTATTTATTAGTGAAAAGAGTTATAGTTATACTTAGTATAGGGCTTTTTTTAAAACTTAATTTTTTGGTAATATTTTGTGATTTGGATAAGGAATAGAACAAATACTTGAATAAATTTAATAGTGTATTTTTTAATCAGTAAATTTTAAAAATTTGTCATGTTAAAATTTTAGTTTTGTAAATTTTAGTAAATTTTAATTTTAAATCTTTAATTTTGTAAATGTCACTAATTTTTAATTTTAAATCTTTAATTTTGTAAATTTCACTAAGTTTTAATTTTAAATTTTATAAATATTTTTAAATTTTAAATTTCGTACATTTTAAGAAATTTTGAATTTTAAATTTTGTACATAATTTTGTATTTTAAATTTTGAATTTTATAAACGTTAAGGATTTTTAAATTTTAAATGTTGTAAATAGTTTTAGATTTAAAATTTTGTAAATGTTTTTATATTTTAAATTTTGTAAATATTTTTAAATTTTAAATTTTGTAAATAGTTTTAAATTTTAAATTTTGCAAATAGTTTTAGATTTTAAATTTTGTAAATAGTTTTAGATTTTAAATTTTGTAAATAGTTTTATATTTTAAATTTTAAATGTTGTAAATTAAACCAAAATTAATGTAACAATTTTCTGAAAGCCTCCTGACCTTTGCTATTCCCCCAGGGAGCAGCCTGCCCTCTCGGGGCGCGGGTGCCCCGATCCCCACGGGCACCGTGGTGGGCATCGTGGTGGCCGTGCTGGTGCTGGCCGGGGCCATCCTGGCCGGGATCTACATCAGCGGCCACCCCACGTCCAGCGCCGCCCTCTTCTTCATTGAGGTGAGCCAGCAGCTCAGCCCTGCCTGGGGAATCGTCCCATCCTCCTCATCCTCCCCCTCTCCTGGCTCTGGGTCCTCCTCAGCCAGCCCAGATCCCTCAGTCTGTGATCCTGGATTTGTTGTCCTCTCCACCACCTCGGATCCCTGGATCTGTGTCCTCTCCACCACCTCAGATCCCTGGATCTCAGTCTTCACCATCTCAGATCCCTGGATCTGCGTCCTCTCCACCATCTCAGATCCCTGGATCTGTGTCCTCCCCACCATCTCAGATCCCTGGATCTGTGTCCTCTCCACCATCTCAGATCCCTGGATCTGCGTCCTCTCCACCATCTCAGATCCTTGGATCTGTGTCCTCTCCACCATCTCAGATCCTTGGATCTGTGTTCTTCCCCTGTCTCAGATCCCGTGATCGTGGATCTGTGTCCTCTCCACCATTTCAGATCCCTGGATCTGTGTCCTCTCCACCATTTCAGATCCCTGGATCCACATCCTCCCCACCCAAGATCCCTGGATCTGTGTCTTTCCCCCATCCCAGATCCCTGGATCCGTGATCCTGGATCTGTGTCCTCTCCACCACCCCAGATCCCTCAATCTGTGCCCTTCCCCTGTCTCAGATCCCTGGATCCACATCCTCCCCATCTCAGATCCCTGGATCCATGTCCCTCCCACCATCTTAGATCCCTGGATCTGTGTCCTCCCATCTGAGATCCCTTAATCTGTGATCCTGGATCCTGGATCTGTGTCCTCTCCACCACCTCAGATCCCTGGATCTGTGTCTTTCCCTCCATCTCAGATCCCTGGATCCATTTCCTTCCCATCCAGTGAGATCAATGCATTCCTCAGAATCCTTTGGAAGCATGAAACAACATTTTAAAATTCACTTTTATCACTGAAAATGCTCACACTGACAGTGCCTTTTGTGCCCAGGACTCAATTCTCCCCCATTATTCTCCCCCATTATTCTCCCCCATTATTCTCCCCCATTATTCTCCCCCATTATTCTCCCCCATTATTCTCCCCCATTTTCCCCCATCATTTCCCCCCCATTTCCCCCCATCATTTCCCTCCCATTTTCCCCCATTATTTTCCCCCATTTCCCCCATTTTCCCAGCAGGAGTTGGGGCTCGGGGCCCTGTCCCAGCCGCTCACCTGCCCCTGTTTCTGTCCCCAGCGGCGGCCGCACCGCTGGCCCGCCATGAAATTCCGGAACCACGGCAACCACGGCTCCTACGCCGAGGTGGAGGCGGCCAGCCAGGAAAAGGAGGGGTTTGTGGAGGCCGAGCAGTGCTGAGCGCTTCTCCTGGGGAATCCATCCCGAGGGATCCATCCCAAGGAATCCTGAGGGATCCATCGCAAGGAATCCTGACAAATCCTGAGGGATCCATCCCAAGGAATCCTGACAAATCCTGAGGGATCCATCCTGAGGAATCCCAAGGAATTCATCCTGACGAATCCTTACAAATCCCAAGGAATCCATCTTGAGGAATCCATCCCAAGGAATCTTGAGGGATCCATCCCAAGGAATCCTGACAAATCCTGAGGGATCCATCCCAAGGAATCCTGACAAATCCTGACAAATCCTGAGGGATCCATCCCAAGGAATCCTGACAAATCCTGACAAATCCCAAGGAATTCATCCTGACGAATCCTGACAAATCCTGAGGAATCCATCCCAAGGAATCCTGACAAATCCTGAGGGATCCATCCTGAGGAATCCCAAGGAATTCATCCTGACGAATCCCAAGGAATCCATCGCAAGGAATCCTGACAAATCCCGAGGGATCCATCCCAAGGAATTCTGACAAATCCTGAGGGATCCATCCCAAGGAATCCTGGCAAATCCTGAGGAATCCATCCTGAGGAATCCCAAGGAATTCATCCTGACGAATCCTGACAAATCCCAAGGAATCCATCCCGAGGAATCCTGAGGAATCTATTCTGAGGAATCCTGAGGAATCCATCCAGGGGAATCCACCCTGAGGAATCCCAAGGAATCCATCCTGAAGAATCCTGAGGAATCCCAAGGAATCCCAAAGAATCCATCCTCAGGAATCTGGAGGAATCCATCCCAAAGAATCCCAAGGAATCCCAAGGAATCCATCCCGAGGAATCCTGAGGAATCCACCCTGAGGAACCCCAAGGAATCCATCCCAAGGAAACTCAAGGAATCCTGAGGAATCCATCCCGAGGAATGCCAAGGAATCCATCCCAAGGAATCTTGACAAATCCCCAGGAATTCATCCTGAGGAATCCTGACAAATCCTGAAGAATCCATCCCAAGGAATCCCAAGGAATCCATCCTGAGGAATCCTGACAAATCCCAAGGAATCCATCCCAATGAATCCCAAGAAATCCATCCTGAGGAATCCATCCCAAAGAATCCTGAGGAATCCACCCTGAGGAATTCTGAGGAATCCTTCTCAAGGAATCCTGAGGAATCCATCCCAAGGAATCCCGAGCCTGCCGTGTCCCAAAGTGCTGGAATCACTTAATTATTTTGCTAAATTGTTAATTGTGGCCCTTGGCCCTGAAGGAGACAGAGAGAAGGGGAAATAAATCTGAAATTCCGCCAAAATTCATCTTCTGATGGCCAGTGGGAACAGAGAGGGATTTAGGGACAAAACTCTGGGACAAATCCTGGGCTAAATCCAGGATTCAGATCCGTGAGGAGTGCCTGGACATCACAGGAAACCTCAGAATCACCCCCTTAACCACATCATTTTTAGTTTTTTTTCTAATTTTGCTTCCATTTCCCCCTGTCTGGGCCGAGCCCCTGGCTCTGGATGGATGTTGGCACCCCCTGACCCCAAGGGAGGCTTTGACTCGGGACCTCTCAGCGTTTTCTCCTCCTCCTGTGCCACCAAAATTCAGCATTCACCTGCAAAATAATCCCTAAACTGAAGCACAAAACAAAACCAGAATCCCAAATCCAGCAGGAGGTAAATTTTCATTCCCCCACCACAAAATGCTGTTGCATTATGGATTTTTTCCCCCCCTTAATTTTTAATTTTCTCCTGCTCCTCAGCTATTTATTCTGATAATCAAATTTTGGGTGTATTTTATCCCCTGGCTGGCTCAGCTGTCACTGCTGGTGATTAGTGCCACAGGCAAGGTCTGTCTAATTAATATTTTCCTTCTCATCTGCTGAATTTATGGAACAATTACAGATAAATATGGATGTTTGGTGGCACTCAGACCCCAAATTCGACTTTCTTGCAGCCCCTGGGGAGTTTTTTTGCTGCATTTTATGATATAAAACCACCAAAATGCTCAAGCTGAGTCGTGATCATGCCCCAGACTTGGAAGTTTTATTCCCAAATCAACAATTTCCCTAAAAATTGGTTCTTTCCCCAGAGTGGGGAGGAAAAGGGAATTTATCACCCATTTTTTTACTCCGAATCTGATCTCCTTTGGCATGGTGATGAGTTAATGTGGGTTTTTCTCGGAATTTCACTTTTTTCCAATGGTTAAATTTTGAATTATTAATTCCCATAGTTTTAGGCCTGGTTTTTCCTGTTTTTCTGCACATGGGAACAGCAAGATTTTGGGTTCTTCTCTTCCCCCGCAGCCCCTGGAACTGCTGGGATACATCCAAGAGTTCTGAAATGCCACAGATTTAAAGAAAAACAGATTTTTAAAGAGCAAGAATTGTACTCGTCCCTGGGGTTTGTGCTGCAGTTGGGATTTTGGGAGAAAATCCGGATTTAGGGAAGGATTCAGGTGAGAAATCCTTCAAATATAAAAAAAAAATCACTTCAAGGTCATTCATAACCTGAGACCTCTGGGCATAATTTCACATCCAGGGTTCCTTTTTTTTTAAAATATGTTTATTCCCATTAGAAAAATAAATAATAAATCTATTTTTTCCCATTTTCCCTTTCACCCTGTTCATCCCTCTTTTCCTTCAGGCTGGCAGAAGCTGTGCTAACAATGCAAACAGGTAGGAGTTAATTTAATTTAATCAGGATTAAAGAATTCTCCCATCCTGGTGCCTTTTTCTATTTCTCTTGAGCGGAGAAGCAGCAGATCTGCAATCAGAGATAGAAATATTCCACTTTTATATCAATATTCCAAATTTTTTTACAATAAATTCAGTTCACATCCACACACATAAACCACCGATTTTAATAGAAGGTAAAGAACAATTTTAAAATCTGTCAAAAAAAATGATTTCCACACCAAACAATACCCCCCAAAATAGGGGAAAAATCACCTCAGCCATGCAAATAAACACAGATTTTTACCCTGGAAATGCAACCCCAGGTCCAAAGCAGCATCTTGAGCCATAATTAACAGCCCTGACAGCAAGGAGGGAGCAGATTGCTCCAGCAGGGCCCGTGGGTGGAGGAATAAAACCTCAAATAGATGCTCTGAATCTGCATTTTCCAGGCAGAGCTCAGCTCTGGGTGCGAGTGGGAGCAGGGAATTTGGGTATTAAATGGATTTATTGTGCCTCACTCAGCAGGGAGGGATGGGAATGGTTCCATTTCTTGCAAAGAACCTGGGAATTTGCTGGGGGTTTTTTTTTTGGGGGGGATATTTGCAGGGAAAAGGTGTTTTTAAGGCAGGGTGGAATCACCTGGAGCTGATTTTTCCACTCCCAAAAGGCAGGAATGGGATGAGGAGAGGGCAGAATCCCAGGGTGGGATAATTACCACCACAATCCCCCCAAAAAATAGATTTAAAGGAGCAGGAAACTCCTGCACATTTCCCTTCAGCTGCCACCAGAGGATCCTGAAATCACCTTTGTCTCCCCCCACAATTTTCCTGGTGAGGAAAAACCAAATTCTGAACATTTTTCATTTATTTTTCCTCCATTTCCCCTTTATTTTTCTCCCCTTCCCTCTTTTTTTACCCAGCAAATCCCATTGTGTAGCAAGTGGGTCAGGCCAGGCTGGAATTTTTCCCCATTTCCAGGAAAACTCAGCTTAAATTTTTCCCTCCTCGATTTCAGCCATCAAACATTGACAGGAGCTTTTGCTAAATTTTTAAAAAAGCTGACAAAACCTCCAGCATGTGCTGGCAGAACTCATGTAAACCCTTTTTTTTTTTCCTTTTTTTTTCTCTGCAAAGAGATGACATCACTGAGGAAAAAGGAGGAAAAAAACCTTTGAAATTTGCTTTTTTTCAGGGCTGCAAGGAGCAGGTTTGGAAGGATAATTGTGGGTTTGGTGCTCTGTGAGGAGCTGCAGGCAGGTTCCTTCCTGGGGCTGCCCTTGAGGGTTTTTTTCCATGATTCCTCCTGCTTGATGGAGGATTTTTAACTCCTCCAGCTGAGGAGGGGACTTCCAGAATAAAGAGAAAACCCAGAATAATGAGAAAACCCAGAATAATAAGAGAACCCCAGAATTCCAGAATAATAAGAAAAACCAGAATTACAGAGTAAAGAGAAAATCCAGAATTCCAGAATAATGAGAAAACCCAGAATTAAGAGAAAATCCAGAATTCCAGAATAATAAGAAAAAAACAGAATTCCAGAATAATGAGAAACCCCAGAATTCCAGAATAATAAGAAAAACCAGAATTCCAGAGTAAAGAGAAAACCCCAGAATTCCAAAATAATGGGAAAACACAGAATTCCAGAATAATAAGAAAAACCAGAATTCCAGAATAATGAGAAAACCCCAGAATTCCAGAATAATGAGAAACCCCAGAATTCCAGAATAATGAGAAAACACAGAATAATAAGAAAATCCAGAATTCCAGAATAATAAGAAAAACCAGAATTCCAGAGTAAAGAGAAAATCCAGAATAAAAAGAAACCCCAGAATTCCAGAATAATGAGAAAATCCAGAATTCCAGAATCATAAGAAAAAACAGAATTCCAGAATAAAGAGAAAACCCAGAATAAAGAGAAAATCCAGAATTCCAGAATAATGAAAAAACCCCAGAATTCCAATATAATGAGAAAACACAGAATTCCAGAGTAAAGAGAAATCCCAGAATGAAGAGAAAATCCAGAATTCCAGAATAATGAGAAAATAGAGAATTCCAGAATAATAAGAAAAACAGAATTCCAGTATAATGAGAAAACACAGAATTCCAGAATAATGAGAAAACCCAGAATAATGAGAAAACCCCAGAATTCCAGAATAATGAGAAAACAGAGAATTCCAGAATAATAAGAAAAACCAGAATTCCAGAGTAAAGAGAAAACCCCAGAATTCCAGAATAATGAGAAAACCCAGAATTCCAGAATAATGAGAAAACACAGAATAATAAGAAAATCCAGAATTCCAGAATAATAAGAAAAACCAGAATTCCAGAGTAAAGAGAAAATCCAGAATAAAAAGAAACCCCAGAATTCCAGAATAATGAGAAACCCCAGAATTCCAGAATAATGAGAAACCCCAGAATCCCAGAATAATGAGAAAATCCAGAATTCCAGAATAAAGAGAAAATCCAGAATTCCAGAATAAAGAGAAAACCCAGAATAAAGAGAAAATCCAGAATTCCAGAATAATGAGAAAACCCCAGAATTCCAGTATAATGAGAAAACCCAGAATTCCAGAGTAAAGAGAAATCCCAGAATGAAGAGAAAATCCAGAATTCCAGAATAATGAGAAAATAGAGAATTCCAGAATAATAAGAAAAACCAGAATTCCAGAATAAAGAGAACAGAATTGCAGAGTAAAGAGAAAACCCAGAATAAAGAGAAAACCCAGAATTCCAGAATAATGAGAAACCCCACAATTCCAAAATAATGAGAAAACTCAGAATTACAGAATAATGAGAAAAACCAGAATAATTTCCAAAAAGTGAGGATTTCTGAGCTCCTTCACCCTTCCCAGCTGGAGCAGGTGGGGAAAACTCAGAACATCCATGAGAAAATGAGGATCTGAGGTGGCTCCTGGAAGGGTCTGACAGGAAAAGAGGCACAAGTTTGGGTGGGATCCATGAAAAACAGAGAATTTGGCACTGGGAATTTGGGATTTCTCAGCAAGGGAGCAGCAGGAGTGGAACCTTCATGACCTGGAAGGGTTTGGGGCAGTGGGAATGGATCTGGGAAGGGTTTGGAGAAATGGGAATGGAGCTGGGAAGGGTTTGGAGGCATCAGGAATGGAGCTGGGAAGGGTTTGGAGCAGTGGGAATGGATCTGGGAAGGGTTTGGAGCAGCAGGAATGGATCTGGGAAGGGTTTGGAGCAGTGGGAATGGATCTGGGAAGGGTTTGGAGCAGCAGGAATGGATCTGGGAAGGGTTTGGAGCAGTGGGAATGGATCTGGGAAGGGTTTGGAGAAATGGGAATGGAGCTGGGAAGGGTTTGGAGGCATCAGGAATGGATCTGGGAAGGGTTTGGGGCACCTGGAATGGATCTGGGAAGGGTTTGGAGGAGCAGGAATGAGCTGGGAAGGGTTTGGGGCACCTGGAATGGATCTGGGAAGGGTTTGGAGCAGTGGGAATGGAGCTGGGAAGGGTTTGGAGCACTGGGAATGGATCTGGGAAGGGTTTGGGGCAGTGGGAATGGAGCTGGGAAGGGTTTGGGGCAGCAGGAATGGAGCTGGGAAGGGTTTGGAGCACTGGGAATGGAGCTGGGAAGGGTTTGGAGCACTGGGAATGGATCTGGGAAGGGTTTGGGGCAGTGGGAATGGATCTGGGGAGGGTTTGGAGGAGCAGGAATGGAGCTGGGAAGGGTTTGGAGAAGTGGGAATGGATCTGGGAAGGGTTTGGAGGAGCAGGAATGGATCTGGGAAGGGTTTGGAGCCCTGGGAATTGATCTGGGAAGGGTTTGGAGAAGTGGGAATGGATCTGGGAAGGGTTTGGAGCACCAGGAATGGATCTGGGAAGGGTTTGGAGGAGCAGGAATGGAGCTGGGAAGGGTTTGGAGCACCTGGAATGGAGCTGGGGAGGGTTTGGAGGAGCAGGAATGGAGCTGGGAAGGGTTTGGAGCACTGGGAATGGAGCTGGGAAGGGTTTGGAGAAATGGGAATGGATCTGGGAAGGGTTTGGAGGAGCAGGAATGGATCTGGGAAGGGTTTGGAGCAGCTGGAATGGATCTGGGAAGGGTTTGGAGCAGCAGGAATGGAGCTGGGAAGGGTTTGGAGCACTGGGAATGGATCTGGGAAGGGTTTGGAGAAGTGGGAATGGATCTGGGAAGGGTTTGGAGCACTGGGAATGGAGCTGGGAAGGGTTTGGAGAAGTGGGAATGGAGCTGGGAAGGGTTTGGAGCACTGGGAATGGAGCTGGGAAGGGTTTGGAGGAGCAGGAATGGAGCTGGGAAGGGTTTGGAGCACTGGGAATGGATCTGGGAAAGGGTTGGAGCAGCAGGAATGGAGCTGGGAAGGGTTTGGAGCACTGGGAATGGAGCTGGGAAGGGTTTGGAGCAGTGGGAATGGAGCTGGGAAGGGTTTGGAGCAGCAGGAATGGATCTGGGAAGGGTTTGGGGCACCAGGAATGGATCTGGGAAGGGTTTGGGGCAGTGGGAATGGATCTGGGAAGGGTTTGGAGGAGCAGGAATGGATCTGGGAAGGGTTTGGGGCAGTGGGAGTGGATCTGGGAAGAGTTTGGAGCAGTGGGAATGGATCTGGGAAGGGTTTGGAGGAGCAGGAATGGAGCTGGGAAGGGTTTGGAGCACTGGGAATGGAGCTGGGAAGGGTTTGGGGCAGCAGGAATGGAGCTGGGAAGGGTTTGGAGCACTGGGAATGGAGCTGGGAAGGGTTTGGAGCCCTGGGAATGGATCTGGGAAGGGTTTGGGGCAGTGGGAATGGATCTGGGAAAGGGTTTGGAGAAATGGGAATGGAGCTGGGAAGGGTTTGGAGGCATCAGGAATGGATCTGGGAAGGGTTTGGAGGAGCAGGAATGAGCTGGGAAGGGTTTGGGGCACCTGGAATGGATCTGGGAAGGGTTTGGAGCAGTGGGAATGGAGCTGGGAAGGGTTTGGGGCAGTGGGAATGGAGCTGGGAAGGGTTTGGGGCAGCAGGAATGGAGCTGGGAAGGGTTTGGAGCACTGGGAATGGAGCTGGGAAGGGTTTGGAGCACTGGGAATGGATCTGGGAAGGGTTTGGGGCAGTGGGAATGGAGCTGGGAAGGGTTTGGAGGAGCAGGAATGGAGCTGGGAAGGGTTTGGAGAAGTGGGAATGGATCTGGGAAGGGTTTGGAGGAGCAGGAATGAGCTGGGAAGGGTTTGGAGCCCTGGGAATTGATCTGGGAAGGGTTTGGATAAGTGGGAATGGATCTGGGAAGGGTTTGGAGCACCAGGAATGGATCTGGGAAGGGTTTGGAGGAGCAGGAATGGAGCTGGGAAGGGTTTGGAGCACCTGGAATGGAGCTGGGGAGGGTTTGGAGCAGCAGGAATGGATCTGGGAAGGGTTTGGAGCACCAGGAATGGATCTGGGAAGGGTTTGGAGGAGCAGGAATGGAGCTGGGAAGGGTTTGGAGCACCTGGAATGGAGCTGGGGAGGGTTTGGAGGAGCAGGAATGGAGCTGGGAAGGGTTTGGAGCACTGGGAATGGAGCTGGGAAGGGTTTGGAGAAATGGGAATGGATCTGGGAAGGGTTTGGAGGAGCAGGAATGGATCTGGGAAGGGTTTGGAGCAGCTGGAATGGATCTGGGAAGGGTTTGGAGCAGCAGGAATGGAGCTGGGAAGGGTTTGGAGCACTGGGAATGGATCTGGGAAGGGTTTGGAGAAGTGGGAATGGAGCTGGGAAGGGTTTGGAGCACTGGGAATGGAGCTGGGAAGGGTTTGGAGGAGCAGGAATGGAGCTGGGAAGGGTTTGGAGCACCAGGAATGGATCTGGGAAGGGTTTGGAGGAGCAGGAATGGATCTGGGGAGGGTTTGGGGCACCAGGAATGGATCTGGGAAGGGTTTGGAGGAGCAGGAATGGATCTGGGAAGGGTTTGGGGCACCAGGAATGATCTGGGAAGGGTTTGGAGGAGCAGCAGGATTGAGGCCATCAGTGAGTGCTGGACATCAGCGCTGGTTTGACCCGGATTTGTTGATTTAAAGCTCTTTTCCAGCCTGAACAATTCCATGATTCAACAATTCCACGATTCCAACCCAAAAGCTTGAAGCAATTATCACATTAATTCAGATATTTTTTTTTGCTTTTTTGGCATTTCCATAGCACAGACCTGGCTGTTTTCCCTCCTTCGCCAGCAAGCAACTTTTGGAAGAATTTAATCCCTACCAAAACCAGGATTTCCTGGGTGTTTTTTCCAAGGAAAAACCTTTTCCAGGGAAGCTGAGGAGATCATCAAGCAGAGCTTCCCGTGGCTCCAGTGGGTGATTATCCTGTGCTGTGCTGACAGCTTCCCATCTGTTTGGGGCTGGATGCTGCATCTTAAAAAGCAGGAGAAAGGAAAAGCAGCAATTCCAGCAGGAGGAGACGGGCTTGGGATGCTCACGGATTATCAGGAATAAACTGGTTTTGTGGGGTTGGTTTCTGTTTGTGTGCAGAGCTGGAATTTCCAGGAATACACTGATTTTTTGGGGAGCTGTTTATGTGCAGAGCTGGAATTTTCAGGAATACATTGATTTTTTTGGGGAGCTGTTTATGTGCAGAGCTGGAATTTTCAGGAATTTTCTGGTTTTTTGGGACTGATCTCTGTGTGCAGAGCTGGAATTCTCAGGAACTCACTGATGTTTTTGGGGGGCTGATCTCTGGGTAGAACTGGAATTCTGAGGAATACATTGATTTTTTGGGGTTGGCCTCTCTGTGCAGGGCTCAAATTGTCAGGAACACTCTGATTTTTGGGACTGATCTCTTTGTAGACCCGGAATTGTCAGGAATACACTGATTTTTGGGACTGATCTCTTTGTAGAGCTGGAATTGTCAGGAATACACTGATTTTTGGGACTGATCTCTTTGTAGAGCTGGAATTGTCAGGAATACACTGATTTTTTTGGGACTGATCTCTTTGTAGAGCTGGAATTGTCAGGAATACACTGATTTTTGGGACTGATCTCTGGGTAGAGCTGGAATTGTCAGGAATACACTGATTTTTGGGACTGATCTCTGGGTAGAGCTGGAATTGTCAGGAATACACTGATTTTTGGGACTGATCTCTGGGTAGAGCTGGAATTGTCAGGAATACACTGATTTTTTTGGGACTGATCTCTTTGTAGAGCTGGAATTGTCAGGAATACACTGATTTTTGGGACTGATCTCTCTGTAGAGCTGGAATTGTCAGGAATACACTGATTTTTGGGATTGATCTCTTTGTAGAGGTGGAATTGTCAGGAATACACTGATTTTTGGGACTGATCTCTGGGTAGAGCTGGAATTGTCAGGAACCCTCTGATTTTTAGGACTGATCTCTGTAGAGCTGGAATTGTCAGGAATACACTGATTTTTTTGGGGGGCTGATCTCTGGGTAGAGCTGGAATTGTCAGGAATACACTGATTTTTTGGGACTGATCTCTGGGTAGAGGTGGAATTGTCAGGAATACACTGATTTTTTTGGGACTGATCTCTGGGTAGAGCTGGAATTGTCAGGAATACACTGATTTTTTTGGGACTGCTCTCTGGGTAGAGCTGGAATTGTCAGGAATACACTGATTTTTGGGACTGCTCTCTGGGTAGAGCTGGAATTGTCAGGAATACACTGATTTTTTTGGGACTGATCTCTTTGTAGAACTGGAAGTATCCAAGGCCACGTTGGACACTGGGGCTTGGAGCCACCTGGGATGTGTCCAGTTAAATCCCAAACCCTGGCATTGACCCCTTTAGGATCCCAAGGATTCTCCCCACCAGGGCTTGGTTGCTTGCTGAGCTTCACAAATGAAGCTGGAAAAACCCCAAAAAAGCTGGAAAAACCCCAAAAAAAAGCTGTTAAAAACCCCAAAAACTCTTCCCAGCGTGCCTCACTGCCCCGGGTGTCACCTCTTGGCTGCCCTTGCCATCATCTCCTGTTCTCAGCCCTGCCCAAGGACGGGGTTTGGGCGCCCTGGGATGGTGGGAGGGGTCCCTGCCCTGGGGATGGGATGAGCTGTGAGGTCCCTTCCAACCCAAATCCTCCTGGGATTGCAGAACTTCACAGATCCAGGAGGAGAAATGGACTTGGGATTTGGGGAAGATTTTGGGTGGGGAGGGGCTGGGGTGGAATTCCCAGAGCAGCTGTGGCTGCCCCTGGATCCCTGTCCCAGGCCAGGCTGGACATTGGGGTTTGGAGCACCTGGGATGGTGGGAGGTGTCCCTGTCTGTGGGACTGGATGGGATTTAAGGTCCCTTCCAACCCAAATCCCTCTGAAATTCCAGAACTTTCCAGATCCAGGGATTGCAGATGGAGAAATGGGCTCGGGAGGGGATTTTGGGAAGATTTTGGGTGGGGTGGAATTCCCAGAGCAGCTGTGGCTGCCCCTGGATCCCTGGAAGTGGCCAAGGCCAGGCTGGATGGGGTTTGGGGTGGTGGGAGCTGTCCCTGCCCGTGGCACTGGATGGGATTTGGGATCCTTTCCAACCCAAACCATTCCAGGATTTTAGGATTTAACCCCTCTCACCCCTCCCAGCAGTGGCAGCTGCAGCAAAAATGGGAATTTCCAGCAGAATTCCAGCAGAATTCCGAGCTGCTCCCAGGGATGGATAACACAAAAGAGGCTCCAAACCTCAGAGTTTGGGACAATTTGGTTTTGTGCCTTTTCCCCTCAGCCCAGCTCCCAAACCCTGACTGGATTAAAAAGGAGCAAACCAAACACCAGGTAATGCTGTCACCCTATTAATGCAATTAACCCCTGCTGTTAATTACCCCAATCACTGCAGTGCTTGTGTAGGTCCAGCTCTGGGTGTTAAACACGGGGTGAAAACTCAGGAAATCCTTAAAATTCTCTCAGGGTAATAAATAAATAAACAAATAATAAAAAGAAATACAATAATAAAAAGAAATATATAATAATAAAAATACTCAAAAGATATAATAATAAAATAAATAATGATACATAGAGAACAATGAAACAAATAGATATAATAATAAAATAAAATAAAATAAAATAAAATAAAATAAAATAAAATAAAATAAAATACCAAGCCAAATAATTAAATAAACATCTCTGTTTATTTGATTTTTCCCCCCAATGGAATTTCAGTTAATTTCTAGAAATTGCAGAATTTCTAGAGATTTCTATCATTGTAAATAAGGAATCTGGGATTTTCTGGGGGTTTTTTTTGGGGTGGAATGTAAGGGTGCAATGAACCCAATAGGATTTATGGACATGGGATGCAATTCCAGGGAAATATTCAGACCAATCCAAGATTAAATCCAATTTCAGGGAAATATGAAGTCAAATTTCCTCCTCCCAGGAGGGAAAAAACCCCAGGATCTGCCTCACTTGAGGCTCTGCTTCTCTGCTCCAAAGCACATTATTTTTGTACATTTATCTAATTTAACTTTTCAGCACAAATGTTGCAGTCATGGTGATGTCATCATCTTGTTAATTTAAGGAGCTGTTCTCAGACTGTGCCATTTGAGGGTGATTTTTGCTTTGTTTCTATTTCAGCTTCTCTGGAGAGAGTTTTTTTAATAAAATTACGAGGGGGGAAAACAAAGGAAAATTAAAAAAAAACAAGGCAAGAAGGGGAACAAACCTTGGAGAACAAAATTAAAATATTTTGGGCAAAAAAAATAAAAATACTGGGGAAAAATTAAAAATACTGGGGAAAAAAAAATACTGGGGAAAAAATTAAAATACTGGAGAGAAAATTAAAAATACTGGGGAAAATTAAAAATACTGGGGAAAAAATTAAAATACTGGAGAGAAAATTAAAAATACTGGGGAAAAAAGTAAAATACTGGGGAAAAATAAAAATACTAGGGAAAAAATTAAAATACTGGGGAAAAAATAAAAATACTGAGGAAAAAAATAAAAATACTGTAGAGAAAATTAAAAATACTGGGGAAAAATTAAAAATACTGGGGAAAAATAAAAATACTGGGGAAAAATTAAAATACTAGGGAAAAAATAAAAATACTGGGGAAAAAATTAAAATACTGGGGAAAAAATTAAAGTACTAGGGAAAAAATTAAAATACTAGGGAAAAATAAAAATACTGGGGAAAAATAAAGATACTGGGGGAAAAATAAAAATACTAGGGAAAAATTAAAATACTGGGGAAAAAATAAAAATACTGAGGAAAAAAATAAAAATACTGTAGAGAAAATTAAAAATACTGGGGAAAAATTAAAAATACTGGGGAAAAAAGTAAAAATACTGGGGAAAAATTAAAATACTAGGGAAAAAATTAAAATACTGGGGGAAAAATAAAAATACTGGGGAAAAATAAAGATACTGGGGGGAAAATAAAAATACTGGGGAAAAATAAAGATACTAGGGGAAAAATAAAAAATACTGGCGGAAAAATAAAAATACTGGGGAAAAATAAATATACTGGGGGAAAAATAAAAATACTGGGGAAAAAAATACTGGGGAAAAATAAAGATACTAGGGGAAAAATAAAAAATACTGGCGGAAAAATAAAAATACTGGGGAAAAATAAATATACTGGGGGAAAAATAAAAATACTAGGGAAAAATAAAGATACTGGGGGAAAAATAAAAATACTGGGGAAAAATAAATATACTGGGGGAAAAATAAAAATACTGGGGGAAAATACTGGGGAAAAATAAAGATACTAGGGGAAAAATAAAAAATAGTGGCGGAAAAATAAAAATACTGGGGAAAAATAAATATACTGGGGGAAAAATAAAAATACTAGGGAAAAATAAAGATACTGGGGGAAAAATAAAAATACTAGGGAAAAATAAAGATACTGGGGAAAAAATAAAAAATACTGGGCAGAAATTCCTTCAGAGCAGCTGCAGGCCTCTGCTGCCATCGTATGGGAGCTGCCTTTGGAGCAGCTAGAAAGGAAAATTCTCCCAGGAGCTCCAGCTGCTGTCCTGGGAGAGCTCTGCAGTTACTCTGAGTCTGCTGCTCCTGAAGCAGAATCGATAAAAAAATGGATAAAAAAATGAAATTTTAGAGTTGTTTTAAACGCAGTCTGAGGCAGGAATGATGTGGCAGAGGAACCTCAAGGTGGATTTCCTGAGATGATGGGGTTGCACAGGGTAACCAAGCTGTGCAGGGACCAGGGCTCCTTCTAAGGGACAATTCCACAGTCCTGGAACAGTTTGGGTGGAAGGGACCTTAAAGGTTCTTCCATTGCAGCCCTGCCACCATCCCAGGCTGCTCCAAACCCTGTCCAAGGTGGCCTTGGGCACTGCCAGGGATCCAGGGGCAGCCACAGCTGCTCTGGGAAGGAGGAAAATTGGAGATGAGGGTTGGACATGAAGGCTGAAGATGAAGGATGGAGATGAAGGTTGGAGATGAAGGTTGGAGATGAGGGATGGAGATGAAGGTTGGAGATGAGGGATGGAGATGAAGGTTGGAGATGAAGGTTGGAGACGAAGGTTGGAGATGAAGGTTGGAGATGAGGGATGGAGATGAAGGTTGGAGATGAGGGATGGAGATGAAGGTTGGAGATGAAGGTTGAAGATGAAGGCTGAAGATGAAGGTTGGAGATGAAGGATGGAGATGAAGGTTGGAGATGAGGGATGGAGATGAAGGTTGGAGATGAAGGTTGGAGATGAGGGATGGAGATGAAGGTTGGAGATGAAGGTTGAAGATGAAGGTTGGAGATGAAGGCTGAAGATGAAGGTTGGATATGAGGGATGGAGATGAAGGTTGGAGATGAAGGTTGAAAATGAGGGATGGAGATGAAGGTTGGAGATGAAGGTTGGAGATGAGGGATGGAGATGAGGGATGGAGATGAAGATTGGAGATGAAGGTTGAAGATGAGGGATGGAGATGAAGGTTGGAGATGAAGGTTGAAGATGAAGGTTGGAGATGAAGGTTGGAGATGAAGGTTGAAGATGAAGGTTGGAGATGAGGGATGGAGATGAAGGTTGGAGATGAAGGTTGAAGATGAAGGTTGAAGATGAAGGTTGGAGATGAGGGATGGAGATGAAGGTTGAAGATGAAGGTTGGAGATGAAGGTTGGAGATGAGGGATGGAGACGAAGGGTGGAGATGGGTTTGATGGCTGTGGGCTCAGGCAGAACCACTGTTCTGCAAGGTGTGGGGTTTTAGGTGACAGCCTGGGGTTCCAGGTACCTACAGAGAAACCCAGAGCCCTGCAGGTGCCTTGTGCTCCCATCCCAGAGTGACGCTGCTGTGGGATCACACCTGAGATACCCCAAAACCCAGTGACACCCCAGAACCCAGTGACACCCCAAAACCCAGTGATACCCCAAAACCCAGTGACACCCCAAAACCCAGTGATACCCCAAAACCCGGTGATACCCCAAAACCCGGTGACACTCAACACACCTGTGGAACCCCACACCTGTGGAACCCCAAAACCCAGTGACACATAACACACCTGTGATACCCCAAAACCCAGTGACACCCAACACACCTATGGGACCCCATGCCTGTGGAACCCCACATCCATGGTACCCCACACCTGTGCACCCCACCCCTGCCATACCCCACAACCAAGGCACCCCACACCTGTGGGACCCCCTCCCTGTGGAACTCCACGTCCAAGGTACCCCATCCCTGATGAACCCCACAGCCAAGGTACCCCACACCTGTGACACCTCTTCCCTGCCCTACCCCACACCTGCTGTACCCCACATCCAAGGTACCCCACACCTGTGGCGCCCCAACCCTACCCTACCCCACACCTGTGGCACCCCACAATTGCTGTAGCCCACGTCCAAGGTACCCCACACCTGTGCACCCCACACCTGCTGTACCCCACATCCAAGGTACCCCACACCTGTGGCGCCCCATCCCTGCCCTACCCCACACCTGTGGCACCCCACACAACTGAGCCTCCCTGCCCCGGGACACGCCCACACCTACCCCACCCCACCCCACCCCACCCCACCCCGTGAGGCCGGGCCAGCCCTGAGGCCACCAGGTCACCCCTGGAACCCCCGATGTCCCCTCGCTCGGCCGGACCCTCCCGCCAAAGCACATCGGCTCCCTCATTGATTATTCATTAAGGGGGCGTGGCCGAACAGGCGACGAATCCTTCCCGTTATGGTGAGGAGGGGGCGTGGTTATATTTAAATATTCATTAGGAGGGCGGGGACAGCGCGGGCGGGAAAAGCCGCGCGCGAGCCGCTCGCGCCCCGCCCCCTTCCCCCCCACTCCCCCGCGCGCCGAAAGGGCCGCGGGCAAAAAGGCGGGAAAAATCGTTATTAGCCAAAATTCGCATAAATTCACCCAAAAAAGGGCAAAAAGTTGCCAATAACACGAACGAAACACCGCTGGAGAGGCGCGCTGTTGTTGTCCGTGATCGTTTCCTCCCTCCAACGTCTCTGTGGCCACGTTGGCAGCTATCAAATCGAAACTTGCCGCGTTGGTTTTTAAATATTTGCCAACATTTCTTCCCAAACACAGCTGTGCTGCCTGTACACACCCGCCTCTGCTCCTGGGACCATAACCCCTTTTAACCCCAATAGGTTGCAACATTTGGCTGAAATAAGGCTTTGAAGAGTTGAATTTAAATAATAATAATTTAAAAAATGGAGGTTTGAGGTTTCTTTCCCCCTCAGGGACACGGGGTTCGGTGACCCCCACACCCCCATCCCCTGCTGCTCCCTCAGAGCTTGCTGTGGGCGCCCGGCCGGGGGTGTTTGTGGAGAGGGGGTTTCCGTGAGGTAAAAAACAGCTGAAAAAGTGTTTTGTGTGAGTATCATCAACTGTGAGACATCCTCTGTTAATTTTCTGTAGGTTTTGGGGTGCAGATCCCCCATTTCAGCCCTTTAGCCACAAAGTTTGGTAGCTTGGGGGAGAGGGGTCATGGCGGAGGACACAGCTTGGCCCATCCTTTGGCCTAAAGGTCGTAGCCCGTCCAAATCTGACCCAAAACCACAGGCAAAAGGCCAAAAATAACCCAAAATAACAAAATTCATCAAATATTGAAGCTTGAGGAGCAAATCCAGGCTGAAGTGAGGGAAAAAGGGACCATTCTTAGTGTTTTCCTCCCCTGTTGGGAGCCAGTCCCCTCACACCACAACCTGGCCACCATTGACAAGGCCAGGAACCCTCAGCTCTGCTTTATACTCACATTATTCTCCAGTTTAGGAGGTTTTGGGACCGATTTGCACAATCAGTCTTACACAGAGCCTTTATCGTAAATAAAACCACTTTTTTTAAACAAAAATTTTCAGTGTAGGTTAAGGGTAACAAGGTAACTCCATGGGTGCACTCAGTGCTCTAAGGTTTGTCATCCCCCGCTTCAGCTTCTACTTGAAAATTATTATTTTATTTACTTTTATTTTCTTCCACTCTATTTTATTTCCTTTTTATACCACAAAAGACAGGAGAAAATCAGGAAAAACAAATGAAAACCCCCATGGGGTTAATATTCAAAGCCATTGGTTTTATGCTCCTGGTGATCAGGAAGGGAAAGGGAAACATCCCAAACCAATCTCCAGAGTAAACACCTTTTTTGCAATAAATGTTTGCCAAATGCTAACACAGGGCTCCGAGAAATATCAGGCCTAAATTGCATCCATTAGCAGGAGTTTAGCAACTGCTTAAGGAGCAACACGGGTGGAAGTTGATGCTTTCTGCCTTGTAAACAAATTAGTTTATAGCCCCAAATAAGATGACCCTTCTTAGCTAATATTATGAGTTTAGCTTGTTAAATATTTAACGTTTACCTTTCAATTTCCAGTGTGGATTAAGCAGTTCTCCAAACACTGGTGTCCCAGCAGCAGATGGAGATGCACAGCCCATTGCCCCGCTCTGGCTCAACTCCCTAAGAAATAAAAAAACTCACATTCAGTCAAAGAGGAAGCAAACGGGAGCTTTCAGAAAAGGCTTTAAAAGTGGCTGTTTGCACTCGTTTTTATTTACACTAATTTTATCGAGCTCTGTTCCACATTAAAACAGTGATAATCGATTTAACTTTGACCAGATTGGACAGAAACAGACAAATATTAGACAAATCCTTGCCAAACACCTCGCTGGTGGCAAAGTATTTTTTTCCTTCCACAACTGGAGAGCCAAGGTAAGAGTAAAAAAAAAAAAATCACTGAAAGATCCCACAAATCCCCTCAGCTCGAGGCAGAAAGGAGAGTGGGAAGAGAAGAAAGTATTTTAGAATTGCAACTTTATTTCTAAAGCCTGGATCAGAAATCTGCACCAGATTTAGCCAAGTTTAGTGGTGCCTGGTCATAAAGAGGGAATGGGTTGATTTTTATGTGGCACATGAGGAATTTATATGGAATCCACAATTCTGTGTGTAAAAATCCTTGCATTGAAAAGATAAGATTTTTTTAATATCATTTTATTTATGGATGATTTTTCTTCAAGGTGTTTTATCAACTTTCCCTCCTAAAATCCTGGACCCACTAATTTTAGCAGCAGTCACATTTCCTCTCAAGCTCTGTGCAAGTTTTCTGCCGCTTTAGCAAGCCAGAAATATCCCACAGCCAAATTAAAAACGTTCCAAATGACATTAAAAATCCCTTAAATATCCAATTTCCGATTTCCCCAGATCCAAAATTCCCAAAATTCCCCCATTTCTCTGCACGAACAGAGCCCCCATTGTGGTCATTTCCCCTCCGTGGGATATCAGAGTCTGGCTGGGGCTGTTTGATAATAAACAGGGAGGATGTTTGGAGTTTGTTGTCTGGAATTTTGGACATTTTTAATCCCGGGAACAATGGGGGCCCTTCTCAGGGAGAATTTTCCTGGAATCACCCCCAGCACTTGGCAGTGCCCACAGAGCCTCAGCTGCTGGAATCAGGGACCAGGGTGAAAAATCTCTGCTAGAACAGGAATTCAAGGCACAGCAATGCCTGAATTGTGAAGTGTGGCTGTTCCAGACACTCAAAACCCAGGAGCTGAAGCAAATAATCTGATTTATTGATCCTTTCCGAGCTCATTGCAGCTCCTCATGATTTTGGAAAAACACTGACATTTTCTCAGGGCAACGCTGCGTAATTTATTTTTATGTCATGTCCATAATTCTTTTTACATTATATATTTTTATACATGAGATTAAATTAAGCCTTGCACCAACTCGGTGCTGCAGGAAATGAAGGGTTTGAAGCATCATTTTGGTGCTTTTAATCTTTGCTTTGGCCCTGCACAATCAGGAATTATCACTCTAAAGGAACAGGGATCATCCTTTCAATAACAGCCCTGGAATTTTGGGGTTCTGTTGAATAATTAGTGTGCCAAATCAAAGTGATATTGGTAATTACTGTAGCTTGTAGCCTCACGTGGAATTCCCTAAAAATTCCCTTCCAGAGCTGTTTCCTTCACTTTCTGTGCCCTCAGTGCTTTTGTCTCTTCCTCACCCCAAAATCAGCTGAACCCTCAATTTCCCCAGACAATATTTACATTTCAGCACAATAAATTTTTATTATAAATGATTATGAAGCATGATGATATATTTAATATTAGTTATAATATTAAATGTAAATTTATTTATTATTTATATACTAAATATTATATGAAATATTATTATACTATTCTATACTATAGTATACTATAGAATAGTATAATGATATATATTATATAATATATATTTTATATACATTATGTAATATATAAATATATATTATATTTTAAACAATATATATTATATAATACATATTTTATATATATTATATTAAATATTATTATACTGTTCTATACTATAGTATACTGTGGAATAGTATAATGATATCTATTATATAATATATATTTTATATACATTATGTAATATATATTATATATTGTAAACAATATCTATTATATAATATATATTTTATACACATTATGTAATATATATTATAAATATAATATATATTGTAAACAATATATATTATATAATATATATTTTATATACATTATATATGTATTATAAATATATATTGTATTGTAAACAATATTTCATAATAATTATATTATAGAATATATAAAATTATTTATTTACTTTTATAGATTTCTTATTCTCATTATAGATTATAATAACTCTAAATTATTATTAATAATAATAATAAAGTAATGATAATGATAATAATAATAATAAATTAATGATAATGATAATAATGATAATAATGATAATGATAATGATAATGATAATGATAATAATAATGATAATAATGATATGATAATAATGATAATAATGATAATAATGATAATAATGATAGTAATGATAGTAATGATGATGATGATAATAATAATAATAATAATAATAATAATAATAATAATAATAATAATAATAATAATAATTTAGAACACATTCTTTATGTACTCAAAGTTATTTAACAAATTGCTTTCACTCAATCCAAGCAGTTCATCCCCCACACACGCACACTCCAAGGGAGTCATTTCCTCCTTCTGGGAGCCTTTTCCTCCTCAGAAAATCAGACTTTAATGCATTTTTTGTTGTTTTTCTCCAGGTTGGGTGCATGGGAGCGCGGGCACAATGACCTCGAGCGCGGGGGGCGGCCGCGCCTCGGTGCCCGGGCCGAGGCAGAGGCGGAGCCGCCGCCGCTCGGGCCCCAGGCCGGGCAGGGATTGCCCGGCTCCGTCAGCGCTGGGGCATTTCCAAAGCCTTCCCTTGGAGATCTTCCAAATGGTGCTGAATTATCTGTCAGGTGAGGGCCCGAGCAGAAACAGCGACAGCTGCAAATAGCCGTGTATAGGTTTGATTTATTTGATATGTGTATATGTTTGATTTATTATTTTAAATATTGTCACTTTGAAGTAGGTAAAATAATTTTATAGGGCTTCAACTCTGAATTTTCACCTTTTTAAGGATTGAAAAAACAACTGACCCAAACTGCAATGAGATTTGACCAATATATATTTAACAACCTATTTGAACTTTGCTTTTCTGCCGATCAAATGTGAAAATCACTCCTTAGATCTGGCAGTTTCTAATTCCTCCACCTTGCTGGGGAAGCAGACCGACATGAATCAATTTAATTGATAAATCTCATTCCTTTTCCTCGTTCTTTTGAAGCCAGAAGGAAACACTCAGTGCTTTTCTCAAACAAGAAGGAGTCATTGACTGGCGAGCAGCATTTCTCCCGTGCTGAGGGGATTTAGGAGCGTCCTGGGGTTTGTGCTGAGGGGATTTAGGAGCTGTCCTGGGCTCTGTGCTGAGGGGATTTAGGAGCATCCTGGAGCATCTTGGGCTTGATGCTGAGGGGATTTAGGAGCGTCCTTGGCTTTGTGCTGAGGGGATTTAGGAGCGTCCTGGGCTTTGTGCTGAGGGGATTCAGGAGCATCCTGGGCTTTGTGCTGAGGGGATTCAGGAGCATCCTGAGCTTTGTGCTGAGGGGATTTAGGAGCGTCCTGGGCTTTTTAGGAGCATCCTGGGCTTTGTGCTGAGGGGATTCAGGAGCGTCCTGGGCTTTGTGCTGAGGGGATTCAGGAGAGTCCTGGGCTTTGTGCTGAGGGGATTTAGGAGCATCCTGGGCTTTGTGCTGAGGGGATTTAGGAACGTCCTGGGCTTTGTGCTGAGGGGATTCAGGAGCGTCCTGGGCTTTGTGCTGAGGGGATTCAGGAGCGTTCTGCACTTTGTGCTGAGGGGATTCAGGAGCGTTCTGGGCTTTGTGCTGAGGGGATTCAGGAGCGTTCTGGGCTTTGTGCTGAGGGGATTCAGGAGCATCCTGGGCTTTGTGCTGAGGGGATTCAGGAGCGTTCTGCACTTTGTGCTGAGGGGATTTAGGAGCGTTCTGAGCTTTGTGCTGAGGGGATTTAGGAGCATCTTGTGCTTTGTGCTGAGGGGATTCAGGAGCATCCTGAGCTTTGTGCTCAGGGGATTCAGGAGCGTCCTGGGCTTTGTGCTGAGGGGATTCAGGAGCGTCCTGAGCTTTGTGCTGAGGGGATTCAGGAGCATCCCGGGCTCTGTGCTGAGGGGATTTAGGAGCGTCCTGGCCTTGTTTTTGCAGTGAAGGACATCAGCACGCTGAGCATGGTGTCCAAAACCATCAGCGGCCGCCTCGTTCATTACATCTCCACCTCCTCCGGGAGCCGCCGGCTGCTGCTGCAGGATTTCCACCAGGAGCTCCCGGCCAGGAGAGACGGAGCCTCCATCCTGGAGCACTACCGAGCTCTAGGTGAGAGCAAAACTGCCTCCGAAGGGTTCTCCTGCCGTGTGGGTGAATGGGAGAGTGTGGAGGGTGTGGTCAAAAAAAATAAAAATAAAGGAGTAAAAGGATTCCTTCCAGCACGGAGGAATTGCCTGGGAGAATTCTGGAAGAATTTCTGAGTTATGGAAAAAAATTCCTGGGTGTTCTGCGTCTTCTGGGTGTCCCAAAATTTTTGTTTTATGGAAAAAAAATTCTGTTTTTCCTGCCTCTTCTGGGTGTCCCAAAGTTTCTGATTTATGGGAAAAAGCCTGTGTGTGCCCCCTTCTCTGGGCATCTCAAAATTTCTGATTTTTGGGAAAAATCCTGCTTTTCCTGCCTCTTCTGGGTGTCCCAAAGCCTCTGAGTTAGGGAAAAACCCTGCTTGTCCTGCCTTCTCTGGGTTACCAACATTTCTGATTTATGGAAAAAATCCTGTGTGTCCCCCCTTCTCTGGGCATCTCAAAATTTCTGATTTTTGGAAAAAATCCTGCATGTCCTGCCCCTTCTGGGTGTCCCAAAATTTTTGTTTTATGGAAAAAAATCCTGTTTTTCCTGCCTCTTCTGGGCATCCAAAAATATCTGATTTTAGGGGAAAATCCTGTTTTTCCTGCCTCTTCTGGGTGTCCCAAAATTTCTGATTTATGGGAAAAAAATCCTGTTTTTCCTGCCTCTTCTGGGCATCCCAAAGTTTCTGATTTATGGAAAAAAGCCTGTGTGTGCCCCCTTCTCTGGGTGTCCCAAAATTTCTGGTTTATGGAAAAAATTCTGTGTTTCCTGCCTCTTCTGGGTGTCCCAAAAATTTCTGCTTTGTGGAAAAAAAATCCTGTTTTTCCTGCCTCTTTTTGGTGTCCCAAAGCCTCTGAGTTAGGGGAAAACCCCTGCTTGTGCTGCCTTCTCTGGGCATCCCAAAATGTCTGATTTTAGGGAAAAAAATCCTGTGTTTCCTGCCTCTTCTGGGTGTCCCAAAATTTCTGATTTATGGGAAAAATCCTGTGTGTCCCCCCTTCTCTGGGTGTCCCAAAAATTCTGGTTTAGGGAAAAAAAACCAAAACCCTGCATGTCCTGCCTCTTCTGGGCATCCCAAAATTTTTGTTTTATGGAAAAAGGCCTGCTTGTTCTGCCTCTTTTGGGCATCCCAAAATTTCTGATTTATTGGAAAAAAATCTGGTTTTCCTGCCTCTTCTGGGTGTCCCAAAGTTTCTGATTAATGGGAAAAAGCCTGTGTGTCCCCCCTTCTCTGGGTGTCCCAACATTTCTGGTTTATGGAAAAAAACTCCTGTTTCCTGCCTCTTCTGGGTGTCCCAAAATTTCTGAGTTATGGGGAAAAAATCCTGGTTTTCCTGCCTCTTCTGGGTGTCCCAAAATTTCTGATTTATGGAAAAAAAGTCCAGTGTTTCCTGCCTCTTCTGGGTGTCCCAACATTTCTGATTTATGGAAAAAAAGTCCAGTGTTTCCTGCCTCTTCTGGGTGTCCTAAAATTTCTGATTTATGGAAAAAAATCCTGTTTTTCCTGCCTCTTCTGGGTGTCCCAAAGCCTCTGAATTAGGGAAAAAACCCTGCTTGTCCTGCCTTCTCTGGGTGTCCCAAAATTTCTGATTTTTGGAAAAAATTCTGTGTTTCCTGCATCTTCTGGGTGTCCCAAAATTTCTGATTTATGGGAAAAAAATCCTGCATGTCCTGCCCCTTCTGGGCATCCCAAAATTTTTGTTTTATGGAAAAAAAATCCTGTTTTTCCTGCCTCTTCTGGGCATCCCAAAGTTTCTGATTTATGGAAAAAAGCCTGTGTGTGCCCCCTTCTCTGGGTGTCCCAAAATTTCTGATTTTTGGAAAAAATTCTGTGCTTCCTGCCTCTTCTGGGTGTCCGAAAAATTTCTGATTTATGGAAAAAAATCCTGCATGTCCTGCCTCTTCTGGGCGCCCCAAAGTTTCTGATTAATGGGAAAAAGCCTGTGTGTCCCCCCCTTCTCTGGGTGTCCCAAAATTTCTGGTTTATGGAAAAAATCCTGTTTTTCCTGCCTCTTCTGGGTGTTCCAAAATTCCTGGTTTAGGGGAAAAAACCCCTGCAAGTCCTGCCTCTTCTGCGTGTCCCAAAATTTTTGTTTTATGGACAAAATTCCTGTTTTTCCTGCTTCTTCTGGGTATCCCAAAGCCTCTGAGTTAGGGAAAAACCCCTGCTTGTGCTGCCTTCTCTGGGTGTCCCAAAGTTTCTGATTTATGGAAAAAATCCTGGTTTTCCTGCCTCTTCTGGGCATCCCAAAATTTTTGTTTTATGGAAAAAAAGTCCTGTTTTTCCTGCCTCTTCTGGGCATCCCAAAATTTTTGTTTTATGGAAAAAAATTCCTGTTTTTCCTGCCTCTTCTGGGTGTCCCAAAATTTTTGTTTTATGGAAAAAAATTCCTGTGTGTTCTGCCTCTTCTGGGTGTCCCAAAGTTTCTGATTTATGGAAAAAATCCTGTTTTTCCTGCCTCTTCTGGGTGTCCCCAAGCCTCTGAGTTAGGGAAAAACCCCTGCTTGTCCTGCCTTCTCTGGGCATATCAAAATGTCTGATTTTTGGGAAAAATCCTGTTTTTCCTGCCTCTTCTGGGTGTCCCAAAATTTCTGAGTTATGGAAAACCCCCTGCTTGTGCTGCCTTCTCTGGGTGTCCCAAAATTTCTGATTTATGGGAACAAATTCCTGTTTCCTTCCTCTTCTGGGTGTCCTAAAATTTCTGATTTATGGAAAAAAAAGTCCAGTGTTTCCTGCCTTCTCTGGGTGTCCCAAAATTTCTGATTTATGGAAAAAAGCCCGTGTGTCCCCCCTTCTCTGGGCATCTCAAAATTTCTGATTTTTGGAAAAAATCCTGTGTTTCCTGCCTCTTCTGGGTGTTCCAAAATTCCTGGTTTAGGGGAAAAAACCCCTGCAAGTCCTGCCTCTTCTGGGCATCCCAAAATGTCTGATTTTTGGAAAAAATTCTGTTTCCTGCCTCTTCTGGGTGTCCCAAAATTTCTGATTTATGGGAAAAAAATCCTGCATGTCCTGCCCCTTCTGGGCATCCCAAAATTTCTGATTTATGGAAAAAATCCTGTTTTTCCTGCCTCTTCTGGGTGTCCCAAAGCCTCTGAGTTAGGGAAAAACCCCTGCTTGTGCTGCCTTCTCTGGGTGTCCCAAAGTTTCTGATTTATGGAAAAAATCCTGGTTTTCCTGCCTCTTCTGGGCATCCCAAAATTTTTGTTTTATGGAAAAAAAGTCCTGTTTTTCCTGCCTCTTCTGCGTGTTCCAAAATTTTTGTTTTATGGAAAAAGGCCTGCTTGTTCTGCCTCTTTTGGGCATCCCAAAATTTTTATTTTATGGAAAAAAAATCCTGTTTTTCCTGCCTCTTCTGGGCATCCCAAAATTTCTGATTTATGGAAAAAAGCCTGTTTTTCCTGCCTCTTCTGGGTGTCCCAAAGCCTCTGAGTTAGGGAAAAACCCCTGCTTGTGCTGCCTTCTCTGGGCATCCCAAAATTTCTGATTTTAGGGAAAAATCCTGTTTTTCCTGCCTCTTCTGGGTGTCCCAAAATTTCTGAGTTATGGGGAAAAAATCCTGTGTGTTCTGCCTCTTCTCAGT
This sequence comes from Agelaius tricolor, assembly GCF_023055355.1. Taxonomy (NCBI): domain Eukaryota; kingdom Metazoa; phylum Chordata; class Aves; order Passeriformes; family Icteridae; genus Agelaius; species Agelaius tricolor. The sequence continues at coordinate 3,366,969 of NW_027269291.1, forward strand.
GTCCCCAAGCCTCTGAGTTAGGGAAAAAATCCTGTGTGTCCCCCCTTCTCTGGGTGTCCCAAAATTTCTGAGTTATGGGGAAAAAAAATCCTGTTTTTCCTGCCTCTTCTGGGTGTCCCAAAGCCTCTGAGTTAGGGAAAAACCCCTTCTTGTCCTGCCTTCTCTGGGTTACCAACATTTCTGATTTTTGGAAAAAATCCTGTTTTTCCTGCCTCTTCTGGGTGTCCCAAAAATTTCTGCTTTGTGGAAAAAAAATCCTGTTTTTCCTGCCTCTTTTTGGTGTCCCAAAGCCTCTGAGTTAGGGGAAAACCCCTGCTTGTGCTGCCTTCTCTGGGCATCCCAAAATTTCTGATTTATGGGAAAAATCCTGTTTTTCCTGCCTCTTCTGGGCATCCCAAAGTTTCTGATTAATGGAAAAAATCCTGTGTCCCCCCTTCTCTGGGCATCTCAAAATTTCTGATTTTTGGAAAAAAATCTGTTTTTCCTGCCTCTTCTGGGTGTCCCAACATTTCTGATTTAGGGAAAAAAAGTCCAGTGTTTCTTGCCTCTTCTGGGTGTCCCAAAATTTCTGATTTATGGGAAAAAAATCCTGTTTTTCCTACCTTCTCTGGGCATCCCAAAGTTTCTGATTTATGGAAAAAATCCTGTGTGTCCCCCCTTCTCTGGGCATCTCAAAATTTCTGATTTTTGGGAAAAATTCTGTGTTTCCTGTCTCTTCTGGGCATCCCAAAGTTTCTGATTAATGGGAAAAAGCCTGTGTGTGCCCCCTTCTCTGGGCATCTCAAAATTTCTGATTTTTGGGAAAAATCCTGTTTTTCCTGCCTCTTCTGGGTGTCCCAAAGCCTCTGAGTTAGGGAAAAACCCCTGCTTGTCCTGCCTTCTCTGGGTTACCAACATTTCTGATTTTTGGAAAAAATCCTGTGTTTCCTGCCTCTTCTGGGTGTCCCAAAATTTCTGATTTATGGGAAAAAAATCCTGCATGTCCTGCCCCTTCTGGGCATCCCAAAATTTTTGTTTTATGGAAAAAAAATCCTGTTTTTCCTGCCTCTTCTGGGCATCCCAAAGTTTCTGATTTATGGAAAAAAGCCTGTGTGTGCCCCCTTCTCTGGGTGTCCCAAAATTTCTGATTTTTGGAAAAAATTCTGTGCTTCCTGCCTCTTCTGGGTGTCCGAAAAATTTCTGATTTATGGAAAAAAATCCTGCATGTCCTGCCTCTTCTGGGCGCCCCAAAGTTTCTGATTAATGGGAAAAAGCCTGTGTGTCCCCCCCTTCTCTGGGTGTCCCAAAATTTCTGGTTTATGGAAAAAATCCTGTTTTTCCTGCCTCTTCTGGGTGTTCCAAAATTCCTGGTTTAGGGGAAAAAACCCCTGCAAGTCCTGCCTCTTCTGCGTGTCCCAAAATTTTTGTTTTATGGACAAAATTCCTGTTTTTCCTGCTTCTTCTGGGTATCCCAAAGCCTCTGAGTTAGGGAAAAACCCCTGCTTGTGCTGCCTTCTCTGGGTGTCCCAAAGTTTCTGATTTATGGAAAAAATCCTGGTTTTCCTGCCTCTTCTGGGCATCCCAAAATTTTTGTTTTATGGAAAAAAAGTCCTGTTTTTCCTGCCTCTTCTGGGCATCCCAAAATTTTTGGTTTATGGAAAAAAAAAATCCTGTTTTTCCTGCCTCTTCTGGGTGTCCCAAAATTACTGATTTAGGGAAAAAAAGTCCAGTGTTTCTTGCCTCTTCTGGGTGTCCCAAAATTTTTGTTTTATGGAAAAAAATCCTGGTTTTCCTGCCTCTTCTGGGTGTCCCAAAGCCTCTGAGTTAGGGAAAAACCCCTGCTTGTCCTGCCTTCTCTGGGTGTCTCAAAATTTCTGATTTTTGGAAAAAAAATCCTGTTTTTCCTGCCTCTTCTGGGTGTCCCAAAAATTTCTGCTTTGTGGAAAAAAAATCCTGTTTTTCCTGCCTCTTTTTGGTGTCCCAAAGCCTCTGAGTTAGGGGAAAACCCCTGCTTGTGCTGCCTTCTCTGGGCATCCCAAAATGTCTGATTTTAGGGAAAAAATCCTGTGTTTCCTGCCTCTTCTGGGTGTCCCAAAGTTTCTGATTTATGGAAAAAAGCCTGTGTGTCCCCCCCTTCTCTGGGTGTCCCAAAATGTCTGAGTTATGGAAAAAATTCTGTGCTTCCTGCCTCTTCTGGGCATCCCAAAACTTCTGATTTATGGACAAAATCCTGTGTGTCCCCCCCTTCTCTGGGTGTCCCAAAATTTCTGGTTTAGGGAAAAAAAAACCCTGCATGTCCTGCCTCTTCTGGGCATCCCAAAATTTTTGTTTTATGGAAAACAATCCTGTTTTTCCTGCCTCTTCTGGGTGTCCCAAAATTTTTGTTTTATGGAAAAAAATTCCTGTGTGTTCTGCCTCTTCTGGGTGTCCCAAAGTTTCTGATTTATGGAAAAAATCCTGTTTTTCCTGCCTCTTTTGGGTGTCCCTGGGTCAGCTGCTCCTCAGGCAGTGCTGTCCAAAGCTGACCCAGCCCATAAAAAATGGATTTGGCTGAGTTTTGGGGCAGATCTGAGGCTGATGAATAAATGAGGGTTGGAACACTGACACCTCTGAGCCAGGCAAGACTCACTTCAGAACCACAGCAAATCCTTTCTGACCTTGGGGAAAAACAAAAAAATAAAATTGAGTTTTTAGGATTTTTTTTAAAATCTGGAGAAAAAATTTTATTTTTTTTTTGTTTCTTTCCCCTGGGAAATTCCAAGCTTTTCAGAGGATGCCTTGATTAATTAACAAGCAGTATATATATATTTTTTTTATTCTGGTGAAAGGCTTGGAGTGCAAGCTGTTAACCCAGTTTCTGTCATGAATGTAGAAGAAATTCTGCTCAACAACCAGCTGTTCCTCAGGATAATGAGCTCCAGACTCTGACATCCCAAACAGGAGAATAAATTTCCCTCTCTGCTCTGTTTTACATGAAGGAATTTCAACTTTGCCTATAAGTGCAGCTAGTTATGTCTATAACTAGCCTATAGTTATATATAGACAAGTTTTATATATATATATATATATTTATTTATTTCCTTTTTATTTATTGTTTTCTTTATTTATAGATAGAAAAATAAAATATTTATTTTTTTTAATTTTTATATATTTATATAGAATGATTTTTCCTCCCTGAAAATTTTGGCTTTTTCCTCCCTGAAAATTTGTTTTTTTCTCCCTGAAAATTTTGGCTTTTTCTCCCTGAAAATTGGGGCTTTTCCTCCCTGAAAAGTGGGCATTTTCCTCGCTGAATACTGGGGTCTTTCCTCCCTGAAAATTGGGGCTTTTCTTCCCTGAAAATTTTGGCTTTTCCTCCCTGAAAATTTGGGATTTTCCCCTCAAAATTGGGCTTTTTCCTCCCTGAAAATTGGGGTTTTTCTTCTCTGAAAACTGGGCTTTTCCTCCCTGAAATGTTGGGATTTCCCCCCATCATAATTGGGCTTTTTCCTCCCTGAAAACTTTGGCTTTTCCTCCCTGAAAATTTTGGCTTTTCCTCCCTGAAAATTTGGGATTTTCCCCTCAAAATTGGGCTTTTTCCTCCCTGAAAATTGGAGTTTTTCCTCGCTGAGTATTGGGGTTTTTCCTCCCTGAAAATTGGAGTTTTTCCTCCCTGAAAATTGGGCTTTTCCTCCCTGAAAATTTTGGCTTTTCCTCCCTGAAAAGTGGGCTTTTTCCTCCCTGAAAATTGGGGCTTTTCCTCCTTCGAAATTGGGGTTTTTCCTCCCTGAAAACTGGGCTTTTCCTCCCTGAAAATTTTGGCTTTTCCTCCCTGAAAATTGGAGCTTTTCCTCCCTGAAAATTTTGGCTTTTTCCTCCCTGAAAATTGGGGTTTCTTCTCCCTAAAAATGGAGGCTTTTCCTCCCTGAAAACTGGGCTTTTCCTCCCTGATAATTTTGGCTTTTCCTCCCTGAAATTTTGGGATTTCCCCCCTCATAATTGGGCTTTTTCCTCCCTTGAAATTGGGGTTTTTCCTCCCTGAAAATTTTGCCTTCTTCCTCCCTGAAATTGGGGCTTTTCCTTCCTGAAAACTGGGCTTTTCCTCCCTGAAAATTTTGGCTTTTCCTCCCTGAAATTTTGGGATTTCCCCCCCTCATAACTGGGCTTTTTCCTCCCTCAAAATTGGGGCTTTTCCTCCCTGAACATTGGGGCTTTTCCTCCCTGAAAATTGGGGCTTTTCCTCGCTGAATACTGGGGCTTTTCCTCCCTGAAAATTGAGGCTTTTCCTCCCTGAAATTTTGGGATTTCCCCCCCTGATAATTGGGCTTTTTCCTCCCTGAAAATTTGGGATTTTCCCCTCAAAATTGGGCTTTTTCCTCCCTGAAAATTGAGGTTTCCTCTCCCTGAAAATTGAGGTTTCCTCTCCCTGAAAACTGCCTTTTTTCCCCATGAAAACTTGATTTTCTCCCCCTGAAAACCTGCCTATAACCGCATCCCCACCCTGTGACTGATTTAACACCTACCCAATAACCAGATTTTGAAGAGCCACCTGGGGTCCCACATTTCTCCTTACGGCAGCTTTTTCTCTGTGCTTTTTCTCATTTATTTCATTTTTTTTCTGAGGATTCTCCAGCAGTGTCTGTTTGTGTTGCCCCAGGGCTGCTGCTCAAGAGGTGCACCCTGCTGCTGCCCACCAGGGACAGGCTCAAATATGTGCACAAGGTGCTCTCAGGGGTAAGTCTGCTGCCAAATTTCGATTTTTTTGGGCCTTTTCTTTTCTATCCCTTTCATAAAACTCTTGTTATTAAATTCTATTAAATTTTCTTGTATTAATTTTAAAATGAAATCTCGTTATTTAAAAAAAAAAGTAAAATTTTATTTAAATTTCCATGCTATTAAATATTAATTTAATATTAATAATGATATTATTTTTAGTTTTATATTATTTCGTTTTTATTATACAATATTATTATTTTAATTTGTATTATATTTATAGAAATATTTTATTATATTATATATTTATTATTTTTATTATATTATCCAATATAATATTATTATTTAGTTTTATTATTATAAGAAATATTTTCTTTCTATTCTTTATAGAACTCTAAGTATTCTTAGCATGCATGCTTGTAATTCCTTAAATCTGATAACTCAGCTTAGTCCTGGTATTAGGATAGGCCAGGAAACCAAACATCCTAAAGGCTGGAAAACCCTAAATTATCTTGGGAAAGCAAGGCCCTGGCTAGAACACATCCTGAAAATTAGGGATTTGGCCCATCCAGGGGGAAATTCCATGGATTATCCATGAATTATCCATGAATTATTTGCTCCATCCAAGGCAAAATTCCATGGATTATCCATGAATTATCCATGAATTATTTGCTTCATCCAAGTGGAATTCCATGGATTATCCATGAGATACCCATGAATTATTTGGTCCATCCAAGGGGGAATTCCATGGATTATCCATGAGATATCCATGGATTGTTTGGCCCATCCAGGGGGGAAATTCCATGGATTATCCACAGGATATCCATGAATTATTTGGCCCATCCAGGGGGGGAATTCCATGGATTATCCACCAGATATCCATGAATTATTTGCTCCATTCAAGGGGAAATTCCATGGATTATCCATGAAATATCCATTAATTATTTGGCCCATCCAAGGGGGGAAATTCCATGGATTATCCATGAAATATCCATTAATTATTTGGCCCATCCAAGGGGGAATTCCATGGATTATCCATGAAATATCCATGAATTATTTGGCCCATCCAAGGGGGAATTCCATGGATTATCCATGAGATATCCATGAATTATTTGCTCCATCCAAAGGGGAATTCCATGGATTATCCACGAGATATCCACAGATTATTTGGCCCATCCAAGGGGGAATTCCATGGATTATCCACGAGATATCCATGAATTATTTGCTCCATCCAAGGGGGAATTCCATGGATTATCCACGAGATATCCATGAATTATTTGCTTCATCCAAGGGGGAAATTCCATGGATTATCCACCAGATATCCATGAATTATTTGGCCCATCCAAGGGGAATTCCATGGATTGTCCATGAGATATCCATGAATTATTTGCTCCATCCAAGGGGCAATTCCATGGATTATCCACCAGATATCCATGAATTATTTGCTCCATCCAAGGCAAAATTCCATGGGTTATCCATGAATTATCCATGAATTATTTGCTTCATCCAAGGGGGAATTCCATGGATTATCCATGAGATATCCACAGATTATTTGGTCCATCCAAAGGGGAATTCCATGGATTATCCACAAGATATCCATGAATTATTTGGTCCATCCAGGGGGGAATTCCATGGATTATCCACCAGATATCCATGAATTATTTGCTCCATCCAAGGGGAATTCCATGGATTATCCATGAGATATCCATGGATTATTTGCTCCATCCAGGGGGGAATTCCATGGATTATCCATGAGATATCCATGAATTATTTGGCCCATTCGGGGGGAAATTCCATATATTATCCACCAGATATCCATGAATTATTTGGTCCATCCAGGGGAAATGCCATGGATTATCCATGAGATACCCATGGATTATTTGCTCCATCCAGGGGGAAATTCCATGGAATTTTAGGGAAAACTGGGGCTTTTGCTCCCTGAAAATTGGGTTGTTCCTCCCTGAAATGGGAGTTTGGCTCCCTGAAAATGCGGTTTTTCCTCCCTGAAAATTTGGGGTTTCCTCCCTGAAAATTGGGGTTTTGCTCCCTGAAAATTGGGGTTTTGCTCCCTGAAATCTGGGGCTTTTCCTCCCTGAAACTGGAGCTTTTTCTCCCTGAAAATTGGGGGTTTTCCTCCCTGAAAATGGGAGTTTGGTTCCCTGAAAATTGGGGTTTTCCTCCCTGAAAATGGGAGTTTGGTTCCTTGAAAATTGGGGTTTTTCCTCCCTGAAAACTGGGGCTTTTCCACCCTGAAAATTGGAGCTTTTGCTCCCTGAAAATTGGGGTTTTTCCTCCCTGAAAATGGGAGTTTGGTACCCTGAAAATTGGGGTTTTTCCTCCCTGAAAATTGGGGTTTTTCCTCCCTGAAAATGGGGCTTTTCCTCCCTGAAATGGGAGTTTTGCTCCCTGAAAATAGGGGGTTTCCTCCCTGAAAATGGGAGTTTGGTTCCCTGAAAACTGGGGCTTTTCCTCCCTGAAAATTGGGCTTTTCCTCCCTGAAATAGGAGTTTTCCTCCCTGAAAATTGGGTTGTTCCTCCCTGAAAATTGGAGTTTGTCTCCCTGAAAATTGGGGTTTTCCTCCCTGAAAATGTGAGTTTGGCTCCCTGAAAATGGGAGTTTTGCTCCCTGAATATTGGAGGTTTTCCTCCCTGAACATTGGGCTTTTCCTCCCTGAAAATGGGGGTTTGGCTCCCTGAAAATTCGGGTTTTTCCTCCCTGAAAATTGGGCTTTTGCTCCCTGAAAATGGGAGTTTGGCTCCCTGAAAATAGGGTTTTTTCCTCCCTGAAAATAGGGTTTTTTCCTCCCTGAAAATGGGAGTTTGGTTCCCTGAAAATTGGGGTTTTCCTCCCTGAAAATTGCATTTTTCCTCCCTGAAATGGGAGTTTTGCTCCCTGAATATTGGAGGCTTTCCTCCCTGAAAACTGGGGCTTTTGCTCCCTGAAAATTGGAGTTTGGCTCCCTGAAAATTGGGCTTTTCCTCCCTGAAAAGGGAGTTTGGTTCCCTGAAAATTGCATTTTTCCTCTCTGAAATTGGGGGTTTTCCTCCCTGAAATTGGGGTTTTTCCTCCCTGAAATAGGAGTTTTCCTCCCTGAAAATTGGGCTTTTCCTCCCTGAAAATGGGGGTTTGGTTCCCGGAAAATTGGGTTTTTTCCTCCCTGAAAACTGGGGCTATTGCTCCCTGAAAATGGGAGTTTGGCTTCCTGAAAATTGGGTTTTTTTCTCCCTGAAAATGGGGGTTTTTTCCTCCCTGAAAATTGGGTTGTTCTTCCTGAAAATGGGAGTTTGGTTCCCTGAAAATTGGGGTTTTCCTCCCTGAAAATTGGGGGTTTCTTCCCTGAAAATGGGAGTTTGTTTCCCTGAAAATTGGGGTTTTTCCTCCCTGAAAATTGCATTTTTTCTCCCTGAAATGGGAGTTTTGCTCCCTGAATATTGGATTTTTTCCTCCCTGAAAACTGGGGCTTTTCCTCCCTGAAAATTCTGGTTTTTCCTCCCTGAAAATGGGGCTTTTGCTCCCTGAAAATGGGAGTTTGGCTCCCTGAAAATAGGGTTTTTTCCTCCCTGAAAATTGCATTTTCCCTCCCTGAAAATGGGAGGTTTCCTCCCTGAAAATTGGGGGTTTTTTCTCCCTGAAAATTGGAGTTTTTCCTCCCTGAAAATTGGGGTTTTCCTCCCTGAAAATGGGAGTTTGGTTCCCTGAAAATTGGGGTTTTTCCTCCCTGAAAATTGGGGCTTTTCCTCCCTGAAAATTGGGCTCTTTCCTCCCTGAAAATTGGGCTTTTTCCTCCCTGAAAATTGGGGTTTTGCTCCCTGAAAATTGGGGTTTTCCTCCCTGAAACTGGAGCTTTTGCTCCCTGAAAATTGGGGTTTTCCTCCCTGAAAACTGGAGCTTTTGCTCCCTGAAACTGGAGCTTTTGCTCCCTGAAAATTGGGGTTTTCCTCCCTGAAAATGGGGGTTTGGCTCCCTGAAAATTGGGGTTTTCCTCCCTGAAACTGGAGCTTTTGCTCCCTGAAAATTGGGGTTTTCCTCCCTGAAAACTGGAGCTTTTGCTCCCTGAAACTGGAGCTTTTGCTCCCTGAAAATTGGGGTTTTCCTCCCTGAAACTGGAGCTTTTCCTCCCTGAAAATTCGGGTTTTTCCTCCCTGAAAATGGGGGTTTGGCTCCCTGAAAATAGGGTTTTTTCCTCCCTGAAAATTGCATTTTCCCTCCCTGAAATGGGAGTTTTCCTCCCTGAAAATTGCATTTTTCCTCCCTGAAAATTGGGCTTTTTCCTCCCCAAACCCTTTACCCACCCCCACTTTTGACCCCAAACCCCAAATCAGCTGCCATAACCCATCCCAACAACTCATTCCCACACCATTCCCCTCACTCCCCAAAACCAGGGAATCCTTCTGCACCTCCCTGAATTGAGAATTTCCAATCACTGCAATTAAAAATTGGCTAATTAGGACCCACCTGCTGCTGTTTGCACTTGCAGGTTTCCTGTTTCAAGCTGAATGGTTGTGCCAGTCCCCTGCACTGCCTGGGGCTGCAGTGCTATGGGGTTTTCTTACAGGTACAGTATCCCCATCCACACAAGGCTAGTAAAATTAATAATAAAATAAAATAAAAAGAAAATTCAGGCTTTTTTTTCTATATTAACCTGTGTTTTGCAAGATTTTTTAAAGTATAAACTGATTTTTTTTGGCGTGGTTTGGGGTTTATTCATCCGGTTCTCTGGGTTTTCTTTCTGGTGCTGGAAATTGCTGAGGATTTCTTGGCCTGGATTTCACTCCCAGCCAGTCTGGATTTTTTTAAATTAGCAATTTATTCCCTAAGAAAACAAAGGAGAAAGGGAGAATTTTATCCCAAATTCACAGGTCAAGAGCAGAAATGCTTTAATTTCCAGGGAAATGGCTCCACACAACAAAGGCCAGAATATTTTCTGTGTGTGGTAGCTTCAAGTGAATGTAAACCAAATATAAAAATTAAAATCCTCTCTTAGAAGAGCAGGTGATTGATTATTAGTGCTGGGACATTTTGTAGCAATTCCCTTCCACATCACAGCCACAAATCAGATTTTGGGACACTCTCAGCAGTTTTTGATTTCTGGGAGGCATCAGGCTGATGAATCCCTGCTTTCTAATGCTTCAAATCATGTTAGAAAGTTCATTTTCTGGCCAATTTTAGTACAAATCCTTAAGCACCTCATGAATCCTTGCTTTCTAATGCTTCAAATCATATTACAAAGTTTATTTTCTGGCCAATTTTAATATCAAATCCTTAAGCACATGATGAATCCCTGCTTTCTAATGCTTCAAATCATGTTAGAAAGTTCATTTTCTGGTCAATTTTAGTATCAAATCCTTAAGCACCACCTGATGAATGTCTGCTTTCTAATGGTTCAAATCATATTATAAAGTTCATTTTCTGGCCAATTTTAATATCAAATCCTTAAGCACCAGCTGATGAATGAATCTCTGCTTTCTAATGCTTCAAATCATGTAATAAAGTTCATTTTCTGGCCAATTTTAATATCAAATCTTTAAGCCCCACCCGATGAATCCCTGCTTTCTAATGCTTCAAATCATGTTAGAAAATTTCTTTCTAATACTTGAAATCATATTATAAAATTTCTTTTCTGGTCAATTTTAGTACAAATCCTTAAGCACCACCTGATGAATCCCTGCTTTCTAATGCTTCAAATCATGTTAGAAAATTTCTTTTCTGGCCAATTTTAGTGCAAGTCCTTAAGCACCACCTGATGAATCCCTGCTTTCTAATGTTTCAAATCACATTATAAATTCTATTTTCTGGCCAATTTTAATATCAAATCTTTAAGCCCCACCTAACATGAATCTCTGCTTTCTAATGTTTCAAATCATGTAATAAAGTTCATTTTCTGGCCAATTTTAGTATCAAATCCTTAAGCCCCACCTGATGAATCCCTACTTTCTAATGCTTCAAATCATGTTAGAAAGTTTATTCTCTGGCCAATTTTAGTACAAATCCTTAAGCACCTGATGAATCTGCTTTCTAATGCTTCATATCATGTTATAAAATTTCTTTCTAATGCTTCAAATCATGTTAGAAAGTTCATTTTCTGGCCAATTTTAATATCAAATCCTTAAGCACCACCTGATGAATCCCTGCTTTCTAATGCTTCAAATCATGTTAGAAAGTTCATTTTCTGGCCAATTTAGTATCAAATCCTTAAGCACCTGATGAATCCCTGCTTTCTAGTGTTTCAAATCATGTTATAAAATTTCTTTTCTGGCCAATTTTAATATCAAATCCTTAAGCACCACCTGATGAATCCCTGCTTTCTAATGCTTCAAATCATGTAATAAAGTTTATTTTCTGGCCAATTTTAGTACAAATCCTTAAGCACCTGATGAATCTCTGCTTCAAATCATGTTACAAAATTTATTTTCTGGCCAATTTTAGCACAAGCCCTTAACCCCCTCCCCTCAGGTATGACCCTTCCCTCCCCTCCCGAGCCTCTGCAGGATAAATTCGCCTTTATCCGCTGGAATCCCGGGCATTGGGAAGGGAATTTCTCCCCAAGCTCCCATTTTCAGCCCATTTTCCCTCCCCTGCAGATGCTGACCGCGGGCTGGGATGAGCTCGAGTGCCACCGGGTGTTCAACTTCCTCTGGGAGCTCAGCAATTTAGCCCGGAAGGTGCAGACGGTGGTCAGCAGCAAACCAGGTGACTCCGAGCAGCCAGCAGCCCCAAAATCCCCCCAAAAATTGCCCAGCACAGCCCCAAAAAACCCAAAAATGCCAGCCTGGAAATGGCTCTTGGTTGTGGGATTCAGGGTGGTTTTGTCTCCTGATTCTGCTGAGGGTTCTGTGGGCGTCTCCAGCAGTTCTGGGGTTCCCCTGATGGAAATTCCTCCCCAAGAGCAGATAAAAGTGCTTTTGGCTCTGAAATGATCTGTCTGGAGAGCTCTGCAGGGGTTTTAAATCATCCCTAAATCATCAATCCAAAGCCTCACTTGTGTCTGCACAGCAATTGTGGGTTTGTCTTTCCTACCCTACAGCGATGAAATGGATGGCTGAGGAGTTAGAGATAAAAATGAGGAATAAAATGAAGCCGTAAAAAGCGAGGTTTAACATTTCTGAACCCCAGCAGCCATGGGACGAATGCCTATCAAGAGATTCTCCCATTTCTCCCATTCCTCTTGAGAATCTCTCAAGGGAGAAATTTTGTTCCCTTGCTCCTCAGAACGAGGGATCGCTTGGATTGTGTGGATCATTTCTGAGGAACATTCCACCCACATCTCCCTTCCTCCCATTGCCAAACCCCAGAGGCTGCACCCACACATCCCACCCTGAATCAGGCCAGAACACCCAAACTCGGGAAGCAAGAGACAAACCCCGAATGAAACACGTCCCAAACCCCGTCCTTTCCCTCCCTACGAGGAAGCCGCGCTTTGCAGGGCTCGGGGCCGGGGAATCGCTGATCCCGGCCGCTGTTGCAGGCAGTGCCCGGCGGCTGGAGCTGCGGATCCGCCTGTTCTGCCGGGGGGTGCTGCTGTCGCCCGGGAGCCGCCGCAGCGACTCCGCCTTTTGGCTCACCCGCATCCTCAAGCCCTGGCCCATGGTGAACCAGGCCCGCCTGCTCTACATCATCTTCGGGCCCGTGTCCTCCCGCGATGGTGAGCAAAGGCTGCGGCCCCGGGACGAGATCTTCGGGCAGGAAAGGCCCAAATAATGGGATTGTGTTGGAATCGTGGAGTTGTGGGACGGGCTGGGGTGGAAAGGATGTTAAACTCATCCGGTGCCAGCCCTGCCATGGGCAGGGACAGCTCCCACTGTCCCAAGGCATCATGGGGTGCTCCAAACCCTGCCCAGCCTGGCTTGGGACACTTGCAGGAATGGGGCAGGGACAGCTCCAACTGTCCCAGAGCAGCGTGGGGTGCTCCAAACCCTGCCCAGCCTGGCCTGGGACACTTGCAGGAATGGGGCAGGGACACCTCGACTGTCCCAGAGCAGCGTGGGGTGCTCCAAACCCTGCCCAGCCTGCCTTGGGACACTTGCAGGGATGGGACAGGGACACCTCGACTGTCCCAGAGCAGCTTGGGGTGCTCCAAACCCTGCCCAGCCTGGCCTGGGACACTTGCAGGGATGGGACAGGGACACCTCGACTGTCCCAGAGCAGCGTGGGGTGCTCCAAACCCTGCCCAGCCTGGCCTGGGACACTTGTAGGGATGGGACAGGGACACCTCGACTGTCCCAGAGCAGCGTGGGGTGCTCCAAACCCTGCCCAACCTGCCTTGGGACACTTGCAGGGATGGGACAGGGACACCTCGACTGTCCCAGAGCAGCGTGGGGTGCTCCAAACCCTGCCCAGCCTGCCTTGGGACACTTGTAGGGATGAGGCAGGGACTGCTCCCACTGTCCCAGAGCAGCGTGGGGTGCTCCAAACCCTGCCCAGCCTGGCTTGGGACACTTGCAGGAATGGGGCAGCCTGGGAAATCCATTGCAGCCCCTCACCATACATTAAAAAAAAAATATCTCTGCTAAGGTGGGCATGTGTGCTGCTGTTTAACTTGTTAGATTTGGTGGAATGCTGTATGCAGTACCTGAAATATTGAATTGTGATACTACTTGGTTTAAGAAAGGTCATTATGGTTTCAGTACTAAACTAGATTTCTTTTCTGTATTACATGACACAGAAAAAATTAGCTTGTGAACTGCAAGGGATAGAAAAGTTGGAGTTTCAAAGCCAAAGGGAAATGCCAAAGAAATGCATAGTTTATATTTTTAAACCATAGACACCTACAGGCTACAATGTGAACTAAACAGTTCCTAAGTCAACTTTTGTTTACCCTCAGAGGATCCTCCCATGAGGAAGGGAGGGGAGGAATTCCTTCCCAAGAGCCAATCTGAACCTGCCCTCTGTGCATCTGAACCCATTGGAACCATTGCATTACCTGGGAAAAACTGTTCTGCTCAACCAGGCATCACTAACATACAGGAAATAACCAAATTATACACTGAAAACACTCCCTAACATACAGGAAATAACTAAATTATACATACAAAACACTAACATACAAAAATAACTAAATTATACACAGAAAACACTCCCTAACATACAGGAAATAAATAAATTATACACAGAAAACACTCCCTAACATACAAAAAATAAATAAATTATACACAGAAAACACTCCCTAACATACAGGAAATAACTAAATTATACACAGAAAACACTCACTAACATACAGGAAATAAATAAATTATACACACAAAACACTCCCTAACATACAGGAAATAATGAAATTATACATACAAAACACTCCCTAACATACAGGAAATAATGAAATTATACATACAAAACACTCACTAACATACAGGAAATAACTAAATTATACACACAAAACACTCACTAACATACAGGAAATAAATAAATTATACACACAAAACACTCCCTAACATACAGGAAATAATGAAATTATACACACAAAACACTCACTAACATACAGGAAATAACTAAATTATACACAGAAAACACTCCCTAACATACAGGAAATAAATAAATTATACACACAAAACACTCACTAACATACAAAAAATAAATAAATTATACACAGAAAACACTCACTAACATACAGGAAATAACTAAATTATACACACAAAACACTCACTAACATACAGGAAATAATTATACACAGAAAACACTCACTAACATACAGGAAATAATGAAATTATACATACAAAACACTCACTAACATACAGGAAATAATTAAATTATACACACAAAACACTCACTAACATACAGGAAATAAATAAATTATACACAGAAAACACTCCCTAACATACAGGAAATAACTAAATTATACACACAAAACACTCACTAACATACAAAAAATAAATAAATTATACACACAAAACACTCCCTAACATACAGGAAATAAATAAATTATACACAGAAAACACTCCCTAACATACAGGAAATAATGAAATTATACACAGAAAACACTCCCTAACATACAGGAAATAACTAAATTATACACACAAAACACTCCCTAACATACAGGAAATAACTAAATTATACACACAAAACACTCACTAACATACAGGAAATAACTGAATTATACACACAAAACACTCACTAACATACAGGAAATAACTAAATTATACACAGAAAACACTAACATACAGGAAATAACTAAATTATACACACAAACACACATGTAAAAGTTACAATTCAATGAAGAAATTAAATTACACCTCTGCTCCTCTCTTCTCCCCTGCTTGGGGAGACTTGACTCAAATCCATCCCAAGCACCCATTTCCCTGAAGGAAAGCACATTTTCTCACTTAATTATTCAACCTGAGTTTCTTTAATTGGACTCACTGTCCCTGCTGAAATGACAGCTGGAAACCAATCCCAAATCCTCGATGGTGGCACCTGAATTCCTCCCCTCTGCCTTGGCTGTGGGGCTCAGTTTAGCACCTTCCTTGTTTGAAAAGTGTCCCTTCCCAGCAGCTGTGATTGATCTCTCCCCCAGGACACGTGGTCTGGCAGAAAATGATAGAAGGACCAACAGATGAGAGCAGCCTGAAGGGTTTAGCTGATGCAATTAAGCTGCTCTATGGTACAGAAGCTAGAGAATGGACAGCAGATGATGTTATCAGTCTTGTGGATGAGCTGTCAGGTGTGTTTTTGCCTTTATCATTGATCCCTGGGATTATGGAACCTCACATCCTCCAAATTTTGGATTATGGATCCAAATCCTCCACACACCCCAGCTATGTGCTGCAAAATTCCTCTCAGTAGCTGGGAAACTCATCACACTGTGGAGCCAGGCTGGGCTGAGGCAAGCCCAGTTTGTTTTATACATCCAGGCTGCCTTTCCCCATGGAGAAATCTTTAAAGAACCCATGCAAACCTTTAAAAGTCAAATCTTGCCTTGAATTATTCAGGGAACATTGTCCAAACATGAATTTGCTCAGGCAAAATTCCCCTGAGCATTTTTACCAGCTGCACTGGGAGTTTTGGCTGAGGTTGTGTCCCAGAGTTGGTGTGGAGAGCTCTGACCATCCCTGGTGGGGATTATTGGTGCAATTTCACTGCTCAGAGGTTGTTGGATTTTACCCTTTTCTGACCCAGAGATGGGGTAACTGAGAGGTGGTTTAAAAACTTTTTATTCTATTTTAACTTTCATGAGAAGGGTGAGACAATACAGATGTTATAATTCATGCCATCACAATCAGAAGCTATTTTTTAATTACAATACACTATAAATGTTTTTTACCCTATCAGCTTTAGTCACATTATATTGTAAATGTCTTAAAGCTGATTACCTAAAATTACTCCTTGTAGGTCTTGGTACAATACACCTTTCAAAGTTCTATTTCTCTAAAATATCTGGTCTTATTTATTTTTTTCTAGTTCCATTTCTCTCCCAACAATATCTATCTTATTTTAGCATTATTAGAGCATTTCTAAGTTAACATTTCTATCTCAAAGCTTACACCCAAACACACACCATGTAAAGCTTCTGTCAAGGTCTGAGAATTTGCTAGAAATCCATTTCCCACAATGGAAATGGATTTTTAGAAATTTCAGGTGCCTGAAATCCTCTCTCCCCCCGCTCTGAAGTGGTTCCCCAGGAGTGGCTGATGGAGAACAACGCTCGCCTGCTGCTCCTCAGTGGGAACAGCATCTGCTTCACCTTCATGGCCAGCAAAGCTGTGAATGGCAGAGCTGTGGAGCTGGCCAGGCTCATGGTCTTCATGGTTCTGGTGAGTACAGCTCAGCCTCTCTGCCCCACATTTTCCAATTTGAAAATTTTCCCCCCACACTGCAGGGATAAACCCAGCCAGGAGCTGCGTTTCTGATTTTCACTTGTGATGGGAGCTGCTCTCTCCTCCAGGTCCCTGTGCCATGGAACCAAAACCACCCCATTGCAAGGTGCAAAAAGTCAATTTTAAGGCAAACAGCAGCTGAAAGGAGATTTGAGGCAGACATCTCACCTAACCCAGTCTGGGGCAGCCCTTGCTCAAGGCCCTTGCTCTGGTCTTTAATTTATGGGATTGAAAACCATTTCTCATCTTTTATTTATACTTTTTTCCTCATTACCTGTATTTTCTTTTTGCTGTAAGAAAAGCTCTTCCCCCTCTCTGCTCCCTGTCCTGCACATCCCTGAGGAGCAGAAGCACCAGCAGCAAAAGGGTCATGTTGGAAGCCAGGGCACAGGGAATATTTCTCTGCCTGTCCTGAGAAGTGCTGAGCCCCAGGAGAACACTGCTTTTAACCTTCACCCATGGAGGAAACCTCCAAGACTTTGGCATGGATTGGAACCTCCAGTGTGTGAAATAGATAGTAGGATAGTTTATCACAGGGTGGAAACCTCAGAGTTTTGAGGTTTTAGTATGGAGGTGGATGGAAGACAAGATGGAGGATTTTGGGCCTTGTCTCATCTCCTCCTTGTTCTTCATCTGCTCCATTTTCTGCAGTGCTGGTGGCACTGAAAGAGCTGCAATGCAGATTCTGCATGAACAGACAAAGAATTATCGGTGGAAAGGTAGAAATAAAATATGTTCAAGAGTTAATTGGACAAAACAGCTTTAAAAGACCTTGAGCCCGTGTGTCTGGTGGCTTTTGGTGCCTTCTCTTTGTACCCTAAGTCTGAGAGAGTAGACAGAGTTCTGAACTGTTGATAAGAGAAAAATAAACAGCAAAGAAGACCCAAAAACCCAAAAGTTCCATTCACCTCCCAGTTCTGGCACAGAATTTTTTAGGAGTCTCCCCAGCAGGGAGGTTTTCCACAGGTTCAGAATTCCCTTTGTGCCAGCAAGAACAACCTCTGTGTCCTTCTAACCAGCAGTGAACGCTAAGATTTGACCTTGCACCAGAAAAACTGAGCATGAAACCCTCCCTGTGCCCTGCAGGTGTGTGAGAAGGACCTGTACTGCATGGACTGGGCAGTGAGGATGATGCAGAAGGTCTGCAAGGTTTTCAGCACTCCCTGGGAGAGGAACAACTTCCTGCAGTGCCTGGAGAACTTCTTTGCCCGCATGCTCATGGACATGCTGCAGGCAGTGCTGGCTGGTAAGGGCTGGAGAGCACAAAATCACAAATCTCCAGGGTTTCAGAATGCTTTGGGTGGGAAGGGACCTTGGAGTTCATCCAGGGACACCTCCCACTGTCCCAGGCTGCTCCAAGCCCTGCCCAACCTGGCCCTGGAACTTCCAGGGATGCAGGGGCAGCCCCAGCTGCTCTGGGCAACAAAAATAACCAAGCAAATGTCATAGTTGGGAAGAAATATTTATTTTAAATTTATTAAATGGTATTTATTATTATTATTATTATTATTATTATTATTATTATTATTATTATTATTATTATTTATATTTATATTTATATTTATATTTATATTTATATTTATATTTATATTATTATATATAATAATATACACAATATTATATAATTTATTATATATTCTTATACATTTATTTTATATATAATGATTATATTTAATTATTATAAATAACAATTTATATTATTATATTACTATATTAGTTCTTATATATTTATTTTACTATTATATATTATTATTAATTGTTATTGTTGTTATTATTAACATTACTATTATTAATTTTAAGCTTATTTTAAATTACTAAATTGCTAAGGGATTCCTGGTGCCATGGAGGGTGAAACCAACAGTGGTTTAAAATCTGTCCCACCACAAAGCTGGGCCCAAAGTCCCTTTTGGGCTGAGCCTAAAGCTGCAGCAGCTGCAGCTGCTGCCTGTGCTCAGCCCTGCTGGAGCCTCAGGGACCATGGTGGAGCTGAGCTGGAGTGAGGAACATTCACTGAGCTCAGCCTAACCCAGCTCAGCTCAGCTCAGCCCAGCCCAGCCCAGCCCAGCTCAGCTCAGCTCAGCCCAGCCCAGCCCAGCCCAGCTCAGCTCAGCCCAGCCCAGCCCAGCCCAGCTCAGCTCAGCCCAGCTCAGCCCAGCCCAGCCCAGCTCAGCTCAGCTCAGCCCAGCCCAGCCCAGCTCAGCCCAGCCCGGCCCAGCTCAGCTCAGCCCAGCCCGGCTCAGCTCAGCTCAGCTCAGCCCAGCTCAGCCCAGCTCAGCCCAGCCCGGCCCAGCTCAGCTCAGCCCAGCCCGGCTCAGCTCAGCTCAGCTCAGCCCAGCCCAGCCCAGCCCAGCCCGGCTCAGCTCAGCTCAGCCCAGCCCAGCCCAGCTCAGCCCAGCCCAGCCCAGCTCAGCCCAGCCCAGCCCAGCTCAGCTCAGCCCAGCCCAGCTCAGCTCAGCTCAGCTCAGCTCAGCCCGGCTCAGCCCAGCCCAGCTCAGCTCAGCCCAGCCCAGCTCAGCTCAGCTCAGCTCCTTGTCCTGGCTCACAATTGTTCCTGTCTGTCCCAGGACAGGCTGGAAGGAGTCTGGGCTCAGCTCCTCCTGTGCTGCCATGGGCTGAGGATAAACCCAGCACAAGCTCAGGCTGAGCTCAGCTCCCCATGGGCTGAGGATAAAGCCAGCACAAGGCTCAGGCTGAGCTCAGCTCCTCCTGGGCTGAGGATAAACCCAGCACAAGCTCAGGCTGAGCTCAGCTCCTCCTGGGCTGAGGAAAAACCCAGCACAAAGCTCAGGCTGAGCTCAGCTCCTCCTGGGCTGCCATGGCTGAGGATAAACCCAGCACAAGCTCAGGCTGAGCTCAGCTCCTCCTGGGCTGAGCATAAACCCAGCACAAGCTCAGGCTGAGCTCAGCTCCTCCTGGGCTGAGCATAAACCCAGCACAAGCTCAGGCTGAGCTCAGCTCCCCCTGGGCTGCCATGGCAGAGACTGAGCATAAACCCAGCACAAGCTCAGGCTGAGCTCAGCTCCCCCTGGGCTGAGCATAAACCCAGCACAAGCTCTGGCTGCTGCCTCCCTCTGCTGAGAGCTCTGCCTCAGGGGGATTCAGCTCCTGACCTTACCTGGGTGAGTTCCTTCATTTCCCTCCTTTTCTGTGCCCTGCCAGGGGAGAGGGATGAGGAGGACAGCAGCTTCCTGAACCTGTTCCACCTGATGAATGCCCAGGCCAACTTCCACAAGGAAATCCTCTACCTGGCCATGGGCAGCACCAGCAGCACCTCCTGAGCTCCAGGGAGCCCTGCCCTGCTCCTGCTGGATTCCTCTTGCTTTTCCTTTGAACTTTAGCAGAGAAGTCTCCGATTATTTCTGAAATTTCCATCCCAGGAAGAGCTGGGGTGGCAGAGGTTGGGCCCACCCGTGCCAGGCCAGCTGAGTGAGCTCATGGAGGGCTTGGGGGTGGAATTCCATCCACTCTGCTCCTCCAGGGAAGAGGGCTGGGAACACAAAGTGCATTCTTTTCCCACTGTGTGCATGTTTGCACACACAATAAAAATGACATGGTTTCCATAGCTGATGTGCAGACACCAACTGAAGCTCGTGTTGTCTTAGCCCAGAACCCAAAACATTCTGAGCTCTTAAATTTGTTTTCTCTTGGGAATCTGAGGAGAAAGGGAGGGATGGGGTTGGAGGAGCTGCATTTTTCCAGCTTGCCAAGGTCTCTGACTCAGGCTCTGTGACAGAAATGCTCCGTGCTTTGCACATTCAGCTTTAGGGAAAGGTGATTTCTGAAAGCAATTCCAGTGCTTTGATCAACCAAGGCATTTCTGCCTCTCAATCTCCAGGTTTTAGAAAGCAAAAGAAACTTCAAATCTCTCCCCCTGGCCTAGGTTGAATTGTTCTAGGATTTAGCCAAGTTGAAGACACCCATTAAACACATGAAATTCAAACACTGGTTCATTAAATGGATAAATTTAAATTTAAATATTTAAATGGATAATATTTTTTTTATTATTTTTAATTTTGTTTGCTGCTCAGAGAAGGCTTTGATTTTCTGCTCTGTTGCCTTCCAGACCAACCCCTGTGATGGCAATGAAAGGCACTCCCACCCTCTGTGCTCTTTGCAGCCTCCAGGTTCCTTTCCCACCCAAATATTCCCTTCCCAAACCGTCCCTGGCACCCATTTCCCCCATTTAGCTCGGGAATTGTGGGAACAGCTGCAGCGGGACCGATTGGTGTCAGCTGTCCCCACCTGCTGCCATCAGCTGCCACCTGGGAGCAGCTCGGCAAAGTTCGAGTGCCCAAATTCCCAAAATTCGTGGAATCCCCAGTTCCAGGCAGGATCTGCCTCGGGGCCATCCTCTGGCGGTGGTGCCGGTAGATGGCAGAGGTGAAACCTTCCCAGCTGCTGGAAAACGCTGAGAATATCCCATTTTTTTCCCCCTCTCTGGCTGCTGGAAGGTGGCGTTTTAAGGGCGCTGCAACGCGTGATTTCTGAAGGGAGAGAAATTCCAGGCTCTGCTTCCCACTCCGGGAACCGAACGTGTCCGGAGCGAGCCCGAAATGTGAGGAGAAAAAAAAAACCCTCGATGTAAGAACGGGAAAAACCCACCAGGAATCTCCAGCCCGGGTCCTTGTCTGTCCCTTTATGCTCAGGAGCCGCTCCCCATGGATAATCCCGGCGGATGGGAGCAGGGAAAGGGAGCAGAGCCCGGCCCTTTGTGTGTCCCCATCCCTGTCCCGGTCATTCCCGGCCAGGAGCAGCCAGAAATTCCAGCCGGGCACAAGGGGGGCCCTAATGAGAGCTCAGCCAGGGAAAAAGGAAAAGGGAAAAGGGAAAAGGGAAAAGGGAAAAGGGAAGAGGGAAGAGGGAAAAGGGAAAAGGAAAAGGGAAGAGGGAAAAGGGAAAAGGAAAAGGGAAAAGGGAAGAGGGAAATGGGAAAAGGAAAAGGGAAAAGGGAAGAGGGAAGAGGGAAAAGGGAAGAGGGAAAAGGGAAGAGGGAAAAGGGAAAAGGGAAAAGGGAAGAGGGAAAAGGGAAGAGGGAAGAGGGAAAAGGGAAAAGGGAAAAGGGAAGAGGGAAGAGGGAGCTCTTTGATTCCCTGGAGCAGCCGGCGGGGCTGCAATGTCAGCCCGGCGCTGCTCCTGGTGAATTATTGATGGCTTTATTAATTAAAAATTAATTGTCATGAACTGCTCACTCCCAGTGCCTCAGGGAGTGCTTGGAAGGGACATTAAAGCCCATCCAGTGCCACCCCTGTCCCAGGGTGCTCCAAGCCCCATCCAGGCTGGCCTGGGACACCTCAGGGATGTTAGGTGGAAGTTTTTTGCCACATTTCCATCAAACAGGACTTTCCTTGCCAAAGGAGTGAAGCCCAGTCCTGCTTCCCTGCCCAGTTTGGGGTGAACTGGGAAATGCCACCAGCTTTGCTCCCTCCTTTTCCAGCTCCCCTTGGATCAGCTCAAAGGCTGACAGGATCCAGGTCCACACCAGGGATGGGGGCACTTGAGAAAAGGCTGATTTTCCTTTTGCTGCCAGATTTTAACAGCTGCACTGGAGAGGGGGTAAAAGGCAGGGCCAGGAGCAAATCCCCCGTGCCAGGGTGGCAGGGCTGGGTCCTGGCTGCAGCCTGGGATGTGTCCCTGCCCTCTGTGCCCTCTCCTGCCCTGGCTCCCTTTTCCCAGCCCTCCCCAG
The DNA here is from genome assembly GCF_023055355.1 of Agelaius tricolor. Classification (NCBI taxonomy): domain Eukaryota; kingdom Metazoa; phylum Chordata; class Aves; order Passeriformes; family Icteridae; genus Agelaius; species Agelaius tricolor. The sequence goes on from NW_027269291.1 coordinate 3,389,128, forward strand.
CTGCCAGCACGGAGCTGGGGCCTGCAGGAAGGGATTTCTCTGCAGAGCTGGCAGCTCCGTGAGGCCTGGGAGCCAGAGGAAAGGATCGTTCCTGCTTTCACACTCAGCTGAGTTTCCATTCCTCGCATTCCTCTTTCCTCACTCTGCCCTCATCCCCGCAGATGCCGGCTCCACACGCACGGCCTGAGGGAGGGGAGGTTGTTGAGAACGCGATTTGTGCCTGCAGAAATTCCTCCCGGAATGTTTCAGCCTCCTGATTCCCGGCTATATTTGGTGCTGGAGAGAGGGAGCAGCGTTTCCTCACCTCGGGGGCTCCGTGGGAGGATCCACCCTGGGCGGCTCCAGGAACGCCCCGGGGTGAAATCCCCAGCCTGGAGTTTCTCTCGGGAGTTTTCCTGGCAGGAAATTGCAGTGTGGAGCATTCAGCTGGCAGCACTGACCACAAAAAGCATTCCCAGGCTCTGAAATTTCTTTTTTCCCCTCTCCTGAAAGTCACAGCTGCCCATTCCAGCATTTCCTGGCCCCTGCTCTCCCTGGATCCTGTTCTCTCACACACTTGTGTGGTGCTTCCAGGGACAGCTGAAGGGGCACAAAGTTTTCCCCATTATGGATATTTCAAGTGTTTATTGCTTAAAAAAATATAAAGCCCTGGGAGATACCAGGAATGTGAAAATTCTGCCTTCTAGGAGGGTGAAACTTTCAGTCATTGCCTGCGAGTGGCGGTGGGAAAGCAGGGATGGATGCAGAGCTTCAAAACAGGACAGGAAAAATCCTCCTGATGCCCCAAACACCTCCCAGGCATCTCCAAGCAGGGGGAAAATGAAGCTCTGAAATGTTCTTTCCATCCCACAGAAATTTCCATTGTGTTAAAAGCTTCCCTTTTCCTATCCAAGGCCTCCTGGAGCTTCCCCAAACAGCAGAGAGGGACCCGAGGGAGCTGTGGGGACACTCAGGGAGGGGACAGGCTGCTGGGGACCCTTCCCCAGGACAGCCACTCGTGCTGGGGCACACAGAAGTGCCCTCAGGCTGGATTTCTGATCCCTGGCATTCCCGGGATGCTCTGGATCCCTCTGCCCTCCCAGCGTTTGTCCCTGGAGCCTCGTGTCCCCCGCCCCCATCCCTGCAGTGACACCAGAGCCATTCCCGTGTCATTCCTCTTTATTCCACTCCCTGAACATCGCTCAGCAAAAATAGAAGCCACTCCCTAAAAATGAAACCCAGACGAGCGGCCTCGGACCGAGGGGACACAAGGGGGGGACAGGACCCTTCCCACCCCCCTGGGGACACCGCGTGCGTCACCGGGAGCATCCCAGGTCCTGGCAGGGTGAAGGACACGGTCCTGGCAGGGTGAAGGACACGGGTCCTGGCAGGGTGAAGGACACAGGTCCTGGCAGGGTGAAGGACACAGGTCCTGACAGGGTGAAGGACACAGGTCCTGACAGGGTGAAGGACACGGTCCTGACAGGGTGAAGGACACGGTCCTGGCAGGGTGAAGGACACGGGTCCTGACAGGGTGAAGGACACAGGTCCTGACAGGGTGAAGGACACGGGTCCCAGCAGTGGGAAGGACACAGGTCCTGGCAGGGTGAAGGACACGGGTCCTGGCAGGGTGAAGGACACGGGTCCCGGCAGGGTGAAGGACACGGTCCTGACAGGGTGAAGGACACAGGTCCTGGCAGGGTGAAGGACACGGTCCTGACAGGGTGAAGGACACGGTCCTGGCAGGGGGTTTAGCCGGGTCCCGGCGGCGGGACAGCCCCTCGGAGCCCCCTCCCGTGTCCCCCCATTCCCGTTCCTGGCTCCGTGACCGCTCTGTGCTCCGTGCCGGGCTCGCAGAGGTTAACGCTGTTCCAGAAGGCTCCGAGGGACGCGCACCGGGCGGAGGCTGCGGGAGAGAAGGAGAAAGGAGAGGCCGGTGTGAGAGAGCCGGGCCTGGAGCTGCGGGAGAACCGGGGATGGAGCAGCTCCGTGCGGGAGAACAGGGGAGGGATGGAGCAGCTCCGTGCGGGAGAACAGGGGATGGATGGAGCAGCTCCGTGCGGGAGAACAGGGGAGGGATGGAGCAGCTCCGTGTGACGGAACAGGGAATGGATGGAGCAGCTCCGTGCGGGAGAACAGGGGATGGAGCAGCTCCATGTGACAGAACAGGGGATGGAGCAGCTCCGTGCGGGAGCAGCCGCCCCCGGCCCCGGGAGGCTCCTCTGGCTCCTGAGGATGACGCAGCCGGGATCCCGCCCGGTTTCTCCCCGAGCTGCTCCATTTCCCCCCGCTCGGAACAAAAGCCACCGGGCCGAGCTGCAGGAGCGGCTTTTCCAATAAACCCGGCGGCAGCTGCGCAGCGCCCGGGGCTGAGCGGCCTGGATTGGAAAATCACCCCCGGTGCCCCCTCCCAGCCCAGGCGGCCAAATCCAACAGCACCGACCCCTAAAGTGCCCCCTGCCCCCCTCCCGGCACAATCCTCCCCTGAAACTCGCACCTGGAGGGGCTCGGAGCTCACCTGGCCGCCGCTCGGGGGGCGAGGCCTCTGCTCAGCCGCATCCTCGGCGGCGCCGGCTCCTTAGAGCATGTAAATGATGTAGGACAGGACCACCAGGCCGATGATGGCGAAAAACATCAGGATGAAAATGTCCAGCATGGTGAGGGAGGGAGGGAGGAGGAGGCGGCGGCCGGGGCTGCGGGGCTCCGGGCAGCGCTGCTGGGCAGAGCCGCCCCCGCGTCCTCCCCTCCCCGCTCCGCTCAGGATGCAGAGACGATGCCGGAGCTGATGGAGCCGCTTTTCCTGCGGGAGATCAGGGGAGAAACCCCGGCGGGCAGCCGGGCTCGGCCCGGCCCTGGCGCCCGGGGCCGTCTGTCCCCATGGGGGCTGTTCTGTCCCCATAGGGGTTGTTCTGTCCCTCGGGTGTTGTTCTGTCCCATGGGGGTTGTTCTGTCCCTGCTGGGGTTGTTCTGTCCCGCGGGTGTTTTTCTGTCCCGTGGGTGTTGTTCTGTCCCCTCGAGGGTTGTTCTGTCCCATGAGGGTTGTTCTGTCCCGTGGGGGTTGTTCTGTCCCCTCGGATGTTGTTCTGTCCCCTCGAGGGTTGTTCTGTCCCGCGGGTGTTTTTCTGTCCCCTTTGGGGCTGTTCTGTCCCCTCGGGTGTTGTTCTGTCCCATGGGGGTTGTTCTGTCCCCTCGAGGGTTGTTCTGTCCCCATGGGGGTTGTTCTGTCCCCTCGGGTGTTGTTCTGTCCCCTCGGGTGTTGTTCTGTCCCCACAGGGGTTGTTCTGTCCCCGCTGGGGTTGTTCTGTCCTGTGGGTGTTGTTCTGTCCCCATGGGTGTTGTTCTGTCCCATGAGGGTTGTTCTGTCCCCTCGGGAGTTGTTCTGTCCCCATGGGGGTTGTTCTGTCCCGCGGGTGTTTTTCTGTCCCCATAGGGGTTGTTCTGTCCCCTCGGGTGTTGTTCTGTCCCCTCGGGGGTTGTTCTGTCCCCACTGGGGTTGTTCTGTCCCATGGGGGTTGTTCTGCCCCTGCTGGGGTTGTTCTGTCCCGCGGGTGTTTTTCTGTCCCGCGGGTGTTTTTCTGTCCCCTTTGGGGCTGTTCTGTCCCCTCGGGTGTTGTTCTGTCCCCACTGGGGTTGTTCTGTCCCCGCTGGGGTTGTTCTGTCCTTGCTCCTTCCTCCCCAAAACGCTTCAGGGGATGCCCACGGGGATGTGCCCCCAACCCCATCCTTTGGGGAAAGGAGGAAAAACGAGAAAATGAGTGCGGTCCCCACCCTGAAATCACCTTGGCTGGTGCTGCTGGGGTGCCCCAGCGCCGCCCTTTGCCTCCCCCGGCACCACTGCTTTGTTTTCCTCGCTTTTTTGAGCTGCTGATCAACACCATCCCTCCCCAGACACCCGCCAGCTGTTCATTAAACCCCGCTGGAAATCCCACCTGCGTTCCCAGCGCTCCAGGGAAAGCCCTCGGCTGAGGTGGGGCTCCAAAACATCCAAAGGCAGGGGATAAGCCGAGGAGCTGCAGCCCAGGAGGATCCCCAGCTGTGCCCCAAACCCCAGTTCTGGAAGCCTCCCCTTGTCCCAACCAAACAGGAAAAATGGCTGGAAAAGCGGCCACAATCAAAGCCAGCACGATCAGCAGGTAAAAATTAAACTTTTATTTTCAATTCCGAGTAAACCAGCAAGAGAATCGATGGTCGGGTTGTTCCATTCCGTGGGTTTTCTTTCTTTTGGATAAAAAGGCCAAATAATTTTGTAAAAAATTTTTTGTTTTTTTCCTGGTGGGTGCTCAACCCAGGAAGGAGGACACAAGGACAAAACCCCAATTAAGCAACAGATCCCGAGGAAAACACGTTCTAAGCTCAGCACTGAGACACAACCAGGGAAGCTGGGATGGACAAGGTCTATTTTACACGTGATGAGAAGCAATTACTCAGCTTTTTAATTGTTCTTCTTCCTTGTAATTTCTTTTTTTTTTTTTAACTCATTTATTTATTTATTTATTTTAAATACAGGTTTAGGTGCTTTTCAGCTATGAAAAAAAAAGGCAAAAAAGTGCATAAAGTTGAGAGAAAAGGCAGAAATCAAGCAGTAAGAGGTTTTGTTTCCCATGGCGGGGGTGAAAGGAGCATGGGAGGGGAGAATTTAGGGACAATGATTTTGAGGGAGGATTAAAAAAAAGATCTGTATCCCAAAAGGGAATTTCCTGTGTTATTTGGTCCATTAAAAAAGGGTTTATTCACATTGAGGCTCCCTCCCCCATTCCCAGACAAGAACGTGATTAAGAAGAGGATTCAGCAGGGAGAGGAGGCTCCCCCTGCCCTTGTGCTCCCTGTTTTAGCACCAGCCGGGATTCCCAGCCCAGGCAGCCCATCCTGGCTGCTCCTGCCCCTCTGTCACCCCAAATCCCTGTCCCCACCCCACTGCAGCCACAATTCCCTTTTCCCAGCGTGACTCTGCCCCAGTCCCAGCCCCCGAGGAAGGGAGGTGTCCCCAGCAGGACCAAGGAATGTCTCACTTGCCTGCTTTGGTCCCTTATTCCCGATTTTCCTGTGGAAATAACAAAAGTGGAGCTTCCCCCTGGGAGCCTCCCGGCTGGGGGACAACCCCACTGTCCCCTGGAACCCCATTGTCCCCAGGTCCTGGCACGGGGACCCTGCAGAGGTTCCTGCTCCTCCCTCCCTGCCCAGTTCCAGTTTAACCCGGCCCTGATCCTCCCCAGGAGCTCTGGAGGAGAAGGGGACAGGGATGTGCTTTGACGTTTTGGTCCATGACATGATCCCAAAGTGGTCCCAAAAAGCTGCCACCAGCACTGGGAATGAGAGGTGTGGGCTGGCTGGGGGTGTCACAGCACCAAGGGGACAATGACCCGGGATGG